>NC_064827.1:88804134-89447634 GCF_024166365.1 Elephas maximus indicus | reverse complement strand
GCTTGGTAAAGTAGAGGGTCAGGGAAAAAGAGGAAGACTTTCAATGAGATGGGTTGACACAGTGGCTGCAATGATAAGCTCAAGCATAGAAAGGATTGTGAGGATGGTGCAGGACCAGGCAGTGTTCAATTCTGTTGTACAAAGGATCACTCTGAGTCAGAACCGACTCGACAGCACCTAACAACAACAGCATGCCATATGAACAATAAATATAAAGCTGCTGGGGGTTAACTCTTGTTTCTTGAAGAAATATTCATAGGTCAAAAAGAAATAGAACAATAAGGCAATAAATGACTTGAAGAGTTTTTAATTTTTCCTTAAGGCAAATATTTTAAACAGGGAGTTTGGTCATAAGTTAATTTTGGAAAAGTCACTTTTGTGTAAGATGTATTGGAGAAAGTTGAGGCTAAAAGTATGGAAAGAAGTTAGAATGCAATTCAGGGGTGGACTCTCCAATAGGCAACGTAAGCATGGTGCTTGCCTTGCTTACCAGATCATCCGTAGTGAACAATTTCACATTTTTTCACCACATCAAAGACTTTGTTTCTACGTATGGCTGGCATCTGTCTCCTTCCTAATCCCACAGAACCTTCTTACAGAATCAAAGCCTCTTTTCAAATTTACAGCCCCTGACAGGGGTGGAAGACCCAGTAAGCAATGTATGCACCAGCTGACTTGTGCTTACTTACTAACCTGTACTGAACAATTTCACATCATTGATGTGGTGAAAACCATGTGAAATTGTTCACTACAGATGATCTGATAAGCAAAGTAAGCATAGTGTCTACCTTGCCTATTGGATCACCCACCCCTGATGCAACTGTGGAAACCCTGGTGGCGTAGTAGTTAAGAGTTCAGCTGCTAACTAAAAGGTTGGCAGTTTGAATCCACCAGGCGCTCCTTGGAAACACTATGGGGCAGTTCTACTCTGTCCTATAGGGTTGCTATGAGTCGGAATCGACTGGACAGCAACAAGTTTAGTTTTGGTTTTTAGGATGCAATTATATTCGTCAATTACTTCTCAATAGGAGGCGATTTTACCACACAGCAGACAATTGACAGTGTCTACAAAATTCCTAGTTTTCACAACTTGGGGCAGGGGTTGTTACTAGAATCTCTCGGGTAGAAACCAAAGATGCTCCTGAACTGCAATGCACAGGACAGCCCCCGACGACAAAGAAGTATCTGACCCAAAATGTCAATAGTACTGCGGTTGAGAAACCCTATATTATTATTACGTTATTGTTGTTGTTGTTGTTGTTAGTTGCCTTCAAGTTGGCTTTGACTCCTGATTACCTTATATATAACAGAACAAAGTGACTTTATGTCCTGCACCATTGTTGATGTTTTTGAGTCCATCGTTGCTGTCATTGTGTCAATCCATCTCACCGAGAGTTTCTCTTACCTTTACTGACCCTCCCCTTTACCAAACATGATCTCCTCCTCCAGCAACTGGTCCCTCCTGATGACATGTCCAAATTAAGCAAGCCCATGTCTTGGAAAATATTTTGTGATCCATATGGTTTCCATTAGTTAATTTTGGGAAGAGATAGCCAGGCCCTTCTTTTTAGTCTGCCTTAGCCTGGAAGCTTTGCTGAAATCTTCCCACCATGAGTGACCCTGCTAATATTTGAAATACTGTTGGCACAGCTTCCAGCATCATAGCAACATACAGGCCACCACAGTACAACAAAGGATAATGAGGAGCTGACTCAAAAATGTGAAAAGTAAGCAAAAAAAAAAGAGATTGTTTTTAGAATATGTAATCTATCAAGAATGTGGTTCTTGAAAGAAATTAAGAAGTCTTAAAATGGTTATGAAATATGAGTATTAGAAGATTCTGTGGAAAAATGGTAGTTACATTTGAAGGAACAAGCAAGGGAACACAGGAGAGTAAAAAAAAGTTTCAAGAGGAAGGAAGTGAGAGGTGGGGAACATGACACTTCCATTGAGATTTTTATAAAATGTCCGTTTTCCATTATGTTATATAAATCTGAAACTCAGTAGAAATTTGTTTTGAACATACAGATTACAAAATTACCAGTGAGTGGCACTTAGAGCCATTGAAATGGATACCATTCCAATGAGAAAGGGTAGAAGAGTGGAAAGAGATATAACATTGAAAAAGGGTAAATTGTTAGGTATAGTTACTCAGAAGTCATATCTGGAGATGTACAAGGAGAAATTACTCAGTTAACGCAGTTCTGTTAAGCCATGAATATCCAGGACCTCCTAAGCCCATTTATTCTTAATAATTATTAACCACAGAGCAATTGCCTTTATATGAAAGGAAAAGAGAGATGTCGCATTGCTATTAGATGGCCATTTAAAATAATTGGTTAAGCATTGCTATACATACTTCAGATAAAAATAGTTAGCATCAAAATGTGTTATTTAGGGCATCACACACTATCATATATCTTGCATATGCATACTTATATTCAAATTCTAAAATGCGAGATTAAACAGTGAGTTAAGGACCTTAATGGTAAAAGCAGAGAGTAATTAATGTCAAACTACATTTTTAAATACTTCAGGTAAGAAACGAGAATGGCCTGTGAGTTTTGTTCCAAAGTTTTAGATAGATAATTGTGAGCACTTTGACCCAGCTAGTTTTACATGATGACCATGACTTGACTGGTATTCAGATAAGGGTGGGGGTGGAGAGGCTTTATTTGGGTAATAGTTTAATAGACAAGAAGGTGGTCCCAAAAGTCAGAAAATCATTATTCTATTATTCACATTACCATCAAATTTTACTTGCCAAGTACTCTAATATTATCAAGAATCCTTTAAGGCACAAACAGATAATAGCTGTGTTCAGGGGCTTAGATCTTACTACTGGGTCTTGACACTTACTGGCAAAACTGGAAACAGCCACTTTTAACATAGTTTATTTCACTTGCTCCAGGTAGCTTGCTCATTTCACCTACTCTCTTGGTAAGCTTGGAGGATTAATGGAATATTGCTTGTAAAGCAATTTGAGAAGTTTGACAGACACTCTGTACATGACCATTGTTATAAAAAAAAAAAAAAAGGCCATTCTCATGAGTTACTGCAGATATAAGGAAAACCTTGTTTTTACTCAATATTCTTAAGTTTGCATGATAGATCACACAACATTGGCAGAAAATGGATGTGTTGGTGTATTCCATGAACTCATACATACTTAATAACTAATGGAGGTATACTGGTATTGCTACTGGATGGTAATTCTGAAAATTCTACTAGTTCAGTGATTCTCTTGCCACCTACGATTGCTTTTCATTTTAAAGGGAAAAATAACACCACAGAAAGCAGTTTCTGTAAGCTAAGGTTTTCAGGAAATTGGTTGTATCCATAACGGAGAATATATTATGTTAATCTGGCAATATGTTCATTTACTAGCATAATAATAGTAGCAACAAAATAGAGCACTAAAATAAATCAAATAGAAAATTTGTTAGGTCTAAAGCTAGGCAAATAACTGCTTCTCTGGAAAGCTAAAAAGACAGGTGTTTTCTACAGATAGAAAAGGAATACAATACTTCAAGATACAATAAGGATGTCATTCACTGGAATTCACCGTGAACCTAAAAAAATCTAGGTTTTTTTTCCTCAGCTAAGTAGGCCAATAACCATTAACATTTGCATTCAGTATTTCCAATATTAGATTATTACATTTAGAAACTGAAACTATATAACCTTGATGCAGAGTAGTTTGTTGGAATGTCGTTTAATACTTCAATGTTTCACATACTGTGTCTACATGTATGAGCTCATTTCCAAATATTCCACAATGGTTTTATCACCTGTAAAGAGTAAAAAAGAAAAGAAAACATTCTATGCCCCCCCAAAAATTGTATTTATTGAAAAATGAGAAATCCTTGTTTTGAAAAGCTCTCCTTAGTGAAGCTGCAACAAGCATATTGAAAAAAAATGGGAAGTTAAATTAAAAATAAAAATCATTTTGGATATTGTGGTGCAGAGGTCTACCTAAAAATTCACCAATTTTATTTCTGCCAAGTCAAATTACCTATGTCACATTGTTTACGTAGCTGTTCAGTATTAATATTTTATTTTGAAACAATTATGGTAGAACTTTCAAAAAATCAATGCTTTTATAAACTGAAGATTCAATTTGCATGATGTGATATGAAAGTGTAGGCAGGTAATTAGGATGGTGGGCAAAAGGACTTAACTTTCCTTCACACATGTAGAATGGTCCTTCTCTTTTTCTCTTTCTTCCTTTCTTCTTTGTTTCCTTTCTTCCCTTCTTCCTTTCTTCCTTCCTTCCTTCATTCAGTCCTTCCCTCCCTCTCTCCCTCTTTCCCGTCCTCCCTGTTTCCTTCCTTATTTCTTTTCTGCCTTCCTACCCTCCTTGTTTCCTTCCTTCCTACTTTCCTTCCTCCTTTCTTCCCTCCCTTTTTCTTTCTTTCTTTCCTACCTTCTTACCACCTTCATTCCTTCCTCTCTCCTTTCTCTTTTAAAAAAAATCTATGAAAATGAGAGATAAAACTGCAATGACTATCATAAGCCTATATAACACAGTGGCAATGGACATGGCCTCAGGTTCAAATCCTGGCTCTGCCAATTACAGATGGGGGACTTTGGACAAGTCACTTAAGTTTTCTGGCTCTGCTTCTTTATCCGTAAAATGAGAAGACTATCATTACATACCCCATAGCATTTTTTGAGGATTAAATTAGTTAAGACTTTTTTTTTCCATAAAATACTTAGAGCAGTAACTTTTACCTAAGAGTTTGCTCTGATTACTCTCAGTTTAAGAATAAAATTTGGCACAAGAGACTACAGCATGTATGAAAGTTATAAAGTAGGAAAGAAAAAGGAAACAAAAGAAGGAAGAACAGTACTTGAAAGAATATGGTGA
This sequence comes from Elephas maximus indicus, assembly GCF_024166365.1. Taxonomy (NCBI): domain Eukaryota; kingdom Metazoa; phylum Chordata; class Mammalia; order Proboscidea; family Elephantidae; genus Elephas; species Elephas maximus. The sequence goes on along the minus strand of NC_064827.1, from coordinate 89,442,764 downwards.
GTGAGTTTAATAGCATTACTGAAGGTAGATCTCAAGGAAATTCTTTTTTATTTTTTCAACATGTGGATAATAAATCTGCTTTCGTCTGCTTTCTTTTCTTTCTGCTTGGTATCAGTGGCTTCGCCTAATGGAGAAATGTTCAACCTTTCTCCTCCACAATCACTTCTTCTGGAAGTACTTAATGTTCCCAGGTGTGACATTCTCTATTGGTTCACTTCTTTGGGCCACTTACTTGGAAATATAAATCAGGCCCGATGTCATCATTTGTTTTCACCGGACAGTTATATGGTCATCAGATTATGGTATGGTGGGGAAATACATTCAAAATCAAAATGTCGCTCACACACACACAGAGCCCTCCCCCACATGTAGTCATATACAGATGAAGAGTTGACAACGAGCCAATGCTGAGTACCCAAACTGGCCCTCCTTGGATGACATTCTCTAAAAGATTATCTCTGATCAATAACTTTTCTGCAAAGAGAGTCATGTATCTTGAGGATCATATTTTTAAAGATTTAGCAATGAAGACATATTTTACAAGGAAATTTTTCCAAGGTTACAGTACACTGCACAAAAGTGAGCTGTAAAGTCAACTGCAAAGAGAGATAGTGCTGCCTGTAAAGGGAGCTATATTTGAGTTACCTACTAACATCCACGGAGGAAATGAGGTTGTAGACAGAACACCGGCTCTGGCGCTCCCCGGGGCCATCCATACGTTCTGCAAAAGAGCTTTACAATCTGTGCCACGCACCTTAAAAACAGTCTTAAAATTGAATCCAATAAATTCTATTTCAGAAGTTTTTTTTAAAAAAAGGAATAAGCTGAAATATAGATAATGACCCGATGAATTATTTTCCTAAATTTCAAGCAAAGTACTGGGAGATTGGTTAGGTAAATTATGAATGATTTTTCCTAACCTTTTCCTACAATGTATATTTTCCAAAGAATTTGTATGCAATATTATTTATATACCATTGCCGCTATGAGTCAGAATGGACTGGATGGCAATCGGTTTATTATTAATATATTTTCTTTCATTCGCATAGCATTTATTTTTTTATGAAGTAAGTGAACAATTTAAAATGATTAAAGTAGATTACATTGGTTGGGGTGGTGACATCGTGGAGAATTTTCAGAAGTAAATAATAAAGACAAATATAAATTGACCCAAAACTATTTGGATCAAACCATTAAGTATTCAAAAGTAATAATTTGGTTGGAAGCACTTTTAAATTTTTTACACCGTGGATGATTTCGCAAATCACGGTTGGTCTAGCATCATCTTTACTCTAGGGCTAGTCTACTCCTACCCCTAAAGTACCCCTTCTGGAGTCTAAACTGGATGTCCCAAGTTCTCAATGAGGTCTCTGCAATATGGCTTGTTGAAATTTGTATATCCTCTAGTCCTATGTAAGTTCTGGCAATTGTTCAGTTCACACATGATTCTTTACCCAGCCAGATGGAATTTCAGTCTATGCTTGTGCAGATTAATACTCAGCTATAGAGTCAAGGTGGCTTCTAAGCAGATTTCTAGATTTCTGTGTCTCTCCCTCCTCTTTCCTACTCTGTCTCACAAATCCCAGCTGCCTTAGCCTCCCCAAACTCTGCCTTCTGTCATCTCGATACAGCAAGGCTGATGAGCTCTGTTTGTGAGCCCCCTTCCTGGGTCATGGTCCAGAATATGCCTCTAGGCAGAAAGACAGGCAATCATTGTACTCGTCCTGTTCATTTTCTTTTCTCATGGATAATAGCCCTGGGCTGCCTGTTTGCAGTGTCTGAAAATAGCTCACTCTTATGTTTTGTGTCATTTTCCGGTTGTTTGTGGTAAGGAAGCAAATCTAGGACCAGTTACCTCAAGGCCTGAAACAGAATTATGAATTGCTTTTTAAGAACTTTGTTTTGAACGAGAATAAAACATAAAAGCATCAACGCAAGTTTCTGGGTAAGAATGGTAAACAGAAACAGCTCCAAAAAATATCAGTTCATAGTTTTATGACTGAATTCGTGAAAAAGTAAATATGCAGTGGCATGTTCAAGTCTCCCTCTGTCATTATCAATTTCCAGATAATGAAATGCTCTGCTAACAGGAAATAAATGATGGCACTATTTTGCTTTTACTCTAAGTAACCTTTTTTGGGAGTCCCTGGGTGGTGCAAAGGATTCACAACACAGCTGCTCGCCAAAATTTTGGTCATTTTCATCCACCCAGAGGTGCCTCGGAAGAAAGACCTGGCGATCTATTTCTTGAAAAACCAGCCATTGGAAATCTTAAGTAACACAATCTGCTCCCACACAGGATTGCCATGAGTTGGAATCAACTGAAGGACAACTGGTTTATTTCATAACATTTTATGATTATTTAAAGATTGTTCTAGTTCTTTCTCTCTCATTCTTTTAATGCTTTCAAGAATATATGCAATATAATCATCTCTCACTTTATACGTAGGTGGGAGAGAGGAATGTAGGAAGATTGGATAAGAAAGGGAAGTTTGTGATCATTCCTAACACTTACATTTGAGAAAAAAAAAAACCAGTTGGTTCATATCATCAGGCCTGTAGAGAACAACTCAGATCTTTGCATGTCATCTGCTCCCAGTATTGTAGTCACATAAAATATTGAGTTGTTACTTCCCAGGTTTCTGCTCCACCACTCCCTTACCAATAACATGTAAAAGAGAAACTATGGTAATTACTGTAGCTTTCAAGTTCATAGATTTTCATTAAAAGAAAAAAATAATAAGGGAGATGCCTAGATACTAAAATCAAATTTAGAGAAGAATCACAGAAATTATCACTTGAGATAGAGGGCATCTGTCTTAGTCATCTAGTGCTGCTATAACAGAAATACTACACGTGGATGGTTTTAACAAAGAAAAGTTTATTCTCTCACAGTCCGGTAGGCTAGAAGTCCAAATTCAGGGCACTGGCTCCAGGGGAAGGGCTTTCTCTCTCTGTTGGCTCTGGACGGAGGTCCTTGTCATCAGCCTTCCCTTGGTCTGGGAACATCTCAATGCAGGAACCTCAGGTCCAAAGGATGCGCTCTGCTCCCAGTGCTGCCTTCTTGGTGGTATGAGGTCCCCCCTCTCTGCTAGCTTCCCTTTCCTTTTATCTCTTGAGAGATAAAAGGTGGTGCAGACCACACCCCAAGGAAACTCCCTTTACATTGGATCAGGGATATGGCCTGAGCAAGGATGTTAAATCCCAACCTAACCCTCTTTAATCACAGGGAGAGGTTATGATTTATAACACGTAGGAAAATCACAAAATGAGGGACAATCACACATGACATGTATTTTGAGGGGACCCAATTCAATTCATTACAGTATCTACTTGGGCAACTTAAATTTCCTTTACCTACCATTGGGGTTTAAGTGACCTGAGTTCTATAAGTTTGACAACCATAAAAGGAAATTTTGATTTCATTTTTCACTTGCATTTTCATTTATGGCAGCGGTTTTAAACTCTGGCTATGCTTTAGAATCCCCTGGGGATCTTTTCAAACATACTTAGGCTCTGACCTCTTCCTCTTAGAGATACTGATTTAATTGAACTGGGGTGAGGCTCAGGTATGTATATTTTTAAAAACCCTCAGGTGCTTCTAGAAATTGCATAGGGTCGAGAGCCATTTAAATTTTGTTCCATAAAACAGCAACACTGACATCGTTTATGAGCTTCCCTGAAATGCAAAATCTCAGGGCCTCCCACACCTACTGAGTCAAAAACTGCATTTTGACACTATCCTTAATTCATTCACATACACATTGAAGTCTTAAAATGGTCAGTCATGGGCAAATAAATATTTCCTGCTTCAAGGAATTGTAAATGTAAATGGTACAAGATTCAGACCTCTGATAACCTCAAATGGGACCTGACATCAGGATCACCTGCACTTTTTAAAAAAATACAGATTCCTAAACCCTGGTAAGTCAGTGCCTCCAGGCATGAAGCTTGGCCATCTGTATGTTTACTACATGTTTTAGGTGGTTCGGAAAATTTAGAGTATTTGGGAAAATGAACTAAGATACTGGTTGCATTTTTCAACATTTTGTCTCTACCAAAAGTCCTAACCAAGCAAAGGAATGAGTACTGTCATGGAAGCAGTAAAGAATGGTCTATATATCCATTTTCTTTACAGAGAAATCAAGGGCATGGCACAAAAAAAAAAAAAAAAAAAAAAAGTTTGATGTAAATTCACAGTATCTGGTTAAAATAATTTTATGCTTTCTTGATATTTTTGCTCTGGTTGGAGTGAGGAAAATATATGTACCCAGCCATTTAAAGGTTCTGTCAGTTTAGAATTTTAGGCCATTTCTGTGCAATGCAGAGGGCACCAGAGGCTGTGGAGCGAAATGGCAGTCTGACAGGAAGCTGTGAAAGAAAATTGACAGGTGTAGGGAGTGTGGGGATGGCATAATGCTGAATAGGCTGTTTTGTAGCAGAAAAAAACTGAACATCTCAAAACTAGTTAAGTTAGTTAGGAGACTTTAACTAGGTCAAAAACTTAGGAGAATTTGTGACTCCTTTTAACAGTGTAGAGGCTGTCGAAAATGTGTCACATGGTTAAATCTGAGGTGTGTGGGTCACGGAGTCTGAGAATATTATCCCTGGCTGAGTAGAAAGAAGTAAATAAAATGCCATGAACATGAAGAGATTTTCTCTAGACAAGTAAAACTTTTACAAAATATCTTAACATTTTTGATTAAATTATAATTTATAAATGGCTAAGAAGTCATGAAAACCCTGCTTTGTTACTTCTCCATATCCAGTGTATCCAGACACAAAACATGAGATTTGGAATTAGAGAGAACTGGAATTAAGTTCCAGCAAAGTTCCTTGGTATGTGACAATTGTCAGATCACTTAGCGTTTCAGAGGCCCATCCCCTTAATCTCTAAAATGGAGACAATAGTACCTCTCTTGCAGTGTTAAGACAGCCATATGTCTGATGCCTCTTCTCACTTGTGAACAACAGTCTGAGGATTACGGTAAAACCTTTAGCTAGAATTACAAATTAAATGCAAACACCTCACAAGGTAATAGAGCTACACATCACAGATAAATGTTACTGCTTTGGTTCCTACAGTCTGGAGAGATAAGGCTTAACGTGATGCCACAAGTGCATAAATCTATGACATTCGACATAATGTAAAAGACATACAACTTTGGGTGTGCTCCCTACTAATTGAAAAGTCAGTGGTTAGAACCCACCAGCCACTGCATGGGAGAAAGAAGTGGCAGTCTGCTTCTGTAAATATTACAGCCTTGGCAATCCTATGGACAGTTCTACTGTGTCCTATAGGGTAGCTACGAGTCAGAATCAACTTTTCATTGGCTGATTTTCTGAAGTAGATCTCCAGGCCTGTCTTCCTATTCTGTCTTGGTCTGGAAGCTCCACTGAAACCTGTCCACTATGAGTGACCCTGCTGGTGTTTGAAATACCAGTGGCATAGCTTCCAGCATCACGGCAAAATGCAAGCCACCACAGTATGACAAAGTGACAGATGGGTGGTAGAGAAGTGAGATAGAAGTCTAATATGGAGGACCTTATAAGCCATGGGAATTAGTTCATATTTTTATCTAAAAGCAATAGATTCACTGAAGTGATTAAGTGGAGGCAAAGCAATGTATAGAGCAAAAGTCTAGAAACAGTCAAAGGTCCAGCAACAGGTGACTAGTTCAATACATTATGGTATATCCACAAAATAGAGTATTATGCAACCTGAAAAAAGCATGAGAAACATCTCTATAACTGCTATAGCGTGACAGCCAGCATACACCATAAAGTGAATAGTAAGGTAGGCTTCTACAGCATGCTTCTGTTCTTCTTCAAAGAAGGGAGGATGCTCATGCACACAAATATACTTAGGTTGAAAAGGTAGGATAAACTAAAAATTAATTTAAACCATAGGTTACGTAGAAGGGGAAGAAGGAAAGAAGGTGAAGGGGATTGGCATAGAAGTGAGACTTACCTGAATGCATATCGTGTTGTTCTGATTTTGGAATTCTGCAAGTGTTTTCCTAATTACACAACAAAATTAAACTAAAGTGAAGCAGAAAGAAATCCTTAAGAATTGAAACAAAGTAAAATGACTGACCTGAGCTGTGTATCAGGGGCTAAACCCTAGAGACAGCCATTGTATCAGATAGTAGTTTGTACCCCTCCAGGGGCGTATAGTCTAAGGACAATAAAATAAAATAAAAACACTAAACATCTTAAATGGTTTTCAGTAATCAGATTGTTATTTGGTACCTACTATGGGTTTGGTTTTTTTTTGTTTATGTATGTCTGAAAGGGCCTTGGTGCCGCAGTAGTTAAGCACTAGGCTGGTAATGGAAAGGTCGGCAGTTCAAAACCACCAGCCACTCTATGGGAGGAAGATGTAGCAGCCTGCTTCCACAAAGATTACAGCCTTTGAAACCCTATGGAGCAGTTCTACTCTGCCCTTTAGAGTTGCTATGAGTCTGAATCTACTTGACAGCAATAGGTTTGGTTTGGTTGTGTGTGTGTGTGTGTGTGTGTGTTTGGTGAGCAACTCATTTATACACACGCATATAAGAATGAGCAAAAAATTGTTTACATTAAAGTTGTTGGGACCCAAAATTTTTACTGTAACAGAAAAGAGATACATATATAAGCCTAATGAAGTCAAATTAATATTGGAATTGGAAATTTCAATATGAACTCATGAAATATTTTATCTTCAAATTTTTCTCAGCTCTATCCAGTGAAAAAATCTAAAAACATTGACCAACCCAGTAACCATGAGCATCACTAGCACTTAAATTGAGGTCTTTAAATATAATTTCCTACTAAGAAGAACCAGAGCAAAAAATGTCCAAAAAGAGCACACACGATCTTATCCTCATAGAAAGTAGGGTCAACAAAGATCAAGAGCCAAATTAAAGCAGTTGAGTTGGCCATAAAAGGGACAATCTGAACAACAACAATAATAATTACAATGAATAAAGATTTAAAATATGTTACAATGTATGATTTCATAACAATACTCAACATATCAGTCACCTTGTAGGTAAAAATTTGTAAACAATGGGAAAGTTTTCCAATTATCCTGCATTTCCTGTACAAACTCTCCTTGGTATGAATGACTAGATGATGAGAGAAAGTTTTTGTTTATAGACATAATCCAGCAAATAAATGAAGAAGGAATGCTTAGTTGGAATATTACCATCTTGTAACTCTTAATGAAATCATGAATTTAGGCAAAGATGATCAATAATGGCTGAAAACCAGTAACTGAATTCCTGCTGGGGACCATTAATACAAATGAGTCAGCTTGACAACACCTTAACCCACTGATCAGTTTGGATCAGTTTTAGCATCTCAAAAAGAAAAATGGCCAGAAGTTATGTGATTTTTGATGTGTTACAGTAAGAAACACAAACACCACCTGTGAATTCATCTTGCCACAGAATGAACCTGAATCTGAGCTTGTTCCTAATTTAACTACTAATTTTCAGGTAACATATGAGTCACAGGAAATCGTTAAGAGATAACATGTTATAGGGCATGCAATACACCCAGTATTTCTCAAACTGAAAGAACTGAAGAAAAAATTCAAGCCACAAGTTGCAATAGTGAAGGATTCTATGGGGAAAATATTAAATGACGCAGGAAGCATCAAAAGTAGATGGAAGGAATACACAGAGTCATTACACCAAGATGATTTAGTCGATGCTCAAATTTTCAAGAGGTAGCATATGATCAGGAACCGATGGTATTGAAGGAAGAAGTCCAAGCTGCTCTGAAGGCATTGGCGAAAAACAAGGCTCCAGGAATTGATGGAATATCAATTAAAACGTTTCAACAAACGGATGCAGCACTAGAGGTGCTTACTTGTCTATGCCAAGAAATATGGAAACAGCTTCCTGGCCAATGACTGGAAAAGATCCATATTTGTGCCTATTCCCAAGAAAGGTGATCCAACCAAATGTGGAAATTATAGAACAATATCATTTCTATCACACGCAAGCAAAATTTTGCTGAAGATCCTTCAGAAACGTCTGCAGCAGTATATCGACAGGGAACTGCCAGAAATTCAGGCCGGTTTCAGAAGAGGACATGGAACCAGGGATATCATTGCTGATGTCAGATGGATCCTGGCTGAAAGCAGAGAATACCAGAAGGATGTTTACCTGTGTTTTATTGACTACGCAAAGGCATTCGACTGTGTGGATCATAACAAATTATGGATAACATTGGGAAGAATGGGAATTCCAGAACATTTAATTGTGCTCATGAGGAACTTTTATATAGATCAAGAGGCAGTTGTTTGGACAGAACAAGGGGATACTGAGTGGTTTAAAGTCAGGAAAAGTGTGCCTCAGGGTTGTATTCTTTCACCATACCTATTCAATCTGTAGGCTGAGCAAATAATCTGAGAAGCTGGACTATATGAAGAAGAACAGGGCATCAGGATTGGAGGAAGGCTCATTAACAACCTGCGTTATGTAGATGACACAACTTTGCTTGCTGAAAGTGAAGAGGACTCGAAGCACTTACTAATGAAGATCAAAGACCACAGCCTTCAGTATGGATTGTGCTTCAACATAAAGATAACAAAAATCCTCACAACTGGACCAATGAGCAACATCATGATAAACAGAGAAAAGATTGAAGTTGTCAAGGATTTCATTTAACTTGGATCCACAATCAACAGCCATGGAAGCAGCAGTCAAGAAATCAAAAGACGCATCGCATTGGGTAAATCTGCTGCAAAGGACCTCTTTAAAGTGTTGAAGAACAAAGATGTCACCTTGAAGACTAAGGTGCGCCTGACCCAAGCCATGGTATTTTCAATCACATCATATGCATGTGAAAGCTAGACAATGAATAAGGAAGACTGAAGAATAATTGATGCCTTTGAATTGTGCTGTTGGTGAAGAATATTGAATATACCATGGACTGCAGAAGAATGAATAAATCTGTCTTAGACGAAGTACAACCAGAATGCTCCTTAGAAGCAAGGATGGCGAGACTGAGTCTTACATACCTTGGACATGTTGTCAGGAGGGATCAGTCCCTGGAGGACATCATGCTTGGTAAAGTACAGGGTCAGCGGAAAAGACTAAGACCCTCAATGCGGTGGATTGACACAGTGGCTGCAACAATGGGCTCAAGAATAACAACAATTGTAAGGGTGGCACAGGACCGGGCAGTGTTTCATTCTGTTGTGCATAGGGTCGCTATGAGTCAGAACTGACTCGATGGCACCTAGCAACAACAACAACAACAGGGCATGCAGTGAGAATAATTCAGAGTGAAGGACAATGTACAGATCAAACAACAGGTCTCATCAAGAGATAAATGGGGGAAAAAAGTAGAAACAGGGAATATGTAAATTAAAAAGGGATTTAAGAAATATATCAGCCAAATAAAATGTGTGAGCTTTATTTGGAATGAATATTAAATAGTATTTTAAAACAATTTGGGGAGATTTGAAGCTTGAATAGATTTTTGATAGTATAAGATTGTTAATATAAGAAAGAATCCTTATCTTTCAGCAATACCTACTGAAGTACTCACAGATGAAATGATATGATGTCTGGAATTTTCCTCAAAGCGTTCCTGTTAGTGCTTGAGGAAATGGGAGGTGATGGGGTAGAGGTATAAATAACATGATTGATACCTGATAATTATTGAATCTGAATGATGGATTCATGAGGACTCATTGTACTATTCTCTCTAATTTTGAATACATTTAAAATTTTCCATAACACAATGTTAAAGAAAAAAAAAAAAGGACAATTTAGAAAATTTTGAAGAAGGGTACAAGTGAAAAAGGGACCAGTGACCAGGTTCCTATAGTGAGGCGGGAAAGAGAGGTTGGGGGATTAGATTAAGGAGTGGCAATGAAGACTGAGAACTGAAAGAACTTGATGTACTTACAGCGATTGAGTCAATAGTACTTTAAATGGATTGGATTAGGGAGTTGAAGGAAAGAAAGCGATCAAGGACACCTCCCAGGATTTCTGCTGAATATCTGGGTAGATAGAGTTATCTTTGACTGAGATTGAAAAGACTGGGGGACAGGGGGTGATAGTCACATGGACGTTTGAGGTGGGAAATAATCAAGATTTCTGTTGGGGCGTTTCCACTCTAAAACATCTGTTACACATTCAGGTGGAGAGATGAGTCCTAGAGATACACATTAATGAAGCATCAAAATATCCAAAATAAAATCCATTGCTGTTGAGTCAATTCCGACTCACAGCGACCTTACAGGACAGAGTAGAACTGCCCTATAGGGTTTCCAAGGAGCGCCTGATGGATTTGAACTGCCAACATTTTGGTTAACAGCCTGAGCTCTTAACCACTACACCACCAGGGTTTCCCATCAAAATATAAAAACCAAAAACCAAACCCACTGGCGTCGAGTCAATTACCAACTCATAGGACAGAGTAGAGCTGCCCCATAGAGTTTTCAAGCAGTGCCTTACAGATTCGAACTGCCGACCTTTTGGTTAGCAGCCATAGCTCTTAACCACTACGCCATCAGGATTTCCAAAAACCCAAACCCATTGCCATTGAGTTGATTTCAACTCATAGTGACCCTGTAGGACAGAGTAGAACTGCCCCATGGAGTTTCCAAGAAGCACCTGGTGGATTTGAACTGCCGACCTTTTGGTTAGCACCCATTGCTCTTAACCACTACACCACCTGGGTTTCCCATCAAAATATAGAGAGTGTTTAAAGGCATAGGACTAGATAAGGACACCTATGGAAAATGTAGAAGAGAAAAAGAAAAGACAGGCCAGAGTCCTGAAGGAACAGCAATATCTGATGTCATGTAGAGCAGAGGAACAAAAGAACCAGGAACAAGCCACTAGGGGTAAAGGAAGAAAGCCTGAGATGCATCCCGATTTTCTTGTTTTCATTGTGTTACATTTTACAACACATTTACAAAAAGCGTTCTAATTTTACCTGGATTTACTAATGAGTGAAAGAGCTCTGCCACTTCAAACCAACCTAAAGGCAGCACACCACACAAGATTTTTATCTAACGATACTAAGGAAAAGCTCTTGATTAACAATGAAAACAAAGCAAAGCACAAACAAAGAAGTTCCTCGGAATGTGACTGGACAATAGGCATGCTTTGATAACTTGATAGGCTGGACAGGACAGAACCAGTTCCTAGTGGGGTACAGATTTATTTATAGCCAGCCTAAGCCAACAAATCAAAAGACATTGCATTTCCCTTACATTTCCCTGAATTCAACTAGAACTGGTTAACCCATTTAGAAAGAGCTGAACCTATCTTTATATGTACCTAATTATGTTCTAATGCATACATTCAGTAATGCCAGGAGGCTGTCCATCTGCAAAGTGCCAGAAATAAGCTGTCCAAATTCAGAGAACAGCTTATTTTAAGGCTTAAAAAATGACACTGATTTAAAGATTGCTTTTGCTGATTTGAAACAATTACATTAATGTAGCGCATCTTGATGCCAAAGATTTTTCTTAAAAAATAGAGAAAGAAACGAAAAAGTAATTGCCTTTAACGGGCATGTGTTAACAGTTAAGGTGATTTAAAAGTCAGTTTTGAACACCTTAGAAGGGTTGCCATAGAACAGAGCCGTTGGAGAGGAAATATTAACTGTTAACCTCACCTGCGTGAGTGATACCTTCCAGGATGGTGTTTAAGGGTAAGAGGTTCCAAGAAATGGGAAAGAAAAGCCATTTTTCAAGTGGTCTGCTGCAGTCTGCTCTTCATCAAGAATTGGTAAAAATAGCAAAGAAAATAGGGGCAGAGTTCAAAAGTTTGCAGGAGAGTCAATCAGTATAAATGGCCCAGGTGGGAGGTAGGTCTGCACTGAAGACCGTTAAGACCATCAATGAGGAGCCCAGGAAACAGAGAGAGGCCGAGCCGTGAAACACAGCAGAGAAGAACTAATTTTGAGAATTCTGTGCCTTTTCCAGGGGACTCCTTTAAAGCAGCCCTCCCTTGGCCCCTCAAGGGGCTGAGGAGGACCAGATACTTAGAGCCAATCTGTTGCCCTTGCAGGCAGCCAGGTTGGACCAATCGATTTTCCTAATGGCCTTCCTTTCTCCTCCCCCGTCCGCCTCAGGACCGGCCCTTTTTGTATTTTCATAGTGTTTCCTAAATGGAGAAATATATAGATGGATTCATTCTTTCTCAATCTGTATCACCGTTTCGATCTTGACTTATTCATTAGAGCATCCTCAGTTTCTCACCACCACAACCAGCGGGAATGAAAAAAAAAAAAAAGTCTATTAATTATTCATACAATAGAAATTCCTTGCTTAACGATTTTTAAAAGCAGATATGACTTCTTTTGTTTTAATAATAGTGGTTTGGCAATCGGTAGGTATAATCTGAGTGTGTTTGCTTCTGTATTTTTAAATATTTTCATTCTTTTTCATAATACGTGCTGATTTGGAGTGAATCGGGGCCAGTCCCAAAATATAAGATCGGGCAGCCCTGGAACTTTTGAAAGTAATACAGATATAAGTAAGGTTTCTAATAGGTAGACCATAAAACAGGGGAAAAAAATCTCCTATTTTATTTGTAAAGTTTTATTCAAGGAAAGACTATTTTTAATAAATACATCAAGATAGGGCAAATTTCTGTTTTGAATAAAAAATGTTTCTATTTAAGACAACAAAAAATCTCCCAACTTATAAAACAACTCTCCCCAAAGAGAACTAAACAATCAACAATAATTGTTCTTTGAAAAATGTCATGGGCTAAAATAGGTCGCGGTATTAAATAAATGACAGGTCTGGGACGTGTAATAGCTTTCCTTTGCATGTCCTGGCCCTAGTCAACGTATTCTTGATATTTAATTACATCTGGATGGTTAGTGCTTAGAATACGTTTTAAATACTGAAATAAATGATAACCCAAGTCCCCATGTTGATATCTGGCTAGCAGATGTGCCTAACTTTCATAAATCATGGAGTTAGGAGTTTCAAAAAGGAAGAAAGAAAAAAAAATCCAAAAACTAGGAAAGGAAAAGTTGCTGTTTTTAAGTATAGTAACATTGTTGGATAGGTGTTTAGATGGCTGTGGAAGGAGTGACGCATTTCTAGAACTTTCGGCCTTGAATAGGCGATCTTGGGTTACCTGGACTGACAGACTAATGCTAAAACTATTCTTTTAACAAGCCATCACCAGCCTCACATGGAAGCTAAAAACCCATCAGAGTGCAGCTCCACAAACAGCCTCGTGTTGCCAGATTGCAGGTAACCTGGGCAAGGTTTTTAGTCCTCTAATGCTTTTGCTTTCCACACAAGGAACTGTAAAATCAGGGGCTCTTCGATGCATTAGATGAGACCTTTCTCCTCGCACTGAATAACGCTTCATTTTACTTCGTAATCGGAGCATTGCCACTCTGCTTCCATAGAGGGTTTTCCTGTATAACATGATTTTTTTTTTTTTCAGATGCATCCCTCTAAAGAGTCCAGATCTGTACATATTAACATTTCGAAGCAACAACACTAAGAGGATTTTCACCCTGACCTTTCCTTTCCTTTACAGTCTCCACCCCAGTTCCCATTTCCAGGTTTATTTTGATATCATAGGAAACGACGTTGCTCTATCGGCCAAACAGCTTTGCCTTTCCGTTTCTTCTCACAACTCTCGAAATTATCCCTCCTCTAACAATTGGTGCAGCACAGCGCCTGTGAGAAAATAGGCTTCAATGTACTGAAACATTTTACTGCTTTTTTGTATGGCACAAATTCTGAAAGATCAAAATATAAATTTACCTGCAAGCATATATTGACTAAAGACCTGCATTGTCTAAAAACATAGCTTTCTTTTCCTCCCTTCCTTTTACATGTACCTCAAAGCTACACACGCATAAATTCATTAAGAAGTATTTAACTCTGAAATCCCCCTGATTCGATAACATGTAGTAAAAAAAAAAAAAAAAAAAGAAGAAAGAAAATTGAAACGACTTACATATTCATCCATAGGAGACTGACTAAATAAACTGTTACACTCATACAATAAAATACTATGAAGTATGAAAACATAATGTGCTATACTTTCTTTTAATACCAGGTTTCTAAGATATATTACGTGAAATAAACCAAAGTACAAAAGAGAATTTATGGTGTGCCTCGTACTGTGAAAAAAATTATATACATATAGTCCAAAATATGAATTAGAAGTATACTAAAAGATCCATAAAAGACTATTCTGTTACTTTCAGGAGCTGGATAGGAAATGAGGTGGGTAGATTTTTTTTTTTTTAATTTCAATTTGTTACACCCTGTTTAATTTTGTTTACCTTATTCACATATTGCTTACATCATAAAAGGATATGATAGAGTGAAAAAAAAAAGTTTGAGTCTTCTGAACATTTCTAATTGACCTCCCAGCTCAACTTCGTTGTTGAAAACTGGCAGCATACACAGGTAGAGTAGAAAGAAACTCTAGGATACTTGACATAGTGAACATGTCTCTTTATGACCTTGTATAAGTCACTCAGAAACCCTGGTGGCATAGTGGTTAAGTGCTACAACTGCTAACCAAAAGATCAGCAGGTTGAATCCAGTAGGTGCTCCTTGGAAACTCTATCAGGCAGTTATGCTCTGTCCTATAGGGTTGTTATGAGTCAGCATTGACTTGAGGCAACAGGTTTGGTTTTTTGGTTTTTTATAAATCACTCATCTATTCATATCTCACTTACCTGATCTGCAAAATGTAAAAAACATAGCTCCACACACTCAACCCTGCAGTTAGTGCTCAATGTTGTTGTGAAAACGAATGACTAAGTAAAAAAAGTAAAAGCTCCTTGTAAATCCTGTAAATGCGAGAGGGCTACCATACACATGCGGGAAGTATTGTGATGGAGCTCGTGTTCACTTTCAGGTCTTATATTAACAGAATCTGACTTTATCCCAGGAGCTTCATGCCAGTGCTTACTTGGTATTTTCCTGTGGGAAACTGAATTCCACTAATTTCTGAGTAGTCAGAAGGACCACGATTACTGATGCTACATAAGTTAACAAATAATACAGGCCTAATCTAGAATTTGGGAAACTCTGGTGGCATAGTGGCTAACAGTTGGGCTGCTAATCAAAAGGTCGGCAGTTTGAATCCACCAGGCACTACTTGGAAACCCTATAGACCAGTTCTACTCTGTCCTACAGGGTCACTACGAGCAGAATTGACTAGACGGCAATGGGTTAATCTATAATTACAAAGTGAATATAAGTGAACACACTGTATTAATAAAAAATAATAACCGTGGCTAATAGATTCATGACATTGTAATTAATTCATGCTGCATCTATAATAATGACAATAAATGTTGCCATTTACTAAATACATTGGGTGGAACTTAATGGAGTTACATTTCTTACTATTCAAGAGCAGCACACATTTAGGTAATTATTAGTTTCATTGCATATGTGAAGAAAATGAGACTATGTGATATTACTTTACTTATCCTAGGTCACGAAGGTAATAATTGAAGTCTAATTATGATCCAAATCTGTCTAATGAAAGTATATTTTTGCTCTACCTTAAAATGCTATCAGGCACTATATTAATATAAACCAAACTTCAATCCAACATCAAGCCCTCAATCCCCCATTACCTGTTAAGCAACCCCATCAGATAGTTCATTGTAAAGACACTAATCTATTGTTAGTGAAAGTATAAAATTCACACTACTTTTAAGGAGATAAATTAGGTAATCTTTTTCAAGAATAATTTTCATATTATTTGAAACATACTTTTATGAATTTACCATCAGAAAATATTCAGAGATGAGGACAAGGCCTTATGCTCAGGGATACTCTCTACACTAACATAGACTACAGCAAGCATAATAGGGAAAAGCCAGAAGAAACTCACATGTCCAACACAAATGTCTAAACACATTTTGCTATTGAGATGTGTACGGAATGATAAGCAGCTTTAAAAAAGAGTTCTTTTGAAATCACAGACCAATATCTCTCATCAACATAGATGCAAAAATCCTCAACAAAATTCTAGCCAATAAGGTACAATGACTATCAAAAAAATAATTCACCATGACCGAATGGGATTCATGTCAGGTATGCAGGTATGGTTCAACATTAGAAAAACAATCAGTGTAATCCAATACATATATAAATAAAAAAGACAAGAACCACATAATCTTATCAATTGATGCAGAAAAGGTGTTTGGCAAAGTCCAACACACATTCATGATAAAAACTCTCAGCAAAATAGGAAAAGAAGGGAAATTCCTCAGCATAATAAAGGGCATTTATACAAAGCCAACAGCCAACATCATCCTAAATGGAGAGAGTCTGAAAGTATTCCCCTTGAGAACAGAAACCAGACGAGGGTGTCCTTTATCACCACTCTTATTCAACACTGTACTTTACATCCTAACCAGAGCAATTAGGCTATAAAAATGAATAAATAGCATCTAACTTGGTAAGGAAGGAGTACAAGTATCCCTATGTGCAGATGATATGATCCTATACTCAGAAAACCACAAAGAATCCACAAGAAAACTACTGGAACTAATAGAAAATAAACACACAAAAATCTCTTGGAGTCCTCTACACCAACAGAGAGAACTTTGAAGAGGAAATCACCAAATCAATACCATTTACAATAGCCCCCAAGAAAATGAAATAGTTAGGAATAAATCTAACCAGAGACATAAAAGACCTATACAAAGAAAACTACAAGACAGGAAACCAAAAGAGACCTGCATAAGTGGAAAAACATACCTTGCTCATGGATAGGAAGATTCAACATTGTGAAAATGTCAATTCTGCCTGAAGCAGTTTGTAGATACAATGCAAATTCCAATGACATTTTTTAATGACAGGGAGAAACAAATCACCAACTTCATATGGAAAGGGAAGAGATCCCAGATAAGTAAAGCATTACTGAAGAAGAACAAAGTGGGAGGCCTCATGCTACCTGATTTTAGAACCTATTATACTGCCACGGTAGTCAGTACAACCTGGTACAACAACAGATATATAGGCCAGTGGAACAGAATTGAGAATCCAGACCTAAATTCATCCACCTGTGAGCAGCTGACATTTGACAAATGCCCAAAGTCTGTTAAATGGGAAAAAAGGCAGTCCTTTAACAAATGGTGCTGGTGTAAATGGATATCCATCTGCAAAAAAATAAAACAAGACCCATACCTCACACCATGCACAAAAGCTAACTCAAAATGGATCAAAGATGTGAATATAAAATCTAGAATGATAAAGACCATGGAAGAAAAAATAGGGATGATGCTAGGATCCCTAATACATGGCATAAACAGAATACAAAACATAGCTAACTATGTACAAACATCAGAAGAGAAACTAGATAACTAAGAGCCCCTAAAAATCAAACACTTATGCTCATCCAAAGACTTCACCAAAAGAGTAAAAAGATAACCTACAGACTGGGAAAAAATTTTAGCTATGACATATCCAGCCAGGGTCTAATCTCTAAAATCTACAAGATACTGCAAAACTTCAACAACAAAAAGACAAAAAAACCAATTAAAAAACGGACAAAGGATATGAACAGGCACTTCACCAAAGAAGACATTCAGGTGACTAACAGATACATGAGGAAATGATCACCATCTTTAGCCATTAGAGAAACTCAAATCAAAACTAAAATGAGATACCATTTCACCCCAATAAGGCTAGCATTAATCCAAAAAACACAAAATAGTAAATGTTGGAGAGGTTGTGGAGAGTTTGAAACACTTATATACGACTGGTGGGAATGTAAAATGGTACAACCACTTTGGAAATTGATTTGAGGCTTCCTTAAAAAGCTAGAAAAAGAAGTGCCATATGATCCATCAATCCCACTCCTTGGAATATATCCTAGAGAAATAAGAGCCATCACAGGAATAGATACATGCACACCCATGTTCATTGCGCACTGTTCACAATGGCAAAAAGATGGAAACAACCTAGGTGCCCATCAACAGATGAAAAGGTAAACAAATTATGGTATATTCACACAATGGAATACTATGCAACTATAAAGAACAACAATGATTCCATGGAACATCTCACAACATAGATGAATCTGGAAGGCATTATGCTGAGTGAAATTAATCAATTACAAAAGGACAAATATTGTATGGACCACTATTGTAAGAACTGAAGAAAAGGTTTAAACATAGAAGAAAACATTCTTTAATGGTTACAAGGGTGGGGAGGGAGGGAGAGGGAGGATTCGCCAACTAAATAGTAGACAAGAATTATCTTAGGCAAAGGGAAGGGCAACACACAATACAGAGGAGGTCAGCACAACTGCACTAAACCAAAAGCTAAGAAGTTTCCTGAACACAACCAAACACTTCAAGGGACAGAGTAGCAGGGGTGGGGGTCTGGGGACCACGGTTTCAGGGGACATCTAGATCAATTGGCATAACAAAGTTTATTAAGAAAATGTTCTGCATCCCACTTTGGTGAGTGGCATCTGGGGTCTTAAAAGCTAGCAAGCGGCCATCTGAGACGCATCAATTCCTCCCAAACCACCCAGAGAAAAGGAGAATGATGAACACTAAAGACACAGGGAAAACATTAGCCCAAGAGAAAAAAGGGCCACATAAACCAGAGACTCCATCAGCCTGAGACCAAAAGAACTAGATGGTGCCTGGCTACCAACAATGACCACCCTGACAGGGAGCACAACAGAGTCCCTGACAGAACAGGAGAAAAGTGGGGTGCAGAACTCAAATTCATGTACAAGACCAGACTTAATGATCTGACTGAGACTAGGAGGAACCCCAGAAGACATAGCTGCAGGACTCTCTGTTAACCCAGAACTAAAACCCTTCCCGAAGACAACTCTTCAGACAAAGAGGAGACTGGACTATAAGCCATAAAATGATGCTGGTGAGCGTGTGCTTCTTAGTTCAAGTAGATACACGAGACCAAATGGGCAGTTCCTGTCCGGGGGCGAGATGAGAAGGCAGAAAGGGACAGGCGCTGCTTGGATGGACATGGGAAATCCAGGGTGCAAAATGGGAAGGTGTGCTCACATTACAGGGAGATCAACTAGGGTCACATAGCAATGTGTGTATAAATTTTTGTATGAGAAACTAACACGAGCTGTAAACTTTCACCAAAAGCACACATACACACACAAAAATAGTTCTTTTGTAAAACATTTAATGATACTGAAAACAGTTAATGATGATACAATGTTAAATGAGAAAGGGCACAAATGTATCTGTGATATGAAATATTATATACACATACCCACACACATAAAATAAACAACAAATTATTAACATGTGAACAGCGGTTGATTCTGTTTTCATAATATTGTGATGGGTATTTGATATTCATAAAGAAAACACGTAATTTTTATAATTTAAAAGCTTTCTAAAAAAATTAAGATAAACAATATCTAATATCAACAACAATGGGCTCAAACATAGCAATGATTGTGAGGAAGGTACGGGACCATTTTGGTCTGTTGTACATGGGGTCACTATGAGTCAGAATCCACTGGAAGGCACCAAACAATAACAACAGAAACAACAACACCAACTATCGTAACAAAGCCTTTATTACTCTCTACATTGCTTCATTCATTTTATACCTGAGGCTCTAAGCATACAACGGTACTACCATCTCTAATAGTTAGACAAAATGAAACCAAAATTAAGTTTAACATGTATAATGTTTGTTTTACATTGTTCAATTGTTGGAACTCTTGGTTCTAGGAGACTAGAGATTTCTGGTGCAAAATTGTAAAAAAATATTTCTAAGAAAGGTAATGTTGTTGTTGGGTGCTCTTAAGTCTATTTCAACTCACTGTAACTCCAAGTGACAGGGAAGAACTGCCCCATAGGGTTTTCTAGGCTGTAATCTTTACAGAAGCAGATGGCCAGGAGCCACAGAGTGAGTTTGAATGCTCAACTTTTCAGTTAGCAGTGGAGCACTGAACTGTTGCACCGCGAGGGCTCCATTAAACCATAACACTAAGTGTATATTGAAATGATGTTTGTAAATGTCTAAGGTGCCTGCCATTCTTTAAAACAGAATCATAAATACACATGAGCACAACGCATGACTTTAAACCAAATACAATTATGTATACTTTAAAATAATACACTTTTTACGATGTATGTTGCTTTATTCCAGGTAGAGCATTCTTACAGATTCCCCAGATTATTCAGAGGGCAATTACTCAATGTTCATCTGTAATCCTGGTTTAAGAAATGAATGGAATACTTGGGAGGATTTATTTGAGAACGAAAAGAAAAACAAAATGCTGAGAGAATAAAATTCAGGCCAAATGCCGATAAGGTAGAAAAGAAAAAAAAAAGAAAGTTTTCTGTCTATAATAAGAGGTCATCCTTCTTGCATCTCCCCCAAAGCGTTCTCGGCATTGTTCAACATAAATTCACTTTATCATCATTGACATTTCAGGCACCAGAAAACTCCTTGTTCATTGCTACACAACTGAATATATTACTAACTTCCTAGTGGTTAAAAACACTGAAGTTTCAAGACAAAAGTCCACATTTATCTGTTAATAAGAGATACATCTGTGCCCTTGGTGGAAAGAGCAATTTCCAGAGCACTCTTCTACTTCATGAGCAAATATTTTCATCCTCTCAACAGACGGGATTTCTAAATAAAGGCTTCAAGATAATTATAGGATGATTGATGGAGCATATGAGAAAGAGAGTGTAGGACTGGCAAAGACCATGTTATACATAAAAATGTCCATGTTATACATAAACTGATATGATTCAAACATAAATCTTTAAAATCAAATCATCCCACTGCCATAGAGTCGGTTCCGACTCATAGTGACTCATTGAACTGCCCCATGGGTTCAAACTGCTGACTTTTTGGTTAGCAGCCAAGCGTTTTAACCACTGCACCACTAGGAATCCTTCATAAACCTTTAGACACTATTTTTTTTCCAGTTGTTTTGCATGGTTATTTTAAAGTAGGTTATAAAAAATTAAAGTCTAACAATTTAGAAGCATCTTTTCATTGGAAAGTTTGAGAAGAAAGGGTACTTAATCTCCACCTAAAATAGCCAATTATACTATATACATATGGTGTATATGTATATATATAGATATACAAACATATATGTATATATACATATATATGTATATATATACACATATATGTTGTTGTTAGGTGTATATATGTTATTGTTAGGTGTATATATGTGTATACATATATGTTGTTGTTGTTAGGTGCCATCGAGTTGGCACCTAACAACAACTCATAGCCACCGTATGTACAATAGAAAGAAACACCACCTGGTCCTGTGCCATCCTCACAATCATTGTTATGTTTAAGCCCATTGTTGCAGCCACTGTGTCAGTCCCTCTCATTGAGGGTCTTCCTCTTTTTCACTGACCCTGTACTTTGCCAAGCATGATGTCCTTCTCCAGGGACTGATCCCTCCTGACAACATGTCCAAAGTATGTAAGATATAGTCTCGCCGTCTTTGCTTCTAAGGAGCATTCTGGTTGTACTTATTCCAAGACAGATTTGTTCGTTTTTTTGGCAGTCCATGGTGTATTCAGTATTCTTCAACAACACCACAATTCAAAGGTGTCGGCTCTTCTTCTGTCTTCTTTATTCATCATCCAGCTTTCACATGCATATTAGCTGACTGAAAACACCATGGCTTGGGTCAGGTGCACCTTAGTCTTCAAGGTGACATCTTTGCTTTTCAACACTTTAAAGAGGTCTTCTGCACCAGATTTGCCCAATGCAATGTGTTTTTTTGATTTCTTGACCACTGCTTCCATGGTTGTTGATTGTGTATCCAAGTAAAATGAAATCCTGGACAACTTCGATCTTTTCTCCGTTTTTCAGGATGTTGCTTATTGGTCCAGTTGTGAGGATTTTTGTTTTCTTTATATTGAAGCACAATCCATACTGAAGGCTGTGGTCTTTGATCTTCATCAGTAAGTGCTTCAAGTCCTTTTCACTTTCAGCAAGCAAGTTTGCGTCATCTGCATAACGCAGGTTGTTAATGAGTCTTCCTCCAAACCTGGTGCCCCATTCTTCTTCATATACTTCAGCTTCTCAGATTATTTGCTAGCATACAGATTGAATAAGTATGGTGAAAGGATACAACCCTGACGCACACCTTTTCTGACTTTAAACCACATAGTATCCCCTTGTTCTGTTCAAACAACTGCCTCTTGATCTATGCTCATGTTTCTCATGAGCACAATTAAGTGCATAAATACACATAATATATAGACAATCTTTGTACTCACGTACCAGAGACAAAACAGTTTTTGTGTTTAGTTTTTAAGTGGAAAAGTAATACATACACATAACAAAAAAATTCACACACTATTAAATAATGTGCTGGGTACAGTGCATTTTTCCCTCTCCATCTTTAATCCTACATCCCCTCAACAGAGGCAACTGTTTCTTAAGTATGCATTCTTTAATATTCCTCATTCTCTCATTCTCTTCCCCCATTCTTTCTGATAAAGGTCAACCTCCTTTTCTCTAGATAGATAAAACCCACTGCTGACCAGTTGATTCCAACTCATAGTGACCCCATAGGTTTTCCAAAGCTGTAAATCTCTACAGAAGCTGACTGTCACATTTTTCTCCCTTGGAAGCACTGGTGGTTTTGAACCTCTTACCTTTCAGTTAGTAGTCAATTGCTCTAACCACTGCACCGTCAGGGCTCCTTGAGTCAATTCCGACTCATACAGGACAGAGTAGAACTGCCCCATACGGTTTCCAAGGAGAGGCTGGTGGATTTGAACTGCCAACCTTTTGGTTAGTAGCTGAGTCACCAAGGCTCCTCTAGATAGATAGATGGGTAGAAAAAATGAAAGAAAAAGAGAGAGAGCTCATTTGCATTTTTACTTAATATATTTTCACTTAATTAAAAAATATATTACTATAATTATGGTAATCCCATACCATAAATATATTTCAACTTAGTTGTCCTTATAGCTTCATAATATTCCATTGGGTTGGTATATTTTTAATTTATCATCATTATTATTAGTTCATGTTGCCAAAACCTGAGCCTATTCCAGACTTGCTATGCTGTCGTAAACTCACTTTTGTGGCTTTGAGTAAATTCAAAGCATATAAATTCCTTGACCTTGAATTGTTGCGTCAAAAGATATGGATGATTTTAATTTTCAATTGCCCCCGAAGATATAGCACAAGTTGATACTCTCATCAGTAATGCAGAAGAATGTCTGTTTCTTGTTAGCACTTGATAGCAACCTTTCTTATTTGTCAATATAAGTGAAACATACGTCTTATAATTTGTATTCATTTAATGAATGTGGTTTATCATCATTTTATATGTTTAAAATACAATTGTATTTCTTATTATCATTTTTGTTCTTTTTTTTCCTGTTAGATTGTGGAGCTAACAAATGAATTTGTGAAGTAGCTGAAGACAATGGAGCATTAGGAGTGTGGAACAAGTAACTTCTCAAAAATCTGCTCCCCAAATGATAACAACTTCCCAACTATGGGATTGCTTTGCAAAACCACACCCCAGTATTCATTGACAGTAGAGGATGCCAAGACTGAGAAATGAATGTTAGTTCACCACAGTCCAGCCACTGCTGCCTATCTAGAACTTCCTTGCAAACTAAGATGGAGGAGAAAAACTGAGGCCACAGACAGGAGAGGAGGGAGGCTGGCCAGGAGGTCTGTCAGAGGCCTAACTAAACCAGGCCAGGTAGGGCGTCACATGGGTGTTCTGGGCAGGGCTTGAGGAGAGTGCCAGTTTGCTTTTTCTGTTGGCCATCACAGATTCCATCCCCAGCTGTGAGAGATCTTTCAGCAATTTAACACTAATTGCCCTAGGCACTATTTTCCTTACTTAGGTCCCTGCCTGAGAAAGAGGTGCAATGCCTACTAGAAAGACCCTGAATCTGAAAATATTTAAAGAGTACCCTGGAGGTGGAGCATTTTGAACTTTGTGCCAGTCAAAGGGCCAGTCTCAAACTTAAAGGGTCAGACTCAGCTTGAAGGCACAAGGCGATTTTAGAGGAACAGTCTTTAATCCAAATACACATCTTCTGGCAGAAGAAAAAAAAGGAAGAAGAAAGGAAAATGGCTCCCTTAGCAGTTGGGTGGTGAAGAGTAAAGAAGACAAAATTATGAACAACTGCTAAAATTTCTGGGGTTTACTAGACTGATAGAAAAAGTTTCCATTAAACTAGGAATCTCATAAAACACTGCAATATCACAAAAATGAACAAGAGGAAAATAAAATGTATACAGAACAATTGCAGAAAATCAGTTAATGAACAAAAAAGTTTTTTTCACACAAAATCTTCTATGAAACCACCCTCCTCATCATAAAAAAAAAACATGAAGCAAAAGAAAACTCTAAGTCTGTACCTCAAACAGAATTATATATATTCAAACAAACATTTGAGAATATAGCAAAAACACTTTAAATAAAAAATTAAAACACTAAAAACAAAAAGGGATCCAAAAAAAGGAAAAAATAAAAAGACAAAATTTTCTCGAAAATGAAGAACAAATTACAAGGTGCACAAGGGAGAAGAGACTTAAGTGAAAATTTAGTAAGTAGTATCCAAAGACAGGAAAATAACCAAGCTTATGAAAATGGCACAGAGAAAGAAGTAAAACAGCTTAGAGAGAAAGTAGCAGAGATGGAAGACAGGCTGTAATCTAGTTAGCGAAGTATTTCTCACTAGGGAATGGCCTAGCAATTCTGAAACTGCTACATGTGTTTACTAGACTTGAACGGATAAGTAAATCGATTGTAGATAAAGGGAGCCAGGAATCTCATTGTTAGAAAGAGAAGCTATAAAGCAAAGACAGGTGGAAGGTCAAAATGAATCCTGAGGTATAATACTGACATCAAATGCACACATAGATAAATAGTAAATAATTTAGCCATATATTTACATTTTTAGCTTGGAAGGCACGCAAAACACAGAGGCCACAGCAATGGATGTGAACACACCAACCATTGTGAACATGGCACAGGACCAGGCAACATTTCATTCTGTTGTACATAAGATGGCCATGGGTTGGAGTTTGACGTAACAGCTATTAACAACAAAGAAATTACACACACACACACACACCTTTAATGCCTTTATAAATGTAAAAACCATTTTTATCTCCCTGGCCTTCAAAAATAGGCCTTGGTTGGATTCCTGCTACAGGCTTAAAAGTGACACTTTACTTCTGCTCTTTATCCATTAGTGAGAACTAGTAACATGGCCCCAATAGGACTAGGAAATGTGGTTGACTCGTGTGCTCATAAAAGAAAATGGGATTGGTATGCATCTTGTCTGTTCCTGCCATCCATACCATTTCTCGGCTGTGAAAGAGAGTTTCCTCTGGTTCTATTTATAGTTCTCTTTGGCTTGGACTTAGGCTAGGACCCTTGGTTGAAGACATGCCATCCAAAGTCCCTGATACCCATGATATTTTCCTTCCTATCAGTAATTAAAAAAAAAAAAAAAAAATTGCTGTCGAGTCCATTCTGACTCATAGTGACCCTATAGGACAGAGTAAAACTGCCCCATAGGGTCTCCAAAGAGCAGCTGGTGGATTCGAGCTGGTGACCATTTGGTTAGCAAATATAGCTGTTAACCATTGCGCTACCAGGGCTCCCATCACTAATTAGTAAGGGGAAATGATTACTAGGAACCTCCCCTGGAAGGAATTACTCTAATCCAGAGGTTAACCAGATTAATTTTCAATTTCCCACTTATTGGAGGGATTGAAAAAAGGGAGTGAATGAGTAAACAGTTGGAAGAATTCACTTCCTTCACTCGTGTCCAAGAGGGCTCCAGCAACATATTGTCTCAGGTGTGAGGAAGGGGCTCCGTTCCGAAGGTCAAGATTGCAGGCTGATTATGCAGCTTTAAATTTTAATTCTATTTCTGCATCTGAGAACCTAAGGGAAATGAGTAGATTTTATATAACTGTGGTGAGTAAGTCCTCACCTACTCCTGAATTCAGTAAATGTCAAGGTTAAAACAAAAGTAGAGCAAATCTAGATAATCGTTTCAGTATGCGTGAAGGGAAGGATTGCTATAATAAAAAAAAAAATCAGTGGAACAATGAACTTTTTATAAACTAATGCATAATTACTACAAAGGACTCAGTAAAATATTAAGTGCCTGTCTCTGTTGGTTCACATTTTAGTAGCTTCAAAGGTGAAAGTAATTCTATATAGTTGTATTGGGACAATTAGCAGGAGGAAAACGTTTAGGGAAACTGACAATCATCATATATTTGTTCTTTAAAAAATGTCATCCCCTCCTACCCCAGAAGGGTAATTTTTTTGCTGTGCTGTCACAAGGTACCTTGTCGGTACTCTACAATCTGCAATAAATGTCAACTGTATGACTCCAGGGGAGATGACTTTAATTCCACCTCTGTCTCCAGTTTCCTCATCAGCCAATTGTTGATTGATAGAAACTCTGAGTTTTAATAACACAAAGCTATGGAGACACAGCCTTCTGTAATAAAATTGGAAACAAACAAACAACAACAGCAATGTGATGGGTTGAATTGTATCTCCCAAAAAAGATATGTTCAAGTCCTAACCCTGGGCACCTGTGAATGTGATGTTACTTGAAAACAGGGTCATTGGAGATATACTTAGTTACATTAACATGAGTTCACACTGAAGTAGGGTAGGGACCTAATTCAACACAAGTACCATCTTTACAGAAGAGGAGAAGAAACACAGAAAAAATGTAGAGGGGGAGAAGGGCGTGTAAAATCAGAGGCAGAGATTGGAATCACACATCTACTAGCCAAGGAACACCTGGAGTTTCCAGAAGCTAGAAGACAAAAGGAGGATCTCCCCCTGAAGGTTTCAGACAGATCATGGCCCTGTAAAAACAATTCAGACTTCAGGCTTCCAGAATTGTAAAAGAACAAATTTCTGTTACTTTAAACCACCTACTTTGTGTTAATTTGTTAAAGTAGCCCTAGGAAACTCATACACCCAGCGACAAAAATCCCTTAAGAACAACGTCATGCAGTTTCTTGGGATTGGATCTTTCCAACGATTCTATTTACTTTCAAAACTTTGAGACAGTGAGCCTAAGCCAACATAGTACTTCCTTCAAGAGATCTTGAATGACTGAATCCAGCTTGCCTTCTATAATCTTTCTATCATCTTTTTTGTTGTTAATTTGGTTATATCTGCAGAGAACCTTAGGAGTTTCAGGAAAGAAATATTTAATTTATATCAAAAGCATACTATAAAGGATGCAGTTTGAGGGCAGGGACTGAGTCTTGCACATATGGTAACACCAACATTTTCGACTGTAGTAGTTTTCACCCCATAAGGCTTAGTAAAATGAGGACGATTTCTTGTCTTATACAAGATCCTTTAAATTGAATCAGTCGTCATGGTCACGGTCACCATGTTACAATAAATTCCCTTCACATTCCGAAACCTTTGTTCTCATCATTCACTCCGGTGGAAATATAATAATTGCTCACCTACTCATCCTGCCAAACGTATCCATTCTTGTCTTTTGAGTAAACTATTTCAAGGCGTAACTAAACTTCCAAGAGTTTCCTAGCCATCTTAATTCACCTTGCTCCTAATTACTTTTATTTTTTAATTGTGGTGAATATATATGTAGCAAATCATTTGCCATTTTAATACTCTTCACATGTACAATTTGGTGACATTGTATTCATCATCTTGTTCATCCATCACCATTATACATTTCCAAATGATGAGGACATCATCGTTAACAGAAGCTCAGTGTCCCCAAGGCAGTGAGTGCCGTTTTTCCTCTTCCTCCCACCCATCCCTGGTTACCAATAATAACATTTGATCTCTGTACACTTGTCTCTACTAGGTAATTATTAATTACTTTCTTATGAAACTTTTATAATGTACCTTGAATTTTTAAGACCATGTGTATAAACATGCTTTATTCACAGCCTGTCTTTCTCAGAGTATTGTCCTACGGTAAAATCACCACAAAGTTGTAGTGAAGCAAAAACAAAAGGTTGTATTCACCGTATGTTCCAAGAGGCAAAAATGGGTAGTGGACAAGCATGCCGCCAGAGCCATGTCTGTCCAAGTCCAAGGAACACTACAGAATCATCAGTATATGTTAACGTTACAAATGGGTAAAATCATTGAACGCTTCACCTTTTCACAGATTAGCTAAAAACTGCTAAATCACCGTGATTCTACATTTTGAATATTTTTTCTCAATAATCATTGGTACAGGTTTTTTATCAACAGTCAGGAGGGTCTTCATTAGTCCAACAAATCTCACTATTTACTAAATGCTAATAAAAAAAGATAAGAGTGAAAAGTATACAGGTCACCTGTGCTTTGTTTGATTAGTTTACGTGAAAGCTTCCTTCAAAGATGTTGTCCAAGATTGTCCTAGCTATTGTTTTTATACCCCAGGGCCCAGCTGATGTGTCATTATAGTTCTTGTGAGTCCAGCTCCAGCTGGGTCACATTCAAAGACAGGGAACAATGGCTCCAATGTATCCAGCAGCCACCCTTGCACAAAATAGTCAGTAAGTATGTGTTGAATCAATTCATTCTAGAAACACTAAATGGCAAGTATTATCTCTGAGTATGTTTCCCAAACTAGAGATGCAAATGTTTGAATAATTATTTTAGAAATAATATCCAAAATATTATCATAAAATAAAGTAAGCAGGCTTCTTCTTGTTTCTCATATTATCTTTCTGCCCTTTTTTCTTTTTTGGCTTATGCATGACCAATATGAACAAATATCAAAAACCGATTCTAAAGAATAGATAATATATTAATTGCTTTTAAAGTTCAATACCCAAGAACCAAAAAGAAGCCTTCTTATGAAAATGTAGGGTTATATGTTCTATCTTCTTCTGTTACTCTTCAATTTTTTGTCATTTCCCATAAATATTTGCAGAATTAAAATTCTGTGGAATTTGACATAATGAATGAGTAAATTTCAAATATATGTATTTGGTTGGAAGTTGTGTATATTATCTAGTCATTCTCAGTTTCGGAGAATGTGAACATAAGTTTCAAAGCTAACTCTTCCTCTGGGGGGGGAGATGGCAGATAGAGTACATAGAGCCCTGATTCTTAGAGGGTGCATTTCTCAAAGCACCTGAGTAAACAGAGCTAGAGAATATCAGAGAACGTCACTGAAGCTAGAGAATGTCACTACAGGAGAAAATGATAACACTTGTCTCTTTCCAGGTTTAAAGATTCATGTTCATATATATCCTTACAAGAATTTGCATCTCTGACTGGGATACATATTATGAGCTCAGAGATACCAAACATGTGACAAAAAGGGGAAGAGTGGGGGGAAGCTCTAAAATTAAAACAAAACAGAATTAGTAGCTGGGTTCTAGATAAGGCAGTGAACTTCTGAACTTCTCGACATTCATGTCACTTGTTGGAAAGTCAAGATTTTTTGAAGACTTGCATTCCTTTCTGCCAAGACTAGGAAAACACCAATCACTGAAGATTGAACACATCAGGTTTTCATGATTTGAAATGGGCTGGAAATGACAGCTAAACTTGGTTTCTGAAGATATAGAATCTATGTCTTTTGAAATAGCCGCAACAATGGACTCAAAGATACCCATAATCAAGAAAATGGCACAGGACCGGGCAAAGTTTCATTTTGTTACGTGTAAGATTGCCATGAGTTGGAGCCAACTAGATGGCAAGAAACAACAACAACACGTCTTTCAAAACCTTGAAGTACTGCCAAACTGATGAAAGAGTCACACAGAGATGAATCAGAGTTTAGACTAAATAAATCTTATAGTTATGTTTATGTCCCAATGTTATTAGAGAACTTTCTTAGGTATTGCTGCAATTATAATTTTGGTGAGTTAATTTATATCTGTATAATGCATATATATTAGGAAACCCTGGTGGCGTAGTGGTTAAGATCTACAGCTGCTAACCAAAAGGTCGGCAGCTCGAATCCAACAAGTGCTTCTTGAAAACTCTGTAGGGCAGTTCTATTCTGTCCTATAGGGTCGCTATGAGTTGGAATCGACTTGAAGGCACTGGCTTCTTAATGCATATATTAATGTAATATTTTGTATTTTCAGAGAATTTTTTCCCATAAGTTTTTAATTTCAGAAAAGCCTAAAGGATAGAGAGTTTTAAGTATTACCTAAGCAGACAATTATACCCATAAACGGATGGAATATTACTGACAGGGAGATGTAGAAAATAGTTCCTAAATGGTCAAGATTTGACTGTATATTTGCAAAGGGGTACTTATTCGTATAAATCTTATAATATCAGTATTTCTTATATCTACAGAGAATAAAATACCTTCATTGTATTATCAGAGACGTGAGCTCCTTCTACCTTGTAACTCCTGTAGCATATGAAGTTTCCTGTTCAAGACTTCTCTTTAAAGTCTTTTCTTTATTATGTTCCTACAGGGATTTCAAGGGCTGCTTCTAGATCTCTCTGATTCTACTTCAGTTTTGAAAAATCCTACTGGAGTTTCTATTTTTGCATTGCTTCACCAGATGTCCAAACCATTTAAGACATGGCCTCTATATCCTTGACAGCTATTTGAGGTGTCAGTATGTTCTCATTTCTTTAGTGCCTGAGCTTGTCTTGCATTTTCCTGTCGAATGAATAAAACAAACATCTAAGAAGTGCCAACTGGCGCAAGTCACTTTGCTAAGCATCAGGGGACAATAATAATTAAGACTTGTTTCCTGTTCTTGAAAAACTGAGAAACAAATAGAGGAGATATAATTCATTAGTATTACTTATAGAGTCTAGAAAATTGACCTCAACCATTTGGATTGACTCCTTTCTCTCCTTTCTAAATTCCTGCTACGCCATTCGGTACCAACTATTTAATTCTACAGTTGTACAGTCATTATTTCTATCTTGGGGTGAATAAGACCTTATGATTCCTCTTAACCTACTTCCTCTTGCCAGGCCCTTTAGTGAACATGTTATCCTGTCTTATAGCCAGTATTCTGACTAAGAAAAGCCATTAAATGCTATCTAATCTAGGAAACCCCGATAGTATAGTAGTTAAGAGATACCAAAAGGTCAGCAGTTCAAATCCACCAGGTGCTCCTTTGAAACTCTATGGAGCAGTTCTACTCTGGCTTATAGGGTCACTATGAGGTGGAATTGACTTGATGGCAGTGAGCTTTTAAATTTAGTATTTGACCAGGAAGCTGATGACCTATTCACTACTTTTTTTCCTACCAAATTTAATGTCATCGGTAAATATGTGTACTCCTGTTTCCTAATCTTGGTCTGCTTAAAGTTA
Organism: Elephas maximus indicus; assembly: GCF_024166365.1. NCBI lineage: Eukaryota > Metazoa > Chordata > Mammalia > Proboscidea > Elephantidae > Elephas > Elephas maximus. The sequence goes on along the minus strand of NC_064827.1, from coordinate 89,411,507 downwards.
TTTGTTTAGGCTGATAAATAAGTCAAAAATTTTCTATTGCTAAAAATTGTTCTATCACAAGGCCTCAGAACTAGTGCTTTTATTTTACCTTGAGATTCAAGCTGAATGTCACAAACAAAAGAATGCAATGGTATCTTGGATTAGATTTCCCAAGGGTAATTAACCATGATCAAGAAGTAAGTTTATGCATATGCACCTTTGGCACACGACTTGGGAATATGGTGAGAATAACTGACCACACTAGAGCAGCTACAGTCAAAGTATTCATAAGAAAGAGGATTGTGTAAGATTCAAACCCACTGCCATCAAGGTTGATTCCGACTTATAGCAACCCTATAGGACAGAGTAGAACTGACTCATAGGATTTCCAAGGCTGTAAATCTTTGCAGAAGCTGACGGCCACATCTTTCTCCTGAGGAATGGCTTGTGAGTTCCAACTTTTGACCTTGTGGTTAGCAGCCAAGCACTGCGCCACCAGGGCTCCTTCTAATAAGATTAGTTAATAATAATAACGACCACAACTAGTACTGAATATTTACTAAATGTCAGGCTCTGAGGTGGGTGCTTTATCTATCTGAAAACTTTTAGGAGAGTTTGACAGAAAACTCCAAATAGCAGATCCTTAAAAAAGAGTCTGAAGCTTGAAAGTCAGGTAAGCAGACCCAAGTTCAGGGGCAGCTTCATGGGTGTCAGACCCGTGCACTCACACAGGATCTTGCTCTAGGTTTAAATGCTCTACAGTAAACCCAAAACAACCAAACCCACTGCTGTCTAGTCAATTCCGACTTATGGCAACCCTATGGGACAGAGTAGAACTGCCCAATAGAGTTTCCAAGGAGCGCCTGGCAGATTTGAACTGCCGACCTTTTGGTTACCACCCGTAGCACTTAACTACTACGCAAACGCTCTACAGTAGCCATGTTAAAATTGCTAATAATTTTATCTTTGAACTTGTGTTCTGTAAGCGAAGTCCAATGGGAAAGTGGAGCATATGCGAAAACAGAGGATACATGTGCTGCTGTGCCATTCACACACAGCCTTCATGATGCTTGGTGAGCACAGAATCCCCGTGAACTCATAATGTGTGGGAATTCAGCAAAACTCAAAATAAAACTGATGTAAACATGTTACCTCTAAGACTGAGTAAGCAGGGCCACTGGCAGCCCGGAGACAATCCACACTTTCCATTCAAACCAGAACTGTCTTGAATGTAGAAAAAAAAAAAAAAAATGATGTTTAAGAAAGGTAAGCTACCAATGAACCTTGTCATATCCTTTCTTGTTCATTGATGTGGGTTGAATTGTGTTCCCCCAAAAGGTACATTGAAGTCCTAACCCTTGGTACCTATAAATATAACCTTATTTGAAAATAGGGTCTTTGCGGATATGCTCAAATTATGGTGTCAAATAGAATAAAACCAAAGAACCAAACCTGTTGATGTCCAGTTGATTCTGATTCATAGTGACCCTATAAGACAGAGTAGGACTGCCCCATAGAGTTTTCAAGGAATGCCTGGTGAATTCAAACTGCCGAACTTTTGGTTAATAGCCATAGCTCTTAACTGCTATGCCACCAGGGTTTCCATACTAAACAAAAAAAGTAATGTCCATGTGAGAGGAGAGGAGACATGGAACTGACAGGCAGAAACGCCTGTGATGACTTAGGCAGAGACTGGAGTGATGTGCCTATAATCAAGGAACCCAAGGATTTCGGGCAATCGCCAGAAACTAGGAAGAATCAAGGAAGGATCCTCCCCTAGAGCCTTCAGAGAGAGCATGAGCCGACCAACACCTGGGTTTTGGACTTTTAGCTCCTAAAGAACAAAATTTCTGTAGTTTTTAAGTCACAAAGTTTGTGGCACTTTGTTATGGCAGCCCTGGGAATCGAATACACTCGTGATAAAACAGTTGTCATCAAGTGACCCTACATGTGTCAGGGTATAACTATACTCATAGGTTTTTCAACGGCTGATTTTTCAGAAATAGATAACCTAGGCTTTTTTCTGAGGTGTCCCTGGTTGGATTAGAACTTCAAACATTTTGATTAGCAGCTGAGCAGGTTAATCGTTTGTACCTCCCAGGGAACCCACAATCTTGTTAGATGCCCATTTTAGTCCAACATTTACATTGATGAGGATGACATAGAAGGAAAAGGAAAGATAGGAAAACTCAGTTCTTTTTCCTTTCAGTGCTTCCTTATGCATTAGTAAGCAGTTCTGGAAAAATACATACACATCAAGAATAAAATAAAAACAGTTGGGTTAGTTCCCTACAGTGTTTCCAATCTTCTGGTGTAAGCTTGTACATGTTAAAAAAATACACATTGTATAATTTCATTAATTCTGCTTATGAGTTAGATGCTCTCATATGTGCACTTAAAACTGACATTGGAAACCGTACAGAAACAAATGGTAAAATCCATGATAACAATTTACATTTTAATTTTCCTTTGCTTAGCATGACATTAAATAGCAAATAGAAAACACTGAAACAAAGTCAAGACATAGATCCAGGTAAAAAGGAAAAAGATTTACACTTTAGCAGTTTTAATGATATCTTTTCTTCTTTTTTTAATAAAAGGCCCTGCCTTTCATTTTGCACAGGGCTTCATAAGTTATGCTGACCCTGCCAGGGTTGATATGGGGCTACTTAGTATAAGGAACCTAGGTCCATTCTATCCCGTTGCTCCATTACCTGTGGCCTTACGGTAATAGTCCAAGATGGCAGAATGTACTTTCCAGGAAACGTAATAATGAAAGAGATGAAGTCAAAGAACACACAATACTATCTCTTTGGTTAAGTTCAAGAATGATTCCACGTGATTCTTCTGCTTTCTTTTGTAAACTAGAATTTAGTCACATAAGCACAATTACTCCAAGTATTAGCAGTCTACTGAAAAAGCGGAGCATGTTTACTTCTGGTGACTATGTGTTTAGCTAAAACACTAAACAGGAAAAAGAAAAGTGAATATGAGGAGACAACTGGTTGTACCTACCAGACGTCCTAACATAAGACACAGCCTGTGAGGAACCCTGAGTGGCAAGGGGACAGGAACTTGAGACACATTGTGAAAGATTTCTCTATGAGAAAAAGGATACTGTCCAAAAGAAATGGGGAGAGAGAGGGACAGAGAGATGATGTCTGTATGAGTATGTATATATTTTATACTTAAAAAATGATGTTAAAAGGATATGAATTACTAGAAGAAAATTATAAAAAAGAAGCATAAACTGCAGATTCACAAAGATCCAAAGAGTAGGATTCTATCACTGGCTAGATGACCTGGGACACTTTACTTATTTAAATTATTACTGCTTACTTCATAACATTTTTTCTGAGGATCGTATAATGTGGAAGTGCAATGGCTAATTGAAAGGTCAGCAGTTTGAACCCACCAACCACTCAGCAGGAGAAAAGACCTGACAATCTGCTCCCATAAAAATTTACGTCTTAGGAAACCCTATGGAGCATGTCTACTCTATCACATAGGGTCACTTTGAGTGGAATAAGGACACCTGGTGGCACAGTGGTTGAGAGCTATGGCTGCTAACCAGAAGGTTGGCAGTTTGATCAGCCACTCCTTGGAAACCCTATGGGGCAGCTCTACTCTGTCCTATACAGTAGCTATGAGTCAGAATTGACTCCACCGCCATATGCTTTGTTATTTTCTTTGGTATGAGTGGAATTGACTCAGTGACACACAACAAGGCTATATATAGTAGATACTAGTTCAATTGTCATTTTAATCATTTTTGTTTAAAAAAACAAAAAAAAATATTTTGATTAATTCTATTTTATTTTTTAATATAGCATGTTTAAGTGATATACTACATATACATATATGAAAGCAGGAGTCCTGGTGGTTCAGTGATTAAGAGCTCAGCTGGTAACCAAAAGGTAAGCAGTTGGAGCGGAGCCAAGATGGCGGACTAGGCAGATGCTACCTCGGAGCCCTCTTACAACAAAGACACGGAAAAACAAGTGAATCGATCACATACATAACAATCTACGAACCCTGAACAACAAACACAGATTTAGAGACGGAGAACGATCTAATACGGGGAAGCAGCGATTGTTTCCAGAGCCTGGAGCCAGCGTACCAGTCAGGTACGGCACAAGCACAGAGAGCTGCTCCACCCCCCTGAACTAACCCCAGGAGGGGGACCAGCCGGTTCCGCAGGCAGCGTGGGACGCAGCTGGTAGAAGAAGTCCCCGGGAGGCAGTGACTGGTCTTGGAACAGGGAGAGCAGCGTCCCAGCCAGGGAACCATCCCACTGGGATTTGGACTGGACGCAGGTACGGCATAAACACAGAGAGCTGCTCCACCCCCCTGAACTAACCCCGGGAGGGGGCCCAGATGGGTCGCGTGGGTGGTGTGGGACGCAGCCGGTAGGAGAAGTCCCCGGGAGGCAGCGACTGGTATTGGAGCGGGGAGAACAGCGTCCCAGCCGGGACACTCGGTCACGGCACAAGCACGGGGAGCTGCTCCACCCACCTGAACTAACCCCGGGAGGCGGCCCAACTGGTTCGCGGCGGCGGCAAGGCAAAGCGGCTGGAGGGACGAGAAGTCCCCGGGAGGCAGTGACTGATTTTGGAGTCGAGAGTGCACCGTCCCAGTAGGGGAGCCTTGACGCTGGGCGTAGGGCTGGAAGTGGAAGATCTGACCTTGACTCCAGGGGGCCAGACCCCCCGGGGGCAATCTCCACACAGCCAGCACACATAGGCGAGGCGCCCCGCGGGAATCTCAGATATAATAGTCATTCCAAGCAAGACAAGCAACTCTGGCTATATTCTGAGGTGCTACTCTCCTATCTCTCTGTTCCCTCCCCCACCCTCCCCAGGCAGCTTCATTAACATCCGAATAGCCTGAGCCAGAGGGAGAACTCTGATAGGGATCTGACTGCATTTTTTTTTTAGCGGATTTTCTGGAAAAACTAGTTTCCCAGTGATGGCTCGGAGACAACAATCCATATCAAACCACTTAAAGAAGCAGACCATGACAGCTTCTCCAACCCCCCAAACAAAAGAATCAAAATCTTTCCCAAATGAAGATACAATCCTGGAATTATCAGATACAGAATATAAAAAACTAATTTACAGAATGCTTCAAGACATCACAAATGAAATAAGGCAAACTGCAGAAAAAGTCAAGAAACACACTGATAAAACTGCTGAAGAACTCAAAAAGATTATTCAAGAACATAGTGGAAAAATTAATAAGTTGCAAGAATCCATACAGAGACAACATGTAGAAATCCAAAAGATTAACAATAAAATTACAGAATTAGACAACGCAATAGGAAGTCAGAGGAGCAGACTCGAGCAATTAGAATGCAGACTGGGACATCTGGAGGACCAGGGAATCAACACCAACATAGCTGAAAAAAAATCAGATAAAAGAATTAAAAAAAATGAAGAAACCCTAAGAATAATGTGGGACTCTATCAAGAAGGATAACTTACATGTGATTGGAGTCCCAGAACAGGGAGGGGGGACAAAAAACACAGAGAAAATAGTTGAAGATCTGCTGACAGAAAACTTCCCTGACATCATGAAAGACGAAAGGATATCTATCCAAGATGCTCATCGAACCCCATTTAAGATTGATCCAAAAAGAAAAACACCAAGACATATTATCATCAAACTCGCCAAAACCAAAGATAAACAGAAAATTTTAAAAGCAGCCAGGGAGAAAAGAAAGGTTTCCTTCAAGGGAGAATCAATAAGAATAAGTTCAGACTACTCAGCAGAAACCATGCAGGCAAGAAGGGAATGGGACGACATATACAGAGCACTGAAGGAGAAAAACTGCCAGCCAAGGATCATATATCCAGCAAAACTCTCTCTGAAATATGAAGGCGAAATTAAGATATTTACAGATAAACACAAGTTTAGAGAATTTGCAAAAACCAAACCAAAACTACAAGAAATACTAAAGGATATTGTTTGGTCAGAAAACCAATAACATCAGATACCAGCACAACACAAGGTCACAAAACAGAACATCCTGATATCAACTCAAATAGGGAAATCACAAAAACAAATTAACATAAATTAAAAAAAAGAAATGCTCATAACAGGGAATCACTGAAGTCAACATGTAAAAGATCACAATAATAAAAAAGAGGGACTAAATACAGAAGGCATTGAACTGCCACGTGGAGAGTGATACAAGGCGATATAGAACGGTACAAGTTAGGTTTTTACTTAGAAAAATAGGGGTAAATAATAAGGTAACCACAAAAAGGTATAACAACTCTATAACTCAAGATAAAAGCCAAGAAAAACGTAACGACTCAACTAACATAAAGTCAAACACTATGAAAATGAGGATCTCACAATTTACTAAGAAAAACGCCTCAGCACAAAAAAGTATGTGGAAAAATGAAATTGTCAACAACACACATGAAAAGGCATCAAAATGACAGCACTAAAAATTTATCTATAATTACGCTGAATGTAAATGGACTAAATGCACCAATAAAGAGACAGAGAGTCTCAGACTGGATAAAGAAACACGATCCATCTATATGCTGCCTACAAGAGACACACCTTAGACTTAGAGACACAACTTAGACTTAGAGACACAAACAAACTAAAACTCGAAGGATGGGAAAAAAATATATCAAGCAAACAATAAGCAAAAAAGAAGAGGAGTAGCAATATTAATTTCTGACAAAATAGACTTTAGACTTAAATCCACCACAAAGGATAAAGAAGGACACTATATAATGATAAAAGAGACAATTGATCAGGAAGACATAACCATATTAAATATTTATGCACCCAATGACAGGGCTGCAAGATACATAAATCAAATTTTAACAGAATTGAAAAGTGAGATAGATACCTCCACAATTATAGTAGGAGACTTCAACACACCACTTTCAGAGAAGGACAGGACATCCAGTAAGAAGCTCAATAGAGACACGGAAGATCTAATTACAACGATCAACCAACTTGACCTCATTGACTTATACAGAACTCTCCACCCAACTGCTGCAAAATATACTTTTTTTTGTAGCGCACATGGAACATTCTCTAGAATAGACCACATATTAGGTCATAAAACAAACCTTCGCAGAGTCCAAAACATCGAAATATTACAAAGCATCTTCTCAGACCACAAGGGAATAAAACTAGAGATCAATAACAGAAAAACTAGGGAAAAGAAATCAAATACTTGGAAAATGAACAATACCCTCCTGAAAAAAGACTGGGTTATAGAAGACATCAAGGAGGGAATAAGGAAATTCTTAGAAAGCAACGAGAATGAAAATACTTCCTATCAAAACCTCTGGGACACAGCAAAAGCAGTGCTCAGAGGCCAATTTATATCGATAAATGCACACATACAAAAAGAAGAAAGAGCCAAAATCAGAGAACTGTCCCTACAACGTGAACAAATAGAAAGTGAGCAACAAAAGAATCCATCAGGCACCAGAAGAAAACAAATAATAAAAATTAGAGCTGAACTAAATGAATTAGAGAACAGAAAAACAATTGAAAGAATTAACAAAGCCAAAAGCTGGTTCTTTGAAAAAATTAACAAAATTGATAAACCATTGGCTAGACTGACTAAAGAAATACAGGAAAGGAAACAAATAACCCGAATAAGAAACGAGAAGGACCACATCACAACAGAACCAAATGAAATTAAAAGAATCATTTCAGATTATTATGAAAAATTGTACTCTTACAAATTTGAAAACCTAGAAGAAATGGATGAATTCCTGGAAAAACACTACCTACCTAAACTAACACATTCAGAAGTAGAACAACTAAATAGACCCATAACAAAAAAAGAGATTGAAACGGTAATCAAAAAACTCCCAACAAAAAAAAGCCCTGGCCCAGACGGCTTCACTGCAGAGTTCTACCGAACTTTCAGAGAAGAGTTAACACCACTACTTCTGAAGGTATTCCAAAGCATAGAAAATGACGGAATACTACCCAACTCATTCTATGAAGCCGCCATTTCCCTGATACCAAAACCAGGTAAAGACATTACAAAAAAAGAAAATTACAGACCTATATCCCTCATGAACATAGATGCAAAAATCCTCAACAAAATTCTAGCCAATAGAATCCAACAACACATCAAAAAATAATTCACCATGATCAAGTGGGATTTATACCAGGTATGCAAGGCTGGTTTAATATCAGAAAAACCATTAATGTAATCCATCACATAAATAAAACAAAAGACAAAAACCACATGATCTTATCAATTGATGCAGAAAAGGCATTTGACAAAGTCCAAAACCCATTTATGATAAAAACTCTCACCAAAATAGGAATTGAAGGAAAATTCCTCAACATAATAAAGGGCATCTATGCAAAGCCAACAGCCAATATCACTTTAAATGGAGAGAACCTGAAAGCATTTCCCTTGAGAACGGGAACCAGACAGGATGCCCTTTATCACCGCTCTTATTCAACATCGTGCTGGAAGTCGTAGCCAGGGCAATTAGGTTAGACAAAGAAATAAAAGGTATCCGGATTGGCAAGGAAGAAGTAAAGTTATCACTGTTTGCAGATGACATGATTATATACACAGAAAACCCTAAGGAATCCTCCAGAAAACTACTGAAACTAATAGAAGAGTTTGGAAGAGTCTCAGGTTATAAAATAAACATACAAAAATCACTTGGATTCCTCTACATCAACAAAAAGAACACCGAAGAGGAAATCACCAAATCAATACCATTCACAGTAGCCCCCAAGAAGATAAGATACTTAGGAATAAATCTTACCAAGGATGTAAAAGACCTATACAAAGAAAACTACAAAGCTCTACTACAAGAAATTCAAAAGGACTTACTTGAGTGGAAAAACATACCTTGCTCATGGATAGGAAGACTTAACATAGTAAAAATGTCTATTCTACCAAAAGCCATCTATACATTTAACGCACTTCCGATCCAAATTCCAATGTCATATTTTAAGGGGATAGAGAAACAAATCACCAATTTGATATGGAAGGGAAAGAAGCCCCGGATAAGCAAAGCACTACTGAAAAAGAAGAAGAAAGTGGGAGGCCTCACTTCACCTGACTTCAGAACCTATTACACAGCCACAGTAGTCAAAAGAGCCTGGTACTGGTACAACAACAGGCACATAGACCAATGGAACAGAATTGAGAACCCAGACATAGATCCATCCACGTATGAGCAGCTGATATTTGACAAAGGACCAGTGTCAATTAACTGGGGAAAAGATAGCCTTTTTAACAAATGGTGCTGGCATAACTGGATATTCATTTGCAAAAAAATGAAACAGGACCCATACCTTACACCATGCACAAAAACTAACTCCAAGTGGATCAAAGACCTAAACATAAAGACTAAAACGATAAAGATCATGGAAGAAAAAATTGGGACAACCCTAGGAGCCCTAATACAAGGCATAAACAGAATACAAAACATTACCAAAAATGATGAAGAGAAACCCGATAACTGGGAGCTCCTAAAAATCAAACACCTATGCTCATCTAAAGACTTCACCCAAAGAGTAAAAAGACCACCTACAGACTGGGAAAGAATATTCAGCTATGACATCTCAGACCAGCGCCTGATCTCTAAAATCTACATGATTCTGTCAAAACTCAACCTCAAAAAGACAAACAATTCAATCAAGAAGTGGGCAAAGGATATGAACACACATTTCACTAAAGAAGATATTCAGGCAGCCAACAGACACATGAGAAAATGCTCACGATCATTAGCCATTAGAGAAATGCAAATTAAAACTACGATGAGATTCCATCTCACACCGGCAAGGCTGGCATTAATCCAAAAAACACAAAATAATAAATGTTGGAGAGGCTGCGGAGAGATTGGAACTCTTATACACTGCTGGTGGGAATGTAAAATGGTACAACCACTTTGGAAATCTATCTGGCGTTATCTTAAACAGTTAGAAATAGAACTACCATACAACCCAGAAATCCCACTCCTCGGAATATACCCTAGAGATAAAAGAGCCTTCATACAAACAGATATATGCACACCCATGTTTATTGCAGCTCTGTTTACAATAGCAAAAAGTTGGAAGCAACCAAGGTGTCCATCAACAGATGAATGGGTAAATAAATTGTGGTATATTCACACAATGGAATACTACGCATCGATAAAGAACAGTGACGAATCTGTGAAACATTTCATAACATGGAGGAACCTGGAAGGCATTATGCTGAGCGAAATTAGTCAGAGACAAAAGGACAAATATTGTATAAGACCACTATTATAAGATCTTGAGTAATAGTAAACCTGAGAAGAACACATACTTTTGTGGTTACGAGAGGGGGAGGGAGGGAGGGTGGGAGAGGGTTTTTTATTGATTAATCAGTAGATAAGAAATGCTTTAGGTGAAGGGAAAGACAACACTCAATACATGGAAGGTCAGCTCAGTTGGACTGGACCAAAAGCAAAGAAGTTTCCGGGATAAACTGCATGCTTCAAAGGTCAGCGGAGCAAGGGGGGGGGGGGTTTGGGGACCATGGTTTAAGGGGACTTCTAAGTCAATTGGCAAAATAATTCTATTATGAAATCATTCTGCATCCCACTTTGAAATGTGGCGTCTGGGGTCTTAAATGCTAACAAGCGTCCATCTAAGATGCAGCAATTGGTCTCAACCCACCTGGAGCAAAGGAAAATGAAGAACACCAAGGCCACATGACAACTAAGAGCCCAAGAGACAGAAAGGGCCACATGAACCAGAGACCTACATCACCCTGAGACCAGAAGAACTAGTTGGTGCCCGGCCACAATCGATGACTACCCTGACAGGGAGCACAGCAGAGGACCCCTGAGGGAGCAGGAGATCAGTGGGATGCAGACCCCAAATTCTCATAAAAAGACCAAACTTAATGGTCTGACTGAGACTAGAGGAATCCCGGCGGCCATGGTCCCCAGACCTTCTGTTGGCACAGGACAGGAACCATCCCCAAAGACAACTCATCAGACATGAAAGGGACTGGTCAGCGGGTGGGAGAGAGACGCTGATGAAGAGTGAGCTAATTATATCAGGTGGACACTTGAGATTGTGTTGGCAGCTCTTGTCTGGAGCGGGGATGGGAGGATAGAGAGAGAGGGAAGCCAGCAAAATTCTCACGAAAGGAGAGACTGAAAGGGCTGACTCAAGAATGGGAGAGTAAGTGGGAGTAGGGAGTGAGATGTATGTAAACTTATATGTGACAGACTGATTGGATTTGTAAACGTTCACTTGAAGCTTAATAAAAGTTAATAAAAAAAAATAAGTAAATAAACAAATGAATTAGTAAAAAAAAAAAAAAAAAAAAAAACGGTAAGCAGTTCAAATCCACCAGCCTCTCCCTGGAAACTCAAGGGGGCAGTTCTAATCTGTCCTATAGGCTCGCTAGGAATTGGAAGCAACTCAGTGGCAAACTCAGTGGGTTTGGTGTGATTTTATATAAGCATTTATGGACACATCATTAGTAATTATTAGCACATTAATTCTAATTATTCTGATACATTAAAATTATAATTATCAATATATATGTAAAGCATGTAAGTTTTAAAACAAATTATTTCATTTTTTATTGCAGTTGGGGCTAATAGTGTTGTGGTAATTCTTTCACATTTTAAATGATCACATCTAGCAGCTTTGAATAATCCTTGTATTATGTTCAATAAGTTCCATGTCTATTGCCACCCTGTTACTTACTGTTCAGATATCTTGAATTCATTTTATTTTTATCCTCCATGTTCAGTGTAGTACGTGTATAATTGGTAGGTCATATTGCACAAAAATCACATGAATAAGTTTACTAATGGACTGAACTTGAAGTACCTTTCATATAATTCACCTGAAGAATGCATCTCAGCATTCTGAAGAACTGAACAATTAAATAGGTCTGTATTATTATCCCCATTTTATAGATGGGATCATAGGTACAAAGATATTAAATAATTTGCTGGAGAACATAGATTTAGTCAATCGCAGGGATAAACTGAGAGTAATACTCAAAATTTGCCTTAGGAGAAAAAGTTCAGCAGAAATTTTTGCTACATCTGTATTCTACCTAGAAAATTAAATTGAAACTATTGCTGCCCTGGTTATTAATATTCATTTGGTATCAAAAATATGCTGGGTGTTGTAATATGTACTGAATGAGATGAAACCCCCTAACCCCAGCCCAACTATATATCTAATCCTCCCAACTTATTACTAGAACATTCAAATGGGTGTTTTATCACCTTAATTATTTTCAGAAAATGACACCAATAGCAAAGAATCTTGTGAGTTAATTGCTAAAGATAATACCTCTCATATTTGCCCAAGTAGTTCTAACTTTTCTTCTTATTATAAAAATAAAGACAGCATTTGAAAATGAACGTGTGCCTATAAAAAAAGAACCAAGAATACTACCCATAAATTGGATAGTCCTATCAGTCAAGTAGCTATAGGGTTGCTATGAGTCGGAATTGACTCAACAGCAGTGGGTTTGGGTTTTTCTGGATCAGTCAAGTCACTAATTTGGATTGTGTCCACAAATTCTTTGTCAGTCATCATAATTTTCAAAGATATTCTTATTCAAGTATGGATGAGATACTGTGCTAACCATATTTTATTCAATGTCACCAATGAACAGAAACACCTGTGAAACATGTATTATCCCTAGTGTACAATGGAGGACAAGACGGTTCTGAAAGGTAAAGATTTATGCATAAAGACTCACTGTTTGATATTAAGTAGCCTATCTGGTCTGTAAGCCAAGTAATTCCAGTTCTTTCCATTCCAGTACAATTACTCTCATATTGATATATAATCTTTGACTGGTCTTAAGGTAAAATGTGCTTAAAATCCAAAAATATTTGTACATTGCCGTTTTTAAAAGGGATTCAACTTAAGTCAGTATCTTCACAAAATGAGCTTTAAACAAACATAAGGTTTTAATTACAATTAAGGAAGTTTTCACTACAGAATAACTTATCTCAAAATAATATTGTCTTAACAATTATTCTTCCTCTTCGTCCAGTCCTTTGCTATATCAAATATAGAATAATATATAGTAAACATTAAATGTTTATTTAAATATGACGTCTTCTTCAAAAAATAGGTTAGCTTAACTAGTAAAGAATGTCTGACTTGAGCATTGTGCTCCTTTAAGATCTATCTATATGAGATCAAATTGACAACAGCAACTCAAAAGATTAGATTGGAAATTTAGGGGGCAGTGAGTTTATGTATTAATGGGGGAGGAACAACTTGGAAGAGCAGGGTGAGGATGGTTGCACAACTTAAAGAATGTAATCAATGTCATTGAATTCTACATGTAGAAATTATTGAACTGGTATACGTTCTGCTGTACATATCCTCAAGAACAAATAAAATGAAATAAATTATCTCAAAAGATGGTAGAAGAGCTTCTTTATCAAAATTAAAACTGTCTAAAGAAATAAAAGGTAGAAAGTAACTGATCTCATAAATCATCCCTTCCCAAAGGTTGTTCAAGGCTGTCTAGTGGATATCCATACCACAAAAACAAAACCCATTGCCGTCAAGTCAAAAAGAAGCTGTTATTGTTAGTTGTGGTGAAGTCGATTCTGACTCATAGTGACCCTATATGTCAGAGTAGAACTGCCTCTCAGGGTTTCCTAGGCTGTAATTTTACAGGAACAGATGGCCGAGTCTTTTCTCCTGTGGAGCTGCTGGTGGGTTTGAACTGCTGACCTTTTGGCTAGCAGCCAAGCATTTAACTGTCGTGCCACCAGAGCTCCAATTTCAAAATTAGGGGGCTTCATATAAAATTTTTCCTTCTCTTGAAAGATCTGACATCTATGGCCCTATACTTTCTCACAAATACAAAGAATTTATTGTTTGTAGTATACGATAAAACCCAACATATCTTTTTTTTTTTTTTCCAGACAAAGCATTTTCTTTATTTAATTTATCCTGTCCAAACTTGATAGACATTTGAGGCTGTAACCATTGGTGCAAATTGGAAAAGAAAAAGAAAAGGCTATTTAGAAAAGCCAAAATACACCACCACTTTAATCTTTGCTTGATCAGTGCCCAGAACAATGCCTGCTACTTATTAAAGTTCAATAAATGCTGTTAATTGAATTAAGTTTCTTCACCTCTATGTCCAGTCTTTTATTTTTATTTTTTACTGAAAATAGTTCCTTAAAAATTTATTTTTCTAGAGCCAGTAATTCCACTTCTAGGCATATGCCTTAAAGAGTTGAAAACAAGGACTCCAAAAGATACTCATATACTAATGTTCATTGTAGCATTATTCACAATAGACAAAAGGTGGAAATAACCCACAAACCCACAAGTGGACGAGTGGATAAAGAGACTCTGGTGCATACGCACAATGGAATATTACTCAGCCAAAAGAGAAATGAAGTTCTAGTACATGCTAAGGGCATGGATAAACCTAGAACTTATGTTAAATAAGTTCCATGTCTAGGCCAGACACAAAGAGACAAACATTATAGAACCCCCTTTATATGAAATATCAAGAATAGGCAAATGCATCTTGTATTAGTGGTTAAACTTATTAGTGGGAGAAGGGAAAGTGAGGAGCTACTGCTCAAGGGGTACTGGGTTTCTGTGCGGGTAAGAGAAATGAATATTGCTGATGGTTGCACAAGATGGTGATTGTAATTAATGTCTGAATTATAAACATAGAAAATTGTTAAAATGACAAATGTTTTATATCTATTTATCACAATAAAGTTTAAAAGTATATTTTTTGATGATTGAAAAATGACATGTGCCATTTTAAGAAATTTCTACAATATAAAAAAAAAAAAAGATCCCACTGTCATTCCTTACAGTTTTCTTGCCTAGCCTAAAATGACCATTGTTATGATTTTGAGTAAATATATAATTTACTAAATGTATATATTCCATTAACCTCAGCACAAATTCCTAGAAGTTGAAACTCCTCCATTAAAAGTTAGGTTCCTAATAAACTATGATTCTGTTGCTAAACTGGCATCCATAGAAAGGCTATTCTCATTTAACACCCACCAAAGTACGTGACAGTGACACTTCCTCACAACCTCACTGATGCTCAATTTTGAAGTCCTTACAATCTTTAATTGTCTGGTGGGCAAAAACATTTTCTTTAACTGATTTCATATGGAGCTCCATACATTGCTGGGAATGACTGTGTTTCTTCTTTACTGAAATGCCTATTGACATTTTTACTCATCTCTAATTATAGACTTTTCTTATTGTTGGTTGCTGTCACTGTAGTTGTCGGCAAGTCAATTCCGACTCATGGTGACCCCATGGGTGAAGAGTAGAACTCCTCCAGAGGGTTTTCAAGGCTGTAACCTTTCAGAAGTAGATTGACAGGCCTGCCTTCCAAGGTGCCTCTGGGTAGGTTCGAACTGCCAACCTTTCAGCTAGCAGTCAAGCACTTGACCATTTTTGTCATCCAGGGCCTCCGTATTGATGGTTAAGAGCTCCTAATTTAGAAAAATATTAGCCCTTTAGTCTGTTTTGTGAATACCTTCCCTAGTTTGTTCCTTGAATTTTGTTTTTCTTCATGATTCTAACTGAAGTTTTAATTAATATGTAGTCAATTTTTTTTTTTTAATTTAGGTTCTGAGTCTTATACCATTGTTATGTCATTTGGACTTATGATTAATAACATATCCATTCATGTTCTCTTGAATTTTTATGATTTTATTCTCAGAGTTAATTTCTATTTCCCATGGGAATGTCTGGTGTAAAGAGACAGGTACCCAGAAAAACCAAACCCAGTGCCGTCGAGTCGATCCTGACTCATAGCGACCCTATAGGACAGAGTAGAACTGCCCCATAGAGTTTCCAAGGAGCGCCTGGCGGATTCGAACTGCCGACCCTTTGGTTAGCAGCTGTAGCACTTAACCACTACGCCACCAGGGTTTCCAAGAGACAGGTAGAGAGCTGAATTTTTTCCCTGGAGAGTCAGTTGCTATTTTTTTGTTTATTTGTGTCTTTCATGCCTCACTCTTAACTTCTGGAGGCTGTTGGCAAACCTTAGTAGAGGCATTACTTCAATCCCTACCTCCGTCTTCTCATGGCCTTCTTCCCTGTATCTTTGTGTATGTTGAATGTTCCTCTCCTTTCTCTTACGAGAACACCAGTCATTGGATTTAGGGCCCATCTCTTAATTATATCAACAAAGATCCTGTTTCCAAATAAGATCCTAATTTCAAATAAAGTCACATTCATATATTAGGACTTAGACATATTTTTTATGGGACACAATTTATACCACCACACAGACCTTAGTAAGCTTACTAGTTTCTAATTATTTTTCCATACTTATCTTGAGATATTCATACAAATAATTGTAATTTTTATTCTTTCTGATATTTATAAGTTATGTTCATTTTCTTTTCTTATTGCATTGGCTAAAAATTCCCCCCAAAATTTATGTTGTGGTAGTGGTAGCATGTAGCTTCGTATCATTCTTCATTCAGTGGTATGTTTCCAGTGCTTCACCATTAAGAAACTAATTTTAGGGTTGATATTTTACATATACACATATTGATATAGGTATGAATAAGTTCATTTACGTTAGAGATATAGCCATCTAAATGATTGCTGGGCTTTTTCAAAAGGCTTTGAAGCATCTATGGGTATTATTATTCTTAAACTTTGACATATTTTGTAATGTATCATAGATGTTTAATATTAATCCATCTTAGTAAACATCAGAATGCTTCCCCTGATTTTTTACAATGTAGAAGAATTATTCAGCTATAAAAAAGAAATGAGTTATCAAGCTATGAAAAGACATAAATCTTAAATATATATTGCTAAGTTAAAGAAGCTAGTATGAAAAGGCTACAAATTGTACAATCCTAGAATATATGACATTTTGGAAAAGGCAAAAGTATAGAGACAGTAAAAACATCAGTGGTTGCCAGGGATTCCGGAGGGAAGGGAGGCATGAATAAACGGGCTAAAGGGGATTTTTAGGGCAATGAAACTATTCTGTATGATACTGTAATGATAAACACATGACATTATATATTTTTCAAAAGCCCACAGAATAATGCATAATGAAAATGGACTCTAATGTAAATTATAGACTTTAGTAATAACTTATTAATATTTATTCATCAGTTGTAACAAATATATCACAGGAATGTAAGATGTTAATGATGGGTGAGGTGTATGTGTGTGGTGGAGGGGAAGCTTTCCATTTGATTTTTCTGTAAACCTAAAATTGCCCTAAAAAATAAAGCCTATTAATTTAAAAATATGTATACCGAGGCTCCCTAAAGAGATTGCATTTCACTGTAAAAAACTTTGATTCTATTTCTGTAAGACTTTAAAATACTCTATTTGACTGACTCATCTTTTTATTCTACCATGAAATGTTTGCTTTTAAATTAGCACATAACACAATGAAGCATATTTCTTCATCTTTTTATTCTACCATGAAATGTTTGTCTTTAAATTAGCACATAACACAATGAAGCATATTTCTTCCTACAGACTAAGATACACTCTGGTGAATGAAAATACACAGTATCTGTCTATAAACACATCCAGGCACCTTTACAGAATCAGAGCGAGCATTTGTATGTGAAATTTCACACCTCAAACATGTTAAGACTGAGGGGATTTAGAAACCATCATAAATGCCTGAGTTAGGAGGAGAATAAATGTTCTTTTCTTGAAGAAGTGATGACTCAAGGGATTGATACTTACCCCTAGGTCCCCAGGTTGAATCCAATCTAGGTGGATATTGATTGGAAGTTGTTGCCATCTGACAACTATGTACCAATCTATGCGCACTAAGTTGCTGGTTATAACCTTCATAAAGAAGGGGCAACATCTTCAAGGCTGCCATTGCAATTAGCATGAATTGGTATCCCTCTTAGCAGCATTGGCAAAGTATTAGGTTAGATGGTATTCTTTTTTTTTCAACCTAACCAGTTAGGAAAAAATGGAGTAAGTGCGGAAGTACCTTTTCTGTATTTTTTTTTTTTCTGAGAGTAACAGAAATCTGAAAAATGAAGGAAAACCATCCATTCGTTAACTCATCAAATCTTGGGCCACATGTCATAGCAATATTAAAAGAGGGACTGGAAAAATAAAGCAGTTGCAGGCTCTATTTTTTAACCAATAAAGGACATAAAACAAGTACACTGACAACTGCAGAGCAAAGGAGAAAGAAACTTGCAATAAAAGAGAAATAAGTAAAATGTTCTTTCCAGTACTCAGAGGAGGGAGTGATAACTTATGTTTTGAATTGTGAGGTGGGGGAATTGAGGCAGGTGGATAAGCAAAGTGGTACCACAAGAATGAACCAAGAAAATCCATCTTTATCCAGCCATCTCATAAAACGTCAATTCTTTCAGTCCATTAATACTCTATACAGTATTAGAAGCCCTGGTGGCGCAGTGGTTAAGAACTCAATTGCTAGGCAAAAGGTTGGCAGTTCTAATGCACCAGCCTCACCTTGGAGACCCTGGAGAGCAGTTCTAATCTCTCCTATATGGTCACTATGAGTCAGAATTGACTTGACAGCAACAGGGTCACTATGAGGCAGAATCAACTCGATGGTAACAGTTTCATAGATTAGTCAAATGAGTTTTGTAATTAAAATGCAAAGACTTTATTTAAGAAACAATTACCATAAAAGCTAAATAGACTTAGCAAAAAAAAAAAAAAATTTTAGCAAAATACCTCAGAGTAAATCTAAACTCTCTTTCCTTAGGTGATTAATTTGTCTCCAGATAAGAAGGAGTTGGCATCTACTTCCACTGTGCCACTAAATTAGTACGTCACCAGAGGCAAGCATCCAGCCTCTCAGAGATGAAGGTTTTCACCTGTAAAATGGAGTAGAGGAGAATTATACCAGAACAGCAGTTTTTAAATTTTGTAAAAGAAGCAGAACTTATTTTGCCACAAAAAGTCGAACTTGAAACTCATAAACACAATTCAGATAAACTTGAAGCGTATGTACATTAAAAGAGGAAAGTTTTATACTAAGCTCTTGCACTGTTCCTAAGATACACTTCTTGTTAGTTGCAATAGAGTTGATTTTGACATGTGTGCTGAGTAGAACTGCTCCACAGGGTTTTCAAGGCTGTGACCTATAGGAAGCAGATTGCCAGGGCCGTCTTTCAAGGCGTCTCTGGGTGGGTTTGAGCCTCCAACCTTTTGGCTAGTAGACAAGGGCTTAATTCTGTACATCACCTAGGGCCTAATAATGAACACCAAGCATATTGAAAACTACTACCCAAGATGATTTTAGAAAATCTCTGTATGAAACATCATATTTAGTCCATAGTAACATAGCCAACAGTTCTGGAAGAAAATTGATAATATCTGGTAAGTTGGAGCAGAATGGTACTATTTACTCTGAAGAGCTTTTAGTAGATATAATAAATAATGTATACAAAATACATAGCACTGTGCTTGGTACATTGGAAGACTCAATAAATAATCACTGCCTTTTTCCCCAAAACATCTCAACCCCACCACTCTTCTTCAACATAATAATTTATGCAAGATTTTCTATTTGCAAATGATAATAGTTTTTGATGAAAGGAGAAGATCATGCATTCTCAAAGGAAGCTGGGTCATCCACCAAAGAGGCAAAAATTGGTACTTGAAGGGGAAAAAAAGGAAAAAAAGTAAACTCTTTTTAGGTATAAAGCACAGATATACATACAGTATCTAAAGAGATATACAATATATCTGTGGTATTATAATTTCATGAAAGTGGGTTTAGGAGCAAAAAAATGTCTAAAAATTTCCCTTAGATGGGTGGCTATAAAAAAAAATATTGAGAAACATAAGATAAACTATTAAAAATTATATTCAGAGAAATATGGAGCTGATTCTAAACGAAAACCAAAAAAAAACAAACCTGTTGCTGAGTCTATTCCGACTCATAGCAACCCTATAGGACAGAGTAGAACTGCCCCGCAGGTTTCCAAGAAGTGACTTGTGGATTCAAACTGCCGACCTTTTGGTTAGCAGCCGAGCTCTTAACCACTGTATCACCAGGGCTCCAATTCTACACCAGAGAAACCTTAATTCATACATTGAACAATATCGGGAGTTCACAGAAGGGATGTATTTTCTTGCCAAGATGATTAGAAAAGTTGTCAGAGGAGATGGTTAGTTGGCTTAAGAAAAAAAAGAAGGAGTATAACTCAAATAATTAGATAAGGAGCTAGAACATTCTAAATAAGGGGAATGGCATGAGAACAGACCTAAAATTAAGAAAGAGCTAGACAAAAATTAATAGTGCAGGATGCTTGGGAATGAAGTAGAAGGCTTTGAATGTCAGACTGCAGAGCTGGGCTTTTATCATAGACAATGGGAAACCAAGGCAGGATTTTAAGGAGGAGAATGACTTGATAGGAATGATACCTGTCATCAAAATGAAGAAGGAGCTGGATGAGAAAGAAACTGGGGCTGGGTGACCATTAAGAGTTGACTACTACAGTCAATAAAGGAACAAAATAAAGACTTCTGCCCAAGGATGACAGCAAGTGGAAATATGAAGACTAAGTAGAACTTAGTGGTCCAATAGACAAAGGGGTGAGGAAGAAGGGAATGAAAGGAAGTATCAAAAGTGACTTTAAGTTTTAAATTCGAGATGACGAGGATAATGATAAGGAGCCGTGGCAGCATAATGGTTAAGTGTTTGGCTGTTAAACCAAAGGTCGGCAGTTCAAACCTACCAGTGGCTCAGCAGGAAAAAAGGCCTGGTGATCTCCCACAGAGATTACAGCATAGGAAACTCTATGAGGCAGTTCCACTCTTTTCTATAGGGTCGCTATGAGTCCAAATCAACTCAACAGCACACAGCAACGAGGATAATGATATCATCGCCTTTATGCTCCATAGTGGCTGGTCTATCCTTGTCCCTCATCACCAACTTCACTCTCTAGATGAGAAACAACTTTTTTTCTTTTAGATCAGGCTGGACAAACTCTAGAAATCACACCAGTGATCTGCAGTGATGTCTACGCATACCTACCTGAGCCCACGTCTGATATAGAAAGAAAAATATCAGCACTCCCCATAAGGATGTAGTATTTTCCCTTTCCCTTACACTTGGATGGGTTTCAGAATTTATCTTGTGAGGATGAACTCTTGAGATAGCATTTCTTTTTTTTTTTTAATTGCATGATTGATTTTAAGGACAGTTAGAACAATCTAACATTTAAACAAACACGTGATTAAGCCTCATACTGAAACCCCTTGCTGCCAGTGAACCCCGACTTATAGCAACCCTACAGGACAGAGTAGAACTACCCCACAGAGTTTCCAAGGAGCACCTGGTGGATATGAACTGCCACCTCTTTGGTTAGCAGCTGTAGCTCTTAACCACTGTGTCACCAGGGTTTCCAAGCTTCATGCGACATACCCATATTATAAATGTTCCCATATATGTCAGTATACACACAATAATGACTCCCCTTTGGGTAGCATTTAGAAACTGTATGTTGTTGTTAGGTGCCATCGAGTCAGTGACTCTATGTACAAGAGGACGAAACACTGCCCAGTCCTGCACCACCCTCACAATTGTTGCTATGTTTGAGTGCATTGTTGCAGCCACTGTGTCAATCTATCTCATTGAGGGTCTTCCTCTCTTTTGCTGACCCTCTACTTACCAAGCATAATGTCCTTTTCTAGGGCCCAATCCCTTCTGATAACACATCCAAAGTACATGAGGAAGCCTCGCCATCCTCACTTCCAAGGAGCACTCTGACTGTACCTCTTCCAAGATGTATTTGTTATTCTGGCAGTCCATTATATATTCATTATTCTTCTACAACACCACAGTTCAAAGGCATCAATTCTTCTTCAGCCTTATTTATTCATTGTCCACCATATGAGGCAATTAAAATTACTATGGCTTGGGTCAGGTGCACCTTAGTCCTTAAGTTGACATCTTTGTTTTTTAACACTTTAAAGAGGTCTTTGCAGCAGATTTGCCCGATGCAATATGTCTTTTGATTTCCTGACTGCTGCTTCCATGGGTGTTGATTGTGGATCCAAGTAAAATGAAATATTTGACAACTTCAATATTTTTCCGTTTATCGTGATGTTGGTTATTGGTCCAATTGTGAGGATTTTTGTTTTCTTTACATTGAGGTGTAATCCATACTGAAGGCTGTAGTCTTTGATCTTCATCAGTAAGTGCGTCAAGCCCTCTTCACTTTCAGAAAGCAAGGTTGTGTTATCTGCATATTTCAGGTTGTTAATGAATCTTCCTCCAATCCTGATGACATGTTCTTCTTCATATAGTCCAGATTCTTGGATTATTTGCTCAGCATAAAGATTGAATAGGTATGGTGAAAGGACACAACCCTTATGCACACCTTTCCTGATTTTAAGCCATGCAGTATCCCCTCGTTCTGTTCAAATGACTGCCTCTTGGTCTATGTACAGGTTCCTCATGGAACAATAAAGTGGTTTGGAATTCCCATTCTTCACAATGTTTGTTATGATCCACACAGTTGAATGCCTTTGTATAGCCAATAAAGCACAGATAAACATCTCATCTCAAATGAATGCCTTATCTCAAATTATTTAGAGAAACTTAAATTTAAGAACTACTGAACCATAACAGCAGGCATTTAATTATTTTATGAGTGCCATGTGTGCTATACACAATAGTTAAATAACATGCCTTACTTATTTTCAGATATATCAATTAGTTGAAGGATATAATGTTCATTGAACAGTAAATATAGGCTAAAATGTAGAAAACATAGGAGTATAAAAATATTTCATAAGCCCCAAAATTGTTTGAAGCAGTATAGAAGAAAGCTCAACAGTATGGACAGTGAAATAAGGTTAATGGGAGTAGATGATGGGGTTTATTGCTTCTCAAAAAAGGTGCCTAAAATGAAAAGGTGGCAGCAGATGGTTCCAGATATAGGAAGAAAAATACCTCAAACTGTGGGGTATAAATCCCTCAAAGGTGAGAAAGAAAAACACAGGAATAAATCCAATTTACTTTTTTTTTTTTTTTTTTTTTCTCCTTTCTTGACAATTTTGCCGGCTTCCCTCTCTCTCTATCCTCCCATCCCCCCTCCAGACAAGAGTTGCCAACACAATCTCAAGTGTACACCTGATATAATTAGCTCACTCTTCATCAGCGTCTCTCTCCCACCCGCTGACCAGTCCCTTTCATGTCTGATGAGTTGTCTTCAGGGATGGTTCCTGTCCTGTGTCAACAGAAGGTCTGGAGAGCATGACCGCCGGGATTCCTCCAGTCTCAGTCAGACCATTAAGTTTGGTCTTCTTATGAGAATTTGGGGTCTGCATCCCACTGCTCTCCTGCTCCCTCAGGGGTCCTCTGCTGAGCTCCCTGTCAGGGCAGTCATCGATTGTGGCCGGGCACCAACTAGTTCTTCTGGTCTCAGGATGATGTAGGTCTCTGGTTCATGTGGCCCTTTCTGTCTCTTGGGCTCTTAGTTGTCATGTGGGCTTGGTGTTCTTCATTTTCCTTTGCTCCAGGTGGGTTGAGACCAATTGCTGCATCTTAGATGGCTGCTTGTTAGCATTTAAGACCCCAGACGCCACATTTCAAAGTGGGATGCAGAATGATTTCATAATAGAATTATTTTGCCAATTGACTTAGAAGTCCCCGCAAACCATGTTCCCCAGACCCCCGCGCTTGCCCCGCTGAGCTTTGAAGCATTCATTTTATCCCGGAAACTTCTTTGCTTTTGGTCCAGTCCAATTGAGCTGACCTTCCATGTATTGAGTGTTGTCTTTCCCTTCACCTAAAGCAGTTCTTATCTACTGATTAATCAATAAAAAAACCCTCTCCCACCCTCCCTCCCTCCCCCCCTCGTAACCACAAAAGTATGTGTTCTTCTCAGGTTTACTATTTCTCAAGATCTTATAATAGTGGTCTTATACAGTATTTGTCCTTTTGTCTCTGACTCATTTCGCTCAGCATAATGCCTTCCAGGTTCCTCCATGTTATGAAATGTTTCAGAGATTCGTCACTGTTCTTTATCGATGCGTAGTATTCCATTGTGTGAATATACCACAATTTATTTACCCATTCATCCGTTGATGGACACCTTGGTTGCTTCCAACTTTTTGCTATTGTAAACAGAGCTGCAATAAACATGGGTGTGCATATATCTGTTTGTATGAAGGCTCTTGTATCTCTAGGGTATATTCCGAGGAGTGGGATTTCTGGGTTGTATGGTAGTTCTATTTCTAACTGTTTAAGATAACGCCAGATAGATTTCCAAAGTGGTTGTACCATTTTACATTCCCACCAGCAGTGTATGAGAGTTCCAATCTCTCCGCAGCCTCTCCAACATTTATTATTTTGTGTTTTTTGGATTAATGCCAGCCTTGCTGGTGTGAGATGGAATCTCATCGTAGTTTTAATTTGCATTTCTCTAATGGCTAATGATCGAGAGCATTTTCTCATGTATCTGTTGGCTGCCTGAATATCTTCTTTAGAGAAATGTGTGTTCATATCCTTTGCCCACTTCTTGATTGGGTTGTTTGTCTTTTTGTGGTTGAGTTTTGACAGAATCATGTAGATTTTAGAGATCAGGCGCTGGTCGGAGATGTCATGGCTGAAAATTCTTTCCCAATCTGTAGGTGGTCTTTTTACTCTTTTGGTGAAGTCTTTAGATGAGCATAGGTGTTTGATTTTTAGGAGCTCCCAGTTATCGGGTTTCTCTTCATCATTTTTGGTAATGTTTTGTATTCTGTTTATACCTTGTATTAGGGCTCCTAGGGTTGTCCCAATTTTTTCTTCCATGATCTTTATCGTTTTAGTCTTTATGTTTAGGTCTTTGATCCACTTGGAGTTAGTTTTTGTGCATGGTGTGAGGTATGGGTCCTGTTTCATTTTTTTGCAAATGGATATCCAGTTATGCCAGCACCATTTGTTAAAAAGGCTATCTTTTCCCCAGTTAATTGACACTGGTCCTTTGTCAAATATCAGCTGCTCATATGTGGATGGATCTATGTCTGGGTTCTCAATTCTGTTCCATTGGTCTATGTGTCTGTTGTTGTACCAATACCAGGCTGTTTTGACTACTGTGGCTGTATAATAGGTTCTGAAGTCAGGTAAGGTGAGGCCTCCCACTTTCTTCTTCTTTTTCAGTAGTGCTTTGCTTATCCGGGGCTTCTTTCCCTTCCATATGAAATTGGTGATTTGTTTCTCTATCCCCTTAAAATATGACATTGGAATTTGGATCGGAAGTGCGTTAAATGTATAGATGGCTTTTGGTAGAATAGACATTTTTACTATGTTAAGTCTTCCTATCCATGAGCAAGGTATGTTTTTCCACTTAAGTATGTCCTTTTGAATTTCTTGTAGTAGAGCTTTGTAGTTTTCTTTGTATAGGTCTTTTACATCCTTGGTAAGATTTATTCCTAAGTATCTTATCTTCTTGGGGGCTACCGTGAATGGTATTGATTTGGTTATTTCCTCTTCGGTGTTCTTTTTGTTGATGTAGAGGAATCCAAGTGATTTTTGTATGTTTATTTTATAACCTGAGACTCTGCCAAACTCTTCTATTAGTTTCAGTAGTTTTCTGGAGGATTCCTTAGGGTTTTCTGTGTATATAATCATGTCATCTGCAAATAGTGATAACTTTACTTCTTCCTTGCCAATCCGGATACCTTTTATTTCTTTGTCTAGCCTGATTGCCCTGGCTAAGACTTCCAACACGATGTTGAATAAGAGCGGTGATAAAGGGCATCCTTGTCTGGTTCCCGTTCTCAAGGGAAATGCTTTCAGGTTCTCTCCATTTAGAGTGATATTGGCTGTTGGCTTTGCATAGATGCCCTTTATTATGTTGAGGAATTTTCCTTCAATTCCTATTTTGGTAAGAGTTTTTATCATAAATGGGTGTTGGACTTTGTCAAATGCCTTTTCTGCATCAATTGATAAGATCATGTGGTTTTTGTCTTTTGTTTTATTTATGTGATGGATTACATTAATGGTTTTTCTGATATTAAACCAGCCTTGCATACCTGGTATAAATCCCACTTGATCAGGGTGAATTATTTTTTTGATGTGTTGTTGGATTCTATTGGCTAGAATTTTGTTGAGGATTTTTGCATCAATGTTCATGAGGGATATAGGTCTATAATTTTCTTTTTTTGTAATGTCTTTACCTGGTTTTGGTATCAGGGAGATGGTGGCTTCATAGAATGAGTTGGGTAGTATTCCGTCATTTTCTATGCTTTGGAATACCTTTAGTAGTAGTGGTGTTAACTCTTCTCTGAAAATTTGGTAGAACTCTGCAGTGAAGCCGTCCGGGCCAGGACTTTTTTTTGTTGGGAGTTTTTTGATTACCGTTTCAATCTCTTTTTTTGTTATGGGTCTATTTAGTTGTTCTGCTTCTGAATGTGTTAGTTTAGGTAGGTAGTGTTTTTCAAGGAATTCATCCATTTCTTCTAGGTTTTCAAATTTGTTAGAGTACAATTTTTCATAATAATCTGAAATGATTCTTTTAATTTCATTTGGTTCTGTTGTGATGTGGTCCTTCTCATTTCTTATTCGGGTTATTTGTTTCCTTTCCTGTATTTCTTTAGTCAGTCTAGCCAATGGTTTATCAATTTTGTTAATTTTTTCAAAGAACCAGCTTTTGGCTTTGTTAATTCTTTCAATTGTTTTTCTGTTCTCTAATTCATTTAGTTCAGCTCTAATTTTTATTATTTGTTTTCTTCTGGTGCCTGATGGATTCTTTTGTTGCTCACTTTCTATTTGTTCAAGTTGTAGGGACAGTTCTCTGATTTTGGCTCTTTCTTCTTTTTGTATGTGTGCATTTATTGATATAAATTGACCTCTGAGCACTGCTTTTGCTGTGTCCCAGAGGTTTTGATAGGAAGTATTTTCATTCTCGTTGCTTTCTATGAATTTCCTTATTCCCTCCTTGATGTCTTCTATAACCCAGTCTTTTTTCAGGAGGGTATTGTTCATTTTCCAAGTATTTGATTTCTTTTCCCTCGTTCTTCTGTTATTGATCTCTAGTTTTATTGCCTTGTGGTCTGAGAAGATGCTTTGTAATATTTCGATGTTTTGGACTCTGCAAAGGTTTGTTTTATGACCTAATATGTGGTCTATTCTAGAGAATGTTCCATGTGCGCTACAAAAAAAAGTATATTTTGCAGCAGTTGGGTGGAGAGTTCTGTATAAGTCAATGAGGTCAAGTTGGTTGATTGTTGTAATTAGATCTTCCGTGTCTCTGTTGAGCTTCTTACTGGATGTCCTGTCCTTCTCCGAAAGGGGTGTGTTGAAGTCTCCTACTATAATTGTGGAGGTATCTATCTCGCTTTTCAGTTCTGTTAAAATTTGATTTATATATCTTGCAGCCCTGTCATTGGGTGCGTAAATATTTAATATGGTTATGTCTTCCTGATCAATTGTCCCTTTTATCATTATATAGTGTCCTTCTTTATCCTTTGTGGTGGATTTAAGTCTAAAGTCTATTTTGTCAGAAATTAATATTGCTACTCCTCTTCTTTTTTGCTTATTGTTTGCTTGATATACTTTTTTCCATCCTTTGAGTTTTAGTTTGTTTGTGTCTCTAAGTCTAAGGTGTGTCTCTTGTAGGCAGCATATAGATGGATCGTGTTTCTTTATCCAGTCTGTGACTCTCTGTCTCTTTATTGGTGCATTTAGTCCATTTACATTCAGGGTAATTATAGATAAATAAGTTTTTAGTGCTGTCATTTTGATGCCTTTTTATGTGTGTTGTTGACAATTTCATTTTTCCACATACTTTTTTGTGCTGAGGCGTTTTTCTTAGTAAATTGTGAGATCCTCACTTTCATAGTGTTTGACTTTATGTTAGTTGAGTCGTTACGTTTTTCTTGGTTTTTGTCTTGAGTTATAGAGTTGTTATACCTTTTTGTGGTTACCTCATTATATACCCCTATTTTTCTAAGTAAAAACCTAACTTGTATTGTTCTATATCGCCTTGTATCACTCTCCATATGGCAGTTCAATGCCTCCTGTATTTAGTCCCTCTTTTTGATTATTGTGATCTTTTACCTATTGACTTCCATGATTCCCTGTTATGTGTATTTTTTTTTAATTAATCTTAATTTGTTTGTTTTTGTGATTTCCCTATTTGAGTTGATATCAGGACGTTCTGTTTTGTGACCTTGTGTTGTGCTGATATCTGATATTATTGGTTCTCTGACCAAACAATATCCTTTAGTATTTCTTGTAGCTTTGGTTTGGTTTTTGCAAATTCTCTAAACTTGTGTTTGTCTGTAAATATCTTAATTTCGCCTTCATTTTTCAGAGAGAGTTTTGCTGGATATATGATCCTTGGTTGGCAGTTCTTCTCCTTCAGTGTTCTGTATATGTCGTCCCATTCCCTTCTTGCCTGCATGGTTTCTGCTGAGTAGTCAGAACATATTCTTATTGATTCTCCCTTGAAGGAAACCTTTCTTTTCTCCCTGGCTGCTTTTAAAATTTTCTGTTTATCTTTGGTTTTGGTGAGTTTGATGATAATATGTCTTGGTGATTTTCTTTTTGGATCAATCTTAAATGGGGTTCGATGAGCATCTTGGATAGATATCCTTTCGTCTTTCATGATGTCAGGGAAGTTTTCTGTCAGAAGTTCTTCAACTATTTTCTCTGTGTTTTCTGTCCCCCCTCCCTGTTCTGGGACTCCAATCACATGTAAGTTATCCTTCTTGATAGAGTCCCACATAATTCTTAGGGTTTCTTCATTTTTTTTAATTCTTTTATCTGATTTTTTTTCAGCTATGTTGGTGTTGATTCCCTGGTCCTCCAGATGTCCCAGTCTGCATTCTAATTGCTCGAGTCTGCTCCTCTGACTTCCTAGTGTGTTGTCTAATTCTGTTATTTTATTGTTAATCTTTTGGATTTCTACATGTTGTCTCTCTATGGATTCTTGCAACTTATTAATTTTTCCAGTATGTTCTTGAATAATCTTTTTGAGTTCTTCAACAGTTTTATCAGTGTGTTCCTTGGCTTTTTCTGCAGATATCCTAATTTCATTTGTGATATCATTAAGCATTCTGTAAATTAGTTTTTTATATTCTGTATCTGATAATTCCAAAATTGTATCTTCATTTGGGAAAGATTTTGATTCTTTTGTTTGGGGAGTTGGAGAAGCTGTCACGGTCTGCTTCTTTAAGTGGTTTGATATGGATTGTTGTCTCCGAGCCATCACTGGGAAACTAGTTTTTCCAGAAAATCCGCTGCGTGCAGTCCAAATCCCTGTGGGACGGTTCCCCGGCTCGGGTGCTGCTCTTTCTGCTCCAAGATCAGTCACTGCCTCCCGGGGACTTCTCCTAACGGCTGCGTCCCACGCCGCCCGTGGAACCGGCTAGTCCCCCTCCCGGGGTTAGTTCAGGGGGGTGGAGCAGGTCTCTGTGCTTGTGCCGTACCTGACTGGTATGCTGGCTCCAGGCTCTGGAAACAATCGCTGCTTCCCCGTATTAGTTCGTTCTCCGTCTCTAAATCTGTGTTTGTTGTTCAGGGTTCGTAGATTGTTATGTATGTGATCGATTCACTTGTTTTTCCGTGTCTTTGTTGTAAGAGGGATCCGAGGTAGCGTCTGCCTAGTCCGCCATCTTGGCTCCGCCTCCAATTTACTTTTTCATCTCTTAATATTATTCTATTCATTTTCCCTACAAATGTAAAACATGATATTTGAATAAACCAATATCCAGCATGTTAAATGTATTCTTCCAGCTCTTTTTTCCTAATCTTGGTTATAGGAAAGGCAGCAAGCATGGTGAAAAAATATAGAGAAAAATTATTTCTGTACCAGACATCGCTACCTGATGGTGGATAAATCTTCTGTCTAGATATACAATTTACTGGATGTACCAAAAAATGAAATAGGTTTACTCACAGGTGTAATCATGAATATTGACACTGATCTATGGTACGCACCTGGCATGATTCTCATAGGCCTCTCCTTCTGGAATGACAAATCATAAGTTTGTCCCATAATTTACAACAGGTCAATTACTTCTAGTCCTGTCAGTACCATTAGCTCAGAGTGTGATGCACTGCACACATTGTACATTAACAAATAGCACTGGCCGCTACCCTTCAGAGCAAGAGAGGACTGGGAAACATGTCTAGCAAGTAAAGCTGATTCTGAAACTCCATCAGCTTTAATCCATGGCCTATCCTCAGTTCCTTCTTTGTTAAATATTTAACTCCTCCACAAGATATTCTATAGCCACGTTCTTGATGAGGGCCACAGTTGACTATCCTAGTTACCCTATTCTTTTCACTATTATGAACAAAGAAGAGATGATCTGCACTGAGTCTGTTTCCCTACCCAACCCCAGTCTCTGTTGGTGGAAGAGTTGTAACTCTCTGCTCTGACTTGAAAGGAGTGAAGGTGCTTTTCCTCCAGCAATTGGCTCTGTGGTTCAGCACCTCCCCTGCTCTATCTACAGCCCATCCCCCTCCCATTTATGTCCAACAAGACAGAAGCAACTCCACCCAACAGCCTCTTGTTGTTGCATGAATGTCTGAAAGGAGACACTTAGGCATAATTTAAGCTCAAAGTCTATTTTTTTTTTTATTTTACCGTGATGAAAATATACGTAACAAAACACACACCATCCCAACAACTTCCACGTGTGCAATTCAATGACAGTGGTCACATTCTTCAAGGGATACAAACATCCTGGCTATCCTTTTCCAAATCATTCTACCACCATTAACGTAAACTCAAAAACTCCTGAGTAAATACTCCTCCTTTCTCCATCCCTTCCACCCCCGGTAACCACTAATATTTCTTATTTCACGTAAGGGAGATCATATTTCTTATAAGTGAGACCATACAATAGCTGTCCTTTTGTGACTGACTTATTTCTTTCAGCATGATATTTTCAAAAATCATCCATGTATCAAAGCCTGTTCTTTAATAGTCCTGGTCTACTTATGAGTCGGAAACAACTCAATAGCAATGGGTTTGAATTTTTTGGTTTGGTTTGGTCTACTTATTAATTGCATGAACTTGGACAAAGTCTTCCATCATTTAAAAAAAAAAAAAAGCAAAAAACAAACTCATTGCTGTTGAGCCGATTCTGAATCATAGTGACCCTATAGGACAGAGTAGGACTGCCCCCTAGGGTTTTTAAGGAGCAGCTGGTGGATTTGAACTGCTGACCTTTTGGTTAGTAGCCAATAGCTTAACCACTGTGTCACCAGTTCTCCATTCCATCATTAGTAACTCTCAATTTAAATAAAACTTTAAAAACTCAGTTATAGACTAAAGCATAAGGGAGAAAAATAAGAGTTTTGGGAAATTAGGGAGAAGAAGAGAGATTATTAATAAATGGAATTGACATGATTTGCATTTGATGAAAAAAATGTCATACACACAATAATAGTTATGATAGTGAAAATGAGATGGATAATTTTGGAGCAGAATAAACACTCAATCAGCATTTGAAACTTCATGTTATGACTTCCATATATGGAAAATGGATAGTGACTTGGCATTAACAATTATCCAAAGAAAGAGTATAAGGGAAAAAGAAGACACGTGTTAGAGTGGGATGGAACTAAGATGTTTATATTTCTCTATATTGCTGTTTACTAACTTTGAGAAAATAAATTCCATTTTCATTGCAGGATATAGCATTTGAGCAAAACAAAATATGAAAAATTTTAATCCTGGAGGTTTATATATATTCTGAGTTCATATGAATGCTTTATTTGGGGGGAAAATTGAGGTATATAATACACTAGAATCTCAAGAAAGAAAAAGAGATTGCCTTAGTGCAATAAATAATAAATAGATCAATATACTTAAACACTGGTATTTTTCAATTTTTGTCAGGGAGGTTTCAGCTAAAAAACTTTAAAAATAAACACCTCGTTGCTAAAATGAAGTATATGTCATATCAAAAAAAAAAAAAAAATCCAAGGATCAAGGTAGAGTACTTTTAAACTTAAGATTAAAATGTTAATAAGTGCCCAAATAGCTTCAAAGAATATTTTAATCCTTTAATAACATATTCTTCCATCTGTATTTTGAGTGACTATGACCAGGCCTAAAGAGCTTGCAACCCTGAGATATTGAAGGACAATACAGCAGACAGCTGACATTTCATTTCTACCACAGAACTAACAACCTTCTCCATTTCATATCATATCCATCTTTCATGTGGCCAAAACTAAATCCATTGCTGCAAATGAGTACTGTCATTATGACATTTACATGTCACGAATCATTCAAGCTTGACTAAATCCCACAGTCCAAAGTAAATTTGTTGAGCGCTGTTTATCCATTTTAAGTTCGTTCTAATCCAAGTAATTCTTTGCTGGGGAAATAAAAAAAAAAAAGGGACATGTAAAATAAATAATAAATTTTTTTTTTTTTTTTTAAATATAAAATCTACTGGTAAACCTCAAAAATACTGGATATGTGTATCATTAGAAAAATACATACATGGGCCACATATTTCTGAAATATTTTAAAAATCTGTATATAACAGCAGGTGCATGATATTATGAGGCTTAAAAAATAAGTTAATGGTCTTCTTTATTATTTTGTTGAAGTTTCAGACAAGCGCACCTTATCATAGATTCATTGAGCTGAAAGATATCCTAGAAAGCATTTATATTAATAAAAGTAGGGTAGTAATGCTGCCACCACAGATAACAGAATCTCAGGGCTTAACACAGTGAAAGTTTATCATTCAAGCAAAGAATCATGGGCTAAAACTGACAGGTCATTTCAGTTTTCATGTTATACCAGTATGCAAAATTAAAAGCAAAGAAGCCACAGGGCCACCCTTAACTTCAAGACGACACAATTGTGTTACAGAATGGAGAAAAAAATGTAAAAATATTTGCAAGCACAAAGAATGTTTACCATATCATCTAATCCAACACTCTTCATTTTCTAGCTAAGCAAACTGAGACCCAGGCTACAGTCACAAGATTAATAAATGGCGGAAATAAAATCATAACATTGTTCATTAGTAATTTCATCAAATTAGAAGATCATGAAATTTATGACTCTTAACCTGGTTTGAGAAAACCCTGGTGGCTTAGTGGTTAAGTGCTACAGCTGCTAACCAAACGGTCGACAGTTCAAATCCACCAGGCACTCCTTGGAAACTCTATGGGGCAGTTCTACACTGACCTATAGGGTCTCTATGAGTTGAAATCAACTCGACGGCAATGGGTTTGATTTTGGTTTTTAACCTGTTTTGATAAGGGCAAGGAACATTTTTACTTTCTTCTTTTTGACTGAAGTATTCAACAGCAACCCAGAGTGAATCTTTTGGAAGTAAAGATCGTCTGAAATTATTATATTCTCCAAGTAACCCCAGAATATCAGACTAGCCACCACAAACACAGGTAAGGCTCATTGTACTGAAATAAATTGCCGTGTTTTATGCAAATAATGTGCACCGTCTACGTTTGTTTGCCAACCGTTCTCTCCCCTCGTGAGGTATTGCTGTAAAAAAATTAGCATAGTATGCCTATGAATATGCCTGGGTTGGGGGATGGGGTGGCTGGCAAACAAACATAGCCGACACACATTATCTGAGTAAAATACAGTAATACATTTTGAATGAGTTGTATAAAGACTGTGTCTCTGCTTCTGTTACAAAATGGCTTCTCTATATGCTAGAGCCAGGGAGGGTCATGGATGACTAAATGAAGTATTCCCAGTCCAGCATTCTTAACACTTATCATAGTCCGCTGAGCATAGTTGATAAATACTATAATTTCTAAACACAACACATGCATTTTAGTTGTTTAGAAGATTATAGGCATTTTGTTTAATCTGGAAGCAAAATCAAGTGGTTATGATGCTGTGATATTTCCCAAATCTCTTTAGACTTAAAATTAGCCTGAATAAGACAGGCTAATCAAACCTGAACTGAGTACACCTCACAGGCAATCAAATATTGTTATTAGTTGCCAGAGCTAACATTTGGTACTCGGATTCTACGCTCTCAAATCACACACAGTTGGATAATGAACTAAGGGGCTTCATTAAGAAATTAAAGTGCGTCATTTGGATGACACCTTATCTCATAATGCTCTCGATCTACAGAAACAAAGAAAGGCATAAAAGTGTTGCTTATCCACTGATATTTACTTTATCAGTTTTTTAAGTGTCTATTAACTTTCACTCTGAAAATCAAATGGCAAAAAAATAACAACTAGTGAATTCCAGAAAGATATCTATTTCTTAGGAATGAGGACTGCCATTCTCGAAAGTAAGTTTTGGAATCTTAAATCTATTACAGCATAGTGACAGTCGGTGTGCTTACAATGGCAAACCCATAATGGCTCAAATATCAATAGAGACATTTGGAAAACTGCTGCGGCTAACAGATACAATTGGCATGTTGGTGACAATGAAATACCATTCCCTGATTATAGTCCCAGGCCCTGATATTTCACATAAGTTCTGATGAATCTAAGGTCATGTAATGGGCCTTGTGGGATGTAAGGAAATGAGTAAGCAATAATACCTATCCTTAGAGTCTAGAAGCATTACTTCATAACTCATGATTGAAGTGAGAAAAAGCTAGCTAAATGTTGCTCAATTCTTACCAAACTTTTTTTTTTTTTTAACTAGAATAATAAAATATTTTCTCCCCCTAAAAGGTGATGAGGATGGCTATTAGCTGAAAACTTAACCCAGGGTTTACATATATTATGTCAAAACTGCATTCAGGTTTTGTGTAGCAAAATGAGTTGCTATTTGAGTCAAGGCTTTGTCTTTTTCTTATTCTTGACCAACCAAAGGGACACAGAGTGGCTGAGGCAGAGAAAGGCGAAAAAATTAAGTGTTCTACAGGATAATGTGAGTATCTGACTTCATTGTGAAAAAGACATCTTGCAAGTTATGGAGGCAATTAGGAAAATATTTATCTTCCTTCTTGTGGATTTAGAATGTACTGTCTCTGAGAATTAATGTTTGTCATTTGGGAAATTTGTTTGGGTGTAGGATTTAGCAGTTACCTTGTACATACTTGAGAGAATAAAGCATGTCTATAACTCATGTTTGTGGTGAAAACTCTAAGAGGCCTTGACGTGAAGTGTTCATACGCACTCTGGATTGTTCTATGAAATGCGATGATATCTCCATACTGTTCCTAGGTGCCAGAGCCCAACTGACAGGATATTCTGATTTGGAAAATCGTACTATGTATGAATGGTGGCTATGGGTGGGGGGGCTTGGGTGCATGCATACGAAAACAGAAATAGCCTTGAAGATAAAGGTGAAGTTTCCCAAAAAGAAGACAACAACAACCACCACCACCACCATTATACAGCTCTGGGCTAATTACACTGAAATAAGTTACCATGCTTTGTAAAAATCATGGCATGGAAAGAGATTTTGTTGTTTTGCAATGCATTCCTAAGTATAGGAGAGTGAAGTTATGAAATGAAATGGGCCCATGATCAGATAATTCTGAAGGGTAATGGTTTAAGGATGCCTTTTCTTTAGGTTATTGGATAAGTTATTTAAGAAATAGTTTGAAGTATCTCTCTCATATTGCATTTCTTTTGTTTGTTATAGTTTTGGATTTCATTTACACTAATACTGCTTTAATTGTGCTTTTGCAAACTAAAAATGAACAGAGAAGTAAAGGAACGTGAGGGCCACCCAACCTATACCTATTCATTGCCAGAAGTGATTAAATCCAGGAGGTGTAGGCAGCAACTAGCAACAAAGTAAGCTTGTCACAGCGAGGCTCGTAGCAGTAAGGAAGAATCAAAGGATTACGCACGTGTACCCTAGAAGAAGCTTAAAATAAATTCTCTTCTTCCTGAATATTTTCTAGAAGGAATTAACTCTTGGAAAAAGGTGTGGGTGAAGGCTGAGCATTAGCTACAAAAATATGTTTCTTTTTCTGATTATGGAATGGTGGCATACCAATGGCCGGGAGTCCCTGGATGGTGCAAATGGTTAACGAGCTTGATGCAAACCAAAAGGTTGCAGGTTCAAGACCATTCAGAGGCACCTTTGAAGACAGTCCTGGAGATTTACTTCTGAAAATTCAGCCAATGAAAACACTATGGAGCACAATTCTACTCTGACACACAAGGGGTTGCTGTAAGTTGAAGTTGACTTGAGAGCAACTGTTTGGACCAATAGAGGGGGAGCAGAAGAGGTCTGCCCCAGCTGAGAGGAGTATTTTATTATGATGTTATTTTTAATTTTTAACCTATTAATAATAAAGAGTAGATGCACTTTGGGTCAGTTTTATAATTGTATTTAAATTATTTCCATGTGTGCACCACTTATTTCCTGCGCCTAGGGCAAACTGCCCCCACTCTTGTTTTCTCCCTGAGAAATGGTAGTCTTCACCCAGGTAATGTTTACTGAGAGTCTGATAGCTGTCAATACCTGTGTTGAGTAGGAAGGATAAATGAACGACCATGAAAAGCTTTCCTCGGTGAGCTAATGGTATAAAGGAGACTAAAGAGAAGTGAAAATGTAGTTACTATACAGTACAATACTGTATGGTAAACGCTGTGTTGAGAGCTATGGGAGTACACAACAAGAAGACAGAGGCGGCATCCTGAAAGAAATAATATTTATGCTCAGACACAAAGAATGAGTAGGAGGTAGGCAGTTGGAAGAGATGGCACACATGCTCCAAAAACTATACAGATCAAAAAAGAAAGTAAACAAAACCACCCACAATGCATGTTTATAGCATAACTAGGAGACAGAGAATATTACAAATGCTGGTTTACATGCAAGTGGGAGAAAACATCTGAACCAAGCAAAGCCAGATTTGCAGCCCATATCTGAGGAGAAATAAGCAGAACAATAGAAGAGTAGAGAAGGATGCAGGGGAGGGCAGAATACAGGTAAGATTATCTTCGAAAAGACTGTTCCCTCTACAACTATGAAAATACCATACTGAGACCAGGTCTACGATCTAGTAGATCTGGGCAGCAGGGAGAAAGGGCTTGGCATGGTCTGTAATGAAGGAGAGAGAGACAACTTGAGAGGGAGAGGCATCCTTAAGAAGTTTACTTGTGAAGGGGAAGAGTGAAGCAAGATCTGACACTTCAGGATAATACATAAACAAAAGAGCAATAACTCATCCTCCACTAAAAAAAGATATATCTAAGATACTACTCTCACTGTGCAACAATGGATATCCTTGAGCTAAATTTCCTTACAAATTCCCCACCTCTACCAAGGAGAGTTGGTCCGTATTTAATCATTTCAGGAGATAGAATATGATCAAGAACCAACAATATTGAAGGAAGATGTCCAAGCCACCCTGAAGACACTGGCGAAAACAAGCCTCCAGGAACTGACAGAACATCGATGGAGATGTTTCAACAAATGGATGTAATGCTGGAAGCACTTACTCATCTATGCCAAGAAATTTGGAAGACAGCTATCTGGCCAACCAAATGTTTTATTTTATTTGCGCCCATTCTAAAAAAGGTAATCCAGTAGGATGTGGAAATTATCGAACAATGTCGCTAATAGCACATGCAAGTAAAATTTTGCTGGAGATAATTCAAAAATGGTTACAGCAGTACATCAACAGGGAACTGCCAGGAGTTCAAGCTGGATTCTGAAGAGGACCTGGAATGAGGGATATCATTGCTGATATCAGATTGATCTTGGCTAAAAGCAGAGAATACCAGAAAGGTGTTTACCTGTATTTTATTGACTATGCAAAGACATTCAATTGTGCAGATCATAATGAATTATGAATAACATTGCAAAGAATGGGAACTCTGGAACACTTAATTGCGCTTATGTGGAATGTGTACATAGACCAAGAGGCGGTCATTCGAACATAACAAGGGGAGGTTGCATGGCTTAAAATCAGGAAAGGTGTGCATCAGTGTTGTATCCTTTAACCATACTTATTCAATCTGCATGCTGAACAAATAATCCGAGAAACTGGACTATATGAAGAACACAGCATCAGAATGGGAGGAAGACTTAATAACAACTGCGATATGCGGATGACACAACCTTGCTTGCTGAAAGTGAAGTGGACTTGAAGCACTTCCTGGTGAAGATCAAAGACTACAGCCTTCAGTATGGATTATAACTTAACATAAAGAAAACAAAAATCCTCACAACTGGGACAATAAACAACATCATGATAAACAGAGACAATATTCAAGTTGTCAAGGATTTAATTTTACTTGGATCCACAATCAGCTCCCATGGAAGCAGCAGTCTTGGGCAAGTCTGCTGCAAAGGATCTCTTTGAAGTGTTAAAAAGCAAAGATGTCACCTCAAAGACTAAGGTATGCCTGACCCAAGCCATGGTATTTTTAATTGCCTCATATGCATGCAAAAGCTGGACAATGAATAAAGAAGGCCGGAAAAGAATTGATACCTTTGAATTATAGTGTTGGTGAAGAATACAGAATATACCCATGGACTGCCAGAAGTACAAGAAAATCTATCTTGGAAGAAGTACAGCCAGAATGCTCCTTAGATGGGAGGACGGCAAGACTAGTGCCTGGAGAAGGTCATCATGCTTGGTAAAGTAGCAGGTCAGCTAAAAAGAGGAAAACTCTTGACAAGATGGATTGACTCAGTGGCTGCAACAGTAGGTTCAAACATAGCAATAGTTCTGAGGATGACGCAGGATTGGGCAGTGTTTAGTTGTGCTGTACATGGGCGGCTATGAGTTGGAAGTGACTTGGCAGCACCTAACAACTACATCAACCCTCTCCCAATACATGAAACACCTGTTATTGCTCATCAAGAAAAATACATAGCATTTTAAATGAACAGGAAATATGAAGAAACACATATGCAAAGCTACTGTAAAAGGAAAACAGAAAATGAGAATAAAAATAAAACATTTTCAGCTGATGAAAACACTCCCTAAATAACCATCTACAAGAAAGAGGAAAACTGTCATACCACACTCCAACCTGAATTAAATATCCCTAAACATTTATTCCCAGATATGAAGGAACAACTCAAACCAGAATTAGAAAAATTTAAAATATAAATCACAATCAATAGGAAGCCGTGAATGAGAATTGTTTAAACTCAGAAAAAAAAGTGAAGCCAATAAAAAAAACTCGTAAGCAGAAATGAAGACTAAATTATTTTAAATACCAAGAAAAATAGATTCATATAAAAGTAAAGTACAAAATAAAAGCAGTTAAAAGAATAAAGACAAAAGAAAGAAGTAAAAGCAATAAGAAAGAAAATGTTTGATATGGAGATTGACATGCTTGGATTAGATTCCCTGAAGAAAATAACAATAGAATGCAGTAGAAAACATTATCCATAAATAAAAGAATATATGTAATTACATATTGAAACGGCCCACTGTGTGCCTAGGAAAACTGACTCAAAATCATGGAATCTGAGACTGTGTAATTAAAATATTACACTGTGACATAGACTAATAAAACTATCATACTTTTATCCCCAGGCAAAATGATTAAATTTACTCTGAAGGATATAAGGTCAGGGTGGGTTGTAAGTTCTCTGGCAGCAATATGCAAAGCAAGAGAATATAGAAAAATATTTTCAAAATACTCAAGAAAAAAATGTAAGCCAAGGAATTGTATCCAACCAGGTTGTTTTTCAAATGACAAGTTGTAGAAACCCAATTTAAATGATAAAACATCTAACATATAAAAAACAGAAACATAAAACCACACAGAATACTCAACAAGTTCTTACAGAGATATCTACTAAAACAGCACTTCTCACAATTTGATTTGTGTAAGAATCATTTGAAGATAATATTAAATATAAATATTAACTATAGAGTTTTATAACTTGCCAGGTTTTTTTTTTTCTATGTGAAATCCAATTGTTTTATGTTATGTTTTTCATTATTTTTACTATGAACAATGGTTTAATGTGCATTCTTTTACTCAGATTTATATTTTCTTAGTGTTGCTTTTAAAAAAAGACATTCTTAGTTCAAAATGTAAATAAAATATGGTGAAATTTCAAATTTGCTAACACTCAGTACTATATACATTCATTGACATTTCTCAATTTGATAGATAAAATTAATAATTTTTCTACTTTAAGCTTTCTTTGCTTTGATTACTAATCAGTTTAAATAGTTTTCATATATTTATTGGCACCTCTTCATTAATTGCTTTTTGATGTTATTTGCCCTTTTTTTCTATGAAGTCATATTTTCCAAATTATTGCTTTGGCAGGGCTCTTTTCATATTAATGATACTGAATATTTACCAGACACAAGGGATGCAATGTTATTCATCTTTTATTCAGCTACTTTTTATCTCAAGATATTTTAATGTTTAATTACATCTTGGTAAAAATTTGTATTTCTGAGCTGTTAATCCAAAAACAAAATTGAGTTAAGAATTAAAAATGGGGGTTTTACTTGTAATAGGGCTCAATTATGCATTTCCTGGATGACAATGGACCACAAAGACAAAAATTTACAACGGGAATAACCTGCTTTGAAGAATATTTTGATCAATTTCCAATGCGTTTGCTTTCTACCTCCAGTTTTCTGACTCCCAGGTTTTGCTTGTTTTAGTAATAAAGGATTCCTCAGAGATCTGAATTTACTGCTTTGGCTAAAATAGCCCTCTACCTGCTATATCCTGCCTCAGTACAGGGAGCACTTTCTTCATAACACCTATCATAACTTATAATTATGCATTTATTCATTTACTTATCTAATTATTATTTCATCCATAGCAAGTGGGTTTGTCACTACTGACACCTTCCAACTAGAAAAAAACTTGCTCTGCTATGACCATTATTTCATAAAATAGAGGATATTACAATGCCACAATCAAAAGAATAAATAAAACTAAATATCCTTTAAATTTTTAAAGTAATGAAAAAATTATCAAATTGTCTTTATTTTTTCATTTTTTCATGAACCAGTAAAAACTGAATCATATACAAACACTAACCCATCCGCATTTGGGAAGATGGGACACTCTAAGTATCCAAAAATCAGAGTTGATCAAAGTTAGTATATGTGTATGCAAGATTTAAAATGAAGTCTTTCTCTCTCCCAGGCCTTTGTATTGTACTTTGTATTGTACTTGTTAATAAGCCTTTGCTATCTGAAAACCCTCCACGCCCCTGTCAGTTTGTCGTACTGTGGGGGCTTGCGTGTTGCTGCTACGCTGGAAGCTATGCCATCAGTATTCACATATGAGTAGGGTCACCCATAGCAGACAGGTTTCAGCTAAACTTCCAGACTAACACAGACTAGGAAGAAGGTCCTGGCAGTCTACTTTGGAAAAAAATAAACCTGCGAAAAACTTATGAATAGCAGAGGAACATTGTCTGATACAGAGCAAGAAAATGAGCCCTTCAGGTTGGAAGGCACTCAAAATATGACTGGGGAAGAACTGCCCCCTCAAAGTACAGTTGACTTAATGATGTAGATGGAGTCAAGCTTTCAGGACCTTCATTTGCTGATGCATCATGACTCAAAATGAGAAAAAAACAGCTGCAAACATTCATTAATAATCAGAACCTGGAATGCACGAAGTATGAATCTAGGAAAATTGGAAATCATCAAAAACAAGATGGAATGCATAAACATCAATATCCTATGGATTAGTGAGTTGAAATGGACTGGTATCGGCCATTTTGAATCAGACAATCTTGTGGTCTACTAAGCCAGTAATGACAACAAGAAGAGGAATGGCACTGCATTTATTGTAAAAAAAAAAATTAAAGATCTATCCTGAGGTACAAGGCTGTAAGTGATAGGATAATATTCATATGCCTACAAGGAAAACCAGTTAATACAATCATTATTCAAATTTATATGCCAACCACTAAGGCCAAAGATGAAGAAATTGAAGATTTTTGCGAACTTTTGCAGTCTAAAATTGATCAAACACGCAATCATGATGCATTGCTAAGTACTGGGGATTGGAATACAAAAGCTGGAAACAAAGGAGAGGCAGTCAGAAAATATGGCTGTGGTGATAGAAATAATGCCAGAGATCACATGATAGAATTTCGTAAGACCAACGACTACTTCATTGTAAATAATTTTCTGACCAACATAAATGGGGACTGTACATGTGGACCACCATGGGTGGAATAAACAGGGACCAAATTGACTACATTCATGGAAACAGATGATGGGAAAGCTCGATATCATCAATCAGAATGAGGCCAGGTACTGACTGTGGAACAGACCATCAATTGCTTCTATGTAAGTTCAAGTTGAAGGTGAAAGAAAATTAGAACAAGTCCATGAGAGCCAAAGTATGACCTTGAATATATCCCACCTGAATTTAGAGACCATCATGAGAACAGACTTGATGAATTGAAAACTAATAACCACAGACAAGACAAGTTGTGGAATGACATGAAGGACAACATACATAAAGAAAGCAAGAGGTCATTAAAAAGACAGAACAGAAAGAAAAGGCCAAATGGATGTCAGAAAAGACTCTGAAATTTGCTCTTGAATGTAAAGTAGCTAAAGTGAAAGAAAAAAATGATGAAATAAAAGAACCCTGCAGAAAATTTCAAAGAGCGGCTGGAGAAGACAAAGTAAAGTATTACAATGACATATGCAAAGACCTGGAGATAGAAAACCAAAAGGGAAGAACATGCTTAGCGTTTCTGAAGCTGAAAGAACTGAAGAAAAAATTCAGACCTCGAGTTGCAATATTGAAGGATCCTTTGAGAAAAATCCTGAGCGACTCAGGAAGCAAGAAAAGAAGATGGAAGGGATACACAGAGTCACTATACCAAAAAGAATTGGTCGACATTCAACCATTTCAGGAGGTAGCATATGATCAGGAACGGATGGTACTAAAGTAAGAAGTCCAAGCTGCACTGAAGGCATTGGCGAAAAACAAGGCTCCAAGAATTGACTGAGTACAAATGGAGATGTTTCAACAAACAGATGCAGCACCTGAAGTGCTCACTCATCTATCCCAAGAAATTTGGAAGACAGCTACCTGGCCAACCAACTAGAATAAAAAAAAACATATTTATGCCTATTGCAAAGAAAGGTGATTCAAAAGAATGCAGAAATGATTGAACAATATCCTTAATATCACACGCAAGCAAAATTTTGTTGAAGATCATTCAAAGGCAGTTGCAGCAGTACATCGACAGGCAACTGCCAGAAATTCAGGCTGGATTAAGAAGAGGGTGTGGAAAGAGGGATATCATTGCTCATGTCAGATGGATCCTGGCTGAAAGCAGAGAATACCAGAAATATGTTTACCTGTGTTTTATTGGCTACACAAAGGATATGTAGATCATAACAGAATTATGGATAACATTGGGCAGATGGGAATTCAAGAACACTTGTGCTCATGAGGAGCCTGTACGTAGATCAAGAGGCAGTCATTTGAACAGAACAAGGGGATACTGCTGACTTAAAGTCAAGAAACATGTGTGCCAGGGTTGTATCCTTTCATCATACTTATTCAGTGTGTATGCTGAGCGAATAATCTGAGAAGCTGGACTATATGAAGAAGAACATGGCATCAGGATTGGAAGAAGACTCATTAACAACCTGCGATATGCAGATGACACAACCTTGCTTGCTGAAAATGAAGGGAACTTGAAGAACTTACTGATGAAGATCAAAGACCACAGCCTTCAGTATGGATTATACCTCAGGAAAAGAAAACAAAAATCCTTACAACTGGACCAACAAGCAACATCACGATAAATGGAGAAAAGGTTGAAGTTGTCAAGGATTTCATTTTACATGGATCCACAATCAAAACCCATGGAAACAGAAGTCAAAAAATCAAATGATGCATTGCATTGGGCAAATCTGCTGCAAAAAAAACCTCTTTAGGTGTTGAAAACCAAAGATGTCACCTTAAAGACTAACGTGTCCCTAACCCAAGCCATAGTGTTTTCAATTGCCTCATATGTACAGAGAAGCTGGGCAGTGAGTAAGAAAGACTGAAGAAGAATTGATGCCTTTGAATTGTGATGTTAGTGAAGAATATTGAATATACCATGCACTGTCAAAAGAATGAACAAATCTGTCTTGGAAGAAGTAAAACCAGAATGTTCCTTAGAAGCAAGGATGGAGAGACTTCATATCCCATACATATTTTGGACATGTTATCAGAAGGGATCAGTCCCTGGAGAAGGACTTCATGCTTGGTAAAGTAGAGGGTCAGCAAAAAAGAGGAAGAACCTTAAGAGATGGATTGACGCAGTGGCTGGAACAATGGGCTCAAGCATAATAATGATTGTGAGAATGGTGCAGGACGAGCAGTGTTCTGTTCTGTTGTACATAGGGTTGCTATGAGTTGGGATGAACTCCACAGCACTTAACAACAACAATTTGAAAACACGTAAGGGATCCAAGTCTTTGTATTTATTTTTTAAATCCAATTCAGAATGTTAAAAATATATGTATTTTTTAAATATTGATAAATAGAGTGAACCATTTACTGAATACATTCTTTTCTTTGTTATTCTTATTTTGTAACTAAAGGAAACAAGGAAGCTCTGAACGTTATTTGCAAGTTTAAGGTGCCCTAAATCTGTTTTCTTTTTCCTTTTCTTTTCCTTTCTTTCTTCATCATAACAGCAAAACAGTACTGGAGTACAGGCAGTCCCCAGGTTATGAATGAGATCCACTCGTAAGCGTGTCTTTAAGTCGAATTTGTAGGTCAAGTCAGAACAGGTACATATGGTTCTTATTTAGCCTTTCTTTAGTGCAAAAAAAGGTTGGGAGTCTTTTCAATGATTTAAAAGCTACACATGCAGCAAGAGAAGTTGATTATGATGAAGAATTTGTTGCACGTAGGGGTTGATTCAATGGTTTTCAAAATGAGGACAAATTTATAAAACATTACAGGGCAAGTATGTTCATAACCTGGGGCTTACTGTATTGGAGTATTTAAATCAAAGGAGACTTGATTTAAGGTTTAGAAATATATATATAGTGCTGAAACATGACTCAAAAATTTCACAACTCAGAGAAATGCAGCCATTGTCAGAAATAAATATTTAAGAAAGAACTCAGAATAGTAAAACCCAAATGATAGAACCTCAACCCAATAGTCCTAATACAGCTTTGAAGCCACAGACCATGT
This sequence comes from Elephas maximus indicus, assembly GCF_024166365.1. Classification (NCBI taxonomy): domain Eukaryota; kingdom Metazoa; phylum Chordata; class Mammalia; order Proboscidea; family Elephantidae; genus Elephas; species Elephas maximus. Next base: position 89,366,510 of record NC_064827.1, on the reverse strand, counting down.
TGATGAAACTTTGATATCTCTGCTTTTAAATGGATCATAAAAATAGATTTTGAAGTCCAGAAGAGTCAGAGAGAATGCTATGTAGTAAGAAATTGAAAAATATCAATCACTTGGCAGTTACATATGAAAGAAGATATTTAGAAAGTGTTTACCATACTCATGGAATGTAAGTTGGCCCACTATCAAACTTCAGCTTCAGGGTTTTATTTACAAGGCAAAAAAGAAAAAAAAAATTCAGCATATTTCAAACATTTTGACAGATGTCAATAGACAGCAGAAATAGAAACCTATTATTTCAACTCATTTCTTTCCTTTAAAATGTGCCAATATTAAAGTGAACTTAAAAAATCATAATAAAATTCTAAAATTCTTCTCCAGAAAGACAAGCCTAACAAGGACAGACCCCCAAGACATAATCTCAAAAAAAAAGAAAGAAAAAAAAAGCTGAACTATCACATAAGTGAATGAGATTGTTAATATGATAAAAGATTTTAAAAGTACAGTCCTCAGTGACAAGAAAATACAGTCGATCATAAACTGGAAGAGAATTCTTTAAAATGTCAGAGCCAATCAGGCTCTATGAATATCTGTATAATGAGAAATTTCAACAAGGTAATATAAACTATTGATCAGATGGCAAACTGATGTGAAAGAAAAGTATATCCACACACTTTTTCCTCAGATTAATTCAAAGCTGAGAAATATTAAAATGGCTAAACTCACTGGCATATGTAAGTGACAAAGAATAAAACAACCTGGAGCTGTATCCAAGTATTGACATTGCTCTATTTAATAGCCATTCTTTGTCTCTTCAATAACTGATCACTCTACAAAAAGGGGTAACAGTTCCACTTTGCCAATGATGCTTATGTTCCAAAGAAATGTAAGCCAATACCCTTCCCAGGGTACCTTTATAAATGTCATATTCCTTCTGTTTCTTAAAACACTTAATTTTCAACCAAGCCCAGCTTGGCCAGGCAAAGCTTGTACTGGCTAAGTATTGAAGAAGAAAATACACACAGCACATAATGAATTTATGAGCGAGATGGTGACAGTTGCTATGTTTGTAGATTTATCAGCAGCACACAGCACAAAAAACCATCCAGACCTACGTGCCAAATTTTCTGATATGATAAATGGCAATTATGTAGTAGAGTTCACCTGAAGATTTTTTGAAACCAAAAATAGGGCAATAACCTAGACTATCAGTGAGGAGAACAAATACTGTAGCATTCTACAGTCTTACCTTCTTTTCTGTTTCTTTTTTTTTTTTCCTTTCATTCATTTTCCTCTCTCTGTTGCTCCCCCACCTCTCTTCCTCTCTCTCTTTTCATCTCTCATTCTTTTTTAAGTTAAGTCTAAAATAGCACCATGTTAAGTGCAGAATTTAGAGATTCATTTACATAGATTTGCATCAGAAGGCAAAGACTTTGTAACAAATCAACAAATTAGTACAATATTCTTCCTGGATCCTATGCAAGAATAAAAACTTGATTGTAAGATAAAACAAGACATCAATACTCACTGCCATTGAGTCCATTCCCACTCATAGCAACCCCACAGAGTTTTCAAGGCTGTAAATCTCTACAGAAACAGACTGCCAAGTCTTTCTCCCAGAGAGCTACTGGTGGTTTCGAACCACTGACCTGTTTGTTAGCAGTCGAGCACTTTAACCACAGACCACCAATAAATTGATTCACTGACAATCAGGTAGAAACTTAACCCCCATTATGGTAAGCCCAAATGTTAATCCTACTATATCCTATTTCCTCGGATGTAACAGGAAGGTTAAATCCAAAATCGGGTGAGAAAGTTAAATCCAAAAGCATTCAGTTTAAAAAGTTGGAAATCTTAAGATGGGGAGAAATCAGCATTTAAGGAGATCCCTGACAATCTTCTGCTTGTTTCGGTGTTTACAGAGGATGTCTGTAGAACATGAGAAAAAATTGCAAATACCATGAGGCTTTTCCACGTTTTAAAAAAAACCAAAACCAAACCCAGTGCCATTGAGTGGATTCAGAGGCTCTGAAATGGTTTGTTCTTGCTTTATTCCTCAGGGAACAATCTTAAATGCCACCCTCATGGCCATATAAGTACGTTCATTTCAAAGACATTTTCTAGTAGTCATAAGAAATTCAAAGAACTCAGACTAAAAAAGATTTGCTGCAATTCAATTGTTGGTCCAAATGACAGGTTAGGAAAAAAAAAAAAGTGCCATTAATTATCAGGGGGAGTATTAAATAGCTCTGGATTTTAAATTTTAATTCCAATCTCAGATGCAATTGATGTGACTTTTCCTCGTATTGCACAGTTAACCTTGTCTTATCAGTCTTATAACTTTTATGGAAGGGAAGGACAGAAAGTGGCGAAGGAAATTAAAATGTTATATTTAACATAGAAGTGAACCTCAAAGAACACTCCGTGAGTCCAGAAAGCATGAATCATGGACTCAAGAAGTCCTCCACTACAGGAATGAAAAGAATAGTTGCCTGGAGGAAGTGAAGTAAATGTAATTGGGAGCTAAAATAAGGTTTCTCTTTTGTCCAAATTTTTTTTATGGCTCTGTCCTGTAGGGTCTCTATAAGTTGTCACTGACTGTCAGCATACAGCAACAACTTCCAGTCTAATGCAGTCAAGAACCAGTGTACTTTCTCCATCTATCTCATCTCCTTTCACGTGTTTTGCGCTACAGCGTGGAGAGGAATAACCAACCACATCGGACTGGAATAAGAGAGAAACATGATTGTTGTGTTAAGTCACTGAGATTTCTGGGTTTATTTCTTAGCGTAGTGTAACAAAAAATAAATCAAACTCATTGCCTCTGAGTCTATTCTGACTCATAGCGACCCTATAAGACAGAGTAGAACCACCACATTGCGTTTCAAAGGCTGCAATTTTTATGGAGGTTGACTGCCACATCTTTCTCTCAAGAAACAGCTGGTGAGTTTGATCCACCGACCTTTCAGTTAGCAGTCAAGTGCTTAACCACTGCACCATTTGAAACAACTGACGTGAATCAGTCCACGAATTCAATTGTTTAAGAAGTATAGCTTTATTTCCTATAACCTGATTTTCTATAAATTTGTGTTCCAGTTCCCTACTCATCAGGCTAGGCACATGGAACATTTGAATATCTATCCTTTTTAATTTTCGTTCTACCCTTAGTCAAAGGCCTTTGTCAAAGTTACTTGGGCTTGTAGAGGGTAGAAGACACCTTGAGTCACCTATCATCCCATGCTATGTCATAATGTCCAATTTCAAAGTCAGCAAAGCCAGCATAACATTTTAGATCCAGATGTCTCCTCTTTGTCTTTTTCTAAATTATCATTATTTTATCTATCTAATCAAATTTGACTCTTTCTGTAGGTTACCCTTGAATCACTCTGCAAAGAAACACTACAGTTCCGTACATCTCCTAATCTGACCACATCAGCCATTTCTTTCCCACTTTCCAAGACTCTTGGCTATCTTTCGCAGCTCTCAAGCTATCACCAACAAATGTGCCTATATTCTCAACATGTTCTTTGATTAGTTACCTCACCTTCTGATTCTAACAGCAACTTGAATGTCCACTGAGGAAAGCATCTTAAGTCACTTTAAGCTGAAGTTTTTTTTTTTTTTTTTCCATATCCCATGTACTTCAGGGAGTTAAGATGAGTATCTCTTTTACAGGATTACTATTTAAAACTGGGACGCTTCTAAAAGTATGGATGGTAGGCATAAACTAGGAGTATCTAGAGCAGTTAGGAGGTAGTCACCTTGTCTTCGATCCACCATTACCACTTCCAAACTATTTCTCTCCTTTAACCTTTAATAATTTCATTGTCTTTGACGTGTATCATCATATTTTTACCATCTTTTACCTCTCCTAGTTTTTCTCTTCCTCAAAACTTTCATTCACACCCTCCACTCATCATAATTCATCAATTACTTCAGCAACTGTCTCAATGCCTTACTCTCCTCCATGATTCCAGTCATAATCCCAATACTGCCAATTCCAAGTCCCTTGACATCCTTATCTCCAATTATCCTTTTCTTCCATTCAACCTTAGCCTCCTACTCACATGATGGAACCCTAGAATGAGAATTCATCAATAACACACATCAGCTCCAAATATAAATTTCAAATATCCCATTTTCCTCCTATTCTTTTAGCTCATATACTCTAGTACCCCTACTTCAACAATTATCTAACCTTGTGAGAACTGGAATTCACTGGCCACTTTCTTACTATCCATCACTCTATTCAGATTTTTACTTTCCTCCTTACCTTCTCTGGTTCCATGGCCTCGCATTATATCCACTCCCTTGCATCCACCCTTAATCATCTCACCCTTCTTTTCCTCCAATATACTTAACTGAAAAATTCCCAACTCAGATTAAATTATAAATATTTATTTAATCTACTTTTGTGCTCAAGATACTGAATATAGCCCTAGAAAATTGCACAATTCTATCAACAAGGCTTCTTTCAAATTTATGACCAAAAATCTAAAATGGACATTCGATCTTTGAAAATCCTAAAATGTTTCTCTAGTGATTCACACTCTTTGTCATGACTATTTCACACTCTCATGTTTCTCCTCAAATCTCTCGTAAATCTATAACTGACTCACTGACAATGGTCTAATCTGAAACATCATGCAGAAAACTTATCCAATAAAAAAAAAAAAAAATACCTCCTTTTATTTCTTTACCAGGTATCCTAACCTACCTGGTATCCTCCCCAACCCCTCACGTGTCTGTCAGTGATGCTGGAAGCTATGCCCCTGCTATTCAAATACCAGCAAGGTCACCCACGTTGGGCAGGTTTCAGCTGCCCTTTCAGACTAAGACAACTAGGAAGAAGGACCCTGCAGCCTACTTCTGAAAAGAATTAGCCAGTGAAAACCTTATGAATAGCAGAAGAACTTTGTCTGATATAGTGCTGGAAGAAGAGCTCTTCTGGTTGGAAGGCGCTCAAAATACAACTGGGGGAGAGCTGCCTCCTCAAAGTAGAGCCGACCTTACTGTCATGGATGGAGTCAAGCTTTCGGAGTTTTCATCTGCTGATGTAGTGTGGCTCAAAATGAGAAGATACAGCTGCAAACGCCCATTAATAATTGGGAGGTGGAATGTATGAAAAGTGAATCTAGGAAAATTGGAAATCGTCAGAATTGAAATGGGACATATAAACATCTATATCCTGGACTGGCGTTAGTCATTTTGAATTGGATAATCATATGGTCTACATGTTGTGAATGAAAACTTGAAGAGGAATGGTGTTGCTTTCATCATTGAAAAGAACATTTCAAGATCTATGCTGAAGCACAATGCTGTCAGTAATAGGGTAATAGCCATATGCCTAGAAGGAAGACCAGTTAACAGGGCTATTGTTCAAACTTACCCACCAACCACTAAGGCCAAAAATGAAGAAATTGACAAATTTTACCAACTTCTACAGTCTGAAATTGATCGAACATGCAATCAGAATGCATTGATAATTTCTGATGATTGGAATGCAAATGTTGGGAAAAAAGAAGGACCAGTAGTTGGGAAATATGGCAATCACATGATAGAATATTGCAAGACCAACAACTTCTTTGCAATACCTTTTTTGACCAAAATGTGATTATACACATGGATCTCACCAGATGGAATACAACAGGAATCAAATCAACTACATCTGTGGAAAGAGATGACAGAAAAGTTCAATACCATCAGCCAAAACAAGGCCAGGGGCCGACTGCAGAACAGACCACCAATTGCTTATATGCAAGCTCAAGTTGAAACTGAAGAAAATTAGAACAAGTCTATGAGAGCCAAAGTACGACCTTGATTATATCCCACCTGAATTTAGAGACCATCTCAAGAGTAGACTTGATACATTGAACACTAAAGACTGAAGATCAGATGAGTTGTGGAATGACATCCTACACGAAGAAAGCAAAGGTCACTTAATAGACAGGACAGAAAGAAAAGACCAAAATGAATGTCAGAAGAGACTCTTAAACTTGCTCTTGAACATAAACTAGCTAAAGCAAAAGGAAGAAATCATGAAGTAAAAGAGCTGAACAGAAGATTTCGAAGGGCAGCTGGAAAAGATAAAGTATTATACTGACATGTGCAGACCTGGAGATAGAAAAACAAAATGGAAGAACATGCTCGGCATTTCTGAAGCTGAAAGAACTGAAGAAAAAATTCAAGCCTCAAGTTGCAACATTAAAGGATTCTATGAGGAATTTTTTTTTTTTTTTTTTAAGGAGGAAAATATTAAATGATACACAAAGCATCAAAAGAAGGTGGAAAGAATACACAGAGACACTATACCAAAAAGAATCGGTTGACATTCAACCATTTCAGGGAGTAGCATGTAGTCAAAAACCAATGGTACCAGTACCAAAGGAAGAAGTTCAAATTATGGATAACATTGAGAAGAATGCGAATTCCAGAACACTTAATTGTGCTCATCAGGAAACTGTACATGGATCAAGAGGCAGTCGTTCAAATAGAACTAAGGGATACTGCCTGGTTTAAAGTCAGGAAAGGTGTGCATCAGAGTAGTATCCTTTTACCATAATTATTCAATCTATATGCTGAGCAACTAATACAAGTAGCTGGACTATATGAAGAAGAACAGTACATCAGGATTGGAGGAAGACTTATTAACAACCTGCAATATACGGATGTTACAACCTCGCTTTCTGAAAGTGAAGAGGACTTGAAGCACTTACTGATGAAGATCAAAGACTGCAGCCTTCGGTATGTATTACACCTCAACATAAAGAAAACAAAAATCCTCACAACTGGACCAATAAGCAACATCATGATAAACAGAGAGAAGACTGAAGTTTTCAAGGATTTCATTTTATTTGGATCCACAATCAACAGCCATGGAAGCAGCAGTCGAGAAATCAAAAAACACATTGCATTGGGCGAATCTGCTGCAAAAGACCTATTTAAGAGTATTGAAAACCAAAGATATCACTTTAATTACTAAAGTGCGCCTGACCCAAGCCATGGTGTTTTCAGTCACCTCATATGCATGCATGCAAAAGCTGGATAAATATTAAAAAAGACTGAAGAATTGACACCTTTGAATTGTGGTATTTGTGAAGGATATTGAATATGCCATGGACTGCCAAAAGAATGAGCAAATCTGTCCTGGAAGAAGTAAAACCAGAATGCAGCTTAGAAGCAAGGATGGCGAGACTACATCTCACATACTTTCAACACGTTATCAGGAGGGATCAATCCCTGGAGAAGGAAATCATGCTTGGTAAAGTAGACGGTCAGCAAAAAAGTGGAAGACCCTCAATGAAATATATTGACACAGTGGCTACAATAATGGGCTCAAGCATAACAACACTTCTGAGGATTGCACCGTACCAGGCAGTGTTTCCTTCTGTTGTATATAAGGTCACTGTGAGTCAGAACCAACTCGGTGGTACCTAACAACAACAACAACATCTGGCATTCCGCTGTATTCTTCCTTCCAGTAAAATGGAAAAATTCTGCTAATATTTTCTAAGGCCATTCCTTAGAAACACTGTCTTTCCATACCAAAGTGTTAGGTTGTCTTACTACCTTATTGGGCACTCCCCAGTTTCAATTTCTGCATTCTTGACTACTGTATCAGCTTTTTAAACACTGAAATATCCATAGGCTCTTTTTACTACACTCTTCTTTACCTGTACTCTCCTCCTAAGCAGTCTCATTCAATCTCATGGTTTTAAATACTACACATACCCTGAAGACTTAAAAAATTTTACGCCTAACATCACACCTGGTTCCAGACACATAGTTCCTGATAACCACGTCTTCATTTGGTATTATTGCCATGACAAACTTAATAGCCAAAACAGCACTATTGATACTCTTTGCTCACCTTGTGCACAAATATACACCAACTCAAACTTATGCCATCTTCATTGTCACTGAAACATCTTCCAACCAGTGTTACTCAACCTGCAAATCGAGAGTCATTCTTATTTTCTTTACACCCTACTTATAGCCAATCTGATGGTAGTTCTGTCTACTTAATTTTCAAAATATAACCCTTTCCTGACTACAGCTCATTATTTTCATGGTTTACTCCTGAGTGGAATGCTAAAACAACCTTCTAACTTGATTGCAGCTTGCTGTCCTGTGTATCTCACCAGACATCGGGGTAATTTTTCCAACTGTAAATCAGATCTTTTTACTTACAAATACAAAAACCATGTAAATCCAACACATTGCAGTTAAAATAAAACTCATATTCTTTCTCACCCACCTTGTCAGCTCTATTTCCTGATATATCCCCTCTGGGTCATTGTGCCCTACCCATATTGCCAAAAATTTTTGTCAGTTTGAAGAACGTCTTTCCCTTCTCTTCTTATTCCTTCTTTTTGGACTGTTCTCCATGACAACCTATCATAGCTGGGTATTTTTCATGATTCAGGTCTCAGTTCAAATGCCACCATCTCAGAGGGGCTCTCCCTACCATCAGCTTCCCATTGTCTCCCTATCACGTATCTTTATTTTGTCTTCTGCATTGAATTTATTAATGTGTCACTTATATTTATTTGTTTACTCATTTGTTGTCTGTCTGTACCCAACAGAGGCAAGGACTCTTTCTTTGTTCACTTCTGTATCTTCTGCACTTAAAAGAATGTGTGGTATACAGTCAGTGTGATAAAATGTTGGATGTTAATATTTTCTTAACCACCTGGAGAGTGATGGTTTTAATGGAAATGCAAGATAGCTGTACCAAAAACAATAAAAACAAAAATCTCAGTATTGAGACAAGAGAATACATGGAAAATAAGTATTGTCTCCCTTGCTGATGGAATACAAACTCCGTAAGAGCAGGGATCTTGGCTATGTTATCCACAGCTGTATCCCCCACAACTGGTAGGTATGACGTGAGTATTTGATCAAATTTCTTAAAAAAAACAAATATACAGTTTTCGTAAGGTAACAATAAAGTAAGGCATGTATACATCTGAACACAGTGTCTGGCATATTATTGTGTTGTTGTTATTGTTGGGTGCCTTTGAGTAGGTTCCCACTCATTATGACCCCATGTGACAGAGTAGAACTGTTCCATAGGATTTTCTTGGTTGCAGTTTTTACATGATCATATCACCAGTTCTTTCTCCCATGGACCCCTTGGGTGGGCTCAAGCTGACAACATTTTAGTTAGCAACCGAGCGCTTAACTGTTGTGCCATCTGGGCTCTTTGTCTGGCATATTGCAGGCATTTAATACACATTTTGATTAAGGTAACCAAATGTAAAGCACCCCCCATCTTCTCTTACCTTCTCAGCTACTGAATATAAGATATTGCTGAGTTTGGGGGGATATACTGTTTCTTCATCACAAAATGATATTGGTATCACTAAAATAAATAAACTTTCACGTCATAAACATGTGAAAATGTTTTTAAAAGACATTCACAGCTTGCAGTCTAGAAATATCACCACCTCATTGTATCTACACTTGTCCAAGTGAAGCAGAATGCCTCTTTTAATTAATGCCCAGGGTTAAATGTCAGTTGAGTAAAGTCACTAAGCTGTTATTTAGAGCAGTTGGGATGCATGGAACAAATGAACTCCTGCCTACAGCAGCCCATAAGAAATGTACTCTCTATTGCTCCACAATGGGACAGCTTGGTTCTTTGCCTCTGTAAACTGAGCCCACTGGATAACAAATCAGAACTGATGGCTTCAAAGTTGGCTAACTCTCAGGCTTTCTAGCAGCAAGCACCACAGTGCCCATAAATGAGAGACCTTTTTCCCAAAGGTTACCTACTGTAGAAATCTCTCCAAGTTTTGCTCTAGAAAGGAAAAAAAAAAAATAAGACACAACAAAAAAGATTAACCTAGTTGCATTAAGAGCAGTGAAGGACTCTGGCAATGCTGCTCACTCTCGTAGGTTCGCCTCGCCAGTGAACAGAAGGCTTGCTTTAGCGCTCCCTCAGGAGAACCTCTCACATAGAGTGCACATGCTGTGAGTCCAAAACACTGCTTCTCTGGCTATATTTGTCTGACTGGTTATTTCACTTTCTTTTTTGCTCTACTCATCTTATTCTGTATCCCCCTGTGAGATGAGAACAATTCAGATAGAACTAGACTATCTTACGGGACTTCTTATTTAATTTCTTTTTTCTCTCTGAATAATTCATAAAGAAAACCTTAACCAACTCATTTTTCCTGTGCCGTTACCACACATCCGGGTTTCCTCCACACAGTGTCTTCCTTCTGTAACAAGAGAACTCTGGATCCCAGTTCTCCTCTTGACTTACATGGGATGGATGCTGGGCTTGAGTGTTTATTATCAGAAGCCTCTAACTCACTCAGGTTGGCCTACACACAGCCTTGCAACCATTCCTCATGCATTTCCCCTCTCCCCTATAGCTCATGCCATACCTAGACTACCCTCTTCTTCCCTAAATTGAGTCCCACCAACTCCTAGAATCTACCTTCCACTGGAACCCACCACACTCTCATTCTTGGATCTTTTACAGTGATTTGTCTAGGCTCCTCTTTTGCCTTACATATTCCTTATAAATGGGGGCATTGGTAGTTCAGTGGTAGAACTCTTGCCTTCCACACAGGAGACCTGGGTTTGATCCCCAGTCAATGTATCTCAAACACAGCTACAACCTGTCTGTCAGTGGAGGCTTGTGTGTTGCTATGGTGCTAAAGAGGTTTCAGTGGAGTTTCCAGAATAAGACCGACTAGGAAAAAAGGCCTGGTGATCTACTTTCAAAAATCGGTCACTAAAAAACCTATAGATCACAATGGTCTGGTCCCCAAAGAATCCTGGGGATGGCTGACGACTGGGCAGCATTTTGTTCTGTCGTGCATGGATCATCACACGTTGGGGGCAGCTAACGACAACAATATTTCTTATGTTCTTGTTAGTTTTTAACTTGACTTTAAGTATCCCAGTAGGTATGCACTTCATCATCCAAATAAGTAAGAAAATGTGCAGAAAGAACACTACTTTGTATTCCATATAACCTAGCAAAGTAACTTGTGTATAATAAGAATTCAATGTGTTGAATTCACGTATGGAGGAATAAAGGGCCACTTGAGATTAAGACGCCAAATTCCTCCAGGGTCTCCCATCCCTCCAGCCTGTCTCCCACCACCCTCTCCCCCACTTCCTGCTCACAAGTCACTGAATATGCCATGTTTCTTCCTGCTCCGGGGCTTTTGAGTGATCTGCGGTTATGGTTCAGATGCTCTTTCCTTTCCTCTTCACCCGGCTCCTATCCACACATTGTAACTTTTCCAAGGAAGTTCTTCCGAACTCTCCAGACTAATTTAGTTTTGTCAATGGTACGTTCTCACAGAATAGAATACAATATGCCCTTAGTAATGTTTTTCACATTTATTCATTTATTTTGCATTATTTATGTTTGTTTTCTGTACTTGACCGTAAGTGCCATGAGCGCACAAACTATGTTGGTTTTTGCTCCTCAGATCCTAGCAGAGTGTCTGGTACATAGGAAAACCAAAAAACAAACAAACCAGTGGCTGTCAAGTCGATTCCAACTGACAGCGATCCTATAGAACAAAGTAGAACTGTCCCATAGAGCTTCCAAGGAAGGTCTGGTGGATTTGAACTGCCGACCTTTTGGTTAGCAGCTGAGCTCTTAACCACCATGCCACCAGGGCTTCTGGTACATAGGAGGTCATCAATAATTTTTTTTTTACTAACTGACTGGTAAAACGAATGAATAATCAGTAAGATTAATATACCTTCTCTTCTAGAAGTTTCCTAAAATGGCAGGTGCAAGTTATACAGTGCTAAAACCACCAACTGAAGCACGAGCAAAGCCAAGCTATAATTTATTCCGTATGCACAAGGCTGTATAACAAGCTTATCATATGCCTGAACTGCCTGGTTATATCGTCCCAGGCACTGTCTCAGGATAGTGAGTAAGTTTACTGGCCTAATAATATCAGATAAAGACAAGCCTTCCATATCAACTTCCATTAGTCAACATACATGGAGAGAGAGGAAGCAGGGGAAAGGGAGAGGAAAAAAGAAAGGCGAAGAAAAAGAGAGGGAGAGATTTCTTAAATTTAAAGTTGTTGATCATAGATATAGTTTCCCAGGCAATGTTGCTCACTGATACAATATATATTTAGTCATGTATACACTAGTAAAGGTTTTGGAGACAAATGTTCTTTTATCACTCTTTTAGGCTGGATGATCTGATAAGAATCTCACTCCTGAAGAAATAGTCTGTCTCTTTGACTGACTATTTCCAACTGTTTGCAGAAAGTATCCCTAGAAACTTTTAGTCTAGACAAAAATTTTTACATCAGTTTCAACCTCACTGTCAGGGTCATTTCCCACCCACCCTTCTCAGAATTGCTCTTTTTCTCTCCTTCAACTCCTTAATACCTGAGAATTCAAAGAGTTGCCTGCTCAAACCCTACTCAGCTTTTATAATTTCACATAAAAGGTGAAGTAGAATAAAGAAAATGTCCTCATGTCTCAGGCTAATATTTTTATAATCCCTACCCATTCTGACATTTAGTGTCCTTAATCAGATTTTCCTTTAGGTAAATATTTCATTGCTATGGCTAGACTAGTTAGTCACTTTCTTCATTTGTAAAGGGAACCCACCAAGGCTATTTATTCTGAGAATTAAGTAAAACACTCCACCTAAAAGTTCTTTGTTAATTAAAAAAACATATATGATGCCAACAGCAGAATAATTATTTTCAATTAAAACATATTAACTGATCCACTGTATATGGGATTATCCAATCAAATGTCCATGGACAAAGCTGGATGAGAGTTCATTACACTATTCTCTTTACTTCATATATGTTGGAAATCTTCCATAACAAAACATTCACATTTTTTAAATGGAAAAAAAAAAGTTATGCCTAAATTATCAGATTAATTACCACCACACAATCCCCATGCTCCACAATGTTCATCTTAAATACAGTTTGTTCTGCTTCAACACACTGCTATTTAAAACAAGTTAAAGTATAGCTGATTGATAACAGAGGTGTGAAGTCAATATACACAAATTGACTGGTCCACAGGCAATATCCCTGAGCATATTAATCTATAGCTTCAATACCAGCAATTGAAGACAAAGTATGTTAATACAGCTGACCACAGGCTGGAAGAATATATTACAACCTAGATGCTCTGCAACTAACCGGTTTAGTCAAACACAAAATGAAGACTGATGTGTTAAGTGGGTTTTCAGCATTGCATGGAAATTACTAACTTAGAAATTCCTTCAGAGGAGGGAATCTTTTATATTCAGAATTTGATATACCTTTGTCTCACCCTGGTGAGGAGCCTTGGGTAAGAGCTTGGCTGCTATCCAGCTGCTAATCAAAACTTCTAATCCACCAGGTGCCCCTTGGAAATCCTATGGGCCAGTTCTACTCTGTCTTATAGGGATCACTATGAGTTGGAATCGAGTCCACGGCAACGGGTTTTCCATGTCTCACCTAGGCTTAGTAATGTCTTTTAACTTATTTTCTGCTTTATTTAACCAATCTCTCCTGCAATCCCTACTAGTAATTCTGAAGCCCTAGTGATAACAGCCGTGTAGTTTAATAGGTTTTGGAAGCAGACAAGCCTGAGTGTGAATCCTGCTTCTGTAAACACGTTGCGGTGGAATCGATTCCGAATCACAGCTACACTATAGGACAGAGTAAAACTGTCCCATGGAGTTTTCAAGGAGCGCCTGGTGGATTCGAACCGCCGACCTTTTCGTTAGCAGCTGGACACTTAACCACTGAGCCATCAATAGTGGCGCATTTTAAGCTCTCAGACTGAATGCTGCCCCACCCCCTGTGTGAACAAATTTCTGCAGATTGATTTGCGTTCTACTTTGCCTGGTGTTAAATAAAAAAGCTTGACCTCAATTACATGCATATTTTAAATGAAAGTATTGCCTGATCTGGATTGCCGTCCTAGATAATTATCGCAGCTCTTTTACTTCACGTTTGTGTTCAGCCCTATCAGTCTTAACATCTCACCCTTCCTTGCCACGCTTATGCCCTTAATTGTCATGTTCAACCATTTATTACTGGTATTAAAAGCACTGAAGAGCAGATATCATTACCTTCAAGGAGATTCCAAAGCATCTTCCAAACACGATGCTTAGATCTAAACCACTCAGCATGTTTGGTAAAACACTCACAACGCAGCTATCCGTTTTTGGAATAAGTGCCCCTCTCCATTCTAGTTAATTGAAAACAGCTCTAAATTGCCCTCCTGAGCATAAAGAACCAGGGATTAAGATATAGTAGTGGAAAAGTATCAGGGTTTTAAAGACTTATATAAACAACACAGTTGTTTGAGCGAGTGACAAATAAATTCAAGCTCCCCAGGACACACTTGTTTAGGATTTTCCCAATTAGGCATTTTATTTGATCTTCGGGTTTGGGTGAGCCACAATTCTCTAGAATTGAAGAGGAGATTAATGGACCAGAGACAATGGCTAATTCATCTCCAGGGCTTTGTTCATTGCTTGTCTTTGCTAATTTAATACTGTTATCTCCAAACTTAAATAAATCAAAACCCGAATTGGGCGACAGCAGCATTTCTCCGCGAGCCGCGCACTTGTACGGTGATTTCTTGGACTTCACCTTTACGCTAGGCATCTTCACTTGAAAATAACGGCCCCCTTTTGGAGAGATGTAAATAGTAGAGGAATAATATTTTTGCATATTATCTCTCTTGAGGCTGCTCATTGGTGGCTAGGAGGAATAACTTAGCATATTTATAAAAAGACTGAAGACAGAAATTTCAAAAGAGTTTCAGTTTGGGGACCTGATCACTCACACTAGCTTAGAGGAGAGTGAATACAACATGGGGCAGAGATAAAAGAAAAAGCAGGTTTTTCTTCATGAAAGCTCTAACTCTAAAATGAAGCATAGCAGGTTAGGAAATCCTACAGAGTTTTATTTTTTCAGGATATCTTATATCTGCGGGGACAAACTTGGTGGTGTATCCTTGCATACCTTCATCATTAAATCGGGGAAATTCACTTTTGTAACTACATTTTCAGTAGAAAAGAAATGATACTTCTATGTTATTGAAAAAGAAATTAACACTTTTTTATCCCACAACAAACCAAAACACTTTTATCCATAGAAACTAACTCCTTTGGATATTACAACAAACCAATTAAGCGATGCAAAGAAAATATGTATTGAAAGAAAAGCCGAGAGAGAGATTCCACATAAAAGCTTTAAAACCTAGTTCTTCTCCTTTTTGAGTGTGAATTCTGGACTAAGATTTTGCCAGCCAAGCAGCTGAATATTTAGTGAACTCAAGGTTCAGGAACTTTGAGATCCATTTACATTCATAAACAATAAAATAAAAACTTGTCAAACATATCAGCCTTCTTGAAAGATTTCTTAGCCACAAAGCACTGTCTTTAGAGTAGTGTGGAAATACATGGCAATGTTCTTATAATTCTAGTTTAGAATGCTGTTCCTTGTTGTACACAAATAATAGAATAGAACCTAAAGTTTTGTTTGTTTGTTTTTTAAGCACCAAACAAGTTTCTCTATATCCTTATTCACAAAGTCTAACGATACTGCAGAAATGGAGAAGAATTTAAAAATAGTCTATCCCCAATGAAAAGGAAGTACTATAATGATAATTAAAGTTTATCAGGTTTGAAAAGAATCTAACAGATTATCTTGAAATTTTTTTTTCAACACTCTCTACTAAGATATGGGGAAGAGAGGAACAGAGGTGAAGTAGCTTACCCAAACCACATAGCAAGTCCAATTCTCTATTACATTGTGCAAACATTCTCAGAGGATCTTAGTTGTATAACTTATCTTTATTTTCTTCTTTCTTCCCTTTTATCTAACCACAGGATGAGCTGAACCTCCCTTTCTCGCACTCTACCCCAAGTACTAAGTCTGTGCAAAGTAGGTGACATCTTGAAGACACTTAACAAACTGTGATTTAATGATTCTTCCTTCATTCCTGTTTCCCTTTTTTAAATCTTAAACTTTCAGTTCAGTTCCTGTTTTTAAAATTTCCATTCTCAGGCAACATTCACACTTCATGAAAATAGCCATGCTTTCCAAGGGCTAATTGAAGCTCTGCAGCTTGTATTGCATCTTTTTAGCAAAAAGATAAAATCATTTTATTTTGGAAACAAGCAATGGAGAATTTCAAAGTTATCAATTTTCTTGTTAAGTAAAGCTGGCATGTACTCGTTAAAAAGGTACCCTTCTCTTATGCACATATATGCATTGCACACCTGATAAACTATGAATTATTCTGGTAGATGCGAACTGTGGAAGATAAGACTCACACAGGAAAGCTTCTCTTTCTGAGATTTAGTAAAGATGATATGGTCTTTACCTAAATAACTCATATAGAACGCATGAAAGTTATTAATTCATTTTTAAAGGAACAGAAAAATACTATGGTATTTCAGGATAAAAATGTCTAAAGTATCTGGAATACTTGCAAAATGGCACACAATATTCTAAGTATTTTACTTGTGTTAACTCATCTAATTCTCACAACAACCACGGTGAGGTATGTATTATGATTCTTAGCCACCTTTTACTGATGAGGTAATTTAGACACAGAAATAAGTGTTAGATCCAGGGCAGTAAATGAAGCACAGCAAAATGACATAAGAGACAAATACGACATATTTTCTTCCTTACAATAATGAAATCTTATAGCCGAGCTGATTATAAATAAAACCAAAGAAAGTTGTGCATACTCAAGCCTTTTGTACACATTATGCTTTCAGATAAACTATAAAAATGCTTCATTTAAAAATCACAAGTAAGTCACTGTCTTGTCTTAGAATAAATGGGAAATAAAATGCAGTTTCTATCATTATCATGTTTTCATCAACAATTTTTTCTAATCTAGGGACTCTACAGCATTTGAATCTACGGGAAACACTGTAGAAAGTGACATTTTTATTGTAGAATTTTAACAAGTGGGAAAAGACGGTTACAGTTTGTTGGAAGCTCAAACAATGACAAATACTTAATGGGCGGCAGCACCCAAAATATGTGTGTATCTGGAGAAAAAGTAGTGCCCAGTGATTTGGATATAAATAAACAATAGAGTAAAAGTTGTGTTCAAAGTAGGAGCATTTTAAGAAACATAAGCTTAGAACATTTTAAAACCTTTCCGCCAAGTTTTCACTTTCTGGGTGAACAAAGTCATTCCATTAGCAACTAAACACTGCTCATAGATGGAAAGAGTTTAAAAGTGTGCTCGTGATGACCAAATATAACACTACACCTCTCCAACTAAACACTAAAATCCAGGGCTTCCAATCCTTAGTTTTGGTTAGACTTCCTGCTGAGAATTTGTGTTTCCACCCCAGATACCCCAGATATACAGGGGGTCAAACCAAAATAAACCAGCTCAAAGCCTTGCTAGAAACAAAAGTACTAATGTTCAAACATACCCTTCTAGGAGCCCCAGTGGTACAGTGGTTAAGACTTCAGCTGGTAAACAAAAGGTCAGCAGTTCGAATTCATCAGCTGCTCCTTGGAAATCCCATGGGGTGGTTCTTCTCTGTCGTACAGGGTCACAATGTGTCAGAATTGATCAATGGCAGTGGGTTTGGCTTTGGTTTATTATCTCCTTCTTCAATGATTTGCATATTCTTTCCAAGATATTTTTTAGTAAAACTCAAGATGGAAATGCTGTCAACTGTTAATTATATTACTAGCAGTAGATCAGATTTACACTATTTAGTAAATTCTACTTTTCAAAGGATAACTGCAGAAATTTTGGTTCAGAAAGGTTGTGGCTCTTCCCTAAGGTCACAGAGCCAGGAAATGGTCTAGGAATTGACTTAGCATTACTACACTTAAAGGAACAGTTGCCCTGAGTAAGGACCCTAATACTTGGTCATTCTTCACAGAATGACAGTAAGAACTACTGCTCCAGCTTCTATTTTTGATCCTTGCTGTTTCTGAAACTTGGATAGTTAAGCCGGACTCACAGTTAGCAAAATAGAATTTTGGATAAAATGCTTTTGCTCATTCAACAAACATTTTTTGAGTTGTCTAGGTTGTGCGAGGGTTTGTGCTGGGCACTGGAAAAACAGAAATGTATGCAAAAAGCATCACATTTAAATTGAATAAAAGGGAAGAACTTGATAAAGGAATAAAGACGATGAGTACCCCATAGCTAATAACTGTGGGGAGCTTTCCCAGCCCTTGGCCTGAAGGAAGGTCCCTGAGTGGTGCAAACAGTTTGCACTTGACTACCAACCATAAGTTTGGTGATTCAAATCCACCCATGGAAGAAAGGCCTGGTGATCTGCTTCCATAAAGACTATAACCAAGAAAACCATATGGAATAGTTCTACTCTGTCCTACAACATGGGGTCACCAGAAGTGGAAATTGACCTAATAGCAAAGGGTTTGGCTTTTGGATTTTAGGCCTGAAGGGACAAGGGGAGGAGCAGTGACCAGAATCCAGAGAGAGTACTGAATGAAGTGGGCCATGATTCAGGAGACAGGAATCAAGCCCAGTCTCACTCTCACCCCACCCTGTAATCTCCTATCCCTGTAATACTTCCCATCTGTTGAATCCAAGCAGAAGGAAACCTGGAGCCCAGTGCAAAATGGAAAAGGTAAAGATTGGGCCTGGAGAAGCAAAAGAAAGACATGCAGCACAACCATAGTGCAGAACTCTTCCTCAAGTAGCTTACTGGATAAAGGAAAAGATAGACGTACAAACAAATTAGGACAGCAAACCATAGGTTCCGTAACAGCACTGAACAGTGTGCTCGAGACTCTGTGGGGCACTCCATCCTCACATTGCCTTCTCTCTGTCAACATGTGCAATAGATACCTATGGACCAGAGATTCTGAGGACATGGGAAGGAGCCACCGAAAAAGAAGGAAAGAAAAGCAAGGGGGTGAAAGAAAGCTAAGAACCTAGGAAAAAAAATATGCTTGACTTTCTTATAGAAAAACAAACAGGGTTTATTCAACTCTCCCTAATATTCAGAATAAGCAATATTGTTTGCATCTTGACCTACAGCTGGACATACTTTGTCATTGTTGTTGTTGTTAGTTGCCATGGAGTCGATTCTGGCTCATGGAGGCCCTACGTATGCAGAGTAGAACAGCTTCGTAGTATTTACAAGGCTGTGACCTTTTGGAAGCAGATGGCCAGGCCTGTCTTACAAGGCGCCTCTGGATGGGTTCTAACAACCAGCCTTTCAACTAGTAGTTGATGCTTAACCCTCTGCACCACGCAGCGACTCCATGTGCACCCAGGAAGAAATCATCATTGATTGACATGATCATAAACATTCAGAATTGAAAGGGACATTAAAGAAAAACCATTTTTCTTTTCTTTCTTTCTTCCTTTCATCCTACCTTTTCTCCCCACACGGATATTGAAGATTTACTGTGTAGTGTGCTCTTTACAATGCGCGCTCCCCGAGATCATACAATGCACACCTAGCAGGCACACCAGTACCAGCTGCCATTGAGTCAATTCCAACTCATGGTGCCTCCGTGTGTGTCCGCGTAGAATCGTGCTCCACAGGGTTTTCAGTGGCTGGTTGTTTGGAGGTAGTTCACCAAGACTTTCTTCTAAGGTGCTTCTGAGCGGACCCGAGCCGCCAACCTTTTGGTTAGCAGCCAAGCACATTAACCATTTGGACCACTCAGTCGGCCTTAACCAAATGAAAACATGTATAAAATACAATGTGGTACATTTTAAAATGGAAAAAGTAGAGAGTCATCAGAGGGAGTGTAACAGAGAGGAAGCAACTTATTCTGGGAGAGGCGGGTAGCGGGGCATCAAGGAGAGCTTCCATAAGATAGCAATGTCTTACCTGAGAAATAACTAGGTGAAGTGTTGAGAAAGAAAAATAAAAGTCAAATCTACACTTTATCCTAAAGAATTTCAAAATCTGAACATTTCTGTGCAATAATGGAGAGTAGTGATATCAAGAAGACATGTAATACCAGAGAGTATTGATATCAGATATTATATGTAACTAGATAGAACATATATACACAGGAATGTACTTGCCTCTACATATAATTTTTCTATGAAAGAAATTAAACACAGTAATCGATTTCTATTTAAAGAGTCTTGATGGAATAAAAGGGTAAGATGCACATGGAGAGATACTTTCAGGATATTTCTAATATTTTCTATCTCGTAAAACTAAAGCAAGTGGAAGGCTTTTATTTCAGTCAAGAAATTCAAGCAATTAGTAAAAGTGTGAAATCCATAATCACTTGTTGAGCTCCTTTCTAAAAGTGTTTGTCATCACATTTAGTAAATTTCCCTGTCATAATTGACCACATTCTTCTCTCACACATGGCAGGAAGGAGCACACATGCTTCTCATTGGCGCCACTAGAAGGCACATGCACTAAACCCCAGGAGCAAAATTTAACTTTAATGCATATATAGAAAAATCCCTTTCCCCATAACTATGCACAAGTATAATTACTGAACAAAGATGAAATGGCATGCAATTAAGTGGAATACCCAGGGATCATCCAGGGCATATTTACAGAATAGAGGAGACCAAAGAGCAGGCTACAGAGACACCTGCTGTTTAGGGAATAGCAAAATCATCCAAGAAAAATGTTCCTTTTCAATCTCTTGCTGACTTCTAGAAATGTGTCTTCATAGATATAGATGAAGAACTACCAACCTTCAGCACAAACCCTATCATCACTGCTCATCCTGGTTATATTCAGATTCCGTCTAGTAGTAGACATTTAAGGATGAGAAAAATATCTTCATAATAAAGAGGTGGACAGAATTTGTTATGACGTATCCAACTTCCAAAAGTTGTCTTTGCACCGCCACAGTAACAGGAAGTTAAGTCTAGAGTCACCAAGACATCAGCAGTTGACACAACGACGTTATGTGTGACTTGATTACACAGCTTGCTTTAAGAATGTTAACCCTATATCCTGGTTTTCCCAAGACAGTCTCAGTTTATGCCTATTGTCTCAGTGTAATTATTAACAGTACCCATTTTCATTTCCAAAATCTACTGATTTAGATGACAAACTGAACAATCACTATCAGCAGGGATAGCATGCTGGGAAAGCATACCATTAGAGTGAATCAGAGTTTTCAGGAAGACAAAATTAATTTCTAATCAGTATGCCACATTTTCTGGAACACTGCTTGGCAGCAAATATGAATAGCACAATGGAGAGACATTCCCAAAGTTCTTAATCAAGATTTTATCCTGTATCTGGTCAAGTTGGATCATTGTGCAGTTATGTTATTACACTGGCATTTATAGATGTGGGTTTGTTTTCTTTTTGGGGTCAAACACAATCTTATAGTATGCTAAGATACGACAACCAGTTGTCCTTGGGTCAAGTTCAACTCATGGGAACACCTTGTGTGTCAGAGTAGAGCTGCGCTGCTTCGGGTTTTCAAAGGATGATTTTTTGGAAATCGATTGCCAGTCCTTTATTCCCAGGCACCTCTTTGTTGACTGGAACCTCCAACCTTTCAGTTAGCTGCTGTCCAAGTTATCTAGTGCTGCCATAACAGAAATACAAGTGGATGGCTCTAACAAAAAGAAATTTATTTCTTCACGGTAAAGCTGGCCAACAGTCCAAATTCAGGGCATCAGCTCTGGGGGAGAGGCTTTCTCTCTCTGTTGGCTCTGGAGGAAGGTCCTGCTTGTCAATCTTCCCCTAGACTAGGAGCTTCTCTGTGCAGGAACCCCGGGTCCAAAGGATGCGCTCTGCTCCTGGTGCTTCTTTCTTCGTGGTATGAAATCCCCACTCTCTGCTAACTTCCCTTTCCTTTTATCTCTTGTGAGATAAAAGACGGTGCAGGCCACACCCCAGGGAAACTCCCTTTACATTGGCTCAGGGATGTGACCTGGGTAACAGTGGTGTTACAATCCCACCCTAATCCTCTTTAACATAAAATTACAATCACAAAATGGAAGATGACCACAGAATGCTGGGAATCAAGGACTAAACAAGTCAACACATATTTTTGTGGGACACAATTCAATCCATGAGAGCAGCCAAGTGAGTTAACCTTTAAAGACTCCTTATCCCAGTTCTGCTTGGTATAGCATGCCCTAATCTTCTTCACCCTGTGACATCTGAATGTAATTGCTGGAATACGCAGGCATGTTAAGCAAACAACCATGGAAGAGGAAACCATTACAGATCATGCCATTTATTGCCTTTCTATTTAAACTGCATTTGATTTTTTTGTGTTAATACACTTTGAATTTTTAAATCCTGTATTAGAGTTTTTGTGAGATATTTCATCATATTACTAATATAACATTTCCCTTGGGAGTTGAGACCACACTAGTATAATACTTTGCATAAGGTAGAAATGAAGCACAAGTTGAGCAAAATTTAGTAAATATATTTACAGATACATTCATTCTCTGTCATGGAGATCATCATAACTAAGACCTACATTTTATTTCACTGAGAGAAATCATTAGATCAAGGGTGAAAGAGTGAAATAAATTTCTGCTGAAACACAAGCGAAGACAAGAATAAGACAAAAGCGTAGCTAAAAAACTCTCATCGTGGGGGGTAACATTTGTTTCTAGATAAATACGCCATGCTCTTTGGATTTGACTCCAATACCTATTTATGTAAATGAAAAAGAGAACCAACCAAACGTCCCCCTTCACCACTTCAAGGAGTAACTGCTGGGGAGAAGCAATTACACTCAAATTGCTTACACCTTAAACCCCAGGTGCTCTAGATGGATGGACAGTCCCCCATGGTGTGAGTCTGTAGTGCTGAGACTCAAGGGAGTGGCAGGCGGCAAAGCCACGACAGATGTGTTCTGAAGTAGAGAAAGCAGAAAGACTTTCAAAGTTAGAAGATTCAGGGCCTGTGGGAATGGGTGAGAGTCCTATTTTAACAACAAAAGCACACACAAAATAACCACGTATTCATCAGGGTAAAAGGAAAGTATACAAGAAAGAAAAGATATGGGTGGAGAGGCATCTTATATAAATGAAAAGGATGAGTCATTATTTGTGCACGTTACCCAGTTGGGCTGAGGGTTATATATTCAGAAAATGTTTATTGAGTAATACCCAAGGCTCTGAGAAACTAAAGACAAAACAGACACACAAGGAGAAACCCTGCCCTTGTCAGTGAGCTTTAAGAAGAAAAAGGAACAGCTAGCCTCTGAATAAACAACATGGGAATATAAGCACATTGGTCAAGCAGCTTCTACAAAAAAGCAGAACAGTTAAAAAGCTTAAGAACAGAAATCATAGAAATAGAAATATCATATGATACAGCAATCCCACTCCTAGGAATACATCCTGGAGAAATAAGAGTCATCACAAGAATAGGCATATGCATACCCGTGTTCATTGCAGCATTATTCACAACAGCAAAAAAGTGGAAACAACCCAAGTGCCCATCCATAAATGAATAGATAAACGAACTATGGTACATACATACAATGGAACACTACGCAATGATAAAGACAATGATGAATCCATGAAACATCTCACAACATGGATGAATCTGGAGGGAATTACGCTGAGTGAAATAAATCAATCATAACAGGACAAATAATATATGAGACCACTATTATAAAAACCAAAGAAAAGGTTTACACACAGGAAAAAAAAAAAACTTTGATAGTTACTAGAGAGTGGAGGACAGAAACCCTGATGGTGTAGTGGTTAAGTGCAACAGCTGCTAACCAAAGGGTCGGCAGTTCAAATCCGCCAGGCGCTCCTTGGAAACTCTATGGGGCAGTTCTACACTGGGTAGAGAGTGGAGGGATGGGGAGAGGAAATCACTAACTAAATAGCAGACAAGTGTTATCTTTGGTGAAGGGAAAGACAATACACAACACAGGGCAAGTACGCATAACTTGACCAAGGCAAAGCCATAGAAACTTCCTGGACATACCCAGACACCTTGAGGGACCAGTTGCCGGGGCTGAGGGCTGGGGCTCATGGTCTTGGGGGACATCTAGGTCAATTGGCATAACATAGTTTATGGAGATAATATACTACATCCTACTTTGTTGAGTAGGGTCTGGGGTCTCAAAAGCTTGTGAGGGGCCATCTAAGATACATTTGTTGGTCCCATCCTGTCTGGAGCAAAAGAGAATCAAGAAAACCAAAGGCACAAGGAAAAAATGAGTCCAAAGGACTAATGAAGCATATGAACCACAGCCTCCACCAGCCTGCGCCCAGGAGAAATAGATGGTGCCCAGCTACCATCACCAACCTCTGTGACAGAAATGAAATTCAAAATCACAAAAAAACACCAGACTTACTGATCTGATAGAGGCTGGAGGAACCCCTGAAACTATGACCCCTCAACTTCCTGCTGACTCAGAACTGAAACCACTTTCTAAGTTTACCTTTCAGTCAAAGATTAGACAGCCCTAAAAGCAAACAGTAACATATATAAGGAACACACTTCTTAGTTCAATCAAGTATACAAGACTAAATGGGCAACACCTGCCAAAAAGCAAAGACAAGAAGGCAGGAAGGGACAGAAAAACTGGACCAATGGACATGGGGATCCTGGAGTAGAAAGGGAAAGGGGGAGAGTGCTGACACTTCTCAGAGATTGCAAACAATGTCACAAAACAATTTGTATATAAATTTTTAAATGAGAAATTAATTTGCATGGCAAACCTTCACCTAAAGCACAATAAAACTAAAAAAAATAATAAGGGAAATCGTATTCAAGTAAATATGTGGTGGTTTGAAGCACTCTGGCATTGCATTTACTAAATTTGGGTTCCTGGTCCTTCCTATCACTTAGCAGCTGTGTGACCATAGGAGGTAATTAAAATTCTACAATGAAAATCATAAGAATATAATCTTTGCATGAATACAGTGTGGATTGAAAAATTAAATAGTGTGTATAAAGTATCTAGTGCCCTTCTTGGCATGAACACTCACATGCAAGTCATTACTACTATTTGTCCTGAATCTGTTCCTGGTGAAGCCTATTATCCCCCCTATATGAGTTGGAATCGACTTGATGCAATGGGTTTGGTTTTTGCTTTTTTTTTTTAATGCTTATTTTGCTATATGCAAAGTTGAAGCTAATAATACCAACGCATCTTAGAAGACCCTGGTAAAAACACACATATTTATAAAAATCTGTTGAGCACCTGAGAAGGTCATAAATGATATATGATCTTTATATTGCATGTGTTCAACTGAGTTATGTTACCAGTAGGGAAGATCAGGTCTGTATATTAGATGACATCTTGGGTGATAAAAATTTCTCAGTATTAGTTTCTATTGGATAGAGATTGTTCTCCACCAAGACCAATGCCATTCTTGGATTTTGCAGTAGGTTTTAGTTGTTTGCAAGGCTTCTATGTAAATCTTTAATAAGGAAATCCCAAATGGGCTATGAGCTGGTATACCTTGCCCTTTAATTGATTTCCAGATCGAGAGCACTGCCCAGGGAGTCAGGCAACACACACTTCTTTTGAGCCGTTCTTCTTTACCCAGATTACCCTTGATGTGTTATCTGGAAACCCCCGCCGTGCTTTCTCTCTTCAGGGGATCATTTTTCCCTTTGGGTGGAGATGCCAGACTTTTACAGATAACTCAATTGGGGGTTTTCATGGCCATACCTCTTATGATCACAAACTGAGAAGCAAAATTCTCTTGCATCTAATATAATTCAGCATCATAAATTCTAGGAATATCCTATTCAATACAATATACTCTCTTAAATAAAGCACTTTTTTTTTTTTTTCTAATTTCGTTTGTCAACAGCCTGTTTGACACCCAGGATGGTTTACTCAAAAGCAAACACTATTAGATACCTGTGGTTTCTCCGTCGTGCCTCAGGGGGGCTTCAGACCCCGCCACCTCAGATCTCAGTACTTCAAAGAGTTTCCCCTGAAGCTGTGTTTACAGGATCAGCTCAAAAACAAGGTCCTGCTTGCATTCACACACCTTTTCACCACATTAAATTACTGGCTGCACCGACAAAATAACAACTCTCTTTATCAGTTGTCTGTGGCTTTGAGGGTGGCTGCCATGCATTTTAACTTTTAAAAGCACAAGGCCCAAGCCAAGTGAGGAAAGATCTAAATGGACTTCTGCCAGTCTTATATCACACATTTAGACCTTTCTCATGGTAGGATACAGCTCCATCTTATGGCAGGAGATCACCTACAGTGGACACAGGCTGCAGAGAAGCTGTAAGAGTGGCATGTTTTTTTTCTTTTTTTTTTTCTAGAATCATCCTTTCCCTTCACATCAACAGCAACTGCAGTTCCACATGCAGAAGAGGCATTAAGACAGTTCTTAGATTAGTCTTTCTTGAGTGTCCGTAAAAGCCTTCTACTAAACTTGCTTGAAGGAGCCCGGGCGGCACCAAAAGATTAACCATTGGTTGCTAACCGAAAGTTTGGTGGTTTGAACTCGCCCAGGGGATTCATGGAAAAAAAGGTCTGGTAACCTGCTTCCCTAAAGATTAGAGCCAAGAAACCACCATGGGGCAGTTCTACTCTGTAACACATGGGGTCGCCATGAGTCAGGGGCTGACTCAGTGGCTGCTAACAACAATCAATCTAGTTAACTACTGCTATAAGTAAAAGGGTTACTAAGACGACAAAGGAAGGATGGGTTTATAAAGGTGCAAAATCAAAACAAATCATGGCTTTGGGATTTGGAATAATAGTGGTGCATTGCTTCTCCCTGATACTTTATCACCTTCTTGCTCCATTCATCTGTATTCTGGGTCTGATCCACACTTCTCTTTGCCTGGTGCCAGTGTCAACTTGCTAAATTGCTGGAAACCAAGAATCACCTACTGCTGCTTAAACAGTGAGGCAAGTTTTCTTTCAAACTCTTTAAACCCTGGCATAAATACTGGGTGTTCCAATGCCTCATTCCTTTTTGGCTGTATCCCAGACAATGCGACATTTACCTAATATGATTTTTTTCAAACTCTATCATTGAATATTCTGAATATGTTAGAAATATGTTCAAACATATTTTAGAAAACTTCTGAAACTGCCTCTCCTTTGTTCAAAGCTGTAAATATGAAATTTAGGAAAGAAAAAGGGGTTAACTTTTGTTACCTTTCCTTCCATATGCCAGTAACTGTTTAGGTGATTTATCATAACCCTGGAGTAATTTTTCCAAGGCCATGCTGCTAACAAATGTTTCATTTTGCTACAATGCTACACCACAATTTTCTACCACACCAATCGGCTGAACATTTCAGAAAGCAATTTTGAAGCAGATGAACATTTAGTATCTTTCAAATCGCACTGAATAGACGGCTACTTTGCCTATAAGGTTTTCCGGAAGAGTAAAGTGAGAAGACACTTCAGCATAGCCTTGCAAGTCTACTCCAGCCAAATGTGATTAAATTCTGATTTAAATATATGGTATATTATCAACAACTATTCAGGCCCCTATAATCAATTTGTTAAGAGCTTACTGAGCATCTTCTATATGCTAGGTGGTACGAGAATATAAACAGAAATAAAACACCACCTCTCTCCCCAGTGATACTTGTGAATTAACACATTCAACAGACAGTTGTTGTTCACCTTTCATGTGACTGGCAAAAGGAGAGAAGCTGAGGCTACACTTTCAGGGGAAGGCAAATGTGCAAGCAACTACAATTAAAAACCCACTAATAATTGCCACAATCACAAGGGAAAAGAGTCAGTGCTTTCTAGATGAAAGGAAGGTCCACAAGAACTTTAAGAACTTCATTGGGGAGGTGTCTCTCAGGAGCTGGGTATTTAGGGTGATCACTCAGATATTTTGTTTCGTATTACCTAGTATCAAATGTAACATCTTTATTCTGAACACAACATTAAATGAGGCTACGTATGTGTACCCAGATATTTCCTGTGTTCGGCCACAAAATATCTAGAGTAGCTCAAATGTTCATATTACCTATTGTTGTGGGTCCAATAGCCTCTCTATTTCTGCAAATTCTCAGGGCGCTTACTACCATTTCCTGGTCAGCTTTGAATCGAAGCTCTTCTCTCCATGCATATAGCTCATTTTCGGGACTGTCTCATCTTCTTGTGCTTACTGCTCCTCTGAGATGTGGAATTCAGCCTTTTCCCTTAATTCTATTGTGTGAATTACTCCTGTGAGATGTTTGTGGGCATATAATGGAATGTAGGGATGGAATATAGATCTGGGAAAATTAGAAGAGGGAAGATGGATGGAGGGACAGACAGACAGATAGATGTTAGGTAGATAGGTAGGTAGGTAATCTGGTAGTCTGGTAGGAAGGTAGGTAGTCTGGTAGGAAGGTAGGTAAGTAGGTCGATAGATTTAAATAGATAGACAGACAGATGGGTACAAGGATAGACAGATACATGGATGCATAGATGGCAGATAATCTCACAAAAATGTAAATCTCTTTAAATTGAGCACTAGGTATTTTGTAACTAAAACTTTTCTGGGCCATTACCAAAAAGCATCCTCCCACTTCCTTGAAAAATTGCTCAGATTTTCTCTTTCTTCCCACAACTTTCTTCATCACTTGCAGGAACTCCAGATTCTTCTTTGCCTATTTCACAGGAAAATGGTGCAACTACTCCACACTTAGCCACAGTCCAGCCTTACAAATCCGCACCTAACACAGATCCTCAGGACAACAAAAGGGCCTTTATTTTACATGAGCCACAAGCAGTATAAGGCAGCAACGGTTTTAAATAGCAATATTTATTTTCCTCTATTACATATACAGGTTACCACAATATTTAACACACAGTAGGTCCTTAGTAAGTGGTAGACACTGTCATTACTAATAATAAAAATAATTATAACTTAATAAAATGGTCATATAATGCAATTACGAAGTGATTATCAAGATAATAATAGTTAACACTAATACATAATCAAATGGCCTTAATGAAATTCATGTTGTGCATTGTTATACACCTACAATTTTAACTGTATTCCCCAGAGAGACTAATTTGTCTAGCTTAAATAGTATTTTTAATTATTTAAAATATTGGCTGTAGTACTTTCAGTTATGCAGTTGAACATCTTTGCTCCAAGAGTGCTACATAAACTGAGAATTATTACTTGTTATGAATTACTATCACAACCCCTCAAATTTTTCAGCACAATAAATATTTTTATCTTTGCAAATGGATGCACTTACTATGATAATTTATCTATCTATGGTAGAAGAAAACTAGAAAGTAATACAGACTTTGTCATCTTATTTGAAAAGCAAAGTCAACATTAGAAAGTTCTGTTATTACTCTTCTGTCTCATCTTGTTTAAGGCTTTGCTAACAGCTTTATTTTTACCCTGATTTGTATCTTGACTTTTACATAATATAAATCTCACTCACGTTTTGGCATCTAAGTTCAAAGTCAACTCTACTTGTAAAGTTTCCTCTATTATTCCAACTATATTGTTCATTCCATTTTCTTAGCAATTATAATCCTAATTTTGTGATTAAATTTGATATTTAATCACACGTTCTCTTGTATTACTCAAAAATTGTCCCATATACTTTAATTTTTCTTTAACCAAACTATAAATGCCAGGAGAGTACTTTGCTTCTTTCGTATTCACCCCTATAATACACATGATATTTAGCCTTGTGATTGATACTTAAACAGTACTAAGAGTACAATTTTTATAGTTATTTTACTTGATACTTAATAAAAGATCTTATAGCTACTTTTGAAAATACCCATATAAAAAAATCTAAGAAATGCTTTGTCTAAGTATATCTCCTGTAATATTTTTTTAAAAAGTATATGTAAAACGACAGATTCTATTTGAGAAGCTAATGGTTTGGGCTCCCATTTTAATCTTTATTGTAAGGAGCAAAAACATTTTAGACTTCACTCTTGATGTATTGATTATTATTGAACTCTTTTTAATCTTATGGAAACAATATGCTAAAAATTAACAGGATTCTTCAGAGCTTTGATTAACTTTACATCTGCCTTCAGTTCTAAGGATATGTTATTTAAGCTCTGTGAGTTTAAGATAAGTCTCAGTTATTAATACACTTGCAAAACCTACATCTGTGCTATCATTGCCAGAAATCAAGCAAGACAGAAATTTAAATGTATGAGAGAAAAATGAGCGTTGGAGCTTCTTTTTACTATGTATTATGCTATGCTATACTATGTATCCTAAAGATAATATATATTTTTTTAATTTTTATTGTGCTTTAAGTGAAAGTTTACAAATCAAGTCAGTATCTCATACAAAAATTTATATATACCTTGCCATATACCCCAAGTTGCTCTCCCACTAATGAGACAGCACACTTCTCTCCACCCTGTATTTCCTGTGTCCATTCACCCAGATCCTGTCACCCTCTATCTTCTCATCGCCCCTCCAGACAGGAACTGACCACATAGTCTTATGTGTCTACTTAATCCAAGAAGCTCACTCCTCGCCAGTATCATTTTCTATCCTATAGTCCAGGCCAGTCCCTGTCTGAAGAGCTGGCTTTTGGAATGGATCCTGTCTAGGGCTAACAGAAGTTCTGGGGACCATGACCTCCGGGGTCCTTCTAGTCTCAGTCAGACCATTAAGCCTGGTCTTTTTATGAGAATTTGAGGTCTGCATCCCATTGCTCTCCTACTTCTTCAGAGATTCTCTGTTGTGTTCCCTGTCAGGGCAGTCATCAGCCAGGCACCATCTAGTTCTTCTGGTCTCAGGCTGATCTAGTCTCTGGTTTTTGTGGCCCTTTCTGTTTCTTTGTCTCATAATTACCCTGTGTCTTCAGTGCTCTTCCATCTCCTTTGCTCCAGGTGAGTTGAGATCAATTGATGCACATTAGATGGCCACTTGCTAGTGTTTAAAACCCCAGACGCCACTCTCCAAAGTGGGATGCAGAATGTTTTCTTAATAGATTTTATTATGCCAATTGACCTAGATGTTCCCTGAAACCATGGTCCCCAAAACTCCCGACCCTGCTATACTGGCCTTCCCGCAATGTTCCGTTTATTCAGGAAACTTCTTTGCTTTTGGCTTGGTCCAGTTGTGCTGACCTCTCCTGTATTGTGTGTTGTCTTTCCCTTCACCTAAATTAGTTCTTGTCTACTATCTAATTAGTGAATACCTATCTCCCTCCCTCCCTCCGCACTCTCGTAACCATCAAAGAATATTTTCTTCTCTGTTTAAACTGTTTCTTGAGTTCTTATAATAGTGGTCTCATACAGTATTTGTCCTTTTGCAGCTGACTAATTTCACTCAGGATAATGCCTTCCAGATTCTTCCATGTTATGAAATGTTTCACAGATTCTTCACTGTTCTTTATGGATCATAGTATTCCATTGTGTGAATATACCATAATTTATTTATCCATTCATCCATTGATGGGCACCTTGGTTGCTTCCATCTTTTGCTATTGTAAACTGTGCTGCAATGAACATGGGTGTGCATGTATCTGTTCGTGTAATGGCCCTTATTTCTCTAGGGTATATTCCAAGGAGTGGGGTTGCTGAATCATATGGTAGTTCTATTTCTAGCTTTTTAAGGAAGTGCCAAATTGATTCCCAAAGTGGCTGTACCATTTTACATTCCCACCAGTGGTGTATAAGTGTTCCAGTCTCTCCACAACCTCTCCAACATTCATTATTTTGTGTTTTTTTGGATTAATGCCAGCTGTGTTGGAGTGAGGTGGAATCTCATTGTAGATTTGATCTGCATTTCTCTAATGGCTAATGATTGTGAGCATTTCCTCATGTATCCATTAGCTACCTGAATGTCTTCTTTAGGGAAGTGGCTGTTCATAATCTTTGCCCATTTTTTTAATTAGGTTATTTGTCTTTTTGTTGTTGAATTTTTGCAGTATCATGTAGATTTTAGAGATCAGGCGCTGATCGGAAATGTCATAGCTAACAACTTTTCCCAGTCTGTGGGTAGAGTTTGTACTTTTTTGGTGAAGTCTTTGGATGAGCATAGGTGTTTGATTTTTAGAAGCTCCCAGTTATCTAGTTTTTCTTCTGCATTGTTAGTAATGTTTTGTATAGTGTTTATGCCATGTATTAGGGCTCCTAACATTGTCCCTATTTTTTCTTCCATGATATTAATCGTTTTAGATTTTATATTTAGGTCTTTGATCCATTTTGAGCTCGTTTTTGTGCATGGTGTGAGGTATGCATCTTGTTTCATTTATTGCAGATGGATATCCATTTGTTAAAGAGACTGCCTTTCCCCATTTAATGGACTTTGGGCCTGTGTCAAATATCAGCTGCTCGTATGTGGATGGATTTATGTCTGGATTCTCAATTCTGTTCCATTGGCCTACGTATCTGTTGTTGTACTAGTACCAGGCTGTTTTGACTACTGTGGCGATATAATAGTTTCTCAAAATGGGTAGTGTGAGGCCTGCCACTTTGTTCTTCTTTATCAGTAATCCTTTATTTATCCGGGGAGTCTTTCCCTTCCATATGAGGTTGGTGATTTGTTTCTCCATCTCATTAAAAATTGTCATTGGAATTTGGATCGGAATTGCTTTATTTCTATAGATCACTTTTGGTAGAATAGACGTTTTTACAATTTTAAGTTTTCCTATCTATGAGCAAGGTATGTTTTTCCACTTTTATGTGGGTCTCTTTTGGTTTCTTGCAGTAGTGTATTGCAGTTTTGTTTGTATAGGTCTTTTATGTCTCTGGTTAGATTTATTCCTAAGTACTTTATCTTCTTGGAGGCTGCTGTAAATGGTATTGATTTGGTGATTTCCTTTTCGATATCCTCTTTCTTGGTGTAGATGAATACAACTGATTTTTGTATGTTTGTCTTGTACCCTGATACTCAGCTGAACTCTTCTATTAGTTTCAGTAGTTTTCTTTAGGATTCCTTAGGGTTTTCTGTGTATAAGATTATGTCATCTGCAAATGGAGATACTTTTACTTCTTCCTTACCAATCTGGATGCCCTTTATTTCTTTATCTAGCCTAATTGCTCTGGCTAGGACCTCCAGCACAGTGTTGAATCAAGAGTGGTGATAAAGGGCACCCTTGTCTGGTTCCCAATCTCAGTGGGAATGTTTTCAGGCTGTCTCCATTTAGGATGATGTTGGCTGTTGGCTTTGTATAAATGCCCTTTATTATGTTGAGGAATTTTCCTTCTATTCCTATTTGCTTAGAGTTTTTTATCATGAATGAGTGTTGGACTTTGTCAAATGCTTTTTCTGCATCAATTGATAAGATCACATGGTTCTTGTCTTTTGTTTTATTTTATATGATGGATTACATTAATTGTTTTTCTAAGGTTGAAAACCATCCCTGCATAACTGGTATGAATCCCACTTGGTCATGGTGAGTTATTTTTTTGATATGTTGTTGAATACCATTGACTATAATTTTGTTGAGGATTTTTGCATCTAAGTCCATGAGGGATATAGGTCTGTAATTTTCCTTTTTTGTGGTGTCTTTACCTGGTTTTGGTATCAGGGATATGCTGCTTCATAGAATGAGTTTGGGAGTATTCCTTCCTCTTCTATGCTCTGAAATACTTTCATTAGTAGTGGTGTTAACTCTTCTCTGAAAGTTTGGTAGAACTTTCCAGTGAAGCCCAAGATAATCTTTTGAGAGTGGTCTTATGATTGTCCTCCTGCAAATAAGGAAACTAAAACGACAGAGTTTAAGTAGCTTGTCGAAGATCACACAGCTGGTAAGTGGCAGAGCTAAGACCCAGTCCCAGGCAGTCGACTACAAGGCGGCATCACTTAAACATGCTGTCTGAACTCCAGACTACTACCAAGAAATATAAAATTTAATCATCTAATATTCAACTTTATTAAAAACCAGGCTTTAGGGGGAAAATAGGGAAATAAATATAAGTGCTATCTCTCCATTCTCTGAAGCCCCAGTGGCACAGTAATTAAGAGCTCGGCTGATAACCAAAAGATTGGCAGTTCAAGTCCTGTATTTATTTCTTTCATTTCCTTTTCTTGCGTTATTGCACAGTCTAGAACTTCCAGCTTTCTTGCCTTGTTATTGATATTAAGGGGAATACATTCAATCTTTCACCATTAAGTACGATATCAGCTGTAAGATTTTTATAGATATACTTTATTAAGTTAAAGAAGTACCCCTCTATTCCTATTTTTCTAAGAGTTTTTTTTTTTTTTTTAATCCTGAATGGATTTTGAATCTTGTCAAATGTTTTTTCTGCAACAAATGAAATGATCATGTGATTTTTCCTATTTAGCCTATTACTAAGATGGATTGCATTGATTGATTTGGGAATGTTGAGCCAGGCTTGTATCCCTAGAATAACCCCCACATGGTCATGGTATAATTATTTTCATATACTGCTGGATTTTATTTGTTAACATACTTTAAGGATTTTTCTGTCTATATTTGTGAGTGGTATTTTCAGTAGTTCAATTTTTTAACTGTCTTTGTCTGATTTTGGACAGCATAAAACTGGTTTTGTAAAATGACTAGGACATATTCCCTCTTATTCTAATATCTGGGAGAGTTTGTGTAGAATTGGTGTCAATTTTCATTTAAACATCTAAGGGAACTATTCAGTTTAGTCATCTGTTCCTGGACATTTCTCTTTTGAGAGTTCTTTAATTACAAACTAAAATATCCTAATAATTTTGTAACTATTCAAATAACCTAATTTTATTGAATAAGTTGTGGTAGTAGATGTCTGCTTAGGAATTGGTCTATTTTTTTTAAGTCATTAAGTTTGTATTTGTTGAGTTGTCTACAGCGTATCTTTATTATCCTTTTGACATCTTCGGGGCCTATAGCGATATCCCTGTTTCATTCTTCGTATGATTATTGTGTGTGTTCTCCCTTTTTTTCTTGGTCAGTTTTGCTAGAGATTTGTCAGTTTTATTGATCTATCAAAGAACCAGCCTTTGTGTCATTGATGTTCTCTATTTTTTTTAATTTCATTGATTTTTGCTCTCACCTTTATTATTTCTTTCACTCTGCTTGCTTTGGGTTTTATTTTGCTCTTCTTTACTAGGTTCTTGAGGTAAGAGATGAGGTTATTGATCTGAGACTTTTCCTCATTTCTAATGTATACCTTTTGTGCTATAATTTGCAACTAAAGCACTACTTTAGCTGTGTCTCATGTGGTGCAAAGGATAAAACGCTCAATGTCTAACCGAAAGGTCAGAGGTTGAACCCCACCAGTGACTCCACAGAAGAAAGATGTGGTAATCTGCTTCGGTAAAGACTTATAGTCTTGGAAACCTTTTGGGGCAGTTCTACCCTGTCCCATAGGGTCTTTATGAGTTGGAATTGATGGCTGTGGACTTGGGTTTGATTTTATTTTTCCTTTTTGTTTAGTTCAATGGATTTTTTTTTTCCCCTTGAGACTTCCTGTTTGACACATGGGTTATTTAGAAGTGTGTGGTTTAGCTCAACTCTTTGGGAATTTCCCTGTTACCTTTCAATTCCTTTTATTCTATCATTTTAGAGAATACACACTGTATGATTTCAATTCTTTTAACTTTGTTGAGGTTAGTTTTATGGCACACAATATGATCTTTCTTGGTATATGTTCTGTGGAGACGTGAATGTATTTTTTTGTTGTTGTTTGGTTGAGTATTGTATACATGTTGAATCAATGTTGTTTATTGATACTGTTGTTGAGCTCATCTATATCTTTGCTAATATTCTGTTCACATTTGTTACCAATTGCTGAGAGATGGGTATTGACATGTCCAACTATACTCGTGAGTTTGTCTTTTTCTCCTTCCAGTTCTATAAGTTTTTGCATCAGATATTTTGTGCCTATGTTGTTTGGTATGTACATAGTTAGGATTTCTATGTTTTCTAAATGACTTTCTAAGCATACATCATGTCATCTCCAAATAAAAACAGTATTACTCATCTCTTTCCAAATATTATGACTTTTATTTCTTTTTCTTGCCTTAATACGTTTAAAACCATCAATAAAATATTGACTATGGTAAAAATGGATATCCTTAAATTTCCCCTATGTTTGGAGATAAGGCTGTCTTTCCCAATAAATAAAATGTTTGTTGTTGGTTTTTGTAGAGCCTCTTTGCCCAGAAGGAAGAAATTCCCTCCTGTTTCTAGTTTGTGGATAGTTTTTTCACTAATGGGTGCTCAATTTTATATGACTTTTCTTCTGTAATGTATAAATTACATTGATTGATTTCCGTGTATTAGGTCAACCTTGCAGTCCTGGAACAAAACATTCCTGGTCATGATGTATTTGCATATTTACATAATCAGAGATTCAGTTTGATATTATTCTGTTTTGGATCTTTGTGTCTATGTTCCTGAGAGATATTGATTTATAATTTTCTTTGCATATAATGTCCTGTCTGGTTTTGGCATCAAAAGTTAACCTGATCTCACAAAATGATTTGGGAAGTATACTTATCTATTCACACTGAAGAGTTTGTGTAATATTGATAGCTTTTATTTTATTAAATGGTTCATAAGACTCCCCTCAAATGCATCTGGTCCTGAAGTTGTCTATGTGGGAACTGTTTTAATTACAAATTCAGTTTATTAAATAAATATAGAGCTACTCATACTCATATTTTCTCTGTGGTCAGAACACATATTCTGTATGATTTTTCCCATTAATTTATTGAAAGCATAAATTATTTTAAGTTAAACATATGGTTTTAACTATACAGTTCTAGGATGTCGACAAACATATAATGATGTCAGCAACACAAAAATCATGATATAGAACAGGGGTCATCAAATTATGACCCATGGGCCAAATATGGTCCACAAGCTATTTTCGTACAGCCCCCAAGCTTATATAAATATAAATAAGTAAATAAAAAGGTTGCAAAAACAAAAACAAACAAGCAATAGCCAAAAAAGAAGATGAAGGAAGAGGAGAATATGTGGTCAAGACCCTACATGCGAAGGCATTATGCTGAGTGAAATAAGTCAATCACAAAACTACAAATATCATATGAGACCACTATGATAACAACCCATGAAAAGGTTTACACACAAAAAATCATCTTTGATGGTTACAAGAGAGGGAAGGGATGGGGAGGGGAAATCAGTAGCTATATAATAGATAAGTGTTATCTTTGGTGAAGGGAAAGATAACACACACTATAAAGGAAATCAGTACAACCTGACCAAGGCAAAGCCATAGAAACATCCTAGACACATCCAAACACCTTGAAGGACTGAGTTATTGGGGCTAAGGGCCGGGGACCATGGTCTTGGGGGACATCTGTGGCAATTGGTATAACATAGTTTATAAAGAAAACGTACTGCATCCTATTTTGGTGGGTAGGGTCTGAGGTCTTAAAAGCTTGTGAACAGCATCTGAGATACATCTATTGTTCCCATTCTGTCCAGAGCAAAGGAAAATGAAAAAAAAAGAGACACGAGGTAACTATCAGTGCAAAGGACTGATGAACCACGTGAACCACAGCTTGAGCCCAGAAGAACTAGATGCTGCCTGGCTACCACCACCGGCCTCTTTGATGGGGATCCCAACAGAGGGTTCTGGAGAGAGTGGGGAGAAAAAATGCGGAAAAAAAAAATTCAAATTCACACACACAAAGAAGACAAGACTTACTGATCTGACAGAGATTGAAGGAACCCTGAAAACTATGGCCCTTGGACACCCTGCCAGCTCAGAACCAAAGCCACTCCTGAAGTCCGCTTTTCAGCCAAAGATTAGACAGGCCTATAAAGCAAACAACAACACACGTAAAGAATGTGCTCTGTAGTTCAATCAAATAAACCCAGTGCCGTCGAGTCGCAATCAAATATAGGAGGCCAAATGGGCAATACCTGCCCAAAAGCAAGGACGAGAAGGCAGGAAGGGACAGGAAAACTGGGCAAGTGGACACGGGGAACCTGAGGTGGAAAGGGAAAGGAGGGGAGTGCTGACACTTTCCGGGTACTGCAACCAATGTCACAAGACAATTTGTGTATAAATTTTTTAATGAGAAACTAATTCTTTTTTTTTTTGTGGTGGGGGAAGAAAGACACCTTTCATTGTATAAGGAGGAGACAGTTGGAGCTGTTGTTACCAAGACTGCTCCCCAAGGGTAGGCAGGCAAGTTAGTTTTTTTTTTTTTTTTAATTTTTCTTGTGCTTTAAGTGAAAGTTTACAAATCAAGTCAGTCTCTTCTACAAAAAATTACATACATTTTGCTATATACTCCTAATTGCTCTCCCCCTAATGAGCCAGCCCACTCCTTTCCTCCACTCTCTATTTCGTGTCCATTCCACCAGCTTCTGACCCCCTCTGCCCTCTCATCTCCCCTCCATATAGGAGATGCCAACATAGTCTCAAGCGTCTACTTGATCCAAGAAGCCTATTCTTCACCAGCGTATTTTTCTATCCCATTGTATAGTCCAATCCCTGTCTGAAGAGTTGGCTTCGGGAATGGTTCCTGTCTTGGGCTAACAGAAGGTCTGCGGGCCATGAACACCGGGTCCTTCTAGTCTCAGTCAGACCATTAAGTCTGGTATTTTTACAAGAATTTGGGGTCTTCATCCCATTGCTCTTCTGCTCCCTCAGGGGTTCTCTTTTGTGTTCAATGTCAGGGCAGTCATCAGCTGTGGACAGGCACCATCTAGTTCTTCTGGTGTCAGGCTGATGTGGTCTCTGGTTTATGTGGCCCTTTCTGTCCCTTGGGCTCATAATTACCTTGTGTCCTTGGTGTTCTTCATTCTCCTTCGCTCCTGGTGGGTTGAGACCAATGGATGCATCTTAGATGGCAGCTTGCTAGCATTTAAGACCCCAGACGCCACTCTCCAAAGTGGGAAGCAGAATGTTTTGTTAATATATTTTATTATGCCGATTGACTTAGATGTCCCCTGAAACCATAGTCCCCAAACTCTCGCTGCTGCTATGCTGGCCTTCAAAGCATTCAGTTTATTCAGGAAACTTCTTTGCTTTTGGTTTAGTCCAGTTGTGCTGACCTCTCCTGTATTGTGTGTTGTCTTTCCTATCACCTAAAGTAGTTCTTATCTACTAATTAGTGAATACCCCTTTCCCTCTCTTCCTCCCTCCCCCTTCTCATAACCATCAACAACTATTTTGTTCTCTGCTTAAACTATTTCTCAAGTTCTTGTAATAGTGGTCTTATACAATATTTGTCCTTTTGCAACTGACTAATTTCACTCAGGATAATGCCTTCCAGATTCCTCCATGTTATGAAATGTTTCACAGATTCCTCACTGTTCTTTATCGATGTGTAGTATTCCATTGTGTGACTGCACCATAATTTATTTATCCATTCATCCATTGATTGGCACCTTGGTTACTTCCGTCTTTTTGCTATTGTAAACACTGCTGCAATGAACATGGGTGTGCATTTATCTGTTCGTGTAAAGGCTCTTATTTCTCT
This sequence comes from Elephas maximus indicus, assembly GCF_024166365.1. Taxonomy (NCBI): domain Eukaryota; kingdom Metazoa; phylum Chordata; class Mammalia; order Proboscidea; family Elephantidae; genus Elephas; species Elephas maximus. The sequence goes on along the minus strand of NC_064827.1, from coordinate 89,327,243 downwards.
AGGGTATATTCCAAGGAGTGGGATTGCTGGATCATATGGTAGTTCTATTTCTAGCTTTTTACGGATGCGTCAAATTGATTTCTAAAGTGGTTATACCATTTTACATTCCCACCAGCAGTGTATAAGTGTTCCAGTCTCTCTACAACCTCTCCAGAATTTATTATTTTGTGTTTTTTGGATTAATACCACCCTTGTTGCAGTGATATGGAATCTCACTGTAGTTTTGATTTGCACTTTTCTAATGGTAATGAGCGTGTTTCCTCATATATCTGTTAGCTGCTTGAATATCTTCTTTAGTGAAGTGTCTCTTCATATTTTTTGCAGGTTTTTTAAGTGGGTTGTCTTTTTGTAGTTGAGTTTTTGCAACACCATGTAGATTTTAGAGATCAGGTGCTGATCAGAAATGTCATAGCTTAAAACTTTTTCCCAGTCTGTAGGTAAACTTTTTACTCTTTTGGTGAAGTCTTTGGATGAGCATAGGTGTTTGATTTTTAGGAGCTCCCAGTTATCTAGTTTTTCTTCTACATTCTTTATAATGTTTTCTATACTGCTTATGCCATGTATTAGGGCTCCTAACATTGTTTCTATTTTTTCTTCCATGATCTTTATCGTTTTAGATTTTATATTTAGGTCTTTGATCCATTTTGAGCTCGTTTTTGTGCACGGTGTGAGGTATGCATCTTGTTTCATTTATTGCAGATGGATATCCAGTTATGCTAGCACCATTTGTTAAAAAGACTGTCTTTTCCCCATTTAACTGAGTTTGAGCATTTGTCAAATATCAGCTGCTCATATGTGGATAGATTTATGTCTGGACTCTCAATTCTGTTCCATTTGTCTATGTATCAGTTGTTGTACCAGTACCAGGCTGTCTTGTCTACTGTGGTGGTATAATAGTTTCTAAAATCAGGTAGAGTGAGGCCTCCCACTTTGTTCTCCTTTTTTCAGCAATGCTTTATTTATCTGGGGCCTCTTTCCCTTCCATATGAAGTTGTGATTTGTTTCTCCAACTCATTTAAAAACGTCACTGGAATTTGGATCAGAATTACATTAAATATATAGATGGTTTTTGGTAGGATAGACATTTTTACAACATTAAGTTTGCCTATCCATGAGCAAGGTATGTTTTTCCACTGATGTAGGTCAATTTTGGTTTCTTGCAGAAGTGTTTTGTAGTTTGTATGTCTTTTACATGTCTGGTAAGATTTGAGAAACTAATTCTTGCTGTAAACTTTCATCTAAAGCACTATATATATATATATTTATTTTAGACTCCACATGGCTGTAAAATATTTACTATCTAAAAGCTTGCCAGCCCTGGATATAGAATAATTCCATCATCCCAGAAAATTCTGCTGTACCTCTTTGTCATCAACCTCTCCTCCAAAAGTGGAGCCTCAGGCAATCATTGCAACTGATTTTTTACCTCTACAGATTGGTGATCACGAGAATGTCATATGAATCAAATATTTAGTATATAGCCTGCTGTGTCTGGCTTCTTTCACTTAGCATAAGGCATCTGAGAGTTATGCATGTCATTACATGTATAATCAGTAGTTCCTACTTTCAAGATACAGGCTTTCTGTGTTCCCAACTCATATCTAGAGTTTTCAGTGTGGTCCTTTAATTTTAACTAGCCAGAAATTCATCATGACCCAGCATTGTACAACAGCCAGACTCTCACAGCCCCCAAGTAGTCTTTCATTACTAAAAAAAAAAAAAAAATTTTTTTTTTTATTAGGCCTTCAAAATCTTACTGTGTACATTTTTTACATTGGCAGCATGATATTTGGCCAAAGGTTCAAGAGGATACTGTACAAATCTCTGGAGTTCCTTCCTTGTGTTGGTCCTTGCAATTTCCTGGGGTTCAGCCCTTCTTCTTTGTGCTACAGCTTAGAAAGTACACCTTGTTGAGAAGCTGTGGTGAATGTGGAGGTCACCTCATTGCTTCCCCTCTCTCAAGGATAAGAGCCTCACACCGTCTGTTGTCCAACACCTAAAAATAATTACTCAGTAAGTTTTGGCCAGTATCTTAGCTGTTTATGGTAGAAGAGTAAACCCAAGACCTGATATTCCTACATGACTGCAATCAAAATCACTTTATTTGTTTTTGAATCATTTGAAGAACTAATAAGTTATCGGTAAGCTTTTAAATGATGCTGAGCTCAAACACCAGCAGTATCAGCCTGTTGTTAGTGGCTGTGAAGTCAGCTCCAATTCAGGGTGACCTTATGTATAACAGAACAAAACATTGCCTAGTCCTAAGCCATCTTTGTGATCCTTCCAGCACTATATGACTATAGTTTATTGTGATTCCTAGGGTTTTTATTGGCTAATTTTTGGAAGTAGATTACAGGGCCTTTCTTCCTAGCCTGCCTTAGTATGGAAGTTCTGCTGAAACTTGTCCACCACAGGTGATCCTGCTGGTATTTGAAATACCAGTAGCTTCCAGCATCAGAGCAACATGCAAGTCATCACAGTACGACAAACTGACATATGAGTGGTGGAATATTAGCTTAGCATCCTACTTTTCCATGAAACTACAGGTTCAGGAATTATCTGTTTATAAATTCTTAATAAAATTTAATGCACCTTCATGCATGTGTTTGTTTATAGAAGGCAGGCATAATTTTGAAATAAACCTTGTTTGTATTAGATTTACTTGGATGTGCTGCTTTTTCAATTTTGTTTATTTTGTGTAGCATTCTTTCTGTTGTATACAGTTAGTATTACCAAAAATACCTAGGCACACATAATATATATTGCATAGGTCACTTCTTTGGAGTATTACAATCCTCTGTTAAAAGGAAAAGATAATAAATACCAAAGTTCTAGTTGCCAGTATGAATTTTTTGTCCTGAGATTGCTATGATGCTCAAATTATGAAAAAGAAACTACTACATATATACGGTAGTTTAAGAGCCAAGATTTATTTGTTATACACCCTTCATGCTGAGCTGCTTGGGGCTTCTGAGGAATAGCAAAGTAACTGTCTTCTGGGTTTTTAAACTATTTCCCAAGAAAGCAAGGAAGTAGGGAAAAGAGTTCATGGTTTGGAGTCAGACCAATGTGGGTATGAATCATTTATTGAGTATGTCACTTGAGACAAATTTTCTTACCTCCCTGTGCCTTATCTTTTTTTTTTTCAGCATAAAAAAAAAAAAAAACCATTGTCGTAGAGTTGATTCCAACTCATAGCAACCCTATAGAACAGAGTAGAACTGCCCCCATGGAGTTTCCAAGAAAGAGCTGGTGGATTCAAACTGCTGACCTTTTGGTTAGCGGCTGTAGCACTTAACCACTACACCACCAGGGTTTCCTTTTTCAGCATGAGAAAAATGGATACCAAGGTTTGATCTCTGGAACAATTTTTCTTTCTCTCACACACAACCCTCTCCCTCCTTCCCAAATACCACCGAGGTCCTGTATTTCAAATCTTTTTTTCTATTAACTTTGTGGCAAAGGTAAACATGGAACTCAGTAAGTTAAGTTTCAAAAAGTGTCTTGTCCCTTTGATCCAATGTTTCAAAGAACCTGGGCTCCCAAAAGTCACAGAGCAGAAAGCAGCTGTGTCGGGTATATTTGGTAAAGTCGTTTGGTAAATCATTTTTACACAGTAGAGAACCACACCAGGACTACACTTCTAGGGGTGGATTCCATAGCCTCATGGGTTCCTCTAGGGTTCTCAAGCAAGAGAGATTCTCTTTACCCATATTGCTTTTACACCATACATCTAACCTTTGATGACACAGGGTGGCATTTTACCCACCTCAGTAACAACTGGTAAGTGCTTCCTGTTGATAGCAGTGCTGTGTTTTAATAAACAAATAAATGGCTTATCTACCCGTCTTGGCAAGAAACACCAGCTATTGAGACAAAGCACCAGCTCTCTCTGTTACTTGGGCTAATTGACTCTTTGGGTGAAGTTAAATCACACTTACCCCCAGTGGGATGTATGTTTGCCAGTAATCAATAGCTCGACAAGATCCACGTGGCAGGTAATTAACTGGGAAGTAATTAATACCCATCAAAGGTTTTATTAACTGTTTGCCATTCCTTCACTCAAAAGTCCCACTGTACTGTAAATAAGTGAGGAAGAGGCAAGAGGAGAAGGCAGGTGGAAACTAGCTTTGTTTGTAGGAAACCAAATAATTGCAAATCTCTCCCTGGCTTATTCTCATTTTGCCTATGGGGACTGTTCTGTAAGTCACCATTTATTAGTTTGTTCTCTTCATTTTTGCAAGTACTCAAGTAGAAATAGGGTCTCAAAGAAATGTGCTATTTTAGAAAAAAAAAACTATCTTATTCTGATACTATGAGGACAGGAGAAAATAAGACAGCATAATTAAATCAAGAAGGATTTCACATTACTGGCTCTTGTTGTGAGCCATCAAATTGACTCACCTCAACTCTACAGGACAGAGTAGAACTGCCCCATAGGGTTTCCTAAGCTGTAATCTTTTCAGTGACAGCTTGCCAGGTCTTTTCTCCCTCAGAGCCACTGGTGGGTTCAAATGGCTGACATTTTGGTTAGCAGAGCTTAACCATTGAGCCACCAAAACCAAAAAAAAAAACCAAACCCAGTGCCGTCGAATCGATTCCGACTCATAGCGACCCTATAGGACAGAGTAGAACTGCCCCATAGAGTTTCCAAAGAGCGCCTGGCGGATTCGAACTGCTGACCCTTTGCTTAGCAGCCATAGCACTTAACCACTACGCCTCTAGGGTTTCCCTTGAGCCACCAGGGCTTCATATATTATGAGCTAACCTCTCTCTTTATATCTGCTCTGTGTGTCAAAATCATTTGAAGGGCATATTCAGAGGACAAGAGAATGTTCTTCAGTTTTTTTCTTCTTTGTCCATGTCTTGATATGGAAAATGAATTGAGTCAGTTCCAACTCTTGAATAAGATGGTAGAATGGCACAAGATTGACGCATATATTATGACGAAACAAAAACAAATTAAACCATTGGAAAGACAATACTTCATTTATATGAATTTTGCTCATCTATTGGCTTGGTAAGATTTAATCCTCCATCTCATTTAGTTGTAGTTTCAAAAATGCAGTGGCATATGTTAATGAAGGGGATATGGCAAAAAGGCTGTGCCCAAATAGTAGCTTTGTTACCAAATAGCTATAATATCATACTCATATCCACTTCTCATAGTTACTAAGCCTAAAAACAATTTCATTGAAAGTAACAAAGGCAAGGCACACATGTTTAGGATTGCAAAGACTAATGAACATAAAAAGATTTGACAAGGTGCTACTATATATTTTACTAAAACAATTATAAACTTTATTGAATTTTTACAGTGCCAAACCAAAAAGCATCCCTTAAATATGACATTTTATTCCTGAAAAAGAGCATTTTCATTGTGAATTTGAAGATCTAATTGAAAAATAAGCATTCCTGTGTAAAGTTCTAGAAAAAAAAAAAAGTTCTAGAAAGGGAGCAAAAAAGAAAAGGTAGCTATGAGTATTGTTCAATATTTCTATACATTTCTCATAATTAGAAAAATATACATTTTAACTTAATTTTTACTTATATTTATAGAATTAATATTTTTACATATTACTAAATTTACTACATGCATATATACACATATATATATTCCTAAATTTACTACATGTATTATTACTCTGTCCTATAGGGTCGCTATGAGTCGGAATTGACTCAATGGCACTGGGTTGGGTTTATTATATGTATATATAAACAAAAAACAAACCCAATGCTGTCAAATGGATTCTGACTCTTATTGACCCCATAGGATTTCTGAGGCTGTAAATCTCTAGGGAAACTGACTGCCACATCTTTCTCCTTCCTAACCTCTGGTGGTTTCAAAATAGCAACCCTCCTGTTAGCTGTCAATTGCTTTAAACACTGTGCCACCAGGACTCTAGTTATATGTAAATAACCAATGTATCATATTATAAATGTTTCTTAGAGTACTAATTATTTCCTTTTTTGCTCACAGAGTACCCTCCATTATCTTACAGTATGTACACGTACATAAGTATACATACACTTACGTATAGAAATATACATACAAAAGTTCACAGAAGCATACTGACAATGTTGAACTTTATCTGAGCCCCGTGTTCCCAGAAAGCAGCAGCAAGTGAAAAATCCCGACCCTTTTGTAAACACACAAAAAAAATCACCTTGTTCTCCTATGTATGTGATAATACCAGCCTCTATTCTTATAAATTCCTTGTCTCTCTAGTAAAACCTCAGGCCCCCTCATTTTCTTTGAGATGTTCTTCATTAAAGAAGGTTCTTCCTATTGCAATATCAAAACCAAACCCAAACCCATTGCCGTCAAGTCGATTCCGACTCAGAAGCACTATAGGACAGAGTAGAACCGCCCCATAGGGTTTCCAAGGCTGTCATCTTTGCAGTAGCAGACTGCCACATCTTTCTTCCACACTGGTGGGCTCGATTCACAAACCCTTCTGTTAGCAGCCAAGCGCTTAACCACTGCGCCACCAGGGCTCCATCCTATTACGATAGCCTGAATAAAATCATCTCCCTACCTATCCGGTGCATTGTATCTTCCACACACAACACACGCGCAGGGGATTATTTTCCATTTTTCTGTTACAAGAAATGGAATTAGATTGTACTAATTTATAGCAACAGTATCTCACGTAAATTCACCCAATAAAACTAGCATGATTGCCATCCCTTCTTTTAAGAGCTGTATGATATTCTACGGTTTGAGTGCGCCATAATTTACTCCCCATTGCTGAGCATTCGCTTTACTTTAAATTTTGCCAGTAGAAACTATGTATTAAATATACTCCCATGTGTGGCACTATATATGTGACAGCTGGATTAGCAGAAGCATTCTGTATTTGTGTGTATTTGTATATTAAAAAGAGGGTACTAAATTAAAAAGCACTTCACATTTCTAATACTTGAGAAAAATACTTGAGAGTGCTCCTTTATTAGCATCCCCACCACCCCAAGGTGCTAATTTTGTCAGCTTGATGGATATCTATATTTACATGACTTTACTATTCCAGGAGACTCTTGCTCTGGAAGATAACAGTTGCAAATAACTGTATTTTTTCATTCCAAGAACTTCTGAAAAGATCCATCGATGCTTCAATAGAAAGCATCAAACACCAGTTCATATCCCAAGGCTTCTCAACACCTTGCCTCAAAGTACTTTCTTACTCTATCCAACACTCCTGGACTATTTTGTCATGATTCTTGCCCAACCCTAATCAAGTCCCTGACCACTTTGGCAGGTCTACCTCAAGCCAGATTTTGAGATCTCGTAAATATCCTGACTTGATCCTCCTCTTTCTGAGATGTTACTTGGCTCTATTACGGTAGTGACTTCTCTTACTACAGTAAGCAATATATTTGGTTTTGTTTTTATCTAAGGTTGTTTTGGTGATATTTGGGGAAGCTAGCATTAACAGGAAGAACTTCAAACCCTCTTCCTCTGGGAAGTTAAGGTGACCCATTTTACAGATGTAGTTCAGGGACAGAATTTAAGTGACTTGCCCAGCATTAGTTGAATAATACACTATGAAAGCAAATGAAGGGAACGGTTGTAAAATCTTGTCTTTCTCTGTCACTATGTTTCCAAGAATCTTGTCAATATTCTAGGACAAATGTTCCATTCCAAGTAAAGAACACGGCCCTTTCTCCCAGATATTTTGCGGTTAATTCTGATATTATGAGAGCTGAAGTGTTTTAGTTGGCCAGTCGCCTCACAGCTTCTTAGGTGTAGTCTGTACTCAATGAGTAGAGGAAAATAATTTTAGGATACTTGCTTACAGTTGGAATACTAAAAGGCATATCAAAGGAAAAGTGAAAGGTAGTCTGTTGAGTTTCTTTATGTGTTTTCTTATTTACTTCTTACCAAAAATTATCTAAGAAGTACTATAATTACAGTCATTATATAAATGAACTAACTGAAGCTTTCAGAATCTGAGTAACTGGCCACTCCTCACACAGCTAAGGAGCGATAGAACTAGATTGGAATCCAGACCTTTCGGCTTCTCCAGAGCTTGTTATTGTCCCCTAAACTCTGTATACTTCAGAGGCAAAACCAGATACCTCTGTTAGAACCATGCTGTTGTTGTGGTAGTTGCCAGTCAGTAGAATTCCACCTTATGTGTAACTGAACAAAACATTGCCTGGCCCTGAGCCATCTTCATGCTTACTTGTATGTTTGAACCTATTATGTCATTTCACGGAGGGTTTCTAAAAAGGTTAGAACTATAAGATGCTGTTAATGTTAATACTGTTGATAGCTTTACAAAATCCATTCTTTAATTTCAGAACTAGAATATCTGTGAGGAGGAGAAACATTATTGGAGTTTGAGGCCTGAAGCAGTTAACTCAGAGGCAAACTATTCACTATTTTGCCTTCTTCGTTTCCATGGAGAAAGACTAGGAGTGGATCAGTTGTAGACTGACCAAGAATCTGAAGTTGTGCTGAGTCTGCATCCTAATTTGCTTCAGCAGCATGAAATTGGAGCATCTTAACAAATAAATAGGAAACTCAATCATAGGGAAAAAGGAAGTTCACCTGAATGGATAGGGTTTCAAAAACATGCAAGAGTATGAACCCAGATGACAGAAGTTTTTAAATGTCTTTAAGAAAATTAGAGATTCCTATAAATGTTACAGAAAACATATAAATATTACGGGAAAGGAGTTGAATTGTGTTCCCCCAAAAATATGTTGGAATTCTAACCCCTATAGATGTGGATTTGGGAAAAGGGTTTCTTCATTAGATTAATGAGGCCATACAAGTGTAGGGTATACACCTTAAACCAATCACCTTTCACATATAAAAAAAGAAGATTAGGCACAGGAGCAAGAAGACATGCACAGGGGAAGACAGATGCCATGCCACATGAAGATCACCAAGGAACCGAGGAACAGGAGCTGCAAAGAGATAATGACCTCCCCCCAGAGCCGACAGAGAAAAACCTTCCCTGAGAGTCAGCACCCTGAATTCAGACTTTCAGCCTCCTAAACTGTGAGAAAATAAATTTGTTTGTTAAAGCTACCTATTTGTGGTATTTTTGTTATAGCAGCGCAGAGAAACTAAGACAATATTGAGTGTTAGATGAGCAGCAAGATTCTGAATGCTTTATTCATATATCATAATCATCATCACAACATCATTTCAACTACCTTTTTACACACTTATTACTTGAATTTATTCCTTTAATCAATGTTCAGAGGGGTGCTATTATTAACATTACCCCAAACTTCAGGTAAGAAAACCGAGGCTTGGAAAGATGAAGAAATTTCCCTGAGCTCACAGTGCCAGTAAGTGACAGAGCCCTCATTCCAACTAAAGACTTTAACAATAAGGCCAAAGTCCAAAAACAAACAAATCCTAGTCTATGGATTTCTACAATTAAATTATTTTAAGAATTGAAAGTAAATCCAGCACCCAATATCCCAAGATCAGACTTCTCAGAGGTGGAAAGGAAAAGATACTTGTTACCTGGGCCCAACTGTAAGCAATTATCAGCACTAGAATATTCCACTGAGCTACGGGTATGGCTTGCTACACAGTGTTAAGGAGGAACTTGGTTCCTAATGCACCCCAGCACGGGTGCCACTCTCAGATTACACTGCTAGCAGCTCTAATAAGGAGGAACTTGGTTCCTAATGCACCCCAGCACGGGTGCCACTCTCAGATTACACTGCTAGCAGCTCTAATGAGGCCTTCCTTTTTCTGCTCCAATCAGTATAAATGCCAATCAACGTAAAATAGCCACACAGCTTTCTACGACCGGGAGAGTAAAAAGCAATCCCAGGCTGACACAGCATCTATAATATATTTAAGCATATTGCATCTGTTCAAAGTGCATTACTGTAGGTGTTATTTAACATGCACTGAGAAAGGCCAGCATGCAGGAATAATTAGAACAATGGACCCCTCAAATGGAACTCCCAGATGCTCTGCTGTACTGATAACGAAAGGTGCTATCAGAGGCAAATCACACCCAATTAAGACATAAAAAGGAGACGTTATTAATGCTTAATTCTGACTGCCTGAAGAAGCTCTGTTTGCCTTCCTTCATTGCTGATAACACCACTGCCTTGACCTTACTGGAAAATTAATGGTAGGCATTATATTCACTGCAATGCACCGGAAGTGTGTGTGTGTGTGTGTGTGTGTGTGTGCGCGTGTGTGTGTATTCACGTGCTAGGTGGTTTATCTCTTTAGATTGATACATCATTTTTAACTCAGTTCAGAGTTTTTGTTTTGTTTTGTTTTTTGTTTTTTTAAAGGTAAAGCCTCAGAGCAAAACCTGAAAAGAAATATGCTCTTTTAACAATATTCAAAGCTGTTCAGGACCAGCTTCATTCACATTTGCTTATGGAGAGTATGGTGAACTGAGTCTTCATTTTGTTTATTGTACTTTAAACTATATACACTTTACTATCCATGTCATATATACTTTCTTGTGCATTTGGAGGTGTATACAGTTGTTGTTGTTGTTGTTCACTTGTTTTAACCACAGCACCTGTCCTCACTAGGAAGTGTTGGTAAACCTTAATCAGTGCGGCGACACACGTTTTGTCTTGATCTTTCCTGGCATCTCTTCTGGGGTCCTCTCTTCCAGTCCCATGCACTTTTTCTGTGCCTGGATACCCGATTCCTACCATAGGATCCTTGCTCAGCCTTAGTTCTTGCTTGACAATTTCCTGAAAGAAACGTCTTTCAATCTTATTCTGAGCCTGTTAATATTGGGGATATCTATGTAATGATAAAAAAAAAAAAATGCAGAAGCTATATTCTCTGTAGTGATTTGAGTGCGTGTGTGTGTGTATGTTTCCTTTGGTACATGAGAGAGGTTTTAATGGTTTTTGGAGGTTATAAATCTCTTCCTGTTTGAAATCCAAAATACAAGTGTATCTTCCATTATTGCTGTGCTGTGACACTTTCTGGGTGACGCCATGAATGTTCCCCCGGCTATAGGAGCTTAGTATGTTGCTTAATATGGTACAGGTAACGTATGTGTGAAGATATAAAGAAAGCATGCAATTCAGTTCAGCAAATATATTTTGAATATTTAGCACAAGCAAGCTGGTTTTACAACAGCAAAGTGATCCATGAACTGATCCACTAAGGACTGCTATCTATGATGACTCATGCAATAGAACAATCCTGGGACAGGCTTTGACACCACATGAAAGCACACTAGGACCCACCCACACATGTTTTAAGAGAAAAGAGAGGCACATTGCTCTTCTGATAATAATTTTACCTCTTCAAGCATTATACTTTGCACAGTCAGGGTAGGAAAATGAACACAAGCTAATCAACCTTTTTGTCTCTATTTACTGAGTTATCCTTACTACTGAGTAGCATGATACTTCACTGCTCTCTACAAAGAGGTACCATATAAATACTGTCAGCTGATGCTAGTGAAAGGGAAGTTATGAGTGGCCCGACTAGGGCGTTACTAGGGTTGAGTCTTCCACTAGGGCAGAGGGAAGTGAAGATGTAGTGCCTTTCATTTTGCCTTATTGTCACTCAACCTCCTGAACATGTCGTATTCACTGATAGCACAAACAATAGTGTAGATAAGAACAAAGGGACTTTATCAAGGACCACCTACATCTCTTCCAGCAGCAGCATACGGTTTGAGCTGTTGTCTTGCCAGTCTATGGGTTCCTTCTTCACTCCAGCAAAATTGTTTTATGTCTATTCTAGATACTCCTGAAGATAATATAGTTGAAATAAAATTTTCCAAGTAAATACAGTTGAAATTTCCCAACTCAATGACAGACCTAACTCTAAATTCATGGAAAAATGGAATTATTGTACTTTAACATGCTTTCTACTTTGAACATGGACTATGATATGCACATGGATGTAAACCACTTATTTTTTTAAAAGTTTTGCATCTAGCTAGAACTTCTTCCTTCATCTCACTTCACATAAGGAATGGCAGGTGCTTGAAATATATGATTATCTATGTTTCTCCAACCAAGGCAGACATTGCTAATTAATTATTGCATGCATTCCTACTGAGTTTCAAACTCTTCTGAACACAGTTCCACTTCAACACTACAATCAACCAGAGTTAGCCTGAGAAATTAGGACACCTTTGTCATCCTTGTAACTAGGTCATTACAGGAACTATATTTTGAGGTTCATCCCTATATTCTCGGATGACTCAGTTATGTGTATCCACAGGCTTATAGTTGCATCTGTGTTGAATCATTTTTTTCTTAATTTTGCTTTTCTGACTTTGCCTTTCTATTTTTTGTTACACGATTTACAATTTACTTTAACTTTAACCAAAGTGTGAATCATTTGTATCTCAGTATTAATAACTATGTGTTGATTTCCCCTCACTCATTTCAGAATATGCCATTATGATACAGAGATTTAGTCATTTCAATTATCATGATGATGAAGAGTATGGGCCCTGGAGCCAGATAGTCTGTATTACTTGGCCTCGCTTTGGTTTTCTGCCTGAAAATGTGGGTACTAAGAGCATCAAACTCTAATAGCTGCTATGAGGATTCACTGAGGTAATGTAAGTAAAGCACTAACAGTGCCCGTCATTTAGTATATGCTGAATATATGTTGCTGCTAATTGTAGTTGCAATATTAGCCATTGTTGATGATCTAACCTAGGTGGTTTTACTCTTTTTTTTTTTCCTACTTTTTTTTTCACATCATGTTATTTAGTTAATATTTACTCACAGAACCCAAGGTTTGTTATTGTATAACTGGCACACATTAAAACAAGGACAGCAATGATAAATTTCACTGGTTCTTTTACTTACCTACTTCTTTAAGGCATATCTCTGTGGAAGGCTCTTGAGTGGTTCTAGGAGTCTTCATGGAGTATCTTGCCAGGCTTTCCAGCTTGTCTTAGTTATCTACTGCTGCTATAATAGAAATACCACAAGTGGATGGCTTTTAAAAAGAGATATTTATTTTCTCACAGTCTAGTAGGCTACAAGTCCAGATTCAGGGCTTCAGGTCCAGGAGAAGACTTCCTGTTGGCTCTGGAGGACGGTCCTTGTCATCAATCTTTCCCTGCACTAGAAGCTTCTCTGCGCAGGAGCCCCAGGTCCCAAGGACATGCTCTGCTCCTGGTGCTTCTTTCTTCATGGTACGAGGTCCCCATGCCTCTCTGCTCGTTTCTCTCTTTTATATCCCAAAAGAGATTGGCTTAAGACACTAATTTTGTAGACCTCATCAATGTAACTGCCACTAATCCATCTTAATGCATTATAGTAATAGGATTTACAACATATAGGGAAATCACATCAAATGACAAAATGATAGACAATTATATAAGGGAATCATGACCTAGCCAAGTTGACAGATATTATGGGGGGACTCAATTCAATCCATGACACTGCTGCACCATGATGTTCATCTGCCTTTCAATCTCCCATCAAGTGTTAGTCTTTGTTGTTGCTCTGACCAGTCCTGCAGCCAAGCTTCTAGAGGAGTACTGTCCAAGAGAACTTTCTGTGATGGTGGAAATGCTCCATGTCTACACTGTCCAATATGGTAGCCACTAAGCACTTGAAATGTGGCTCATGTGACTAAATCACTGAGTTTTTCGTTTTAATTTCAATCATTTTAAATTTAAAAAGCCACATGTTCTTAATAGCTACTGTATTGGACAGCAATAGAACTTACAAGCACCAGATTTATACCACCTTCTGCATGGATATGAGAAGGATACCAATTTCCCTATTTCGTGATTACTTACTTGCATGAACACTTAAACAGTTCTGTGTGAACCCTGTGTCTAGCTGAGGCCTCTTTGAAAAGGTCCCCCCCCATTTCTGCCTGCAGCCCCTCCTTCTCAAGGTCACAGACGATAGCTTGGAAAGGAACACAAAAAATATATTTTAATGTATGTCTTGGTCCGCTCTTCTGTCTCCCCACCTCCAACCCAATGTACTCTTAGGAATCTCTTCTTTTCCACATTTGATCCAAAAGAAAAATGCTTTTTTCAAATCAATATACATACTTTGACTCCTCCGGGGACACACGAGCTATTGTACACACGAAATGATCTAGATATTATACACGTAACATAAAAGCAAATCAGTACCCACTGTGTTCCAAGCAATTCGCATCATGAAATAGGGAAATAGGAGCTTTCTTATTCCTTCTCCCTTCTTCTTCAACCTCATTTCCACTGTCTACAACCACCAGGAGATTTTCCCAACATGGAGGACCTCAGCTCATGATGCACATATTTGTCTCTATACTTCCATCATCCTTAGTGACTAAAATACATGAAATATGTATATTTATTACCCACCAATAATTTTTTTTTAATAATAATACCCAAGCTGTACCACTCCTCAGTGTGCAAATTAACATCAGTGATCTATCTCCTGTACAAGTATCTGTATTTACTGATTCACCAAAGGAATGAATTTAGAGCACTGGTGTAAGAATTTAGAGCACTAGTATACAAAGCAAGAGCTTGCTATATTTAAAAAAAAAAAAGAGCCATTGCCACCAGAAAATTCCAACTCATAGCAACCCTATAGGACAGAGTAGAACTACCTCATAAGGTTTCTAAGGAGTAGCTGTTGGATTCAAACTGTTGACCTTTGGTTAGCAGCCAAGCTCTTAACCACTGTACCACCAGGGCTCCTATGGTTCTTTGGGGGTCTTGGTTCAAATGTTTATTCACTCTTACAGCAAGCTTTTGCTTAAGAGCTTGCTATAACAATGAATAAGCATTTAAACAAAGACCCCAAAGAATTATAAGAAAGAAAAACAAGCAAGTTAAACATGTCCCTAGTTTCCCATCGGCTGTTAAAAAGGATTTAGACCCACTTTGATGGCTTTCCTGAAGCAAATATACTGCTGTGCTTCATATTCTTGTGCATATTAGACAAATTCGTGTGCTTATTTTCTCTGTTCGAATTTTCTCATTTTAATAATGTTTGCAGTTTTATAATCTGGTTTAAATTATTTGCTAAATGGTTCAATTTGTTAAATTGTTCAGTTTTATTGTAGAATATATAATAAACTATGTGTGTGTGTATATATATATATATGGATGGATATATATATTGAAGGAGACCTGGTGGTGCAGTGGTTAAGCACTTGGCTGCTAACTGAAAGGTTGGCTGTTCAAATCCACCCACCACTCAACGGGAGAAAGATGTGGCAGTCTTATTCTGTAAAGATTACAGCCTTTGAAACCCCATGGGGCACTTCTACTCTGTCATATAGAGTTGGAATTGACTCAATGGCAATGGGTTTTATGTACATATCCATATATATATTTGCATAGAGACAAAAAAATCTAAAGTATTTTGTAAGAATTGAGTCACTATGTTAATTTATCCTAACAGAGGACTATATATCAAAACCAAAATAACTTTTCATTGAATGCCTATAATTGCTATCAAAATTGTTTAGATACCCAGAATTGTGCTATGCAAAACAACTAAAATAATTAAACACCATGTGAAAAAAAATTCTATGGTTTTAGGAATTAAGTGCATACTAAAAGATGTGGGAATAAAGAAAGGCAAAATGAACAAAAATAGAGGCACAACTCTAGGAAAATCAGTATTTACCAAATCCACAGATGTGTTTGTTATAATATTTTTTAAGTATGTAAGTAAAAGGAGAACTCATAAAATTACACCTCTAATCCAAGTAATTTTGGTCAAAAATGACATAATTTCAAAGTTCTTCCCAATTTTATGGAGTGTTCTAAAGGTCAGCCAGTAAGGTATACCTACATGCATGTTTTTGAAAGTCTGAGTTAAGGCCCTTATTGAGTCATAAAATCAATGTAATATGTTACAAGCATTTTTAATGAACTAGAACAAAAGAAAACAAAGCAAAATAGAAAAGCATAGAAACATAAAATAGAAAAGATCCATGTATTATATCCAAGGTGTGACTATTGTTTGAAGAAACTTTGTTTCAGTTATGTACATGTATGGAGACTGATACAAAACGTATTTTTTACTATGGATATTCGTCAAGTTTTTTGATAACCATTGCCTTTTACAATATTAGTCAAAAACAATTTGCATAACACCCGTAAGGCGATGTTCTACTTTGGAAGTGCTACAAATGATGCCCTTTATTGCAGTACAAATGACAAAGCACTTCACAAATAAAACCTTACAGTCGAAATAATCAACAGGATGTGCTGATGTGGGGAAAAGGAAAAGGTGGGGAGGCAAGAGCAGTGGGGAGTGGTTGGCAGTGATAAAAAGCTATTTCAATATAACAAAGAAAAAACACAGCTACTAGATTAGCAACTGCCCACAACTAGTGGTTTCTTCTCCCCTTTCACATCCCATGAACTTTTTTTCAAACGTGTGAGTTCTTGGACAGTACAGATTTTGACATTTCCCATAATATAGAATGGCTCAAAAATCATTACAATCAACAATCACTACAATCAACCATGTGAAATGGCTTGAAGATGCTTAAATGCCTTTGCTGCCAGCTTCTCACTCACTGAAACCAACCTCAGACCATCTCTAGCAGCTGATTAGGCTATCACTTAATGCATTGTAGCTGGGACTCAAATTTACTAGAAAATAAAAGAGTAAACAAAGAAAAATAAAAAGGCTGAATGTTTTAATATGAACTGAAATGTTTCCCTCATTTTTCTATATTCTGTAACCACCAATATCTGACTTCTAATTATGCTGACAAGATATTTTTGGACTCTCTATTAGGGCAAGGCACCATGATTGGTTTCTCAATCATGAGGGAGAATTGGGTGTGACAAGGTTTTCCACATGTGTATGACTTAGAGAGTTATTACAAAAATGAGCTATATGCTAACCTCAGAAGTTCTAGAGAGACCATGTCATGTAATGGAGGGAGCCTCGGCTAGGATTCACTGGAGATTCTCACCAATCATTAAATAATGTAAAATGGACACAGCACTTCACCTCTCCAGGTTTAGTTTACTTACCTATAAAATCAATCTTTTGATATAAAGGTTATCAGAGATTTATTTGATTCTAAAACCTTTATGATTTCTCCCTAAGGCCATGTGATACAGAAATGCTCACCTAATAATCCAGATGTTTCTCTCAATTTCTTAGCCTCCTTTAGATTTGGTATGGGACCACGTGACTAGTTCTAGTTAATGAGTTGTGAGCAGAAAAGAGGTATGTCACTTCTAATCTTAGAAAATAAAAAAGAAATGTAATTTGTTACTGTTGTTTTGCTAAGTGCTCTCAAGTTGGTTCTGACTCATAGTGACTACGTACAACAGGACGAAATACTGCCTAGTCCTACACCACCCTCACAATCATTATTGTGTTCGAGCCCATCGTTGCAGCACTGTGTAAATCCATCTCGTTGAGGGTCTTCCTCTTTTTTGCTGACCCTCTACCAAGCATGATGACCTTCTCCAGGAACTGGTAAGTAGTTCAAACTATGTGAAATGAAGCCTGGCTATCCTTGCTTCTAAGAAGCATTCTGGTTGTACTTCTTCCAATACAGATTTGTTCGTTCTTTTGGCAGACCATGGTATATTCAATATTGTTTGCCAACACCATAATTCAAGGGCATCAGTTCTTCTTCGGTCTTCCTTACCATTGTCCAGCTTTCACATGCATGAGGCAACTAAAAACACCATGTCTCGGGTCAGGTGCACCTTAGTCTTCAAGGTGATATCTTTGCTTTTTAACACTTTGAAGAGGTCTTTTGCAGCAGATTTGCCCAATGCTATACTTCATTTGATTTCTTGACTGCTGCTTCCATGGGCGTTGATGGTGAATCCATGCAAAATGAAATCCTTGACAATATCAATCTTTTCTCCATTAATCATGATATTGCCTAGGAAATGAAAAAGAGATTTGGTTTAGGATTGCCAAATTTAGCAAATAAAAATACAGAACACATAGTTAAATTTGAATATCATGTAAGCTACAAAAAAAATTATAGTATAATTATGTGATATACAATACCTGGTACATACATATTCTAAAAAAAAATTCATTGTCAATCTGAAATTCAAATTTAATTAAGTGCTCTGTTTTACCTGGTAACTCTAGTTTAAATAATCAAAATATCTGATCCCCTGCTGCAGCTACCCTAGAAGACACATGTTGAGCAAAGAACATCACTAGTTATAGGGAGATGGAATTCCTGAAAAACTAGGTGGAGGATAACGGCCTTGGAGAATCCCTTGACCAGCATTAGAATTCCCAAGAACAAAAATAAGCCTTTGTTGGCCCCTGTAATTTCAAGGTTTATTTGTTGTTGCAATTCAGCCCAATGATATCCTGATCAATAGGGTTTGCCAATCTCTTTCATGTGTGTTGGTGAAATGATTTTGACTTAGCAGAAATTGTGTGATTTCAAAAGACATTTAAAAAAATGGCTTACCAAAATAATAGTGTTCACAGTTCCAGATATATGTATCCATTCATCTTCTGGTGTAAATCACTCTTCTCTGATGAGAAAATGAAATCAAACAGACCAGGAGAAAACCAGAGGAACCTGCTTCTTTTCCTTATTCCTCAAATTGAGCTAGACGATCTCAGTGTGATAAGAAGCAATAAACTAAATGTAAAATAGCCTGGTGCCAACACTACAGGCCATTGTTTTCCCCCAGATAATGTTCTGCTCCATAAATGGGATCTACCGCTCAAAAAAATTCTACTTAGCTCTCCATTTTACCTTGGCATGGGGCAGTCATAGAATGCCCCAGTGTGTTAAATGAAAAATTAATATTTGAAATTCTCCTGTCCCTCTATAACAGAGTCGGAGACTCAAATACCTTCATGGGAACACAGAGATAACATAAATGAGTAAATTAGTCCTGGAAGTAGAGACAGCAGGAAAAAGCAGGAATAGAAGGAGTGTGTCTACAACAAAGGGTGGCCTAACTCAACCACAAGCAATCATGTCCGGTGGGAACATAAGCCCAGTTTTGGCTCAGATTGCCATTATTTAATAGAAGCCAGATATTCAAGGGTAATTTTATATGAAATAAGCTGATTTCATATGTTCAGAGTTATTTTTAGTTTTTTTTAAGCACTGAACCATGATTATATCAACTAAATAAAATATGCCTATAGGTTGCTAGGAGCCCTGGTGGTATAGTTGTTAAGAGCTTGTCTGTTAACAAAAAGGTCAGCAGTTAGAATCCACCAGCCATTATTTGGAAACCATAGGGGCAGTTCTACTCTGTCATTTGGGTCACTATGAATCGGAGTCAACTCAACAGCAATGAGGTAGTTGTTAAAGTGCTCGGCTGTTAACTGAAAGCTTGGCAGTTCAAACCCACCAGCTTGGGAGAAAGATGTGGCAATCTGCTTCTGTAAAAATTACAGCTTTGGAAACTCCGTGGGGCAATTCTACCCTGTCCTATAGGATTGATGTGATTCGGAATCCACTCTATGGCAATGGGTTTGATTTTTTTTTTTGGTTTAAGATCTTACCAATGAAAAGACCTCTAAAGATGTGCCTTTGAGGAGACGTCATAAGAGTAGAAAATTATATTCTATTTCCCCTCTAGCTAGAGACACACAGTAATGCATTATTTGAATAGAGTCTGCCCACCATAATCCTTCTTGAAGGAATGACTGAGAAAGCTTGTGAGAGAAACTTGATCCAAATGGAAGAAAAAGTTAATAAAGCTTGACCCAGTAGCATCTTCATCTAAGACCAACAGAATGTGACCCTCACTAACTCCAACTTCCTCTTCTGTTCACTCTAGCCTCACAGCCCTACTTGATGTTCTTCAAACATACCAGGCCCACTCCTACCTCAGGTTCTTTCCACTTTCTATTCCTGTGCTTGGAACTCCCTTTCCCCGATATCACATGTGTGAGCTACCTCACCCCTTTCCATGTCTTTACTTCCCTGGCCAACCTATTAAATTCTCAACCAGCCCCTCTCTCTCCAGAGTTCTCCAGCCCTTTCTGTGATCCTTGAGCACTCAATTCTCCTGTTGTGATATAATTTAAAATTTTTTTTTTCTCTCTCTTCTTGACCATCTCTTTCCCCTTTTGGCTAGAGACGTTAGTTTCTGGCTAATATTCTCAACTTTATTTTCCAACCTTTTATTGAATTTTTGTTTTCTACCATCATATTTTTTTTTTTTTAAATCTGATACGTTTCACCTTAGGCACTGCTTTTCTACATTATAGCATCCTACTCTTGTTCTGAAGTCTTCAGGTGACACAAATGGCTAAGTGCTTGGCCTCTAAACAAAAGATTCACACTTCCGGTCAACCCAGAGATGCCTCAGAAGGAAGACTTGGAAATCAACTTCCAAACAAATCAGCCATTTAAAACTCTGTGGAGTACAGTTCTGCTCTGACGTTCATGGGGTCGCCATGAGTAAGAATCGACTCCATGGCAACTGGTTTGATTTTTGGTTTTAATCTTGTATCAAGAATACAATATGTTATATCTTTAAGGATACTAGTTGTACAATTTTGTTTAATAATTTTTATTGTGCTTTAAGTGAAAGTTTACAAGTCAAGTCAATCTGTCACATATAAACTTATATACACCTTACTACACACTCCCATTTACTCTCCCGCTAATGAGTCAGCCCGCTCCCTCCTTCCGGTCTCTCTTTTCATGACCATTTTGCCAGTTTCGAACCCTCTCTACTCTCCCATCTCCCCTCCAGACTGGAGATGCCAACACAGTCTCAAGTGTCCACCTGACATAAGTAGCTCACTCTTTATCAGCATCTCTCTCCAACCCATTGTCGAGTCCCTTCTGATGAGTCCAGTCTGATGAGTTGTCTTCGGGAATGGTTCCTGTCCTGGGCCAATGGAAGGTTTGGGGACCATGACTGCCGGAATTCTTCTAGTTTCATTCAGACCATTAAGTCTGGTCTTTTATGAGAATTTGGGGTCTGCATCCCACTGTTCTCCTGCTCCCTCAGGGGTTCTGTTGTGCTTCCTGTCAGAGCAGTCATTGGTTGTGGCCAGGCACCATCTAGCTCTTCTGGTCTCAGGATGATGTCTCTTGGGCTCATAGTTATCCTGTGACCTTGATGTTCTTCATTCTCCTTCGATCCAGGTGGGTTGAGACCAATTGATGCATCTTAGACGGCTGCTTGTTAGCATTTAAGACCCCAGGTGCCACACTTCAAAGTGGGATGCAGAAAGTTTTCTTAATAGAATTTATTTTGCCAATTGAATTAGAAGTCCCCTTGAGCCATAGTCCCCAAACCCCCGCCCTTGCTCTGCTGACCTTCGAAGCATTCAGTTTATCCCAGAAACTTCTTTGCTTTTGGTCCAGTCCAGTTGAGCTGACCTTCCCTGTATTGAGTATTGTCCTTCCCTTCACCTAAAGCAGTTCTTATCTACTAACTAATCAGTAAATAACCCTCTCCCACCCTCCCCCCCCCCGCTCTCGTAACCACAAAAGAATGTATTCTTCTCAGTTTATACTATTTCTCAAGATCTTATAATAGTGGTCTTATACAATATTTGTCCTTTTGCATCTGACTAATTTCACTCAGCATAATGCCTTCCAGTTTCCTCCATGTTATGAAATGTTTCACAGATTCGTCACTGTTCTTTATCGATGCGTAGTATTCCATTGTGTGAATACACCATAATTTATCTAACCATTCATCCGTTGATGGACACCTTGGTTGCTTCCAGCTTTTTGCTATTGTAAACTGTGCTGCAATAAACATGGGTGTGTATGTATCTGTTCGTGTGAAGGCTTTTATTTCTCTAGGGTATATTCCGAAGAGTGGGATTTCTGGGTTGTATGGTAGTTCTATTTCTAACTTTCTAAGAAAACGCCAGGTAGATTTCCAAAGTTGTTGTACTATTTTACATTCCCACCAGCAGCGTATAAGAGTTCCAATCTCTCCGCAGCATCACCAACATTTATTATTTTGTGTTTTTTGGATTAATGCCAGCCTCGTTGGAGTGAGATGGAATCTCATCGTAGTTTTAATTTGCATTTCTCTAATGGCTAATGATCGAGAGCATTTTCTCATGTATCTGTTAGCTGCCTGAATATCTTCTTTAGTGAACTGCGTGTTCATATCCTTTGCCCACTTTTTGATTGGGTTGTTTGTCTTTTTGTGGTTGAGTTTTAACAGAATCATATAGATTTTAGAGATCAGGCGCTGGTCGGAGATGTCATAGCTGAAAATTCTTTCCCAATCTGTAGGTGGTCTTTTTACTCTTTGGGTGAAGTCTTTAGATGAGCATAGGTGTTTGAGTTTTAGGAGCTCCCAGTTATCTGGTTTCTCTTCATCATTTTTAGTAATGTTTTGTATTCTGTTTATGCCTTGTATTAGGGCTCCTAGGGTTGTCCCTATTTTTTCTTCCATGATCTTTATCGTTTTAGTCTTTATGTTTAGGTCTTTGATCCACTTGGAGTTAGTTTTTGTGCATGGTGTGAGGTATGGGTCCTGTTTCATTTTTTTGCAAATGGATATCCAGTTATGCCAGCACCATTTGTTAAAAAGACTATCTTTTCCCCAATGAACTGACACTGGGCCTTTGTCAAATATCAGCTGCTCATATGTGGATGGATTTCTATCTGGGTTCTCAATTCTGTTCCATTGGTCTATGTGCCTGTTGTACCAGTACCAGGCTGTTTTGACTGCTGTGGCTGTATAATATGTTCTAAAATCAGGTAGAGTGAGGCCTCCCACTTTCTTCTTCTTTTTCAGTAATGCTTTACTTATCCAAGGCTTCTTTGAAGTTGGTGATTTGTTTCTCCATCACATTAAAAAATGTCATTGGAATTTGGATCAGAAGTGCATTGTATGTATAGATGGCTTTTGGTAGAATAGACATTTTTACTATGTTAAGTCTTCCTATCCATGAGCAAGGTATGTTTTTCCACTTATGTAGGTCCCTTTTAGTTGCTTGCACTAGTACGTTGTAGTTTTCTTGGTCTTTTACATCTATGGTAAGATTGATTCCTAAGTATTTTATCTTCTTGGGGGCTACTCTGAATGGTATTGATTTGGTGATTTCCTCTTCGATGTTCTTTTTGTTGATGTAGAGGAATCCAAGTGATTTTTGTATGTTTATCTTGTAACCTGAGACTCTGCCAAACTCTTCTATTACTTTTAGTAGTTTTCTGGAGGATTCCTTAGGGTTTTCTGTGTATATAATCATGTCATCTGCAACTAGAAATAATTTTACTTCTTCCTTGCCAATCCGGATGCCCTTTATTTCTTTGTCTAGCCTAATTGCTCTGGCTAGGACCTCTAGCACAATGTTGAGTAAGAGCGGTGATAAAGGGCATCCTTGTCTGGTTCCCGTTCTCAAGGGAAATGTTTTAAGGTTCTCTCCATTTAGAATAATGTTGGCTGTTGGCTTGGTGAGAGTTTTTATCATGAATGGGTGTTGGACTTTTGTAGAATTTTTTAAATGTTTTCTTTTACTTCTTGGATTTATGTTTTTTTTGCTAGAATTTCTTTTTATTCATTTGTTTGTCTGTTAGTTTGATCTCAGTCTTTTATTTTAGTCCTCCTGCAAAAACCTTGCCATAGTTGCTTGTCTTCTCATATTTAAGCTTAAGGTTCTGGAAAGTGTGTCTGAATTCTCTGCTTTCTCAAACTTGGCTTGGGGAACCTGACTGAGCAATTTCAACGCATTCATTTGTACGGTCAGGTGCCCCACAAAGGAAATTTCTAATACCCTTTACAGAAGGTGAAAGCCTAGTTGACAGGCTCCAGCACCAAGCATGGAAGGCAGGCAGCCAAGGTCTTACCATTCAGTAGATAGCTTTTCCTATCATTTTCCTGGTTTCAGTTCCTCATTCTCAGGCTTCTGCTGTGAATGAGTGAGGTGGTAGATCGAGGCAGTCTCCCATTTGTAGAAAAAGTGGGGACAGATATATGGGGGCCTACTTTCTACCCATTCAGACTCTAATCCATTCCTTGTGGTGTAGATTCACCTTCACCATGAGCTTGTCTAGAGTTGTTACAAATTTGCTCTATTCTTGACTTCTTCTCTTGCTAAATTAGTTTGCATTTTCTGTGTTCTAATGTTTTTTTATTACCAGTCCAGCTTCCACTCATCCATCTGCCTCACTAAATTTTAATAGCATTTTACCCTTTCTCATTCTTAGTCTTCGTGGGTTTATTTTGTCATTCTTTTTATGCTTTTCCTCTTTTCTCATTGAAATTTTAGGACACGGAAATTTGAACCTAGGCCTGTAAAATTTGACCGCCCCCTCCTTTACCATGAGAAACCATTGTCTAGCATGGATTCTGGTGGAAAAATGGGACCTGTAAAGGAGTGTTGACCAAAAGAGCAATAGCTTTTGACTGAAGATCAAACACAAGAATATCTTACTTGTGTCGGATCTGATTTCACCCAGTCAAAATGCTTCAACATAGAAGCTGCAGAACCACCTTGATATGTGGCACTATTATGGGAGGTGCTAGTAAAGAAAGCAGCCATGGAAGTGGGTAGGGTATTCAGAGATGGTCCTCTGTAATGTATATTTCAAGGAAGGATAGAGGACTGAAGGAAAGTAAGATCCTGGGGTTCAGCACCCTTAGGATGTTGAAAGAACTCCTGAGACTGTATGGGACTCAAAGGGAGGGAAAATAATTGAACAAGCAGTTGGAATATTTGAGTTCTGAACCAGCTCTTATTTTAACTTGTTTTCTACCTGAGATTTGTGGGGAAGGGCAAGGAGCTGAGTAGGACAGGGGGACCAACGATCATTTTGCTAGCAGGTTACATCCGTGTATTTCCAGTGAGTACATACCAGTATAATGCAAAACGGCATTCACTGATATAGGAATGAATATTATTTTATGGGAACGGCAATATGTTTAATTTAATGACAGTAATTTTTATATAAAAACCAGTGGACTTCAAAGATATTGTGACTTAGAATGTTTAAGAAAAATAGGTAATAATTTAAAGGAAATAGGTAATAATTTAAGGAAAATAGGTAATAATTTAAAGGAAATACTTGTGGTATATAAACCAAAAAAAAAAAAAAAAAATCCATTACTGTCGAGTTGATTCCAACTCATAGCAACCTTATAGGACAGAGTAGAACTATCCCATATGGTTTCCAAAAAGCACCTGGTAGATTCGAACTGCCAACCTTTTGGTTAGCAGCCGTGGCTCTTAATACAGAGCAAAAGATCTTAAAGGCAGCCCATGAAAAGGCAAAGTATGGGAAACACTTCACTTTCTTATTTGCTGTCTCCTTAAATATGTTTGGACTTCATGCAGGCTTTTATCTCTACTTGTTTTTGAGGGCATTCTGAGAGGGCACAGTATTGAAGTCAAATAATTCAAAATGCTAACATCAGTTGCCCATTTGTTTTAAAAGAAATTTTTTTCTTCCCTCTTAGAATAACAACCACAAGAAAAACGTTCATTAGACATGGGATCTTAGCAGAAACAGTTTGCTGTAGGCATTGTTGAAATAGATTGGTTATAGCCCCCATGTCTAATAGTACCAAGCAAAGCAAAGCTATGACAGGTGCCCAACTTGCAATACCTGCCCTTGGTTTTTGGCAACCAAAGTTTAAGCTTCATCAGATATACATAAGAAATGATTCATAATTCACCTAATCACCTTATTTTTCCTACTTCTTTGAAGACAGGAAAGCCCAAACTGTCACCTGAAGAGACAACATTACAGGAAGACAATTTCAAAGCACTTTTCCTACTCACCAACTCCTTTGGATTGGAAAGCAGTCCTATTTCTTCAACGGGAATGGATAATAACGATGTTAAGACAGGCGTTCTCTGAACTGTGTCAAGTAGAGCTACGTCTTTTGGCCCTCAGGTGATTTTAGGTGAAAGATATAATTCTTAGCTGTACCACTCTTAAAGTGATTAATTGGTAGGACAAAGAAAATTACTGCAGGCACTAAATATGTTCTCTCTTTTTTTCTTTTTTCCATTGAATAATGGCCAAATTTAGAAAAGCATATTCTGTTGGCTCAGAACTGTAGTTTAGATCATTGGCTTTGGATCACCTCTAACCTCCAGCTAGTTAGCTGTTTGGCCCTAGATAGAAATGCGACTTAGCTTCTATAAGCTTTTAGTTACTTGTCTGTAAAATGAAAGAAAAAGAATCCAACTGAAAAGGTATATGTAAATATTAAATCGTATAATAAATTAAGTACTTGCAAAAGTACCTAACACATTTAAAATTAAAGGCATCATCATTGCATTGATCTTTTGCATATGTGTTCCAAGGCCAATCTGGCACTATATTTAAAATCCAGAGCCGTCATTCTTTTCCCACAAAGCAATGCTGTCATTAATGTTGTTTATTAAATCTCCACAGTTTTGTTTTGCTCTATTTCATTCTCTCTTATCTGCTCTTAAGGCATTGTTGGCTTTCTTAGTGGGAGATACTGGTGGCCCAGGTTTTTGCTGTATTTAGTTTTCAAAGATGTGTTCTTAGACCCTTCAATGTGGCACTGCATCTCGTTTTTGTATTGTCAACCTTTTCAAAGCTTTATTCATTTAGCTATACACAGGTCTGTTGTTAGAACAAGGCTCTCACCATCCACTTCGGCCAACGAACAAACTCTTCCAGTCTCTTCTGATGCATAATCAATAGGGACCTGGCAGTGCGAGATTTTACTTATATAGCTAGCTACCTCTGCAGCCTAGCTGGAGATGTGAGCACTCAGGGATTCTGGGGTATTCATAAACTTTGCTGAGGGATTTTGGTTTCAGAGTTAATGGAGCTACTCTAAATGCTTTTATATTTTTTCATCTGCTGGAGAGAAATTACCAATCTAAATTCCATCAAGATGTCCCGTGTCATGTTTATGCCTAATAAAGTGCTTAGGACACAATTGCTGCTGAAAAGAAGCATTCGTCGAAGGAAAAGAAAGTATTTACCAAGAAAGCAATACTTATCCTACTTTAATTTTTTTTTTTCCCATAAGTATTGGTTCATGATATATAATATTTGAACTGGAGGCTAAGAAAAGAGAGAATAAGGGAAAGAGAGAGAAGGTTGAAGACAGAAGGGTGGGAGAAATACCACAAAGGAGATAGGAAGGAGAAAGAGAGAGAAGGGCTGAGAGGGGGCTAAGAAATCGCTGCAGTTCCTCTGTTCTCCACATTACACCAGGCTGTTCCTTGAAAGGTCATTCTTTTATTAAAGTACACCATGACTGTCAAAACTTGGAATTTGAAATGCCTTTCAAATAGTCAACATATTCATTTACTGTGAAATAAATGATTTGTTCAAAGAGGGAAGAAAAAAAAATCCAAGAGGCTGAGTCATGACAAGAAGTCTCAAATCTCATTGGCTTATTCTGATTACATTTGCAAGTACCTTGATGGAAATGTGCAAATCAGCCCGTCTCAGCGTCTCAGACTTCCTGTTGATTGCATGACAGAGTTGCCAGGCACATAACACATTTGTTTTACAGCACTGCATGATGAACTCACAGTGTTTTACCTCCAGGACTGAAAGGCCTTAATTTGTTCCTTGAGGAACAGTCTGTTTTCATCAGGAGACATACTTCTGTTGATCAAGCAATTCTAGAGAGAGTGACATTAAAGAAAAGAACCTGGCAATAAGGGTTAGTGGGGAAGTATCTGCCCAGTGCTGAGGAAAACATACTAGTTCTTACTTTCCAATGGAACACATTTATTAATTTTTAAAAGAAGTTGCCAGACTAAGCCTACGTCCAACACAATAGCAATCTCCAGGGCAAAGAAAAAAAAACGAGACAAAAGCAATGAAAAAAAAAAAAGGTAAGTGGATGTGCAGCAAGTGCCCATTTTAAGGGAAGAAATAAAAATGCCAAGGAGGATGTAGCCCATTTAAAATGTGGTTTGGGTAAGACATTACTGTCTGCTCAAGAATCTGTCTACTATAATTTTCTTAAATACAGTTTAAATATGGGGGAAAGAAAATATATGTACCAAAGATAGTGCCTTTCTAATTGGTATTAGTTACTCTTAGAGAATATCTTGATGTGTTCATCTAATCCCATAAAACCCATTGCCTTCAAGTCAATTCCGACTCATAGCGACCCTATAGGACAGAGTAGAACTGCCCCATCTAATTCATATGTATTATTTATCTTCTTGTGTCAGCCACCAATCCCCTACCCTACCCTGTTAAGACACAAGAGATACAGGGATGAAATGACCAGCTCCCTCCTCATGTGGCGCTTATATTCTAGACTGACCTCATTTCAGCAAGCCACTGCAGGTCATGGTGACTTGGGTGAGGAAAAAAAAAAAAAAGAGAGATACTTCATGTGCTCGGAACAGAAAGGGAGTAATGAAAGCAAGCCTTGGGGATGGCAGGAACATAAAGGCAAGTAGAAGGTAAGGCATTAAAAAATAAAGGACCAAGAAATAAGGTAAAAAGCTTCAGCCTTAGTGAAAATGACTGACAAGACTGAAAAACCAGGTTGCCTACTAGCCAACTTAAAGTTATCTATCGAACAGTGCTGTGTATAAAGGCATTTGGATTTACATGTGAATAACCAGAACGATTCATCACACACTTGGAACAACCACCAGGCATAGAGTAAAGAACTGACACGCAGCAGAAGCTAGAAACTGGAAGAGAGGTGTCTACGTAAACATTTAGGCACAGGAGAACTCATAGAAATCTTGCACAGTTCAAGCTTGAGATGAAAATCTGAATTGCTCTTAAAGGATGCAGTTGGGCCCCAAATGTGATCTGTTACAGGTTGCTCACTCTTGCTGTCTGTATGTGAGTGTGTGTGTGTGTTTATGTGTATGCACGTGTGCATTTATGTATCATCTAGAAATAATTAAATGTAAATGAGAATTCACAACCCAGAATTTAAGAACCAAGCACTTCTGTTTCCTAAGCTGTAAAAATTATTATGCCTGGAACTACCTCATCTTTCAGAGCCTCAGTTTACTCATCTGTGCAATAGGGGTTTCTTTTTCTGTTCTATAGAACTGTTCCGAAAACCAAATCAAATAATACACATTAAAGCAATTTGTAAACTGCCACTTGCTAAACAAGTAATGATGGTAATAACTTTGTACAGTTCTGAACTGTTTGTAAAGCTCTTTTCCATTCATCACCTTCTTTTCTATTGACAATTACTTACAAGCTAGACTTTATTGACCCTATTGAAAGACAGTAAAACAAAGCTCCAGAAGCTGATTGAGTATCCCAAAGTCCCACAGCAAGTAAATGGCAGAGAAGCCACTTCTTATTTCAACAACTTTTCCTTTTAGCTATTGCCTTAGTTATACAGTGCAGCTATACCAAAAGCCCCACAAGTGGGGGGGGGGCGCTTTAACAAATAGAAATTAATTTTCTCACTGTTTAGGAGGCTAAAAGTCCAAATTCAGGGTGCTAGCTCTAGGGGAAGGCTTTCTCTCTCTGTCGGCTTTGGAGGAAAGTCCCTGTCTTTTCAGCTTCTGCTTCCTGGTTCCTTGGAGATCTCCATGTGTCTTGGCATCTATCTTACCTCATCTCCGGGTTTTATAACCATAGGCATAGAGGTTAGGATTTCTAACACATATTTTTGCAGGACACAATTCAATCTATAAAAGCCATTCAATTAAATTCCAGGTGTTCTGCAGTATCCTGACATTCACCTAGCTGGTCTTTCCTTTCTGGTCACAGTCAGCCCAAAACTCATTGCCACTGAGTCCAAATTTCAACTCATAACAACTCTATAGTGACCCTACTATAGGATAGAGCAGAACTGCCCCATAGGGTTTCCAAGGCTATAATCTTTATGGAAGCAGGCTACCCCATCTTTCTCCCATAGTGCTTGCTGGTGGCTTCGAACCACTGACCTTTTGGTTAGCAGCCAAGTTGCTTAATCACTACACCACCGGCACTCCTTTACAGTGAGCCAGCTCTGTACAAATGACCCAGTATCAGAGGTCTCAAACTATCCAACCGTCCTATTTAGTTAAAACAAATATCCAGAGGCATGGAAACGATAGACAAAAAAAGGAAGGAACCTGGAGAAGGCGCTGAAGTTTAAACCGTAGCCCCTACAATGCTGTGTAATTACATATTATAGGGGTTTTTTTAAAGCAGAAATTGTGGATCCATAATACGCTAATGAACATTCACACTCTCGGCGTGCGTTGTAATGACTCTGACTGAGAAGCATACAGCTTCCATTCAGCTCTAAACGGGCAGCCAAATGAAATCATACCTACTTTCAAGCATTCATAGATTAAATAATATTGGTAAAAACAAACCCATTGCTGCTGGGTCAATTCCAACTTATAGCGATCCTATAAGACAGAACAGAATTGCCCCATAGGGTTTCCAAGGAGGGCCTGGTGGATTCAAACTGCCATTCTTTTGGTTAGTAGCTGGGCTCTTAACCACTGTGCAGCCAGGGCTCCTAATAGAAACACACATGTATATAAACATTACAATTACCGCTCTCACCATAAAAAATACTTTTAAATTACAATAAATATAATCTGAAAGGCAAAGGAATCTCTTGAGCGAATTGTAAAATCTGGCCAGAAAATTAAGCATTTTTAAAGGTTAAACACCACAAAATAAATTAAGGAGCTGACAGAAACCTCATTCTCAACCAAGCCAAATTTATTATTAATTACAATTCTTAGAAATTCTAGTAACTGAGAGATGTAACATCAGTAAAAATCGTAGCGATATTAAGCACAAAACAATCTTTTTAATACTTTGTCTAGAGTACAGCTTCTCTCCTCCAGGGTATAGACGTGTTTGAGTGTGGGTGTGTTTTACATTTGTGTGGCTAGAGCACCCAGCCCAGCTCCTGCTACTCAATCCCCCACCTCACAATAATATGGCTTCCTTTGCTTCAGACCTGAGCACATCAGATTTAAACTTATTTGCTAATTGTCACATCATGTATTAGTTTCCTAAGGTTACCAGGGAGGCCTGGTGGTGCAGAGGTTAAGAGCTACGGCTGCTAACCAAAAGGTTGGCAGTTCGAATCCACCAGCTGCTCCTACTCTGTCCTATAGAATCGCTATGAGTCTGAATTGACTCGACTGCAACGGGTTTGTTTTTGTTTTGTTTTGTTTTGTTTTGCATTTAAGGGTTGCTATGATGAAATACTATAAACTGAGTGGCTTATAAGAACAGAAATGTGTTGTCTCACAGATCTCAAAGCTAGTAGTTTGAATTCAGGGTGTCAGCAGGATGGAGCTTTCTCCTAAGACTCTACGGAAAGATCTTTTCTTGTCTTTCTCAGCTTCTGGTAGCCCCAGGTGTTTGTTGGCTGGCAGCTATAGCATAAGTCCTTCTTTACATGGCTCATTTTCCTCTGTCTCCTCTCCTCTTTTATAGGACACCACTCAGATCAGATTAGGACCCAACTTGCTCCAGTATGACCTCATGTTAACTGATTATATTTTCAAAGGCCTTATTTCCAAATAAGATCATGTTCCCTCGTTTTTGCTGACCCTCAACTTTACCAAACGTGATGTCCTTTTCTAGCATTTGGTCTTTCCTAATGACCTGCTTGGAAACCCTGGTGGCGTAGTGGTTAAGTGCTACCTACGGCTGCTAACCAAAGGGTCAGCAGTTCGAATCCGCCAGGCGCTCCTTGGAAACTCTGTGGGGCAGTTCTACTCTGTCCTATAGGGTAGCTATGAGTTGGAATCGACTCAACGGTACTGGGTTTGGTTTTTGCTTTGGAATGACCTGCTCAAAGTAAGTGAGCCAATGTCTCACCATCCTTGCTTCTAAGGAGCATTCTGGTTGTATTTTTTCTAAGATTCATTTGTTTGCTCTTCTGGCAGTCCATAGTATATTCCATATTCTTCAGTAGCACCACGACAATCTAAAAAGTGCTTATGTTCTCACAATTAGGTAGACATTGAAAAAATGCACACAAATTTAAAATATATATATATATAATATTTCTTACTTAAGTAATAGTTATAGTGGGACATGTTTTCTGTTGGGCTCTGCATGCCAACCCTACTTCCAACTGCCAACATTTGCATTCCTTTGACTAAACTCTCTCTGACATCTGTAACCCACTTTTTCCACCTGCATGGTAGGCCAGAAGTTCCAAGGAATTAATAAAAGCCCCTCAGAAGCATTCTCAACCAACAACTGATAAGGGTTGGTATATAAACTTCCTTACCTATGAGGGTTGCTATGAGTTATAATTGACTTGTCGGCAACGAGTTTACATATGAGGGGGCATAGCACTGAGGTATTACTTCTTGTCTGGTTACCAGAGTTTCCCATTAGGATTAAGCTCCAGTTACCTACAGTCATAACTTGCTTAATAATGTAAACTTTTTTGGCTGCCTTTCTTTTCTTCTCTAACTTCCCGTCTCCTCGTCCAGTGTTTCCTGGAATCACCTCCTAATCATTATACTAGTGTACTTGAATCCTGTCTCCAGGTCTTCCAGAGGAATTAAAACTAAGACAAATGAATTAACAATTCAGCAGCCACACACCATGTTCTAGTAATTCTTTCCTAGTAAAGCTTTTCACGTCTTTCTCTTTTTTTTAAAATCTAAGATGCTAATTTGGAATGCTATTTATATAATAGGCACAGAGGTAACCAATGTATTCTTATAATGCCTATTCATATTTTTATTCATTTAACTGAAATACCTCAACCCCCCACATGCTCTGTGCAGGAAATACCAATATAAATTTAAAAAAGGCATATATACCTATGCTTTTAGAAGTTCAGACTCCAGAGGAGAAAGACTTACGAACCAATGATTATTAATATGCAGTAAACGCTTGAAAACCCTCTCTAAATAGTTATGGATGCCTGAATAAATAAACATCCTCTTTGTCCCTATAGACTTATCTACTTTTTCCTTTGTTTTCTTCTGTAAAACAGAAAAGTTTCAAACTGGAGGTGCTCACGTCAGACATAAGAATGATGGGGCCAACATGCCTTCCCAGGAAACAAAAGGTCAGGATGTAAACCATTTGGAAAAAATACGTCAAGATGTAAACATTTTTTCCCAGAAATAAAGAAACAAATGTGTTCATGACTACAACCATGTGTAACTGACTACAAACATGTGTAACTGAACCAGCTGGTACCACTCACCTAGGTGATAACTCACTCCTTCCTAGCTAAGTAACTGACTTTTACATTTCAAAGGACTTCACTTTGAAGCTGATCTTAACTACAATCAACCATTAACTTCCCACCTTTATTTTGTTCTCTACATATACAGACCCCTCTCTCTGTTTGAACCATGGAGTGCTTTGTATTTTTACTTAGTATTTTTTTTTTATTGCCCAGCTAGAACCGAACTATTCCTCAATAAAATTCCTTTTTTTTTTTTTTTTACTTCTAACAGAGTACAAGATTTTCTTCTTTGATACTTCTTTATCTCTTTGTAAAATATTATCAGAAGAAGGCAAAAGCACTGAGCACAGGCAATAAGCCACATATTGGGGTAATTCCCCTTCCTTGTCTCTGCAGTGAGAGTGGGGCCCATTTGATCCATGTGTTTATCAGGGTGCATTATGAGGCCAA
This sequence comes from Elephas maximus indicus, assembly GCF_024166365.1. NCBI lineage: Eukaryota > Metazoa > Chordata > Mammalia > Proboscidea > Elephantidae > Elephas > Elephas maximus. Next base: position 89,293,827 of record NC_064827.1, on the reverse strand, counting down.
TATCATAAATCTTGCCCTTGGGCAGACACATGGAAAAGAGAGAATAAAAGAATTAGCATAAATCCATTACACTGCTAAGAAAATGGCTTAAAATCGATGTTCCACTCATTATGAGCCAATCGCAACAGACTTACTAGTGAAGAATGTTTATTAGTGAAAGTAGTCTCGGTTTTCCTACTTATCTCCGCTCAGTAATAATAAAGGTCACATCAGATGAAATCGACTTGATGGCAATGGGTTTTGTTGTTGGTGGGAGCGGAGAGGAGAAGTTCTCTTCAGCAATCTGCAAAGTGTTGCATAGGTCCATGTGTATTACAGTAGTTGCTATTGTTGTTGTTAGATGACATTGGTTCATTTCTGATTACAGTGGCTACTTCCTTAAATGCCAGAATAACCAGGGTTCCTCATGTAGAATTAAATTAGATTACTATATAGATAGACAGATCATTGTTTCTGTTGTTGTTTTTAGCTGCCCTCAAGTTGGCTCTGACTCATGGAGACATTGCATATAACAGAATAAAACATCGCCCAGTCCTTCACCATCTTCATGATGATTGATATGTTTGATTCCATTGTTGCAACATTGTGTTAGTCCATCTCATTGAGTATTTCCTTCATTTTCATTGGCCCTCTACCACACATGATGACCTTTTCTAGCAAAGATAAATAGATGATAGGTAAATAGATAGAACTGATAATTCTTTGCCCAACATTGAAAACAAAACTAAGGATTACTTTAAAGCAATTAGGAGTTATATGCAATTTAGTTATATTTTCACTAAAGATTTATGACAGTTCTTTGTCAAGGGATTAGGAAGAACATAATTCTACTATTACATGCAATACCATAAGGCAATTAATAATATGCTCATGATCACAGCTAGTGATCATAATTTGGAGACAACAAAATATTAGCAGCCTTACAACAAAAAAGGCAAATAATCCAATTAAAAAATGGGCAAAGGAAATGAACAGACACTTCACCAAAGAAGACATTCAAGTGGCCAACAGACACATGAGGAAATACAATCTCTAGCTGTTAGAGAAATGCAAACCAAAATCACCATGAGATACCATCTCACCGTAGCATTACTGGCACGAATCGATAAAACAGGAAACAACAAATGTTGGAGAGGCTGCAGGGAGACTGGAACTCTTATGCACTGCTGGTGGGAATGCAAAATGATACAACCGTTTTGGAAAACGATATGGCGCTTCCTTAGAAAGCTAGAAATAGAAATACCATATGATCTAGCAATCCCACTCCTAGGAATATAACCTAGAGAAATAAGAGACATCACACGAATAGACATATGCACACCCATGTTCATTGCTGTATTGTTGACAATAGCAAAAAGATGGAAACAACCTAGATGGCTATCAACAGTTGAATAAAGCAACTGTGGTACTTATACTCAGTGGAGTATTACACAATGATAAAGAACAGCGATGAATCTGTGAAGCATCTCACAACATGGGTGAATCTGGAGGGCATTATGCTGAGTGAAATACGTCAATCACGAAAGGACAAAAATTATATGAGACCACTACTGTAAAAACTCATGAAAAGGTTTACATACAAAAAGAAACAATCTTTGATGGTTACCAGGGAGGGAAATGGTGGGGATGGAAAAACACTTAATAGACAATAGATAAGTGGTAAGTCTGGTGAAGGGGAAGACAGTACACAATACTGGGGAAGCCAGCACAACCTGTACAAGGCGAGGTCTTGCTAGATCCATAGACACATCCAAACTCCCTGAGGAACCAAATCGCTGGGCTGAGGGCTGTGGGGACCATGGTCTCAGAGAACATCTAGCTCAATTGGCATAACATAGTTTATAAAGAATATGTTCTAATTCTCCTTTGGTGAGTAGCATCTGTGGTCTTAAAAGCCTGTGAACAGCTATCTAGGATACTCCACTGGTCTCATCCCTTTGGGAGCAAGGAAAAATGAAGAAAACTAAAGATACAAGGGAAAGATCAGTCCAAAGGACTAATGGACCACATGTACCATGGATTCCTCAAGACTGAGTCCAGTAAAACTAGATGGTGCCTGGCTACCACCGCTGACTTCTCTGACAGGGGTCACAACAGAGGGTCCTGAACAAAGCTGGAGAAAAATGTAGAACAAAATTCTAACTCAAAAAGAAAGACCAGACTTGCTGGCCTGACAGAGACTGGAGAAATCCTGAGAGTATGGCCCCTGGACACCCTTTCAGCTCAGTAATGAGGTCACTGCTGAAGCTCACCCTCAGCGAAAGATTGAACAGGCCCATGGAACAAAACAAGAATAAAGGAGTGCACCGGCTGTGGGGCAGGGACTGGAAGGCAGGAGGGAACAGGAAAGCTGGCAATAGGGAACCCAGGGTTGAGAAGGGAAAGTGTTGACATGTTGTGGGGTTGTTAACCGACGTCATAGAACAATGTGTGTACTAACTCTTTGATGAGAAACTAGTTTGTTCTGTAAGCCTTCATCTAAAATACAATTTTATATATATATAAGCAGCTGGGTGGAAGGGGCAGACAAAATGGCTATTCAAAATGGCTATTGCAATATCTTCTGATGACATTTCTAAAAGGACAGAGGCTTAGGGTTTTACATGTTTGTGTAAATTTGGGGATTTTAAGTGTATATGTTGAGGTAAAAGGGGGACATAAATAAGAGATTCAGCAGAATGCCCCTATTTTGAACTAACTGAAAAGAAAACAGCCTGAATTAATGACTATGTTGAAGTCAATGCTATCTATTTCCCTCCTGAGTATGTTCAGTACCCCACACTAGGCTAATAAAATCCTGCCTAGAAGCAGCCATTAGAGAAGCTACTTTACTAAATAAGAATGTAAATAAGAATGAGTCACAATTTGTAGTGTGTCGATTGTTTTTAGGGAATATTCTCAAAGAACAATTTACATAAAGCAATTACAGACACCCCCAACAAACTTGTCTGCATGATAAAATCAAGCCATGGGCTCCTACAACTTGAGAAGTAATAGTCCAAAAGTTTGTAGAAGTTTGCATAGTAAGACTAATACACACGTTTCATTGCAATAAACACTGCACATCCATGATTGTGATACTGTGTCCATTTTACCTATATCAGCCACGTAAAGGAAGTATGAATAATTCTCTGAACACAGATATACATATACACTTAATGCTTTGTCAATATTTAGCACAGAAGGAATGAAAACGTCAGACATGATTTCGTTCCTGCTTCTAAGGCCTGTAAGAATATTATAAAGAGTGAAAATAGAACGTCTAAACATAAGTCAACATGCTGATCACAAATACATGGACCCTCTGCAAAAACAAAACAACAAAGACAAAAATAGTCTTTTTATCTCCCAGGAAATAATTCAAAATACATTTTTGTTTCTGAGATGTAAAAATCATGACATCAGGAAACAAAATATAAAATAAGAACTGTTACAATTGTAGTTAGTGTCAAATGCCATTGAATCGATCCAAGATAGAATAGAGATGAGGAGAGAATGAAGACAGCACCTTTAGAAACACGATTCTACTAATCAAACTAGGAGACCAGACAGCAGGCAAATGCCAAGAAATAAGGGTCTGATGTCTGCCCTTTCAAGGACATTTGTGTTAAACAGCAAGGTAACTTTTAAAATTTGGGAAATCACGGTGTCTAAAGAAAACAGTGTGTTTAAGGTGTGAAATGAAGAATTTTCATTGATAGGGAGGGATGCTAAACACTGCTCTTAGAATGAGTCAGGGTAACTCATCACTAATTCTATAAAAATAATTTTCATAGTATACCAAAAAGAACTTCTTTGTTTTAGCTTCTATCAACCTGTATCCACCAGTTGGCAATAAGGAAAATTTGTGAATTGTTTTTGTTATTAAAAAAAGAATATATACAAAAACTCATATTTCCTATGCTTTGGGTCCTTTATTGCTTAAATTTGTATTTCAGAAAAAAAAAAAAAAATTTTTATACTATATCCAAGCTAACACCAAAGATGCAAGAGGTAAAATGATTTACTCCATTTCATAAGTATTTAGAAACCAAGCTTCATCAAGAATGGGTTATCCTGATTACATTCTAAAAGAACTTAATACAGTGTATGTTTCTTTGGTTCAGAGATAGAACAATAGCTCACAGACACAACAGCAGCATACAGTTCCATTTTTTTTCTCATCAGTATCATAGAATCATCAACAATTAAGTATCCTGGTACAAACTGTATTAAATAATCAGTAAACTGAAAAAATAGGTCTTTTTATTAAAACAGAGAGAGCTGGAAGAGACTGTATTTGAGCCTCCAAGTGTAGTTAGTCCTTCACTTCTTTGCTAGGATGGTGAAGGAGAGAGTCAGTCTCCATTAATGTCAACTAGGTTAATATTGCCAGTGACACGAGAGCTTCAATTGTTGAGAGATGAACTGAGTCCAGCAGTTCTTTATAAACCAACATTTAGCAAAAGCTTTCTGAAAAAATTACATATGGCATGTATCAACACATGACATGTGGCCAATAACAACTAACATAAATTTAAGTTGGGAAATTAGATATGAAGGGCATACTAACCCATTAATAAATTGCATTACTCATCACTAGAAACAATAGACAAATAATAATGCATGACATAGTCAGTGGACAGTTGTGACCACCAATACTGTCATGGTCAGGGATGAAGCTGAGCAAGGGGAGGGCAAAGCTGAAGATGGAATGCAGGAATTTACAATGGAGAAAATGGAGCTGTACTTTTTGTGTTGTTGGAGATGGGTCGTCAGAGCAGGATCTTCCAAGGATCTTGATACTGAAAGGAAGTTCTTCTGCATACATGCCAAGGTGGCAGCATTACATGGAAAGGAAGATGGTGATACAGAGAAAAAATGTAGCAGCATTACTGATAAGAGATATATTTCCATTGAGAAAGCAAGTCAACAGTGGCTGGATAACACTGTTGAGGGAGTAATAATGTTTTCATCCTCTAGAACTGGTTATCATCAGTTATCCACAGCTCAGCAGTGGATAGCATAGACGGAACACATAGCAGCAGGAGTTACAGCCTTTTCATCAGGAAATGTAGAGCCAATTCGACACATCCACAAACAAGAGTGAATAAGGATGAATAGCATCCTACATAGATTTAGTTACTAAAAATGTACAGAAGATAGTTATCATTATTGTTTAGAAATAGAGAAGTTTACTGTTAATAAGAACAGAATCAAAGACGGCTACTAGAAGAAGAGTTACAGTAAAAGCTGGCTACTTGGATTTCAAAGTGAAAAAGGAGAGAAGTGTTTCCACGTTGTGAGGTAAAAGTACTTCAAGCAGGAGCAATCACAGTATTAGAAGGATTTTCAGTAAGTAGATTATACTGAAGCATTAGGTTCTAGATTTTTAGGCAGATTAACTTGGCAGCAGAGTTTAGAAAATTTTGGGGGAAATGAGAAATCCTCTTGAGATTTTACCAAATTTGTAACTTGATTTGGGGAGAATTAATATCTTTAAACCATGAATATGATACATTGCTCTATTTATTTAGGGTTTTTTTTTTAATTTCCTTAATGTCTCTCAACAAGCTTTTATAAACTTATAACAATGTGATTCAATAGTTCATAAAAATAAAAACCTGGAAACAACCCATGTTCATAAAAAATGCAAAGCGTAAGTAAAATACAATAGAATATTCTATAGCAAAGAAAATAAAATAACTTTTATAGCTGTATGTAACTTTATAAATAATATTGGGCAAAGTGAGACACATGATACACATAGTAATACTTGATAAAAATATTCAATAACAGGCTAAATAAAACTGCATTATTTATAATGCAAAAAAAAATAGAAATGTAAAGAAATGGCTCCTATAAAAGTCATTATAATAGTTTCCTCTACAGGGGAAAGATGAGGAGTTTTCTAAGGTTGTTATTGACTTGGTTGCTTTTTGACCTGAGTGGTAGCATTGCAGGCATTTGCTTCATAATTACTCATTAAGCCATAAATATATGTTTTGTGTACTACCCAGTAAATAAGCCAATAACCAAAGAAACACCAAGGGAAAAGAAAATTAAACAAAATTTGAGGAAAAGTAAAAACAAAACTTGAAACCATCAAAATTAAGGAGAGATGACGGATTGCAAAAATGACCACAAATTCTTCATAGCTCTTCCCACAAAAGAGAAGTAGTCTCCATCCCCACTCACTGAATCTAGGCTGCCTTTGTGACTTACTTTGGCCATTGCAATGCTACCAAATGTGACAGAAGCAAAGGCTTGAAAAGTGCTTGCAGGTTAGGGTTTGCCTTCTTTTGCTGCTTTGAACCCAGTTGCCATTTGAAGAGGCCCAGGCTGGCCTACTAGATGGTAGAAACACTTGACCTGTGTTTTCCATCACCTCAGTCAACCAACAGACAGGTAAATGAAGCCATCTGAAACCAACCAGCCCCAACCTATGAACTAGCCAACTCCAGCTATGTGAGGGAGCCATCATAAGAGAAGTAGAAGACGTGCATAGCTGGACATAGCCCAAATTGCCAACCCACAGAATCATGAGCTAAAAACAATTCTTCCTTTAGGCCACTACATTTTGGGGTGGTTTATTTTCAGCAAAGGTTAATCATCAAATCATCAAACCAGCAGAATATTTAGATATTTCCAGGTGCCAAAACAGAGTACCTTAGAACACTGTGGCAGTGATTATGAATCCAAGTATTTTCACAGTAAATGCAAAAGAGAAAACACATCAAATTTATTTAGAGTTCACTTTCTAACAAACACATGCCAACAAAAGACAAAGAAAAACATACTCCTATTGACTAACTTCAAGGATAAACTTATCACGAGTTATTTTAAAAGGACATTGGAAAACTTCCAGTCAAGATGGTGGCTTAGTCAGATACCATGCCGTCTCTCTACAGCAAACACTCAAGAAACCAAGTGAAACAGTTACAGATGACAATCCTGGAACTCTGTGCATCAAATGAAAGGATAAAGAGTTAGATCAAACACTGATTGGAAAAAGATACTGAACTTAAACAGCGAATGAAAAGAGAAACAGAGCAGAGGTGCCATGCCAGCCAGCCTGACAAGAGTGGCCATCTTAAAACAAACCCGACAGTGATCTTGGGTGACAAGAACAGGAAGGCAACTTCACAAAACTCCCAATAGGAGACAGACAAAGTGTGTAGACACACCAGGAGTGAAACAAGGTAAGCAACATGACCTAGAGCTAAGAAGGGAAAGTACAGGAAGGAAGGCAAGAGTTTCAGGGATGCCCGCATTCACAGAAAAGGGAGGAAGCTAGAATCCAGAGACAGGGTGGCTCCCCGGTGGTGGTCTCTGACTATTACAGCAGCTGGCATGCACAGAGGACAGATCCATAGAGAGACAGTAGGATGTCCCCTACTCGACCACACCCAGGACAATCGCCCCTCCTTGCATTTGGTCGGGGCTAGGACCAGATTACTGGCTGCACCCAATGGGAAGTGCCCAGGTACCCTCACCTGTCAGCCAAACGAGCACTCTGCCCCTCTCCCTCCCTCCTTATGATTAACGGCATGAATTCTCTCATCCCTCCTGCCCTGACTGCCAGAGACCACAGTATAAGCCCCCCTCCTCACTCTCATCCCACCCCATCTGCCACCCCCTGCCCACTTGGTGAGCAGTGGAAAGAGAGCAATCCCTGGCTGCATGTCTTGCCCCACCCCTTACCTATTGCCCTACTGAGTGGGTAGAGAGAGTGCCTCCACACTCCCCTGACCCACACCACCCCCTGCCCCTGCCCCACCAAATCAACATAGCACCTCCATGACTGTGAGCATTCCTCACTGCTGGACTGATGACAGATAGCAGCCAGTGCTCACCCAGCATGACATCAGCTATCTCGCATGCACAGTGAACAGTGATATGGGCTCACCCTGCCCATAGCAGCCATGCCTGTCTGAAGACAGGTGGTGAACATTCCCGTGCCACCAGACAAGTGACCAGCGAAGCATGCCTGACCCATCCACAATGACACATCAAAACAAAACAAACAAAGATCATAAAAAAATAAAATAACACCTTAATACCTTGGAGACAGCAGATAATATCAAAACATATAAAGAAACAGGGCAAGATGGCTCAAGCAAGTGACCAAAATAAAGAGACAGAAAATCTTCCTGAGGAAGAAATGGTAATGGAACTACATGATAAGGAACTCAAAAGACTTATATACAGGGTCCTCAAACTGATCAAAGAGTACACAGAAGAATCCAAGAAAAACACAGACAAAGCCCTAGAATTCGGGAAAACAATACAAGAGTAAAATGACAAAATAAATAGACAACTGGAAACCACAGAAACACAACAATAAGAAATCCAGAAGATTAATAAAAAAATTTCAAAATCGATAACTCAGTGGAAGGACATAGCAGTAGAATTGAAACAATGGAAGACAGAATCAGTGAAATAGAGGACAAATCCCTTGATACTAATTTGTTTGAGGAACATTCCAAAAAAAAAAAAAAAAAGAATGAAGAAAGCCTAAGAATCATATAGGATACTATCAAGAAAAATAACTTACATGTGATAGGAATTCCAGAACACGAGGAGACAAAAAAAAGAGAAAAAAGCACAGAAAAAATTTTTTGAAGATTTGTTGGTAGAAAACTCCCCTACTACCAAGAAAGACAAGGAGATATCCATCCAAGAAGCTCGATGAACCCAATAGAGGGTAGACCCCAAAAGAAAGTCAGCAAGACATATCCTGATTAAACTTTCCAAAGACAGAGAAAGAATCAAGAGAGTAGCTTGGGAAAAATGAACTGTCATCTACAAAGGGAACCAATAAAACCAAACTCTTATTTCTCAGCAGAAATCATCTTGGCAAAAAGGCAATGGAATGACATCTATAGAAGACTGAAAGAAAAAAAAAATTCTAACAAACAATTATATATCTAGCAAAATTGTCTCTCAAATACAATGGTGAAGCAAGAATGTTTCCAGATAAACAGAAATTAAGGAAATTTGTAAAAATCAGACCAACCTTACAAGAAATACTAAAGAGAGTCCTTTGGTGAAAGGAACAATGACACCAGACAACAACCTGAGATTAAGACACATGACAGCATCACTGAGACACCAACTGAGATAAAGAACTCTCAAAAACAAAATAAAGCTACAAGTCTGAAAAAAGGGAACAAGAGACACCAAACTGTACACAATGACAGCTTCAAAATAAAAAGAGGAAATAAATGGTGTAGTTACAGAACTTCCATATGGAGAGGAAGTCAAGGTGATATCAAGATATAACAGATAGTTTTAAACTTAGGAAGTTAAAGGCAAATTTCATGGTAACCAAAAAGAAAACTGCTGTGTTGTAGGCAATTCACGGCTAAATTTTCTAAAACATACCAGTACTTCAGAGATGGATTGTTTAGTTGATTAAACTGAGAGCTGTTTGTTTTAGATATAAGACCTGAGAAGGACAAATTGTTTTACTAAAATATCCTCAAGATTCTATGCCTGACTCTGTTTTTCTTTTGACACTTTTTCCATTAGGGTGTCTTACTACCGTAGCTTGAAATTTCATTTTTATGAAAATAAATTTTATGTCTATAGCTCTACTCCCAATTTTCTAAAATCAAATCAATTTGCAGCTATCTTTCTGATATTTCTATCTGGATGTCCCATTAATACCTTAGACATTACACCTACCACCATTGAGTCGATTCCAACTCGTAAGGACCCTATAGGACAGAGTAGAACTGTCCCATATGGTTTCCAAGGAGCACCTGGTAGATTCGAACTCCAGACCTTTTTGGTTAGCAGCCATGGCTCTTAACCACTACACCACCAGGGTTTCCTTAGACATCATATGTACTAAATGAGAAACAAAACTATTCCTCCAGAAACATACCCACAAACCCAGACAGCACCTATTTCTGACATTTTTATATATGGACTGATTCTCCAGATTTTTTGCTCATGAAAACCTTTCCAATATTTTAAGACCATCATAAAAACCACTATCTCCTTAAGGGCATGACTAAATATTACTCTTGACCTCCTTTATACAATTAAAAAAATATTTTTCTTTGCTTTGGTACAATCATTGTGTACTTGCTTTATTCCTCTAACTCATCTTAAATCTTTTGAAGGGAAAGGCTGTGCCTTACTCTCTGCCTTCTCCACAATGGTTAGCACAATGCTTTCCACATAAAAGAAGCTCAATAAACATTTGTTAATTTTGCAGTCCAATGTCCAATCTCATATTTTGACCCAGGCAGAAAGTCAACCTATTTCAGCATGACCATGTATCTGCAGGTAGAAGTGAAATTAACATTTGGTAAAAATATCGTGCAGACTGTTGGCAATGTGGGGGATGAGCTATGAAAGACTGTCATGCTCGTTTTCCTATGGAATCTATATTGGAGCTTGAGTAAAACGAGGTAAGTTGGTGGTGAAAGACTAACTCTTGGAAAATGTCTTCATTTAGAGAAAATGAAAAAAAGCAGAGAGAGAGAAAAAATAATAGCTGGAAATGAGGGAGAAAAATATAAAGGAATTTAAAAGTGAAGAGAACTTTTTTACAAACTGAGAGTTAACCAAGCTTGTCAAATCTTTTAGAGGGATCCAGGAGAATGAAGACTGAGGAAAAGACTGTGGACACATATTACACTTTGCAGTAGAATATATTGAAAACATGAACAATCATGATGCCATTATTCTTTCATTTAAAATACACTGTGTAATTATCAAATTCATTGAACTAAATATTTATCATTTGTGCATTTTATTGTACATAAATTAATCCTTAATAAAATGTATTATGAATAGGTTGCTACACAAATACTTCTTTGACTTGATTTTCACTAATTTCTACAGTATCTTATATGTAGCTTAACACTTACTTGGACATATTTAAAGAGCGCATCTTATTTAAGATAAACAGAGTAGGTCCCCAACTTATGACAGGATTCCGTTCTGACCATCTGTCATAATTCAGTTCTGACATAAATCAAATTCTTCTTTTTGTTTTGTTAGTTTTCATAGTCTACTACACAGCGGTGTTTTGAACAGTTTTGAACATCTGTGAGTGAACATCTGATAATGATAGTATCAGCAAATTACATGCAACAACATTATATGCAGTCCATATTACTAACAATAAGATGTACAAAAAAAAGTCCTAAGTGCAGTTCGTCATAGCTGGAATATGTCGTTAACTCAGAGGCTACCTGTAGAATCAAGAAAACCTAGGTGTAATATTCAATATATCAATGGAGAAATAATTTTCAGTTATTCAAGTGACCAGAGGAAAAGCGAGAAAAGAACAAATATGAAGTAAGTTATTCACAAACAATATGAATATGATTTTTATGTTTACTGTTATTAATATTAGTAATACACTAAACAATAAATATATTCTGGAAATTTAACAGAAAATTCTATTCTACTGGGTCATGTGAAAGAAAAAGTCATAAGAACTTAATTGACTAGCTGTATGTTCAAATACCAATACGAACTTATCTTTACAATAAGAAGTTTACAAGCTTGTGTTATAGGGCATTTTCATCACATATATTCAGAGATGACTAAAGGCATAGTGGAACATCGGTGGTTCAGAGCTAGAATTCTCGCTTTTTAGTGTGGGGTACCTGGCTCCTATTCCTGGCCAAAGCTCCTCATGCGTAGCCACCACTCACCTGTCAGTGGTGTTTTGGATGCTGCTATAATACTGAACAGGTTTTAGTGGAGCTTCCACACTAAGACTGACTTGGAAGAAAGGCCTGGAGATTTACCTCCAAAAATTAGCCAATGAAAACCCAGTGGACCAAAATGGTTTGACCAGGCAGCATTTTGCTCATTGTGCATGGAGTCACCATGAGTCTAACGCTGACTGGATGGTAACTAACAATAACAAAGGCATAGTAGCTATACCCACTATGGATCTATTTGTCATACTGTGGTGGCTTGCATGTTGCTGTGATTCTGGAAGCTTTGCCAAAGGTATTTCAAATACTAGGAAGGTTACCTTGGTGGACAGATTTCAGTGGAGCTTCCAGACTAAGACAGACTAGAAAGAAGGGACTGACAATCTAGTTCTAGAAAAATTGGCCAGTGAAAACCTTATGAATAGTAGCAGAACACTGTCTGATATAGAACTGAAAGACGATCCCCTCAGGTTGGAAGACACTCAAAATATGACTGGAGAAGAGCTGCCTTCTCAAAGTAGAGTAGACATTAATGACGTGGATGGAGTAAAGCTTTTGGGACCTTCACTTGCTGCTGTGGCACGACTCAAAATGAGAAGAAACAGCTGCAAACATCCATTAACAATCAGAACGTGTAATGCACAAAGTATGAATCTAGGAAAATTGGAAGTCATAAGAAATGAAATGGAATGCATAAACATGGATATCCTAGCATTTAGTGAGCTGAAATGGACTGATATTGGCCATTTTGAATCAGAATCATATGGTCTACTATGCCAGGAATGAAAAACTGGAGAGGAATGCCATTGCATTCATTATCAAAAAGAACAATTAAACATCTGTCTTGAAGTACAACCCTATCAGTGATACGATAATATCCACATGGCTACAAGGAAGACCAGTTTATACAACTAGTATTCAAATTTACACACCAACCACTAAGGCCAAAGAAGAAGAAATTGAAGATTTTTACCAACTTCCACAGACTGAAATTGATCAAACATTTAATCCAGATGCATTGATAATTACTGGTGATTGGAACGTGGAACTTGGAAAGGAAGAAGAATTATGGTGTTGGAGAAGAATATTGAATATGCCATGGACTGCCAAAAGAATGAACAAATCTGTCTGGGAAGAAGTACAGCCAGAATGCTCATCAGAAGCAAGGGTGATGAGACTCCGTCTCACGTACTTTGGACAAATTATCAGGAAGGACCAGTCCCTGGAGAAGGACATCATGCTTGGCAAAGCAGAGAGTCATGGAAAATGAGAAAGACCCTCAATGAGATGGATTGACACAGTGGCTGCAATAACAGGCTCAAGCATAACAATGACTGTGAGTATGTTCCAGGACTGGCAGTGTTTCCTTTTCTTGTACATATGAGTTGCAAATGGCTCAATGGCATCTAACAACGACAACAGTAGCCATACGGATAAAGTGATTATTTACAGCCAAAACAAGCATTGCTCAAATGTCTTGCTGTTACCAATTGTCCACAAAATTGTGCTACATCACCTCATCGTTTTTTTTTTTTTAATCTGCAAAAGTGTCGAAGGCCATAAATATCTAGTTTATATGTTAAAAATCATAGTTAAAAAAATTGTGACACATTAAGTATAACTTAGCCTGCTTGACAGCCTTTCATTATTCTATTTCACACTTGTGTAATTTCATATTGATGATGAGTCTACCCTTATTGCTTGATGTCAAAACCTCCAGTATTGATAAAATTCTGAAACTAGGTGAGCTTGGTAGAGCAAAATTAATGACAATCTCAGAATACCTGACTCTTGATTAATAAAAGGGCGTACTCACCTCCCCACCTCCCAAAAACACATAAATAAGGAGGGGGCCAAGATGGCGGACTAGGTAGACGCTACCTTGGATCCCTCTTGCAACAAAGACTCGGAAAAACAAGTGAATCGATCACATACATAACAATCTACAAACCCTGAACAACAAACACAGATTTAGAGACGGAAAACGAACAAATACAGGGAAGCAGCGATTGTTTTCAGAGCCTGGAGCCAGCGTTCCAGTCAGGTAACCTTTGGCGCCCGATTTAGGGCAGGGCCCAGGGGAGCTGATGGCGCAAACAAGGGGCGCAGCTCTACCCCCCTGAACTCACCCCGGGAGGGGGCCCAGCCGGTCCGTGCGGGCGGCGTGGCGACCCAGCCAGTGGGAGAAGTCCCCGGGAGGCAGTGACTGGTCTTGGAGCGGGGAGAACAGCGTCCCAGCCGGGGAATCTTGCCACCGGGTTTTTGACTGGGCGCTGTCACAGTACAAGCACGGAGATCTGCTCCACTCCCCTGAACTAGCCCCGGAAGGGGGCCCAGCCAGTCCGCGGGACTGGTGCGATGACGCCGCGGGAGGGACGAGAAGTCCCCGGGAGGCAGCGACTGATTTTGGAGTCGGGAGTGCACTGTCCCAGCAGGGGAAACTTTGACGCTGTGCGTGGGACTGGCAGCAGAGGATCTGACCACGGCATCAGTGGGCCAGATCCCCGGGGGCAATCTCCACACAGCCAGCACACATAGGTGACACGCCCCTCAGGAATCTCAGAGAAAATAGTCATTCCAAGCAAGACAAGCAACTCTGGCTATATTCTGAGGTGCTAATTTTTTACACTCCTATCTCTCTGATCCCTCCCCCACCCTCCCCAGGCGGCTTCATTAACATTGGAATTTCCTGAGCCAAAGGGAGAATGGCTCCGCTCCGCGGCAGCTTTGCTTCCCCCCCCTTTTTTTTTCTTTTGGTCTTTTACTAACCCACTCTTCCGGCCTGAGAGAAGGAAACACAAGAAACCCAGGGACCAAAAATCCACCCCTAACTGGACTAAAAACACAGAACCAGCTACAGCCAAGCATATATGATCCAAATCTCAGACTTTCATCCTTACAGGGAACAAGGTGGCAGTTATAATCCAAAGACAGTTCTGATAGGGACCTGACTGCATTTTTTTTTAGCGGATTTTCTGGAAAAACTAGTTTCCCAGTGATGGCTCAGAGACAGCAGTCCATATCAAACCACATAAAGAAGCAGACCATGACAGCTTCTACAACCCCCCAAACAAAAGAATCAAAATCTTTCCCAAATGAAGATACAATTCTGGAATTATCAGATACAGAATATAAAAAACTAATTTACAGAATGCTTCAAGACATCACAAACGAAATAAGGCAAACTGCAGAAAAAGTCAAGGAACACACTGATAAAACTGTTGAAGAACTCAAAAAGATTATTCAAGAACATAGTGGAAAAATTAATAAGTTGCAAGAATCCATAGAGAGACAGCATGTAGAAATCCAAAAGATTAACAATAAAATTACAGAATTAGACAACGCAATAGGAAGTCAGAGGAGCAGACTCGAGCAATTAGAATGCAGACTGGGACATCTGGAGGACCAGGGAATGAACACCAACATAGCTGAAAAAAAATCAGATGAAAGAATTAAAAAAAATGAAGAAACCCTAAGAATCATGTGGGACTCTATCAAGAAGGATAACTTGCGTGTGATTGGAGTCCCAGAACAGGGAGGGAGGACAGAAAACACAGAGAAAATAGTTGAAGATCTGCTGACAGAAAACTTCCCTGACATCATGAAAGATGAAAGGATATCTATCCAAGATGCTCATCGAACCCCATTTAAGATTGATCCAAAAAGAAAAACACCAAGACATATTATCATCAAAATCGCCAAAACCAAAGATAAACAGAAAATTTTAAAAGCAGCCAGGGAGAAAAGAAAGGTTTCCTTCAAGGGAGAATCAATAAGAATAAGTTCAGACTACTCAGCAGAAACCATGCAGGCAAGAAGGGAATGGGACGACATATACAGAGCACTGAAGGAGAAAAACTGCCAGCCAAGGATCATATATCCAGCAAAACTCTCTCTGAAATATGAAGGCGAAATTAAGATATTTACAGATAAACACAAGTTTAGAGAATTTGCAAAAACCAAACCAAAGCTACAAGAAATACTAAAGGATATTGTTTGGTCAGAAAACCAATAACATCAGATACCAGCACAACACAAGGTCACAAAACAGAACATCCTGATATCAACTCAAATAGGGAAATCACAAAAACAAATTAAGATAAATTAAAAAAAAAAATGCTCATAACAGGGAATCACTGAAGTCAATACGTAAAAGATCACAATAATCAAAAAGAGGGACTAAATACAGGAGGCATAGAACTGCCATATGGAGAGTGATACAAGGCAATATAGAACAATACAAGTTAGCTTTTTACTTAGAAAAATAGGGGTAAAAAATAAGGTAACCACAAAGAGGTATAACAACTCCATAACTCAAGACAAAAGCCAAGAAAAACGTAACGACTCAACAAACATAAAGTCAAACACTACGAAAATGAGGATCTCATAATTTTCTAAGAAAAACATCTCAACACAAAAAAGTACGTGGAAAAATGAAATAGTCAACAACACACATAAAAAGGCATCAAAATGACAACACTAAACACTTATTTATCTATAATTACGCTGAATGTAAATGGACTAAATGCACCAATAAAGAGACAGAGAGTCTCAGACTGGATAAAGAAACACGATCCGTCAATATGCTGCCTACAAGAGACACACCTTAGACTTAGAGACACAAACAAACTAAAACTCAAAGGATGGAAAAAAATATATCAAGCAAACAATAAGCAAAAAAGAAGAGGAGTAACAATATTAATTTCTGACAAAATAGACTTCAGACTTAAATCCACCACAAAGGATAAAGAAGGACACTACATAATGATAAAAGGGACAATTGATCAGGAAGACATAACCATATTAAATATTTATGCATCCAATGACAGGGCTGCAAGATACATAAATCAAATTTTAACAGAACTGAAAAGTGAGATAGACACCTCCACAATTATAGTAGGAGGCTTCAACACACCACTTTCGGAGAAGGACAGGACATCCAGTAAGAAGCTCAATAGAGACACGGAAGATCTAATTACAACAATCAACCAACTTGACCTCATTGACTTATACAGAACTCTCCACCCAACTGCTGCAAAGTATACGTTTTATCTAGCGCACATGGAACATTCTCTAGAATAGACCACATATTAGGTCATAAAACAAACCTTTGCAGAATCCAAAACATCGAAATATTACAAAGCATCTTCTCAGACCACAAGGCAATAAAACTAGAAATCAATAACAGAAAAATTAGGGAAAAGAAATCAAATACTTGGAAACTGAGCAAAACCCTCCTGAAAAAAGACTGGGTTATAGAAGACATCAAGGAGGGAATAAGGATATTCATAGAATGCAACGAGAATGAAAATACTTCCTATCAAAACCTCTGGGACACAGCAAAAGCAGTGCTCAGAAGCCAATTTATATCGATAAATGCACACATACAAAAAGAAGAAAGAGCCCAAATCAGAGAACTGTCCCTACAACTTGAACAAATAGAAAGTGAGCAACAAAAGAATCCATCAGGCACCAGAAGAAAACAAATAATAAAAATTAGAGCTGAACTAAATGAATTAGAGAACAGAAAAACAATTGAAAGAATTAACAAAAAACCAAAAGCTGGTTCTTTGAAAAAATTAACAAAATTGATAAACCATTGGCTAGACTGACTAAAGAAATACGGGAAAGGAAACAAATAACCTGAATAAGAAACGAGAAGGACCACATCACAACAGAACCAAATGAAATTAAAAGAATCATATCGGATTATTACGAAAAATTGTACTCTAACAAATTTGCAAACCTAGAAGAAATGGATGAATTCCTGGAAAAACACTACCTACCTAAACTAACACATTCAGAAGTAGAACAACTAAATAGACCCATAACAAAAAAAAGAGATTGAAACCGTAATCAAAAAACTCCCAACCAAAAAAACCCTGGCCCAGACGGCTTCACTGCAGAGTTCTACCAAACTTTCAGAGAAGAGTTAACACCACTACTACTAAAGGTATTTCAAAGCATAGAAAATGACGGAATACTACCCAACTCATTCTATGAAGCCACCATTTCCCTGATACCAAAACCAGGTAAAGACATTACAAAAAAAGAAAATTACAGACCTATATCCCTCATGAACATAGATGCAAAAATCCTCAACAAAATTCTAGCCACTAGAATTCAACAACATATCAAAAAAATAATTCACCATGATCAAGTGGGATTTATACCAGGTATGCAAGGCTGGTTAAATATCAGAAAAACCATTAATGTAATCCACCACATAAATAAAACAAAAGACAAAAACCACATGATCTTATCAATTGATGCAGAAAAGGCATTTGACAAAGTCCAACACCCATTTATGATAAAAACTCTCACCAAAATAGAAGTTGAAGGAAAAGTCCTCAACATAATAAAGGGCATCTATGCAAAGCCAACAGCCGACATCACTCTAAATGGAGAGAACCTGAAAGCATTTCCCTTGAGAACGGGAACCAGACAAGGGTGCCCTTTATCACCGCTCTTATTCAACATCGTGCTAGAAGTCCTAGCCAGGGCAATTAGGCTAGACAAAGAAATAAAAGGCATCCGGATTGGCAAGGAGGAAGTAAAATTATCTCTATTTGCAGATGACATGATCTTATAAACATAAAACCCTAAGGAATCCTCCAGAAAACTACTGAAACTAATAGAAGAGTTTGGCAGAGTCTCAGGTTATAAAATAAACATACAAAAATCACTTGGATTCCTCTACATCAACAAAAAGAACACCGAAGAGGAAATAACCAAATCAATACCATTCACAGTAGCCCCCAAGAAGATAAAATACTTAGGAATCAATCTTACCAAGGATGTAAAAGACCTATACAAAGGAAACTACAAAGCTCTACTACAAGAAATTCAAAAGGACTTACTTAAGTGGAAAAACATACCTTGCTCATGGATAGGAAGACTTAACATAGTAAAAATGTCTATTCTACCAAAAGCCATCTATACATACAACGCACTTCCGATCCAAATTCCAATGTCATTTTTTAAGGGGATAGAGAAACAAATCACCAACTTCATATGGAAGGGAAAGAAGCCTCGGATAAGCAAAGCATTACCGAAAAAGAAGAAGAAAGTGAGAGGCCTCACTTTACCTGATTTCAGAAGCTATTTTACAGCCACAGTAGTCAAAGCAGCCTGGTACTGGTACAACAACAGGCACATAGACCAATGGAACAGAATTGAGAACCCAGATATAAATCCATCCATGTATGAGCAGCTGATATTTGACAAAGGCCCAGTGTCAGTTAATTGGGGAAAAGATAGTCTTTTTAACAAATGGTGCTGGCATAACTAGATATCCATTTGCATAAAAATGAAACAGGACCCATACCTCACACCAAGCACAAAAACTAACTCCAAGTGGATCAAAGACCTAAACATAAAGACTAAAACGATAAAGACCATGGAAGAAAAAATAGGGACAGCCCTAGGAGCCCTAATACAAGGCATAAACAGAATACAAAACATGACCAAAAATGATGAAGAGAAACCAGATAACTGGGAGCTCCTAAAACTCAAACACCTATGCTCATCTAAAGACTTCACCAAAAGAATAAAAAGACCACCTACAGATTGGGAAAGAATTTTCAGCTATGACATCTCCGACCAGCGCCTGATCTCTAAAATCTACATGATTCTGTCAAAACTCAACCACTAAAAGACAAACAACCCAATCAAGAAGTGGGCAAAGGATATGAACACACACTTCACTAAAGAAGATATTCAGGCAGCTAACAGATACATGAGAAAATGCTCTCGATCATTAGCCATTAGAGAAATGCAAATTAAAACTACGATGAGATTCCATCTCACTCCAACAAGGCTGGCATTAATCCAAAAAACACAAAATAATAAATGTTGGAGAGGCTGCGGAGAGATTGGAACTCTTATACACTGCTGGTGGGAATGTAAAATGGTACAACCACTTTGGAAATCTATCTGGCGTTATCTTAAACAGTTAGAAATAGAACTACCATACAACCCAGAAATCCCACTCCTCGGAATATACACTAGAGATACAAGAGCCTTCACACAAACAGATATATGCACACCCATGTTTATTGCAGCTCTGTTTACAATAGCAAAAAGCTGGAAGCAACCAAGGTGTCCGTCAACGGATGAATGGGTAAATAAATTGTGGTATATTCACACAATGGAATACTACGCATCGATAAAGAACAGTGACGAATCTGTGAAACATTTCATAACATGGAGGAACCTGGAAGGCATTATGCTGAGCGAAATCAGTCAGAGGCAAAAGGACAAATATCGTATAAGACCACTATTATAAGATCTTGAGAAATAGTATAAACTGAGAAGAACACATACTTTTGTGGTTACGAGGAGGGGAGGGAGGGAGGGAGGGAGGGAGAGAGTTTCTTTACTGATTAATAAGCTGAAAAGAACTGCTTTAGGTGAAGGGAAGGACAACACTCAATACACGGAAGGTCAGCTCAACTGGACTGGACTGGACCAAAAGCAAAGAAGCTTCCGGGATAAACTGAATACTTCAAAAGTCAGCAGAGCAAGGGCGGGGGTTCGGGAACCATGGTTTAAGGGGACTTCTAAGTCAATTGGCAAAATAATTCTATTATGAAAACACTCTGCATCCCACTTTGAAATGTGGCGTCTGGGGTCTTAAAACCTAACAAGCAGCCATCTAAGATGTATCAACTGGTCTCAACCCACCTGGAGCAAAGGAGAATGAAGAACACCAAGGTCACACGACAACTAAGAGCCCAAGTGACAGAGAGGGCCACATGAACCAGAGACCTACATCATCCTGAGACCAGAAGAACTAGTTGGTGCCCGGCCACAATCGATGACTGCCCTGACAGGGAGCACAATTGATAACCCCTGAGGGAGCAGGAGATCAGTGGGATGCAGACCCCAAATTCTCATAAAAAGACCATACTTAATGGTCTGGATGTGACTAGAAGAATCCCAGCGATCATGGTCCCCAAACCTTCTGTTGGCACAGGACGGGAACCAGCCCCGAAGACAATTCATCAGACATGAAAGGGACTGGACAGTGGGTGGGAGAGAGATGCTGATGAAGAGTGAGCTACTTGTATCAGGTGGACACTTGAGACTGTGTTGTCATCTCCTGTCTGGAGGGGGGATGGGAGGATAGAGAGAGTTGGAGGCTGCCAAAGTTTTCACGAAAGGAGAGACTGGAAGGGCTAACTCATTAGGGGGAGAGCAAGTGGGAGTAAGGAGTAAGATGTATATTAACTTATATGTGACAGACTGACTTGATTTGTAAACGTTCACTTGAAGCTCAATAAAAGTTAATAAAATAAATAAATAGGTATGCATCAAAAAAAAAAAAAATCTAACGAGCCAGTGTCCAGAATTCCTTGTTTTTTATAAATTTCTTAAGAATATCATCCCATGTGCAATTAGCACAGGCACCTAGGTGGTTTAGAAAATAGTATAGCACTTAAAAGCAAGTCCTGGTGGTACAATGACTCAGTGCTTGGCTGCTAACAGAAAGGTCTTAGGTTCGAACCCACCATTTGTTCCGCAGAAGAAAAGACCTAGAGATCTGCTCCCATGAAGATTACAGTCTAGAAAACCCTATGGGGGAAGTTCTACTCTGTCAAACATAGTTGCTATGAAACAGAATCAACTCCAGGCACACGACAACAACAACATAACACTTAAAAGTGAGATTAAGATTTCCAGGAGTTATAGAATTTGAATATAGTTATCTCAAGAGCCAGTACAGGATTTAGAAGAGAAATCTTGCCTGCCTTCTTTGAACTTTCCTATATTTGTTATTTAGTCTCCCCCTGATTCCTACGAGTGTTTTTCAGTAAAAGACTTAAACGAGGAGACCATAGGATTGTTTTAGGAATAACCAGGGTTTGGGAAGGCTGTAGCATCTTGGGTGAGAGAATGAATGGACACTGAGGATTTGTGGATAGAGTGAGCAGTACCAACTATGGAAAGAAGATTAAAAAAAAAAAATTCTCAATGTGGGGTAGGGGGTGGTGAGCAAAGGAAACTTTGGGAATTTTTTTTTTTTTTTTTCTGGCCATAAAAATGGAATGCAGGGCTGAGAAGTAAAAGGCCTGTGGGCAATTTCCTGACATGCCGGAAAATATTCTAATGAGATCCCTCAATATAATTAATCCTAAGTGCTGAGAAATAGGGACAGTATAAAGTACTTACCTTTGCCGTATTCTGGATTCTGAATCGGAGTGCATAGTCAACAAAAGCCTCTTTCTCTGCAGCCAATCACCCTTAGCACACTTCCAAAATGCCTAGCTCCTTCCTGGTTGTATAGCTATGAATGTGTTTGTCACAGACACTTTGTATAATTCAAAAAGAAAATCTTACCTTTAGCTATTTCAAATATTTTCATGCAAGTTGACATTGTCTCCTGAGGACTTTCTCTGCCGTTGTTCAGAAAAGAAAATTGTACCTATAAAGACTTAGTCATGTCAAAAGTTAGGCTCCAGAGAATAATGTAGGTAAGTCCCTTTTGAAAGCCTCTTTCCACCACCCACCCCTCAAACCCACTAATGAATTTAAGATGATTAAATTGCGAAAGACAGGACAGAAAGGTGATGTTTTGACAAGATGATCTTGGTTGTTTGGAAGCACCCCCCAGGCAATTGGGGGCCTTATGGATTCCTCCATAATGCAGATAAAACTTCACGATATATTTAAATCCTTTTCTGTAAACATTTCCCTGATTTGTCGCCAAGCAGTCACTGAATTTAGTAATCCAGACAGATTACCATAGGGGCTCTATTTTTAGGGTCCTTCTGTTGCTGTGGCAGTTGGAGCTGATCGGATTACCACTACATCCTACCCATGTAAAATGCATTGATGCTTCAGGAGAAACCTGCTCTCCACTCAAGTAATTATAATGTCAGTCTCATAGCTGGATATTTCTCTCTGAATTTATTTTGTACCATTGTGGCCCGTTCGCTATTAACTCATGAGATAGCACATTGTCTTTTGGTTTTGCTCTGTGCCTGTCAACACTAATTCATCGTGTGTATGTGCGTGTGTGTGTACATGTGTGCGTGTGTGCATGTGTGTGCGTCGGGGGTGGGGAGGGTGAGTGATAGTAAATGCACGTTGTGGGTCATAGAGGGCATATATAATTTCTCTGATTCTGAAGGCAGAAAAATACGTAACGCAGATGTTAATGTCCTACAAATGACAATATCGCCATCTAGTGGAGAAAATGCATTTAATCATTATTATCTTCTATTTTACTGTGGGAGCCCTGGTTGGGCAGTGGTTAAGAGCTACAGCTGTTAACCAAAAACATCAGCAGTTCGAATCCACCAGCTGCTCCTTGGAAACCCTATGGGGCAATTCTACTCCGTCCTAAACGGTCGCTATGAATTGGAATCGACTTGACAGCAACAGGTATTTTACTATCAAGGTCCTTGGGTAACGCAAATGATTAGCTCTTAGATACTAAACAAAAAGTTACTGATTCAAATCCACCCAACCGTGCTGCGAGAGAAAGCCCTGGCAATTCACTTTCCTAAGACTACATCCACTGGAAACTCTACAGAGCGCAGTTCTACCCTGAAACACATGCCGTCATCATGAATCTGAATCGTGTACTTTACTGTCAGTTGAGAAAAGAATCATTTATAAATTTATCTCAGCATTTCATTGTGTTGCACTTTTATGAATATAAGTGTTTTCCTAAACCAAACTGGACCCCACCCTGTAGTCAGTCTTTGCAAGGGAAAAATAATTCCATTTGCTTCAGAGGGAGTTTGGCCTCCAGAAATGTCTGTCCTGAAATACCTGGAAGCACAGTTTGTCCATATAGTTTTCCATGATTTTTCATGAAGCACTGGGTCAGAGGCAGTTACAAACTGTAATGAAATAACAAGTAGAACTTATTTCATATGCATTCTAGTATTTGGTCTAAGAAGTAAATTATCTTATTTCCCTTGAAAACCTTTTATCAATTCCATAGTAATTATACCCCAAAAATTCAGTATAAATTATACACATATAAGCAAGTAAATTATACTTTTTCCTTCTAGAGGAATAAAGGCTAAAGTTGAACGTTAAGATTTTTGGTTTTGTAACTTATTACAAACCCAATCAAAAAGACCTTTTAATATAAAATCAATTTCTTTTGCAAACATTCTTGAATACATTGTTATTTGTTAATGCAAATGGAGATTGTTTTAACTAATCTTCCAGCCCAAATCCAGTTATTCAGCTTGTAATGACAAATTTATTAACATAAATACATCCACATTGGCCAGAGAACCAAGATGGTGATGGTGGAGAAGACGGCCAACTGGGCACACTGCAAAGCCCCCTCCAGGTGTCAAGACCTGTCAGGGATCAGCATGCAGTGCTGTATTAGTTATCTAGTGCTGCTATAACAGAAATACCACATGTGATGGCTTTAACAAAGAGAAATTTATTCTCTCACAGTCTAGGAGGATACAAGTACAAATTCAGGGTGCCAGCTCCACGGGAAGGCTTTCTGTCTCCGTCAGCTCTGGGAAGGGTCCTTGTCACCAATTTTCCTCTGGTCTAGGAGCATCTCAGCACAGGGACACTCTGTCCAAAGGACACACTGTCCTGGCTCTTCTCGGATGGTGGAAATGAGGTCCCCTTGTCTCTCTGCTTGCTTCTCTTTTTTATATCTCAAGAAAGATTGACTTAAGACACAACCTCATCTTGTAGATTGAGTCCTGCCTCGTTAGTATAACTACCTCTAATTAACATCATAGAGGTAAGATTTACAATACATAGGAAACTCACATCAGATGACAAAATGGTGGAGAATCACGCAATACTGGGCATCATGATCTAGCCAAGTTGACAGATATTTGGGGGGGGGTGGGGGGGACAGAATTCAATCCATGAAAAGTACCCAGGCTCCTCTTTGTATACCTGAGGAGGCCAGTCTCTCTATAGGGGCTGAGTCAGGTAACCCAATTCATAAGAGCCAGGTCTTTCAAACCAGAATGTCAAATGATTAATATGAAATGGAGGGTGTTCATTTCCTGAGTCTGAAATATCTGAATGTGCTGCCCAAAGCAGCTGATACCTGGGTATCTGAGAATCTGAAAGAGTTTGGAGCAACTACAGATGTTGTATCCAGGTTACAGCAAAGTCTGATGACTTTCTACAGTACTTCCTTCTCTCCTTCCCTCTCCATCTTTCCTCTTCTTTCTTTTTTCCTTTCATTTTTCATCTCTCTTGTTTTTAAATTGTACTTTAAATGAAGGATTACAGAGCAAACTAGCTTCTCATTAAACAATTAATACACATATTGTTTTGCGACCTTGGTTGCCAACCCCGCAACATGTCAACACCCTCCCCTTCTTGACCTTGGGTTTCCTGTTATCAGCTTTCCTGTCCCCTCTGCCTTCTAGTCCTTGCCCTTGGGCTGATGTGTCCGTTTAGTGTCATTTTGTTTTATGCGCCTGTCTAATCTTTGGCTGAAGGGTAAACCTCAGGAGTGACTTCAGTACTGAGTTAAAAGTGTGTCTGGGGGTCATACTGTCAGGTTTTCTCCAGTCTTTCTCAGACCAGTAAGTCTGGCCCTATTTTGTGAGTTAGAATTTTGTTCTACATTTTTCTCCAGCTCCGTCCAGGACCCTCTGTTGTGATCACTGTCAGAGCAGTCACTGGTGGTAGCCGGGTACCATCTAGTTGTGCTAGATTCAGCCTGGTGGAGGCTAGAGTAGTTATGGTCCATCAGTCCTTTGGCCTAATCTTTCCCTTGTGTGTTTTTATCATTCTCCCTTGGTCCAGATGGAGTAAGACCAGTGGAGTATTTTAGATGGCTGCTCAGAAGCTTTTAAGACCCCGGACACTACTAACCAAAGTAGAACGTAGAACATTTTCTTTATAAACTATGTTATGCCAGTTGAGCTAGATGTTCCCTGAGACCATAGTCCCCACAGCCCTCAGCCCTGTAGTTTGGTTTCTCAGGGAATTTGGTTGTGTCTTTGGAACTTTCATGACCTTGCCTTGGAGAAGTTGTGCTGGCTTCCCCAGTATTGTGTACTGTCTTACCCTTCACCAAAGTTACTACTTAACTATTTAGTGTTTTTCCCCTCACCCCACCCCTCCCTTGTAACCACCAAAGGTTGTTTCTTTTTGTGTGTAAACCTTTTCATGAGTTTTTACAGTAGTGGTCTCATACAATATTTGTCCTTTTGTGATTGACTTTATATCACTCAGCATAATGCCCTCCAGATTCATCCATGTTGTGATATGTTTTGCAGATTCATCATTGTTCTTTATTGTTGCATAGTAGTCCATTGTATGTATGTATCATAGTTTTTTTATCCATCCATCTGTTGGTGGACACCTAGGTTATTTCCATCTTTTTGCTATTGTGAACAATGTTGTGATGAACATGAGTATGCATATGTCTATTTGTGTGATGGCTCTTATTTCTCTAGGATATATTCTTAGGATTGGGATTACTGGATCATATGATATTTCTATTTCTATCTTTCTAAGGAAGTGCCTTATCATTTTCCAAAATGGTTGTAACATCTTGCACTCCCACCAGCAGTGCATAAGAGTTCCAGTCTCTCTGAAGCCTCTCCAACATTTTATTTATTTATTTATTTATTTAAATTTGTGCCAGTAATGTCAGGGTGAGATGATATCTCATTGTGGTTTTCATTTGTATTTCTCTAATGGCTAGTGATTGAATGTCCTTATGTGTCTGTTAGTTGCCTGAAGTCTTCCTTGGTGAAGTGTCTGTTCATGTCCTTTGCCCATTTTTTAACTGGATTACTTGTCTTTTTGTTGTAGAGGTGTACTATAGGGTCCTACAGTGTCCTATCGGGTCGCTATGAGTCAGAATCCACTTGATGGCAACAGGTGTGTGGTTTTTTGTTTTTTTTTTTAATACGAGTACTTGAAGGAAACATGGGTAAACTCCATATAACCTGAATACTAAAAAAAAGCTCTCTATGACTCAGCATCTAGCAAGAACAAAAGAAAAGCTTGATAATTTGGACTACATAAAAAGGAAAAAATGAAATAAGCTCTTGTATCACAAAAAATGGTCAACATCTCAAAAGGAAAGTGATTGAAAACATGAACAAACAATTGAAAAATGAATCCCTTCAGCTCATGAAAAGAATTCCCTTACTAGTAATGTGAGAAATGCAAGTTAAAAATCCCTCCAAGGTAGCAATTCTCACCAATCAGAATGGCAAAAAAAAAAAAAAAAATCTTGGCAAACCTTTTTCCTTTTGTTGAAAAGACTAAGGGGAAACAAGCCCTCTCATACATTGCTGGTGGGGAGGCAAATTGGCATAATTCTTGCAAACATGGGAACTTGGCAATGCCCAGCAAAACTATATATGCATTTAGTTTTTTGACCTAGTCATTCCACTTCTAAATACTTACCCTGAACTGGTACCTCCAACAATTTCAAAATACTTCTAAATACTTACCCTGAACTGGTAAAACCTCCAGCAATTTCTAAATACTTAAGCTGAACTGGTACATCCAACAATTTCAAAATGCATATGAATGAGTGTATTCATTGCAGCAGTAATTACAAAATATTGGAAACAATCTATATTTCTAAATACAGGGTAGTGGTTGACAAAAATTATGATACATCCACAAAATGAATTACTATTGAGCTGAAAACCTTTGGTGCAGTGGTTAAGAGCTACGGCCGCTAACCAAAAGTCAGCAGTTTGCATCCACCAAGCACTCCTTGGAAACCCTATGGGGCAGTTGTATTCTGTGCTGTAGGGTCACTATGGTCAGAACTGACTCAATGACAATGGGTTTTGTGAAAATAATAAAATGAAAAAGATCTCTATGCACCAATAAAAAGTGATTTCTGGGACGTATTGTTAAAACCAAAAAAAAAAAAAGTGCAAAACAGTTTCTATAGCTTTCTATTTTTGTGTAAAAAAGAAATAAAAATAAGAAAATATACATAAACCCACTATTTTTTTTTTTTTTTTTGCAGAAAGTATATGCTAAATTCATGTAATTGGGTATCTAAAGTAGGTGGGGGCAAAAGGGCTGGGCCGGATGAGGAAACTGGGACAGAGTAGATGATATGAGAGGAGTGACACACTTTTCTGACTCTACCTTTTTATGTATCTTTGACTTTTAAAAAGAATTAATGTTTCATATGTATATGCCCAAAAATAAATAAGTAAAATTAACAATGATGGGAGAATTGAAAAGAAATAAAAATAGAAGTAAATTAAAACCAAACTATACTTCAAATGAATCACATGACCGTAGTGAAAACAGAATATAAGAAAATAGTGCAAGTTACTTTTGAACATATTATTTTAACTACATACTTTCAAATAAAAGGCAAAAAGAACTGTAAATATACATTAAACTCTAGTTAACTAGTTCCCCCACATGTCTGTCAGTTTGTCTTACTGTGGGGACTTGTGTGTTGCTGTGATGCTGGAAGCTATGCCAGCGGTATTCGGATACCAGCAGGGTCACCCGTGGAGGACAGGTTTCAGCTGAGCTTCCAGACTAAGACAGACTAGGAAGAAGGACCCAGCAGTCTACTTCTGAAAAGCATTAGCCAGTGAAAACCTTTTGAATAACAGCAGAACATTGTCTGATATAGTGCTGGAAGAGGAGCCCCCCAGGTTGGAAGGCACTCAAAAGATGACTGGGGAAGAGCTGCCTCCTCAAAGTAGAGTTGACCTTAATGACATGGATGGAGTAAAGCTTTTGGGACCTTCGTTTGCTGCTGTGGCATGATTCAAAATGAGAAGAAACAGCTGCAAACATCCATCGATAATTGGAACCTGGAATTTATGAAGTATGAATCTAGAAAAATTGGAAATCATTGAAAATGAAATGGAACACATAAACATCGATATCCTAGGCATTAGTGAGCTGAAATGCACTGGTTTTGACCACTTTGAATTGGACAGTCATATAGTCTACTATGCTGGGACTGACAACTTGAAGAGGAAAGGTGTTGCATTCATCGTCAAAAAGAACATTTCATGATCTATCCTGAAGTACAGGGCTGTCAGTGATAGGATAATATCCATATGCCTACAAGGAAGACCAGTTAATATGACTATTATTCAAATTTATGCACCAACCGCTAGGGCCAAAGACGAAGAAATAGAAAATTTTTATCAACTGCTGCAGTCTGAAATTGATCAAACATGAAATCAAGATTCATTGATAATTACTGGTGATTGGAATGCAAAAGTTGGAAACAAAGAAGAAGGATCAGTAGTTGGAAAATAATGGCCTTGGTGATAGAAACAATGCTGGAGATCGAATGATACAATTTTGCAAGACCAACGACTTCTTCACTGCAAATACCTTCTTTCACCAACGTAAATGGCGACTGTACACATGGACCTCGCCAGATGGAATGCACAGAAATCAAACTGACTACATCTGTGGAAAGAGACAATGGAAAAGCTCAATATCATCAGTCAGAACAAGGCCACGGGCCAACTGTGGAACAGACCATCAATTGTTCATATGCAAGTTCAAGCAGAAACTGAAGAAAATCAGAGCACGTCCACAAGAGCCAAAATATGACCTTGAGTGTATCGCACCCGAATTTAGAGACTATCTGAACAATAGATTTGATGCATTGAATACTAGTGACCGAAGACCAGATGAGTTGTGGAAGGACATCAAGAACATCAGCCATGAAGAAAGCAAGAGGTCATTGAAAAGACAGGAAAGAAAGAAAAGACCAAGATGGATGTCACAGGAGACTCTGAAACTTGCTCTCAAATGTCGAGCAGCTAAAGCAAAAGGAAGAATTGATGAAGTCAAAGAACTGAAGATTTCAAAGGGTGGCTCGAGAAGACAAAGTAAAGTATTATAAAGACATGTGCAAAGAGCTGGAGATGGAAAACCAAAAAGGAAGAACACTCTCGGTGTTTCTCAAGCCGAAAGAACTGAAGAAAAAATTCAAGCCTCGAGTTGCAATAGTGAGGGATTCTATGGTGAAAATAGTAAACGACGCAGGAAGCATCAAAAGAAGATGGAAGGAATATACAGAGTCATTGTACCAAAAAGAATTAGTCTATGCTCAACCATTTCAAGAAGTAGCATATGATCAGGAACTGATGGTATTGAAGGAAGAAGTCCAAGGTGCTCTGAAAGCATTGGCAAAAATAAGGCTCCAGGGATTGATGGAATATCAATTGAGATGTTTCAACAAACAGATACAGTGCTGGAGGTGCTCACTCGTCCATGCTGAGAAATATGGAAGACAGCTCCCTTGCCAACTGACTGCAAGAGATCTGTATTTATGCCTATTTTCAAGAAAGGTGATCCAACCGAATGTGGAAATTACAGAACAATTTCATTGATAACACACGCAAGCAAAATTCTGCTGAAGATCATACAAAAATGGCTGCAGCAGTATATCGACAGGGAACTGCCAGAAATTCAGGCTGGTTTCAGAAGAGGACGTGGAGCCAGGGATATCATTGCTGATGTCAGATGGATCCTGGTTGAAAGCAGAGAATACCAGAAGGATGTTTACCTATGTTTTATTGACTATGCAAAGACATTCGACTGTGTGGATCATAACAAACTATGGATAACGTTGTGAAGAATGGGAATTCCAGAACACTTAATTGTGCTCATGAGGAACCTTTACATAGATCAAGAAGCAGTTGTTCGGACAGAACAAGGGGATACTGATTGGTTTAAATTCAGGAAAGGTGTGTGTCAGGGTTGTATTCTTTCACCATACCTATTCAATCTGTATGTTGAACAAATAATACGAGAAGCTGGACTATATGAAGAAGAACGGGGCATCAGGATTGGAGGAAGACTCATTAACAACCTGTGTTATGCAGATGACACAACCATGTTTGCTGAAAATGAAAAGGATTTGAAGCACTTACTAATGAAGATCAAAGACCACAGCCTTCAGTAGGGATTGCACCTCAACATAAAGAAAACAAAAATCTTCACAACCGGACCAATGAACAACATCATGATAAATGGAGAAAAGACTGAAGTTGTCAAAGATTTCATTTTACTTGGGTCCACAATCAACAGCCATGGAAGCAGCAGTCAAAAAATCAAAAGACACATTTCATTAGGTAAGTCTGCTGCAAAGGACCTCTTTAAAGGGTTGAAGAGCAAAGATGTCACCCTGAAGACTAAGGTGCACCTGACCCAAGCTATGGTATTTTCAATCGCATCATATGCATGTGAAAGCTGGACAATGAATAAGGAAGACCAAAGAAGAATTGATGCCTTTGAATTGTGGTGTTGGTGAAGAATGTTGAATATACCATGGACTGCCAAAAGAATGAACAAATCTGTCTTAGAAGAAGTAAAACCAGAATGCTCCTTAGAAGCAAGAATGGCGAGACTGTGTCTTACATACTTTGGACATGTTGTCAGGAGGGATCAGTCCCTGGAGAAGGACGCCATGCTTGGCAGAGTACAGGGTCAGTGGAAAAGAGGAAGACCCTCAATGAGGTGGATTGACACAGTGGCTGCAACAATGAACTCAAGCATAAGAACAATTGTAAGGATGGCTCAGGACCGAGCAGTGTTTCGTTCTGTTGTGCATAGGGTCGCTACTAGTTGGAACCAGCTCAATGGCACCTAACAAGAACAACAACAGTTAACTAGTTAGTTTTTCACGGTGGTTTGGCATAGCACCTCCAAAACTACTTTTGGTATATTTTAGGATTGAGCAAGTAAATAAATATATTGAGATAATGGGAGCCATATTTATGTCAGTGAAGGACATGACAAAAGGGAAAGAATAGAATAAACCATGTGTGATGTCAAGGCTGCAAATTTGATTTGAATACCATCAAAATATAGGTGGAAGATAAAAACATAAACATGGACGATATTGTGTGACCATCAGTGAGCCAAGAATGCCACCTTGGGTAATATCCATAGCATTTAAAGAGTGGGCATAGGAAAAGGAACTCATGAAAACGAGAGACGGACAGAGAACCAGGAGAGAACCTGGCAAATGCAGCAAGTTATGAGAGGAGCAAACATGGCAAATGCAGCAAAGGAGTCTGGGAAAATGAGGACTGGAAAATAGTCATTTCGTGTATTGACAAAGTCACTGATGACTTGGCCAGAATCATGTTAACAGAGCATTGAGGAATAAATGAGAGTGAAGGAGTGTTTCAGGAGGTATGAATGAGAAGGGAGACCATCAGGGCTGAGATGATGTCTAGCGATCTATGATTCATTAACAGTGCTATCTCATTCAACGTAAAAATGAATAAGGGAGAATGAATGATTTAGCTTTCTAACACCCCATTTCAAATAAAAATAATACTTGATAAAACCTTTCATCTACTCTGTGTTTTTCAAATACACTTATAGTTTTCCCCCATCTGTGATAATTTATTTTTTCTTTCATATTAAAAAAAAATGTTTTTCCATGCTTTCAATGATTATAGCTTATGTCTCCTGAGCTATATTGTAAATACTCTGAATAAACGGAACAGGATTTCTAGTTCTTCTACATTTTGTTATACAGTTTCTTTGTATCTGTGAATACATTAAAGCAGGTAAATTACACACATGAAAAAAAAGTATGAGGAAGTTTTTAAAGCTTCCCACTAGATGGCGATCAATATCAAAAGTTGGATGAACCTAGGGCAAAAACTTCCATCAGGAGTAATAATTTTGAAAAATAAACCACAAATTTGTACATTTGAAGTCAATATAAAAATTGCACTGCTCAATAACACAGCTAAACATGATCTGAATAAATGTGTTGTCATACTCTTGGTGCTTAAAAAGCGGGTTCTCTTGGGAAAGGCAATGGAAATACTGAAGCCCAAGGATTAAAAACACAACCTAGTAATGATAGATGCCCGTTGGTATGACAACTTAGCCTTCCACAACTCTCTAGAGAAGCTTATTAGCTTTTTAACCAATATGAGAATCATGCCTAACAGAGTAGAGCCCAACTCTGTGTTTTCTATCAGAATACATGCAGTTCTCAGACAATTGGTGTCGAGGAGTTTCTTCATTTAGTATTTTAGCATTCTTTCTTCTGGCATTTTCTTCTTTTTGGTAATAATTGCCTCATACAAAGATATAAAAAAATATTGGGTGGTACATAATAATTCCCACAGTATTTAATAGCTCCTCTTTTTTAACTTAAAATAATTTCCCAACTCTTAATTTTTGTGCCAACATTTTGTTTTAGAATGGTTATAGTAGTGTTCTTTGTGTATCCGTCATGTGTAGTTATGATAAGATATCTTGCTTATAACGCCTGTCACTGTAAACAGCACCATTTATGCCTTTGATCAGAGTGCAAGGAAGCCAGCCTCTAACCCCAACATGGATGTATTCACCTCAGGGAAGACTCACGGAGGTAGGATGATTTAGTGAACAGCCCAGGGGACCAGAAGTGCCTCTTCTCAGCTCTGTTGTGGTGGCATTTACGCTTAACAGCCCCTCGTGATGATTCACCCATCTTGTAACTGAAGTGAGCAACGCTATTCCTAGTTTGTGGCGACTCTATGACACCAAAAACCATAGGCATATAGTACAGCAGACACTACTTACTTTTGTTTTTCTTTTGCTTTTTAAGATGGAAAAGACTTGAGTCTTTTAGGTGAAGATGGAAAAGAACTAATAAAGAGAAATATTTAAAGTACAAATAAACATTAATGGCCCTATGATAAATCACCCCTTTTGGAAGCATTTATAGGTCTTTTCCACTGACTCCATCACAACACAGAGAAACAAGGAGAAACAATTGTCAAAATGTATCCACTTTAAAAAAATCTTCACTTCATAAATGGCTTTACTGTAGTGTTTCTTTAAATAAACCCACTGTTGTTGAGTAGATTCCAACTCACAGTAACCCTGTAGGACAGAATAGAACTGCCCCACAGGGTTTCCAAGGCTGCAAGTCTTTAAAGAAGCAGACTGCCACATCTCTCGCCCATGGTGCAGCTGGCAGGTTCGAACCGTCAACCTGTTGGTTAGCAGCCAAATGCTTAACCATTGAACC
The DNA here is from genome assembly GCF_024166365.1 of Elephas maximus indicus. Taxonomy (NCBI): domain Eukaryota; kingdom Metazoa; phylum Chordata; class Mammalia; order Proboscidea; family Elephantidae; genus Elephas; species Elephas maximus. Next base: position 89,260,182 of record NC_064827.1, on the reverse strand, counting down.
ACCAGGGCTCCAAGTTTCTTTAAATAAGAAGTAAAATTTGTGAATTTTAAGTATAAGTTTCTTTTTCTAAGTTTTGTTTCTTTCTAACTTAGAATTTTTTATAAAAGTCGTCCAAAGCATAACTCAAGATTTACTTGTAAGTTTAAGAAAAGTTTTTTTTTTAATTACCATATATGACTGGGTTATAAATTTCACATAAACCATAGTTTCAATGGGAAGCAAATGTACAACCCCTTTCATTTGTCTTTAATTAAGCTGGCCTTTCCCAACACTGGAAGAAAATATTAACTTTGTGTCCTATCTTGTTTAAAAATGACAGTCCTTCTAGGAACAAACGGTCAGTCTCTTACATCCTGTGTTAACTAACTGCAGACTTTGGCCTCCAATATCAAGTAGCACCCAGGTGAACAAGAAATGTTAACCAGCAAACAGAAGGGCCAGAGGACACATTGACAGGGACACTCGTTTTCCCAATACACTCCAAAAAATTGTCAAGAATAGCCAGGGGAAGGGAGAGGTAAAAGAGAATCTGAGAAACAGAGCTCCTTTCCTAGATAGATGAAGTACCTAAAAGTAGAAGATCACATCAGACTAAAATTCACTCCAGATGGTACTAAAAGTTAGTTTTCCCTCTCTCTGACCTAAGTATGAGGGTTTATGAAGAATAGATTATTTATATACAGAGTAAAGGGGGTACCTTCAGGGCTGACTTCAGGGAACTGTGACCTGACCCCACACTCAGATGGGCCCCAAATGTGGTTTAATGTTCTGCTTTTGCCATCCTGAAATTCTTAACAATTTTTGTACAAGGACCTCCATATTTTTATTTTACGCTGGGCCTCGCATCTTGTAGGCATGCTTGGCTACATTTTCTCTAATCTGAGTTGAGTTGTGATGACTTCAATTTTTATCCCATTAGACATAAACCAATAACTACTTTTTTTTTTCTTTTGAAAGTTCACATTATAAAAAAAAAAAAAAACTCTTTGCTGTCGAGTCAATTCCTATGGTGTTTCAGCCGTAGTGGCTCAGTAGTTAAGAGCACGGCTGCTAACCAAAAGGTTGGCAGTTCCAATCCACCAGCCATTCCTTGGAAACCCTATGTGGTTGTTCTACTCTATCCTCTAGGGTCCCTAAGAGTCAGAATTGACTTGAGGGCAACAGGCATTTTTTTTTTTTAATGTAGATAAGTTTTATGAGCTTTTTTCTGAGGTTTTTCTTCTATTGTAATATATTTAAAGATTACAGAACTGACCATGAAAAATCTGAAAAGAAGATACAGATGCTAGATAAACCAGGATAAAGATATTTAAAGTATAAAAATTGAGACATTTTGAAATAAATAGCTAGTTTGCATCTGACAACACAGACTTTGTAGTGGTCACAGACTTTTATGAAAATGGAATGATGCTAATTGTTTCCATTTAGAAGCAAGAGACCACAAATCTGTTTCCATTCTACTGGCCCAAACCAAACAGTATTCCTTCCAGATGGGCTGTTTGGTCTATGACTCAGCTTGAGACTAAGTCTAAATTTCTGTGGGCTCTTTTGCCAGGACTTAAAGAAGCCAGTGGAATTCTTGATGTATAGATACATTCAAGGCATCTCAATTTCCTTTCCTTTCTCTCGTAACTGGTTTTCTGCTTTCTATTCTGCTCCTTTTCACAGTCGCTTTTTCTACCACTTTTGCTGTTAGTTGCCATGAAGGCTCTAACTTATGACAACACCATATGTACAACCAAATAAATCGTTGCCTGGTCCTACACGATCTTCACGACCGTTGGTAAGTTTGACCAAAGTGCTGTGACCACTGTGCTGTCCAATTTAGGGGGCTCATCTTCCAGCACTATATGAGACAGTAGCCAGAATTACTAGGCTTATCTTCCCAGTCTGTCTTAGTTTACAAACTCCACTGAAGCCTGTCCACCATAGAAGACCCTGCAGGTATTTGAGATACCAGCGGAATAGCTTCCAGCATCATAGCAACATGTAAGCCACCACTTAACAGCAAACTAATAGATGGGTGGTGGTTTTCTATTACTACCTTTGCTCAATTGTTGTCCTATGTTCACAGAAAAGGAAAGCTTATCAACAAGCTTTCAAATACCTGAAAGGCTGACACTATGAAATTTAATAATGTATAGTGAGAAAAATATAAAAGATAAAATTCATAACTCAGTTCACTAAAAAAAACTCATTTATCTGCAACATCTAGAAATTAATATTTCTGATATTATAGAGCATTTCATAATGCATTATCATATTAAAGAAAAGATGCTTGCTAGAAATATATTACTAGCTCCTTACGGTAGCAGCAGCTACTACACATTGATGTTTATTGAGTTATCTGTGTGCTCGAGGCAGAGTATTTTTTTTAGTCTTCATTACAATAATCAATATCCCAATTTTACAGATGAGCAAACTGAGGCACAGCAAGTATAAGAAACCTAGCCAAGCCCCATAGTCATTAAGTGATGAAGCTGAGATTTGAATCAAGCATCCTGGCTAATTCTGAATTGTGATTGTGAAGATACTGTCCTCTTCTGCATCAGTCTTTAAAAAATGTTTCCTTTTTGCTCTCATTTAGTGTTAATAATTGCAAGAAGGCACATCGTTTACCCATGAAAGCTAAAAGAAGAATTCCAAAGATGGTGACTTTGGCCACTGAGCCAAAATCCTAGGTCTCTACCCCTGAAAAGGATTTTAACCCTCTTCCGAAACCAAGGCAAGAGCATCATTTCCGCGTGACTCCATTTTGGGTTTCCAGATACCAAAAGCCCCTCTTTCTGTATTTCTGGCTCAGCTGGAAGTAGGTACACTAACTCAAGTTGAAGAATTTCTCCTCAGGCTTCTCAATCACATTAATCCACTTGGGTTTGTAGCTAAGAATTAGCTTACTCCAGGTACTCTGCATGTGCAACTCTACGACGGAGACACAACCTGAAATGAGCTGATAACTGAGCAGAAATAGAGGTATCTTTCCAGATAAACCCAATGAAACCAAACCCAGTGCCGTTGAGTCGATTCCGACTCATAGCGACCATACTCCAGAGCTTTTTTAGAGTTTAACCATGTAACCACTTAATGTACAATACTGTCAAAAATTAAATGTGCTCCACAGTTTATCGAGAGAAATGTTCCTCTCATAAAATCTTATTTCTTAAACCAAAAAACAAACAAAAAAAAAAAACCCATTGCCATCAAGTCCATTCCGACTCACGGCAACCGTATAGGTCAGAGTAGAACTGTCCCACGGGGTTTCCAAGGAGCACCTGGTGGATTTGAACTGCCAACCTTTTGATCAGCAGCCATACTGTTAACCACTATGCCACCAGAGCTTCTTTAGTTTCATGTTTAATTTTAATGTCTTCATGGATTCTGAGGCTGTAGTCTTATTCTTCCTCTCTTTCTCCTAAACCTTGACAACAAATACATTTTTTCTAACAGTTAATATTTACAGCTCTCATTTATTTTCCATTTAAATTTGGTCATTAAAGAGGAATATGCTACTATAAAAGAAAATTAACTATGTGAAATTGTCTTTCATGATTTTGTATATGGGATTAATCGGAAAAAAAAAAAAAGAAAAAACCCACCAAAATTGTAAACAAAGGTGGACATCTTAGTTTTCACTTTTGGGCATTTATTGTTAATGTTTTTGTCAAAAGATTTAGTATCTGGGTTAGGTTCTCTTTCCGTCTCATTTCTTTCTTCCCATAGGTAACCTTGTTGAAATATACCTGGGGTCAGAAGACTTGTGTTCAAATTTGTGTTCACTCCTTCGCACATGTGAACTTGGGCTAGTCAAGTGACCCCTGGGAACTTGAGAGTTCTCTTCTGTGAATAGTAAGTCACACCTCCCTCACAGGTTTGTTTGAGGACTAAATTGATGTAGTTTTAAAACAGCATCTAGGAATAGTTTTTAATCTATGATAGCTTTTCAATAAAGCAGTTTATTCATTCAATCATTCAACAAGGTGAAATACTATTAGTCAACTAGATGATACACCATTAATCCTTTGGATTTTCTGTTTTGTAGCTTTTCCTGGTCCCATTATTCTCTTATCTTTCTAAAATAATTTATATGTGTCTCCAGTATAACCCTTATTACATCATATTAATGTCCTTGGCATGGTTTTAGCTCTCTGGATATATTCTAAGCCCCAAAAGTTAAGAACTAAATATTTTTATCTTCCAAAATTTTTCCTTAGACCACCAGTTACTGAGGCGGCTCTCCTGTTCAGTTGTACATATGCTTATCTAACCTAGTACCTGGAATTTAGTCTAGAGCTTCTTAGGTAATTTTTGATAAAATAGGCAAGGTAAGCACTTTTGGAATATATATCAGACAGGGTCCTATCAGGAAACGGGCTGGGCATACCAAGCTGGGATTTTTGATGATAATTTTAATTAAAGGACGAGTTACAGGCTGCATGGGCAGGTTAAGGAAACTAACAAGGAGTGTTGCCACTTCCAGAGACCAGCAGCAGCAGGAATCCCACAACCAATGGGGCAAGGAGAGGAAAGAGCTGAAAGCTGGAGCCACGGACAAGGGACCATATGGTAGAAACTGTAACTGTAGAAAGATACAGTTGCTAATAAGACCTTGTAGAATTAAGGAGGTTCAACAGGAGGAGTAGATATCGCCTTCTGATTTCTTGTCTCCTGTCACATTCCCCCATGGGCTGAATTCAGCCAAAGGTCAGAAGGCAAGGCAGCCTGTGTAATGAAGCCTTTAGAAGTCACCTTCCAGGGTACAGAGCAGAGCAGAAAAGAGACAATGAATGAGGAAGAGGGAGGAAGGGAAAGAGAGCACAGCCAGAAAGGAAGTTTCTTTAAAATTAATTTAGAAGAGGAAGAAGTGAGGATGCACTCTTAACGACATATTTTTCTTCTTGTTGACTTGCAGAAATAGTCATACCATTTTGACTGTCTTTTTAGGATAGATCTGATTAAAATATATGATAAATTCCATCCCACCTCAGTGTAGCAGCCCTAGATTTCCTCCGATTTCTCACTCAGGTGCTTTTTCTTCCTAATCAAGCACACAGTGGAGATATCCCATGTAACAGCATAATACCAAAAAAGAAAAAAAAATCCAGAGACCGTAACAGGCAGTGTACATTCCAAACCCAGATTGTAAGGCATGTTACAGGTAAAGTTATCACAACGGTTTCCTATGATCAGGGATGAATTGCCCAATAAGCAAGGCGTGCATGGGCTTATTTGTGTTTACTTACTAATCTGTAGTGAACGATTTCACGTGGGTTTCACCACAGCATTGCTGTAGTAAAAAACAGGTGAAGTTGTTCACTACAGATTAATAAGTAAGCACGAGTAAGCTTGTGCTTACCTTGTTTACTGGTTAATCTGCCCCTGCCTATGATGCATGAGATAGGTGTGAATGAAAGAAAGTGAAGGGCACTGGTCAAGGGAATTAAAGCTGCAATCAAGTGAAGGAAGGTTAACCCTGAATGCAGCTGAGGATAATCAGAAATTCAAACATTTGACCCAAGTCATTTAGGGATAAATAAGTGAAGCTACCAGCTTTATCCAGTTCTGTGCCCAAAGAAGATGACTCTCACTGGAAAATAACTCTCCCCTTTGATTTTGTTTAAAGAGAGCTAGTAGCATGGTTGCTACTATCTTTGGAATAAAGGCCATAACTAAATACTACTATCTGTTCCTGGACCACAGGAAGCTGAAAGATTTTATATTACCAATTACTATAAATATTAAAAATACTAAAGTAGGGCCTATGCAAATATGCCCAATTGATTTTTGACGAAGGTACAAAAGAGAAGGAAGATAGTCTTTTCAACAAATGGTAGGGGACCAATTAGACAGCCATAGCAAAAAAAAATAAACCTCAACCTAAGTTTCACAGCTTATGTAAAATTAGCTCCAAATGGATCACAGTCTTAAATGTAAAACAAACTGCAAAACTCCTATAAAACTATAAAAAATATGTATATATAAAACTTAAAAAAAAAAAAGGGAAAATTTTCAGGACTTAAAGTTGGGCAGAGTAAATAGATGTGACACCAAGAACATGATCCCGAAAAGAAAAAAAAATTGATAAGTTGGACCTCCTTAAGATTAAGTTTTGCTCTGCAAAAGAACCCATTAAGAATAAAAAGAAAAGCTGCAAATTGAGAGAAAATATTTGTAAACCAGATATCCAACAAGGGACTGGTATGGAGAATATATAAAGAATGCTCAAAATTCAACAACTAAAACAGTAAACAATGTTAAAATAAAAAATATATATATAGTGACACCATCAAATGCGGGTGAGGCTGTGGAGATACTGGATCACTCATATGTTGCTGGTGGGGAAGTAAAATGGTACGGGCACTCTGGCAAAGAATTTCCTAGAAAAACTAAACTTGCAACTATCGTTTTCAAAAAGTGAGAAATTTTTATCAGTATTGTCATTTCATCTTTAAACTGATTCATGATCTATAGCAGAATGTACAGTGTTATAATGCTGGTACACTAAATCCCTTATTATACAGAGACATCCTTGGATGGTCTGCACCCAAATGATAATATCTGGGTCCATTTTCTGATTGGGGTCCATTTTCTAATTCTGTGAACATTTTCTTCAATTCAACATGTGAAATTTATTTCATTATAGTTGTAACTTAGGATTCAGGCTCTTGTCCCTTGATGTCAAATTAAAACAATACATTATACATTTAAAAAAAAAAAAAAAAAGAGAGCAAGTAGAAAAGGCAACGACACACCAATTGTTCTTTAAGTTCATTGTATTTTCAGCTACTTAAACATCTTTCTCAGGTAATGTTACTAGAACAGTTTGTTCATGGAGTTTTATTGTTTGGGGGAAATACATTAAAAACAAAAAGCCTTATCTCCATTTTACAGAATTGTGATATAAAAATGCTTTCTTTATAGGCTATATTTTTCCAGAAGGCAGGTAGCTAGACCATAATACTGCCAAAGAAACTTTTCTACCTAAGCCTATGATATAGTATGAAAAGATCTTATTAAAAAGTCTTCTGGTTATAATGCTTGAGAACATCAAAGGAATGTTTAGTTTCCTCCACAGAGAGCCACCAGGATTTTTTCATAATCTCCCTTGGTTTCATCCTGTTGATTTAAAAAAAAAAAAAAAGTATATTTAATGCAACCTAAAACCAAAACCAATACATTTTTAATTGTAGTATTAGTAGGCTTAATGGTTATAGATCATACATCATAGTAAAAACAATTATCTGGAACCTTTTTTTTTTGATAAAAATACCATTCAGTTAATTTAATAATATGTATAACAGACAACTGATATTTGTCCCTTGGTTATTGTATAAAAGGCCTAGCTTTTAAGATTCAGCTTTCGAGTATACTTTGTATTAGAGCTATTATTTTCCAAGAATGAAATGTAATATCACACAAAATTAAATAAGTGCAACACACTATAATCTCATATTGTATGTGAGGAAATACGAAATTCACTCACCAGAAAGAAAGTTTTAAGCCTATGATTTTCTCTCTTTTTCTTGGTAGATGTTAATTGTCCAGCATAATAGTAAATTGAATTGAAATTGTTTTCCGTCTTTCAATACGTTCAAAACCCTTGACTTTTCTTTTAATTTTTTAACATTGTAACAAGATAACTTGCATATGTATTTTACACATTTTACATGTGATAAAATTGAGGAAAAAATAAAATTCAGAATAATAAATTTCTAATCCTCTTGCCAATATTCTCTGCAAAATATATCACGGTATGTATTTATACTAGCAAAAACTCTAAAATATTTGATTGTGAAATTTATGCATGGGAAACTAAATATTTCCATAACTTACTTTGGTTGAAAAATGTGTCTAATTTTTCAGTACAAAACTTACAAGAGCATTTTGCTAGGGAAAACTTAATTTACTTGTCAATCGTGCATCCTAATTTAATGAATTAATCTTACATATGAAATTTACAGATATAATAAGTTAGCCTTTCTCTTTGAAGAAGTCGCAAAAAGAGCTGTCACTTGTTGGGGTAGCATTATGAAAATCACAACATACCAGGATGGCTTGGCAAAGAGAGACACCATACTTCTTCTGATAGAACGATTTGATGTCATTCATGTCGACTTCAGAACGGGAAACCATAATCCTGATCAATGTCTTATGACGAGTTCCAGCACCCTGTTTAAAACAAATAATGGTATCTCATATTTAGAACATACTCTTACTAAAGCAGGATGTGGATTTTAAAGTGTAGCCCTTTGGCTCACCCATATAGTTTCCATGGAGAAGCAATCTCCTCATAAAAATACATGCCCCACCCCCACACATACACACATGTACTTTACACAAGTGATAATGAAATGACAAGAAACCAACTGCTACATTAGTAGTATGCACAAAGAGCTTTTACAAGCTCCTAATTGGTCTCCAACCATCCAATCTTTCCTGTATCTATCTAAACTATTAAATAATTACAAATAAAGTCAACTTCCTAAACTTTCAAATCTAATCACGCAGGTACGCCATCTATTTAAAACTCTTTATTAGTCCTCTATTGCTCTTAGGATGGAAACCATTCATTTTACTGGCTTAAAATCCCCTGCCTAATTCTACAACTTCCTCCACTGTGCACAATCACTCTGTTTATTTTCTTGCAAGCATCATGCTATGTTTTGCCTGCAAGCCTTCATGCATGGAGTTTCCTCCTGCTAGACCATCCTTCCTTTATCTCCTCATCTCTTCCACTCTTGCCCTCACCTGGCTAATGCCTACTAAAACTTCAGGTCTTTGTTTAGCTGACAGAAGTGCTGCATTAATTTCCAAAGTCTGAAGTCAATGATCTTCTGCTCTCCAATATCACCACGTATTCCTCATGACCCATCTTAATATGCCCCCTAGACAAAAGCAGATGTGGGGGCAGACTGTGCTACCTTTGGTATAAACTACAACATCTATCATTTCATCTAGATGCCTTAATATTAATTGAACAGTTAGATATCTCCGAAGGCCTCCTTATTTTGGAGTTGCAAAGGAAACACAAATGTAACTTCATTTGGGGGCTCAAATATAAATGTGCAGGTGGTATCATATAGAGTACCATGCATGTTAGAGAATAAAGTAAACGTGAAATGGTTGAAGTGGCACCTCAAAAATATCTTAATAGCATCTTCTACTTAAGCAATCATAGAATGACATTTTAAAAAATTCAACCATTAATCCATGACATGAAAGACAGAATAATAAAAAAAGGCAAGAATAATAAAGAAGGCAAATGAAACTCAGAAAGGGGGAGATTGTAAAACTTAACATCCCTAGCGGAAATTGGTTACTAAAATCACACATTAAAAAAGGAAGTTTATCACCCTTCCTGTACTGACTTAAAAGCTCACCTTACAATCTTACCTATTTAAAAGAAAGAAAAAAAAATTAGATCTAATGAAAGTTTATTCTAATTACCTCTGCATTGGATAAAAGAAGGATTATTTTTTTTTTAATGGGAAAATATTAAAATATGTATGATTTTAAACAGTATGAGATTTTCTGATCTTCACTCTATAATCATTTTTCCCCTAAGCAAGCCATATAAGTAGAATGGTACCTTCATGGCCTGATAAAGCTTCTCAGCAAAGAAAGCTGGTGTGCACGTGGCACACTTCACTGTAAGAGAGATAAATTTTAGTTGACATATTCACTGTACACACAAATGAAGCACACATTCAAAAGAAACATGGATTACAGTTTTACTACCAAGTTTCTAGTTCTTATTCCTATTCCTAACACCCCACTCCCCAATAAGGGATTAAAAAAAAAAAACCTGTTGCCGTTGAGGCAATTCCAACTCATAGCGACCCTATGGGACAGAGTAGAACTGCCCCACAGAGTTTACAAGGAGCACCTGGTGGATTCCAACTGCTGACCTTTTGGTTAGCAGCCGTAGCCCTTAACCACTACACCACCAGGGTTTGCAAATAAGGGATAGTGGGTTTATATTAAGATACTTTGTTACTCTCTACATTGTGGTTTTGAATATTCTTTTCCCTGATAACCATCACCTAGTTCCCATTACTTTAATCCACCCCAGCAGCAATTTCAATAACTACTGCTGTTCTGAGTATATTCTCCTTGGGCACAGGGGAACAAGTAGGTTAAAGGGATGTTAGCATAGAAATAAGTATGTTCTCATGTTGTAATAAAAAATAATGTCCTAGGATAGGACAGGCTTTAAATATAAAGTAGCTGCCCAAATAAAATACTAACAAGTTTGTCAAGTCTTAAAGTTCCATACCTTGGTACTCAAAATGTGATCAGAAATGCTGAATCCCAGGCTCCACCCCAGACCCGCTGAATCAGAATCTGAATTCTAACTTTATTTCCAGAAGATTCATGTCCATATTAATATTTGAGAAGTACTGCTTTAGAACACAGGTTTTTAATCCTGAGTGTTCAACTAAATACCTGGAAGAACTTTAAAAATCACAGATTTCCAGAAGTCACCCCAGACCTACTGAATCAAGAGTCTCCTGGACTTGCCTAAGATCATACAATTAGCAAGTGGCAGAGCCAGGATTTGAATTTACATTTGTCTAATTCCAAATGCCATGCTCTTAATGACCACTCTGAATTGCTCCTGTGCTGTGCCCAGCCTGGATCTGTGCTTGGAATGGTAGGTGCTCAATAAATACTTTCCACCCCTCCAAAGAGAATAATACCTGTTATTATTAAGAAGGTCCTCAGACACCATTAGCTAAATATTCTTTGCCTTAATCTTACATGTTGTCTTCATCTACAATATAGATGTACTATATCTGAATATTTGGTGGTAGTGGGGAGGCGGTTGTTCTATTTTATTTTTTTAAGTCTGGTGCATCATTGAAAATACAATTTCAAGTTATAAAAATCTTACAGCTTCAGGATTACATACCGATAGCTGTGAGGCAGTTTTCAATGTCGCCTTTCAGCTCCAGGTCCAGAACTTTGTTCATGTCATGCTGACTGTACTTGGTGTATTTCTGAAACACTGAATATTACACATACACTAAAAGGTGTGCAAAACATCCTATTCTTTAGCAACCTTGAGTAAAATTACGACAACTGGCCCAAAAAATTCCTTGAGATGACTGATCTTCAAAGCATATTTTTTAAAGCTATTTATCCAACTAAGCATTAAAAAAAAAAAAAAAAAAGTTCATCAAGTCGATACCGACTCATGGAGACTTTATACAACAGAGTAGAACTGTTGCATAGGGTTTTCAAGGAGTGGCTGGTGGATTTGAACTGCTGACCTTTTGGTTAGCAGCCATAGTTTGCCGTGTCTCTTAACCACCGCGCAATATAAAATAACCAAAACCAAACCCGGTGCCGTCGAGTTGATTCCGACTCATAGCGAACCTACAGGACAGAGTAGAACTGCCCCATAGAGTTTCCAAGGAGCGCCTGGCGAATTCGAACTGCCAGCCCTTTGGTTAGCAGCCGTAGCACTTAACCACTATGCCACCAGGGTTTCCCCGCAATACAGTGTGGGTATTTTATCTTCTCCCAGAACCGTAGACAGGGCTTTGAACTGGTTCATTCTGGCTCAAACCCCTCCTGATAATCTGCATTCCTAACAAGTCCCCAAGGGATGCTAATGCTGCTGGTTAGGGACCAATTCTGAGAACCACTAGCAAAGCAGTGGTTCTCAAAATTTTTTATACATAAGAATAACCTAGGGATCTTGTTAAAATGTAAAATCTGATTTAGTGTATCTGGGGTGGAAATGCAAATTCTCAGCAAAGGTTTCACTGGGAACAACCAGTTCGAAGCCCTGACTATAGAAAATTAACTCACATAGTTTCTTTGCTACTCCTGTTCATTTTGGGGAAATTCTGCAAGTGTCGAAGGTTATTTAAAACAGCATGTGATTGGCAACCATAACATTTACTACAGCAGACCTAACTGCCAAGGCAAATAGATCTTCCCTTATATAAAGATCTATGTAGTAAATTTCTCTTAAACTTAAAATTAGAAACCAGTGAGCTATGAAATGGACTTCATTTAATCATCAGGACTTTCCCTTTGCCTTGGCTTCCAAGAGGCTCAGAGCCAGATCATGTGCCCAAGGACAAGAACTTGTTTTTGTTTTCTAGAGCGCCTACGTACTCTTGTCTTCACTTAACCAAACAAAACCCAATCCACTGCCGTGGAGTCTATTCCGACTCACAGTGAGCCTATAGGCTTTCCAAGGAGTGGCTGCTGGATTCAAACTGCAGACCTTTTGGTTAGCAGGTTAGCTCTTAACCACTACACCACCAGATCTCTTTTCTTCACTTAGACCTGACTTTTTTTTTTTAATTGTAATATCATCTGTTCTGTTGCATGTGTGTCTTTTGTTGCATCTATCCCAAGTCTTGTGGGGGAAATAGAAAGAGTGAAAAGAATAAAATCAAGCTCCACATGCCAAAGTCACAAAATGTGTTTCAAATACTATTAAAATGGTGGCCACGTAAGGTTGGACTAATGGACAGATAGCAATAACGGGTCCAGGGCACCCCACCCATTTAATGTAGGAGTAACACTGAGTAAGACTTCTTTCTTTCCTTGCCCTTATTTGTTTTCAAAAAATAAAAGTGCATTTTACATAACCAGGTTCCAGACATCAACTTTTTTTTTTTTTTTTTTTCTTTTTACCTCTGCGAAGGTGGGGATAGCTTCTTGTGGTAAGAATGGTATTGAACACATTTACATCTGTCCCCTTTCTTCTTTCTCCTGCTTCGTATAAGGCCTGACAAGAATCACAAAAATAAACACTTGACTATTTCCTGAAATCATATCTGCATAGAAATGTTCAGTCTTTTCAAAGATTTGCTGGACAGGTGCTTTGTGTCCCATACAATCAGAGCAGGCAACACTCAAATTACAAGTTCTTTGAATACAGGGACCACGTTTTATGTGTCAAGTATCTTCCACAGTATCTCCCGAGGTGCTTGCAAACACTAGAGACAGAATGTATGTTTGCAGAATAAATGTTTGCTGAATTAAATTCCTTTAATATCATGCTCTATATCAAGACAATGCCAAGGGACTCTACAACATATTTCATTATCATTAAAAGTAATGATCAGCAAACGGTACTAATAAATCAGTAACTCAATAATAACCTAGATTTGGGATTTTAATGTTAGAATTTCTCAATTGAAATTCTGCTGCAACTTAATAGCTATGTCATCTTAAAGAAATAATTTACCTTTACTAAACTACAGAGTTTCCTTATGAACAAGGTAATCTCTGCTCTATTGTCACAAGCATACCCTGTTAACTTTGAAATGTTAATTACCATCATCTCTCTGGGTCACACTAATCCATGTGGTCTCTGTAAATATCTATCTAATAGTCCTGATACTCTTAAAATGGAAAGCAAATTCAGAAGTACCACAAGTAAATAGGAATATTCTTTTTATTATAGACAATTATTCGAACGCTAACTTTTGTACTTTGACGTGCTTGCAGGCTTTCTATTAAAGTGATAGAGCTTCCCATGGACACAAGAAGTTATTGTAGAATTTGGAAGCAAACAAATCTAACACGTATGCATTTGTTCAGCAAACAGTTAATGAATGTTTGTTATGTGCAAGATAATGTGCTGGTACAGTGACGGGGGAGGGAGTGGAGAACTAAATTTCCATGCCTACTAACTCAGTTCCATTAATTTATACAGAGAATATTCTCCCATGAGGAAGACATGTGCAATTTATAATTTGTTTTAAAAGCAGAAATCTCAGGTCCTAAAATGGCAAAGTTTTTCTCACGATTAGCATATAAATAACCAGGAGTCCCACTAACTGAAACTGTATGCAAACATATTCTTAAAAGTATATACATTCATTATGACAATTTACTTTACATTATTATATCAATGTAATATTTTTACAATCTCAATTTACATCCATAAGCCATCCCGATGGTTGCTGTTAAAAGATTGCTAGATGTGCTTACCCTTTCTACTTTACTGAATCAAAAATGACTTTTCCCTTTCTTTGTACCCAGTAAATGAAAACTTAAGAGTTTTCTCAAACTTTCAGTCCTCGGGAATGACAAATCAAACTCTCTTTCCATCCTCTCTGGCTCTATGAATAACAGGATCTACTGAAAACTTAAAATTTTTTTTTTTTTTTTTTTTTTTTTCCTCCCTTGGGCTGTTCAAATCCAGGAAGGTGTGTCTCATTCAAGGAATGAACATTAAGGATCTGTTGGCCTCTTGGAAGATCTTAGATTTACTTTGATATGGGGATCAGCAAGTAGCAGCCCCTGCTAAGGTAGGACAATGACTCCAGCAGTGTTCTGTCAACACCGGCTTACCCTGGCATCTGTGTCAGCCAAGTCATCATTCACACCAAGATCCTCAGATCTGTCACCCTGAAAAAAAAAAAAAAAATTCTATTGTAAGATGTTGTCTAGCATGGAATCACATAATTTACCTGATTTTCCTAAAATCAGAGCAATGATATTTTTTAGAAAAATAGAGTAAATTACTCATTTCTAGAGAGAGCTCACATCTAAAATTTTACTCTTCGTAAAAAAGCTATTTCATAAAGTATTTGAGTTATACCTTGGCAAGGGAAAGCAAAGCGTTCCGAAAATCACCAGACGTGTCTGAGGTGATGTCTTTGGCCAGATCTCTCTTCAGTTCTGAAAAACACAAAATATGTTTTGCTCTAAACTGATGATAATGATACCTGACATCTATTTTGGCTTAGAAATCGCAATGTCACAATGTTCAATGACTTACAGAATACATTTAAATATATTATCATTATTTTATAAAAATAGAAAAATCGGAGCAGGTGAAATTTTGGATCATCAAAATTATTTCCTGAAAGGCAATGGAAGGAGTCCCTGTGTGGCACAAATAGTTAAGTGCTTAACTACTAGCCAAAAGGTTGGCAGTTCAAACCCACCCAGAGGTAGATCAGAAGACAGGCCTGGCATTCTGCTTTTGGAAGGTCACAGTCTTGAAAACCCTACGGAGCACATTTCTACTCTGCACACATGGGGTTGCTATGAGTCAGAATCTCAGGTGCATTTTGTTCAAAAAATCCTTCGTCTTTTATTTTGAAAAGAGTATATAACAAATAAAAGTCTCCAAACAAAATGTTTTCCATTGCAGATTGTTAGACATTGCAACTTACCCTCTCGGTAGACTCTGTTAATTTCTCTGATTTCTCTGTTGGTCCTTGATACCAAAATTTCAATTAGAGTGTCCTCATCAGTTCCAAGGCCCTGAAGTAAAAAGGAAGAAAAAAAAAAAAAATGTAGAAAGATCTTCATTTAAGGGGATCACCTAGTGTAGGTGTCCCAAAATTTATCTGAGTCTGACACTGAGTAAGTTTTACCTATCGTATTTAATAATTACAATAAACTGAATTCTATTGCTCTAAAACAAAATTAGTTTATAGCCACCATTTTAGGTAAAGTTATAAAAAATGCAGATATATGACTCATACAGTGATGTCACCAGGAGGGTGGACAGCAGCACAGTCCTTTGTGCCAACGTTTATTTGTTAATTCATTCATTCACTCATTCATTTCCAGCCGATTGACAGGAATTGTATGAGATGCTGAGGATACAACAGTAGGCGTAGACAGACTTGAACTACACATTCTCCCGAGGAAAGATGTTTTACTTAAATCAGGCAGTTTACCTTCATGGCACCACGAAGTTCATCAGCATCAAACTGGGCTGGTGTTTTTAATAGAGCCAAAGCCACTTCCTCGAGATGGCCTTTGAGGGCTTTCTTCAGAGCTTCATCCAGGGGCTATAAAGAATAAATTAAAATCAGGGCTTCTAATAAGTAATGTGCTAGGTTATACAGCAATGCGGCATTACCTGACCTTGAGGTAATCACACTGCTGATCTTAAACTCAACCGTCTTTTACAGCCCCTTTACTTGACATGGAAAACCTGGTGGTGTACTGGTTAAGTGCTATGATATTAGCTAAAAGGTCGGCAGTTTGAATCCACCAGGTGCTCCTTGGAAACTGTATGGGGCAGTTCTACTCTGTCCTATACGGTTCCTATGAATTGGAATTGACTCAATGGCAATGGGTGTGCTTGTTTGTTTGTTTACTTCACATACAAAATTGTTTCAGATACTTAGGAATTCTATCTTAATCTTTTACAGCTAGCATGATTAGAATGAAATTTACTGAATACATTGGTAACTTCTTTTAGGATCGGATTCTCAATCCTTTATTCAGGGAAGAATTTGCAAAGCTGAAAATGTAGGGAGCTTTTTTTTTTATGTACATATACAGATCAAAACAGTAATAAGAATACTTTTTAAATTATGTATTAATAATTTTTCCAATATGTGAGGTTTGCATGACTCAAACAATATAATTAGATGTTAATATTATATAGTCTTCTAATTGCACTACCTAAAAAACAATAACCCATATATGGTGTAAAAGATACAAAACTTGTATTTAAAGTAGAATTATGTTCTACATTTCACATTAGACATTAAATAGTTCAGTTTGTTAGCGGAAGATATATTTGAACCAGAACATACTCTTTATTGCCAACTAACCTTGATGTTTCTTGTGTTCAAATTAAAAACTTGTCTCTCATAAAAAAAAAAAAAAAGAACACCAAATTGTTAAAGAGCTTACACCAAGGCAACCAATATATTAATAGTCAATCAGTTCACTAGACTTGATTCAATTGCAATAAAGGGGATAAATACTGAAATCCTGGTCTTAGGTATAATGGGAAGACAGTAGGCAGAGACTCAAAGACCAGGTAACTGTGCTTCAGGGTCTATGTTTAAGCATGAGTATTATTAAAATGAACTATGCATCTTTACCACCATGGCTTACCTTGCCTTTTTCCTGGAGGTATGCTGCTTTGATTTGCTGGCGTTGTGCATTGTTTCTCTTAGTTAAAATGTCAATGATGGTTGCTTCATCCACACCTGGAAATAAAAGGCCACGTTTGTTGTATTGTGGTGGCTTGCATGTTGCTATGATGCTGGAAGCTCTGTTACTGGTATTTCAAAACCAGCCTGTGTCAACCATGGTTTCAGGAGAGCTTCCAACTAAGACTGACTAGGAAGAAGGTCTGCTGATCTACTTCCAAAGATTAGCCAGTGAAAACCTAACAGATCAAAACAGACTACTGTCAGATATAGTGTTGGGAGGTGAGCCTCCTTGGTTGGAAGGCATTCAAAATAAAGAGTGCCGGCAACAATGGACTCAAACATACCAATGGTAATGAAAATGGCTCAGGACTAGGCAACATTTTGTTTTGTTATACATAAGGTTGCCATGAACTGGAACCCTCTCAAAGACAACTAACAACAATAACAGACTTTGAAAAACAAATCATGTCGTCATCAATAATTGCCATATGATGATTCATTATCAAGTTATTCTTCTGCCTGAATGGTCTTTCCAATCACATTTTTTCTGCTCAGAATATTTACCTACAAGAGCATCATATACTCTTTCAAAGAAAAAATTGAAAGTCCAGTTTCTGAATGTAAACTACCCCCAAAGTAAAGTATTAAACATGAACTATTAATGTCTATCATGACCAGAACTAATTGCTTATTTAACTATTTTTTCAAACTAGTTTTTGTTGCTTTATAGCATTTTCCAGGCTACCATTAAAAAGAAAAAAAAAAAACAATCAAATATAAATTTGTCTTAACAAATTACTTTGCCCTTATTCTTGAGATTATGTTATGAGAATGACATTTTCTAGGAAAAATTTATATTAATATTGAAAGATGCTCCAAGCTAAGTGTTTAACAAACAAAGAAATATAAATTCTATCAGCCTAGAAAATTGATTGCTACACAAAATGTCAGAGAACTGATTAGAATGCCATTTCAATCATTTGTCTGAGAAAGGAAGAGGCAGCTTTTTCTGGCCCTCGGTGTTGCAGAGTTTGGTCCTAGTTAAAACCCTAAAGGTGAGCAGAGGTGTTACTTTCACTATTGGGGTTCTGCTAAAAATGAGCTGGTATGGATATCCCTAAATATTATCTTCATCCAAGAGAGAAATCATGTGACTTCAAAATGAAAGATTCTTTCCATTGCAAATGTGTGTTTTTGGATAGTCATTTCAATCACCCAAAGTGCCAATATCCATTGTGAAATGTCCAGGAGGGGACTGTTTTCATCACCTTTAACTGTTATTGCATTGTGCAAGGCAGCAACATCCGAGGATGGATTGAAGGTGGGGTAGGGGCTCACTGCTGACCCAGGGCCACCTTTGGATCCTTTCACAGTTTTCTGTGCATGAGAGAGAAACACATTAACTTCCATTCACACAATATTACTTTCTATTTTAATATTGTAACTAAGTTATTTTATTGTCATGTTACTTACCACATATTCCTGCTCTTCATTTTCAATGAACCAGGCCTGCTTGAGGAATTCTGATACCATTGCCATTGTTAAAGAAGTATCTGGGAAAAAAAAAAGTAAATGCTTTAACAAAACACAAACCCATTACACACACATGCCTTTTACAAATACCTGTTGCTGCCAAGTCAATTGTGACTCATAGCAACTCTACAAGACAGAGTAGAACTGCCCCACAGGGTTTCCAAGGCTGTAAATCTTTAAGGAAGCAGACTGCCACAACTTTCTCTTGGGGAGTGGCGGGGAGGTGGGGCAGCTGGCCTTTTGGTTAGCCTCCAAGCACTTAACCACTGCACCACCAAGGCTCCTTTTACAGACACGCCACCCAATATTTAGAATAGCTTTGTCTTCACTTTCCAAGATGACTCTTAGGAACATCATGATGATAGAAGTAAGGTTTTTTGTATTTGTTGTTGTTGGTTTTTATGTTTTGTTTTGTTAAAGGAACATATTACCCTTTAACCAAAACCCATAGTCTTCACTCAAAAGCTTGACTCTTAACTTGGCATTTTCAGTTTTAACCATTAGGGGTCAGTTGGTTGCTACATGTAAGCACATAAACTGGAAGGAGCTGGTGATTCACTCCATTCTGAATTTATAACACACCTATTATATGCCTGGAGCCCTGGCACCTCAGTGGTTAAGAGTTCAGCTGCTAACCAAAAGCCGGGCAGTTCGAATCCACCAGCCGCTTCTTGGAAACCCTATGGGGCAGTTCTAATCTGTCCTATTGGGTCGCTATGAGTCAGAATCAACTCAACTTGGCAATTGATTTTCATTGTATGCCCAGCACTGAAGTATGAAAACAATTAAAACATCATTCCTTGCTCTCGAGAATTTAAAGCCATTGTATGCTCTCCGTGGGAACACACTCAAGGGCTAAGGAAACTTCCTAGAGGAGGTCGGAGCAGATCTAAGCTTCTCTTGAAATGAGGCATGATTAACCTGGCAGAAAAACTGAAGTGCTTGTCGTGTTCTAAAAATTGCAAGACCTTTGCGGAACAAGTAACATTGTCAGGGGCTCTAACAAAAAGGTGTAAGTGTAGCCCCAGATCTTTGGAAAAATATTAGTGCATTTTAAGCAAGAGAGTATCATGATTTCATGTATATGTCAGAAAGATCATTTTTGTTTATAGCACAGAGGACGGCTAAGACGTAGGCAAGACAGAAGACTGGAGACCATTTAGTAGGCCATTAGAGCATCAATGTAAGATTAATGAGGGCCTGAACGAAAAACAGTGGGTATACAGAAAGCATAATGTTTACATTTGTAAGGTCAAATCCATTAAAAAAAAAAAGCAGTAGTGGATTCAGACTCAAAATACTATACATAAAAAGATACCCAGTATATTTCTTATTGAATCCTTGTTAATTTTTCTTTTTCCATTTCTTGTGTACAAAATTACTTTAGTACTTGGGATAATTGCTATACTCACATAGCTTCCTATTTGAAGTATCTAAATAGTAGTTCTATGTGTTTTCTCACCCAAAACACACAAACGAAAACTGGAAAGAAATTATACTGGATTCTTTGCCCTAACAGGGAGCGTTACAGTGAAGTTGTTGCGACATGCATGTTCTCTTTTAGCAAACTCTGTCTTAAAGGAAATCTCTTGCATTGTTATCTTGGTTTGGCAATAGATTTATTTAATGAACCATGAATGTTTTTAAACCTCAAGTATGTTCAAAATGAGTGTGTTCTCTGTTTTATCCACTGAAAAGGTCATTCCCCAAAAAACCCAAAACCAAACCAGTTTCCACGGAGTCGACTCTGACCCATAGCGACCCTATAGGACAGAGTAGAGCTGCCCCATAGAGTTTCCAAGGAGCACCTGGTGGATTCAAACTGCCAGCCTTTTGGTTAGCAGCCATAGCACTTAACCACTACACCACTAGGGTTTCCGAAAAAGTCATTAGTGAACATTTCTCTCTGGGAAAATGTTTCTAAGAGCCCATTCTCAAGATACACACTGATCTATCTCTCCGTACCTTTTGGGTTTATCCAACTAGAGGCGACATCATAGATAACATGTGAGAGAAGTTGGAAGGACAACCTGGGGCCATTTTAAATTTCTGATATGAAGCTAAATGACTCATGAGGCATAAAACTCATAACCTGATTCCTTAACAGCATGCTCAGACAAAGTATTTCAGTCCACACCTGCTGAAAAATAACTGCAGCTCCAAGTAATGAGATGGAATACATAAGGGAAATAATATCCAAAACACAAACTATCTCCTCTTTGATTATCACGGGGATTATTTAAATTGCTATTCTGTCATCTGCGAGAAGAACCAATATACTGCACGTTCATTTAAAGCAATCTTTCTCACCAGCAATCAATAAAGTAAAGCCATGATGTACAATTTGGCATGAGGTTCTAGTTCCCGTTACACCCATAATCCGGTACAATCGCTGTTGCCACATAAAGCTTCACATTCCAACTGCTTAACTGCTTAATCGGCACATCCAAAACTTCATACCAGTCCTGGCAAAGTTTCAAGGATGCTAAATTTCCCTTTCTCTCATCTCATCTAGGCCCTGGATAAAGTTGCAGCCTTAAATTGAGGGATAGGATTTGTCACTTAGCAAGGTACTTTTCTATCAGTTACAGAAATACGTTTTCCAATAACTACACACTTAGACAACATGTCAGTTAGACAAGATAAACTACAAAAGAAATCAAAAGCGCTGAGTGAGGATATTGACAGGTATACGGTTTATAATGAAATTTTTACAAAATATTATGAATGAAAATTTTACAAAAACTTCTCCACTAGCTTCTTCCCCTTCTAAAAAATGACTTGCGTAATTGATCAATTTCTTTAAAAAAAATGTGAAAAAGTCTAGGAAAATAATGATATTGTTCTATTAGTTTTATATCACAAAATAACAAAAATAAAGGGAGTGAGTAATTTATTTGATACATCAGAAGAGTCCGTAGAGGAGGCAGATCCTTATAACATGTCTTCCAAGTTCCTAGATTTTAGTCTGAGCTATTTTGGATGGCTACAAGCCTGGTGTAGAAAATGAAAGTACTAGAATGGATACTTTCTCAGGAAAGCAATTAGAAGAAAATGGAATCCCAAGCCGAATAATGTCCACTAGCTCTTAGCAAAGCTTAAAGACACAAAGATCATGGCGGGATGTCAGAAACTGCTCTAATAGAAACAGATATTATCATGTACTGCTAGCTAAGTGCCCAAAGCCAACTGCATGTGTTGACAGGTACAACTCTCAGTACTTATGACACACCTTACTAATGCCACAGGAACAATATTTTGGCCGAATTTAATTGTTCAACCATCTTGTCAAGTCCAGCATCTATACTGTGTATGAAAACCAGTCTTTTGCATTTAATAAAACCCATTCACCAACTTGAAGGTAGCGCTTGCTTTACTATAAATGAAATAATACCTGCAAAAATCTTTTGTAGACTGTCACACATTATACAAATGGCAGAGAATATTACTATTCAGAGAATGACCTGGTCTGGAAAATAGAACTGTACGGTCAGGAAAAAATAAACAGCCCTCTGAGTTCACAAAAGGTTTTCTTTCTTCTTTTTTAATTGCAATATTAAAAGCTTGCATTAGGTATTTAAGAGCCCATTTTATTACCTTATTTTGACTCAGTATTATTTAGTTACCAATAAACTCTAAAACCAAGTTTATCTCAGTGCTTAACATGATCCAATTTGAAGATAAAATTGGCCATTTATATATAGTTTGACCTATATAGAAATGATCAATATTCCACATTTTTTCTAATTAGTGATCTTTTTTTAATATGCACTGCCTACCAACCTCAGGTTACTTGCGGGTCAATGTGTAGTTTTCTAGAGATTAGCATATTTTGTATATTTCTGTGCTCTACGAGAGCTCTCTTCATCTTATGCAGCAAGGATTGAAAGAAAACAAATACTCATAAAAAGTACACCCAAGATGTTAGAGAGGAATCCCTCCCAGCTAAGCCCTAAGATAACGATATTACAGAAATACTAAATTAGCAATTGTGCCAGCTAGACTATTTGTGAACACTAAGGCTTACTGTACCTATGTTAACTTCCTGATATTTATAATTGTACTGTGGTTGTCTAGAGGAGCACTGGTGGCACAGCGGTTAAGCGCTTGGGTGCTAACCAAAGGTCAAGGCTTCCAACCTACCTGCCACTCAGCGGGAGAAAGATGCAGCAGTCTGCTTCTGTGAAGATTTGCAGCCTTGGAAATCTGATGGGGCAGTTCTATCCTGTCCTATAAGGTCACTGAGAGTTGTAATGAACTCAATGGCAAAGGTTCTTTTTTTTTTTTTTTTGGTGGTTGTGTAAGAGGGTTTCCCTGTCTTTTTGGATACACAGATGGAGGTCTTTAGAGGCAAAGAGATATCATAGCTGCAACTTTCTATCAAATGTTACAGAGAAAAAACATAGAGGAAAGAGAATGAATGATAGAGCAGTTTGGTAAAATGTTAACGATTGGGGGAATACAGGTAAAATGTACATGGTAATTTAGTATAATATACTTGCAACTTTTCTGAAGGCTCGAAATTATTTCAAAAGGGTAAGTTCTTTTTTTTCTTCTTCTTTTTAATCTCAGCTTGCATCTTGGTCTCATGAAAGGCTACTTCTAGAATTTGTGACAGAGGAAGCTGAACTGTGTGGTCTATAATGCCCAGCTGGTTATAAGCTTGAACCATCAGAATTCTACAGTGATAGCAACAGCAACTGCTAACGCTTCCGTAGGGTCACATCATTATCGCTATTTTCTAGTTAGGAGAGCAAAGTGTAATTAATTTCAGGCAAATTTCCAGATAGTGAATGGCAAGAATCAAGACATAGCTTCGTGCCTTCTGATTTCCAAAGTCTGTGTATATTCTTTTAAACTAGTGACCAAAAAGACAGTGACAAGATTGACATAATTTTTAATAGTCCATACTTGAGAATCAAATCATTAGCAGCCAACCCTTAGAGACTATGGCAGTTTCAGCCCAGTCCTAAGGAAGTTTATTTTAAAATACTTTGGCTCTGCATTTTTTTTCTGGTATATCTACTTCACAAGTCCTCCCCCACACCTACCCACATGAGAGAAGGCAATTAGACTCTATAATGGCATGGCTTATGAAGAACCAACTTCAGAGGTAACCTATGAATGTTTGCTTCTATGTATTTGGATAAGGGGTGTTTCCTTTACCTGGAATACTGTTTCCACTTTCACACCCACATCCCTTGGCCTAATTAATTGCTACTTCTAAGTTACTGCTCAGCAAAGACATCATCACATTATCCAGAGAGCCTTCATTCGTACCGCAGCACTTAGTTGGGTGATCTTCTGTGTTCTCCCAAAACATCCTGCCTGTGCTGGTGGCATAGTAGTGGTTAAGAGCCTGGCTGCTAATTAAAGGGTCAGCAGTTTGAATCCACCAGCCGCTCCTTGAAAACACTATGGGGCAGTTCTACTCTGTCCTGTAGGGTTGCTATAAGCAGGAATTGATTCAATGACAATGGTTTGCACTCCCACACTAGCCTCCATCATTCTGTGTTATTGTTTCTTTCTTTTTTTTTTTTTTTAATTTACTTATTTATATTCCCTTGCAGGGCTCCATGAGGGCAGTATTAATATACCATTCATTATCTACTTCCAATTTTTGACAAAATGCCTGGTATTTAGTATATTAGTCAGTGTTATTGAATGAATAAATGGTATATCGGTGCTAATATTTTAGGAAGTCATGACTTCTATATTTCCAACCCCCATACATATCTACACTTAATTAACAAACATTTTCCACCCACAGCTACAAGATACAAGAATTGAAGAGTTCTAAGTCATATTCTGGTTCTCTTTAATTGACTATATCATCTCAAGAAAATACTTAACTTCTCCAGAGGTTTTTCATGTGTATAATGACAGAGTTGGAATTCATTATAGCTGTGAAGTAATATGATAAACACCAGTCATAAATTCCACTCAAAGAGGACAGAGGTAGAGAAAATTAACATAATGAAGAAAGGCCTAATATAAATTGGATCTGTTCTGATCTTGATAAAAACCTGTCCCATTTTAAAGAAAAGGAAGAGTTCACTCCAAGAACTAATTATGTTTTATCTTTAAAAAATAATAGCGCCATGGGTTTGGCTCTGATTTTAAATATACATCAGAGATTAATGGGTTTAGGAAGAGTTAAAAACAACCAGTTTAGTCAGCTAACATCATATACAGAAGTCAACTTTTGCAGGCCTTTTGATTGAATAAGTATTTAACAAGCATGAAACTCTAGTTGGTTCCTTAATAACGTCATTATTATTTTCTCAGCATCAGCCAAATGTTGGTATCTGCCAGACGTGCTTGAGCCTGGGGCTAGGGTGGTAACATAACTTCTGGGAAAGAGGCCATTCCAGAATTTGAAACTAGCATTTTACTGCATTGAAAGCATTTGCACTGCGCCCTGTCTTACAGTTACCAAAAGACATTCCTGGCGACAGAGGAGAACATTGCTTTTCCAAAGTCCCTGCATATTTTGAGGCATAAACATGGCAAGCAAAAGCACAGCTTTCTTAACTAGCAATCACTACAAAGTCAGAAATCAGCACAATTCATTTAACATTTAGAGTGGTTTAAGAGAAAAATTCCTGAAGGAACATTTGTAATGAACAATAGTCAGATATATGGATCTGATTTGTAATCTCTCATTCTTGCAAATATATTCGACACCATTAAAAACTCTACTTCAGGTTTGCTTTTTGCTTTTCTAAGGAGCTTTATGGCCATTAGCTCATTCAGCAACAAGTACCTAAACCAAAACCAAACCCACTGCCATGGAGTCGATTCTGACTCATAGCGACCCTATAGGACAGAGTAGAACTTCCCCATAGAGTTTCCAAGGAGTGCCTGGCAGATTCCAACTGCCGACCTCTTGGTTAGCAGCCATAGCACTTAACCACTACGCCACCAGGGTTTCCGAATAGAACTGCCCCACAGGGTATCCAAGGAGTAGCTGGTGGATTCAAACTGCCAACTTTTTGGTGAGCAGCTGAGATCTTAACCGCTGTGCCACCAGGATTGCTAACGAGTACCTAAATGCTATCAAATAGAATAAATTATAGAGGGCTCCACTGGAACTTCCATGGGATGACTTATCTGACACCACCCAGGAAATACTTCCTTTCTCTCCCCTCATGTTTGCAGACCAGCACTTTAAAAGCCTATGACACAGAGACTATAAGGAAATCAATGTGGCCACACCCTCTTCTATAAAATGAACAAAAAGCGGTCACTGTTATTCACACTGCACTAGGTAAACATAACATGAATTTCAAAATGTTAATTACTATGGGCTTGATTACCACTATGAGGTCTGAATCGATTTAGCTCCCCTTACAGAAGAAGAAAATAAAATAATGAAAAGCCTGCTACTTTGAAGCAATTCCCTGCAACCCACCTCTGCCACTCCTATTCTCTTGGCTCCCCACAAGTGTCCCTCTCCCACCATGATTTCCATTTGAGGCACAAACAGCTCTTTGGAAACTCATAACTTTCAGGAGGAAACACATTCTTTCCTTCTTTTCCATGGTAACCCACTGGAAGTACAATAAGCCCGTATTAAGGAAATTTAGCATATTTAAAAAATTGTCTTTCTTACTTAACTAAGTATAGCAAAGCAATGCAATTTGTGAATTCCAAAATATAAGTGCCTAATGTCATTTTACAGAAAGATTTCTTAGAATATCTTAAATGCAACTCGTCAAATAGTCTACAGAAGCAGTAACATTTAACGTAGTGACAGGAAAAGTTTTTAAAACAATCAAAATGAACTAAAAGGAAAACCAAAGCTTACTTTTTTCTGTCTTCTTCCAAAGCACAAGAGAGGTTCTGTTCTGAGTGCTTCACTCTAGAAGTGGAGCCCTGGACTTCCGTCTTTATAGGATTTGAAAAGAGGCCACACCTAGCAACCAGAAGTTAGTAACTGGCTGCCTGCCCCAGCCTTGCCCAAAACCAAAGTGAAACAAGCCTTGCAAAACTAGTCTCTGAACCAGTCAGAGATGACAGTTCAAAGGAAAAGAAACGGAAGGACAGATTTTATCCCCCTTTATTCGGCACTCCTCTTCCAGAGCGGGGAGAATGTAAAGATTTTCAAGCAACAGTGCTAGCCACCCCAGACCTGAATCCAGTGATTGGCACTCTTTTTTAAACAGCTTGTGGAAGTAAAACTTCTGAAATTTTGTTTCAAAATTAAAACAAAACAAAACCCTTAGGTTTGAATACTAGCTGTCACTTATTACTATGTGAACTTGAGGACGCATTTAACTCCTCTGAGCCTGTTTCTACTTTTGTAAAATGAAGATAATATTATTTAAGCTGCCTACCATAGTGGTCACTATGAGTCGGAATCGACTCGACGGCACTGCGTTTGGCTTGGTTTTTTACCATAGCGGTTAAGAGCTCAGCTGCCAACCCAAAGGTGGGCAGTTCGAATCTACCAGTCACTCCTCGGAAGCCCCATGGGGCAGTTCTGCTCTGTACTATAGGGTTGCTATGAGTCGGAATTGACTCGACGGCAACAGGTTTGGTCTTTTGGTTTTATCCACTAGAATTCTTGTAACAATTGAGAAATAGTGTTTATTTGCAAATTTTTCCATTATGAGTGCTAAATAATTTTTTTTTTATATTTTACCAACATTTTTTTCTGCCTTCAAAAAAATAATTATACCTGCATACAGCTTGTTGATATAAATAAGAAATATAAAAGGAATAAAATTCCAGATAGGCCCAAAAATGTGAACAAAGTTAATGCTAAAAATAGGATAATTATGACATTAGTTTATAGTATTAGTGTTAGAGGAAGGGTTGTCTTCATTAGTTCTTTTGTATAGAATCAGTTGTATGTAAAAATTGATTTAAAGAGATCATTGACATTTTAGAGTTGTTGAACAATGAAACAAGGAACTAGAACGATAAATTGAAAGGATTAATGGAGTAACAGCTATCACAGAACACGTATTGTAAGAAAGTTCCCAGGTGATGTCAGGGTGGGAAATTTGTTCTGGTAGCCTCATTTGTGATTCATTTTTATTATCTGTAAGTACTTAGTACTTATGAAGTATTACATAATATTTCTATTGCAGTATGTACAAGTGTGAACTTTCTCACAGCATTATGGTTTGATTTACATTGTACTTAGTAGTTTGTTCTTTTTCTTCTTTTCCTACTAGATAGTTCAGGTAATTATATATCAGGTTTCGAGAAATAGACTAAAATACTTTCTTAAGAGTGTCAGTCTTTATTAAACCAGTTGCACTTGAGTCTATTCCGACTCATGGTGACCCCATGTGTGTCCAAGTAGAACTATGCTTCATAAGGTTCTCAATGGCTGGTTTTTCAGAAGTAGATTGCCAAGCCTTTCTTCAAAGGTACTCGGGGTGGACTCAAACCTTCAACCTTTCAGTCAGCAGTCAAGTGTGTCAACCATTTGTAACAGCCGGGGACTCCCCTTATTCATTAAACTCATTGCCATTGAGTCAATTCTGACTCATGGCGACCCCATAGAACAGAGTAGAGCTTCCCCATAGAGTTTCCAAGGAGTGCCTGGTAGATTTGAACTGCCAGCCTTTTGGGTAGCAGCCATAGCACTTAAGCACTAGCCACCAGGGTTTGCAAAACCAAACCCATTGCCATAGTTTGACTCATAACGGCACTATAGGACAAAGTAGAACTTCCCCGTAGAGTTTCCAACTGCCCCATTGGGTTATCCAGGGAGCACCTGGTAGATTCCAACTGCCAACCTCTACGGTTAACAGCCATACCCAGTATTCATTACACACTGTAAATCCTCAATGCCAATGTCAATGAAATCAGCCTAGTCTCAAGTGGGATGGTCATTTAATATAAATATTTGGGAACAATACCAGCTTTTTTTTGTGGCACCTATCATTAGTATGCGTAGAAAATAAGAACGAGTGAGTGAATGATCTACTAACTGATATTGTTGTGAATCAATCCTAACAGATGTAGACTACCTGTCTAATAATACTTTTTTTAATCAGATGATAAGGAAAAAGATAATTCTATTTGCATTTGCCTTCCTAATGTTGGTAATGGAGATGTCGAAACATTCCTGCATGAAGACACTCTTGTGAAATAAAGAAAAAAAAATCATAGGCTTTTGTTAAAAAAAAAAAAAAAAACTACCTAAAAGAAATATATAGTCTCATTTTGTTTTTGTGTTTGTTGTTACCAGTAGTGTAAACCCAGAGGAGCTGTTTTATACATTTGGGTTTGTAATGCATTGGAGAACCTATAACAGCCACGGTAAACATAGTAGTTGTGGTAGATTTTTTCTTTTTTTAAGTAGAGCATTTTTCCCAAATTAACTTCCAGCTGTGACTTGAAGGCAAGTCCTCCTCCGTTTAAAGTGAAACCCTGAACATAAAAAGAAAAGAAAGCTACTAATCATATAGGGATATTGCTGTGAATAATCTGTTAGAATCTCTTGTTCAGACAAGAAGAATGGCAACTGGATGTGTAGAAATAGAAGAAAACATAACAAAAGTTAGCATTAGCAGCTCAAGGACAATCACGGGTTACAGGCTTTATGTAGTGAAATGCCACATACCACAACTCCCTAGAAATGACTCACCACTCTTCCTGTTTCTTCAGCATGGCTATGATTCATCAGCTCCATGGTCTTTACAAAGAGGGAGAGAGAGAAGAAACCAAAAGAAGAAAAGGAAAGAAAAATATAGTTTAAAACAACCACTATTATGTTACATTTTCACAGCATTTTTATTTCTACTCCTTTGGTGCAGAACCTGAAAATGAAGAGGAAAAAAAAAAATGAGGTAAAATATGGAGTCTCTCAGACACAGGTTATAAGTTAGCAGAGCAAAAAAGCAACTGCTAAAAAAAAATAAAAATTTTATCTGCTAAAGACACTAGCAAAACATTTGATTTCACCAAGTTGTTTTCTTCCCCTTTATGTTAAGCTCTCCGCTATATAAGCATTTCTTTTCATGTGGGGGAAGAGAAACATTCAGAATTATCGAGAAAAGCATTTCACTCACATTCCAAAGCCTCCCTAATCCTCCTGGCCCCCGCCATCTACAGTCAGCGAGAATCACTATTTTACTTTGTACTTCTCCTGTGTCCACAAGTTAAAGTATTTTAAGAACTAGTGTATTAAATGATTTTCTCTCACCTCTAGAAAAGCCAAATAATTACCACACACACACAAAAAGCACAAAGTTACAGAGATAATTATCATTATTTCTTTGTTATTCCCAATGTCACACGAAATAAAGACAATATTTTTCTTCTTCTTTGGAAACCCTGGTGGCGTAGTGGTTAAGTCCTACGGCTGCTAACCAAAGGGTCGGCAGTTTGAATCTGCCAGGCGCTCCTTGGAAACTCTATGGGGCAGTTCTACTCTATCCTATAGGGTCGCTATGAGTCGGAATCGACACGACGACACTGGGTCTGGGTTTTTTGGTTGTTTTTTGTCAAAGTATAGCTCAAGCTAATAGAGCAGTCAAATGGACAGCTAGGGCCAAAAGAATGCACTTTCTCTGAACCTACATAAAGAAAAAAAAAAAAAGACACAATTATCTCTGAGCAAACTACTTAAAGGAACGTCAGCTTTTTTTTTTTTAATTGTGCTTTAAGTGAAAGTTTACAAATCAAGTCAGTCTCTCATACAAAAACTTATATACACCTTGCTCTGTACTCCTAGTTGCTCTCCTCCTAATGAGGCAGTACGCTCCTCCTCTCCATCCTGTGTTCCCCGTCTCCATTCAGCCAGCTCTTGTCCCTCTCAGCCTTCTCTTCTCACCTCCAGACAGGAGTTGCCCACGTAGTTTCATGTGTCTACTTCAGCCAAGAGCTCACTTCTCACCAGTATCATTTTCTGTCTTGTAGTCCAGTCCAATCCCTGTCTGAAGAGTTGGCTTTGGCAATGGTTCCTGTCTTGGGCTAAAAGAAGGTCCAGGGACTGTGACCTCCAGGGTCCTCCTAGTCTCAGTCAGACCATACAGTCTGGTCTTTTTAGGAGAATTTAAGGTCTGCATCCCACTGCTCTCCTGCTCCATCAGGGATCCTCTGTTGTGTTCCCTGGGCAGTCATCCACTGTAGCTGGGCACCATCTAGTTCTTCTGGTCTCAGGCTGCTGTAGTCTCTAGTTTATGTGGCCCTTTCTAGGAATGTCAGTTCTTAACACACTGGGTAGCAGGATGATTTTCTCAAAATGGCAGAATAAATGATCTTGCTTTTCTGGTTAGGGATTCAACAAGAAAGAAAGAATCAAAGGTGTAACCCTCTCTCTGGTTAATCTAAGCCAGAATTTTAATTCCCTGAGACTTGTATTTTCTCATCTCCGTATACTTCGGGGATGGGGGAGTGGGAGAAGAAAAAAAAAAAAAGAGTTTCTCTTTAGGTTGGGCATTGGGAGATTAATGTTTTGGTTTTGAAACTCCAGACACATCTGTAGCAGTGTGTTTCTACCACTGAAATCAAAACCATTAGGAATGAAATAGAATAAAACAGAATAGAAACCATCAGAGTGTTTCATGTAGAAAATAAATTATGTAAAAGTATTGTTTTGTGAAACCTGGTTTTGCAGTGGCATGTATATGAGTATGTGTGCACACGCAACACACACACATTCACGGTGTAAAGTTATAAAATGTATTATAACTGAATGTTGTGTTCAAAATGTTTGAGAAATACTCAAGGACTTTGGAGGATGTAACCAAGAAAGGGAGAAAACTAAAGACTGTGTCCTAATTATATAATCAAAAGAATGTGCATGTATCTTAAGGAGTCATGTGTATGTGTGAAAATTGACATATTGTTTGTATTACTAAAAAATTTTTAACTACACAACTACCCTTCAATAGCTAATGGATAAAAAGTGATACAATATGAATTAACTAGATATATCAACATGAATAAATTCTGGAAATATAATGTTGACTAAAAACAGCAAGTAGGAAAGGATAGGTATGATATCACTTAAGAAAATTTTTAAACATAAAAACAATAGTATATCATTTACAAATGCTTACATATGAAATAATAATGTAACAGCATTAAAGGAAGGAGTTTTTTTATGGGATGAGAAAAGGTTTTTTTTTTACCATATCTGCATCATTTTATTTCTTTTGAAAATGTTTCCTAAAATAAGCAACATTTGTTAAAGTTCAGTGTTGGGTACAAGGGTATTTGCTACGTCTTCTCTGTAACTTTCTATAGGTTTTAACATTTCAAAATTATATTGATAATGAAAACAGATATTTGGTTGACATACTGTTTATGAGATTATCGTGTATATTATTGTGTTTTCATTATTCTCATTGTTTTGGGATATGGGCATTTATTTATCCATTTTTCTATAGTTGAATATTAGAATGTTTCCAACTCCTGGTTTCTGGGTAGTATACAAGCTGTGCTGCTGTAAACATTCTTATGCATATCTTTCAGGTTATAAGAATCTTTTATTTGCTGGGCCAATTGGTATGCACGTATTCAACTTTAGTCAATATTACCTAACAGTTTCCCACTGTGACTGTACCAGGTTACACTCCCAAACAGCAATGAATGTGAAATCCAATTGTTCCTGATCCTTGTCCGTATTTGGTGTGGTCTTTGTAATTTTAGTAAATCTGACGGTGTGTAATAGCATGACATTGGAGTTTTAATTTGCCTTTCTCCAATGAAGTTGAACACCTTTTTATGTTCATTGGTCATTTGATATGATCTCTTTCTTGAGCTTCTAGTTCAAGTCTTTTTTGCTCATTTTCTTATTGGATTATGTGCCTTTTCCTTATTGATTTGTAGGAATTATTTATATGTTCTAGATTATATAAAGTTCACAGTAGGTAAATCTTATCTACGATGTTAGATGTAAAGTTATGAACCATTCTTGGTGCCACTCAGGCAATTCCGTGGTTCTGGTAATGTTCTATTTTTAGTCCAGGTGGTGGTTACATGAGCATATCCATTTTGTGAAAATCCATTGAACTGTGTAGCTATGATTTGTATACCTTACTGTATGTATGCTGTCCTTTAATACTGTTTATATTTAAAAGAAAAAGAGAGGCCAGCCTTCAGTCTCAGAGTAAACAATAGTATCTGACGGGAATTTGTTTTCATTTGTTTATTTCTAATATTATCTTCTACTGAAAACAAGCAATACTGGTTTTTCCGTTGATGGTAGTGATATGATTTCTTTTTAAATAAATTTATCTACACACACACCATATACAAAGTAATTGGCCTGACCTAAAGGGTGCAAACTGTTAACACACACGTCTGAGAGCTGGGAAGTTGGAGGTGTGAGTCCGCCCAGGGATGCCTCAGAAGAAAGCCCAGGTGACCTACTTCCAAAAAATCAGCCATTAGAAACCGTATGGAGCACAGACCTACTCTGATACACATAGGGTGGCCATCAGTCACAATCGACTCAACAGCAACTAGCTTTTCTAGGGTTGAGTAGAATTCTCAGGCTGGAGAAGAGAATAAGAGCTTTGGGTTCTCTAGTGTACACAGTATTCTTGAATTTTCTCAAATGCCTCAGAGTTTGCGAGGTCACAGAAAGGGCTGACTTCATGGGGCACAAGGGAAACCAGCACCAATTGCCATGGTCTTGGGGCCTTAATGCAGGCCCTCATTGCTGAGCTGGTCGTCAGCAACAGTGTTCACTCTGAAAGAACAAGGTGTGCCTTTACCACTTTTACTAGATTGTGTAAAACCCTGCATTCTGGTGTGATCCAAGGATAAGAGAAGAAATCCTGAACACTGACTTATGTTAAATTTCTTACTATCGATATACTCGATGCCATGGAGTTGATTCCGACTCATAACGACCCTATATAGGATGGGGTAGAACTGCCCCATAGGGTTTCCAAGAAGTGGCTGGTAGATTCAAACTGCCAGCCTTTTGGTTAGCAGTCGAACTCTTACCCACGGCATCACCAGGGCTTCTTTACTACCGTTATAGTTCATGAGAACTGGGGTGAATTTTAGTGTGATGTCTACTTTAAAGGAACATGTTGTATCTTCCATCACAGTGTTATAATTTAATTCAAAAAGCCACCAAACAAAAACAGCTGACAGACTTGTACTGCAGTCTTATCTCTCTGCCCTTCCACATGTCTATCTTCTAGAGAAGATAGAAACTCAGAGTGGTGGCTTAGTATCTGTTACTGTGTGACTTAGGAAAAGTCAGTGAATGCTTCGATGATTCATTTGTTACACTCCTAGCAGCAGGATCTTGTTAAGATTAGTAATTTTGTGTTTCATAAGTCTTTTTTTATCCTTAAATATGGTATCCATTTTCTTCTTTCTATTATCCTTTAAAAAGAGAATAAGACATACTGCATCGATTATTGTGCTAGTTTTATTCCAATAAAGTCTTCAAGAAGAATAATTAAATGTGAGTTAAGGTCAAGAGGTCAAATTATGCTTTCTAATTTCAAGGAGAGCAAAGGATTTATTTAAATCCAAAGTTGTGAAATTTCAGATTTCATAATGCATGCAAATTCTTCCATAACTCTTAGTAATTTGTGCTATGAGAGTGAATTTCCTGCTAACGTTTATATACAGAAGATATGTAAAGCTTTTTGATGAGAAAAGAAAAAAATATATAAATTCATCAGCAGGAAAATAGTCATGTGAATAATAGACATTTAGTCCAAAGCCCAGTTGACTATATACTTCCTAAGATGCATGGACTAATTAAAAAGTAATTATAGAATCAAGACCAAAAAAAGTCACATGTGTGTTTTTAAAATACAATGACATTTTCCCATAAGCGTTGTCTGATATCCATGGGTTTATGATATAAACAAGAGAGTCACATCTTTAAAGTTCATAATGTCTATCTCAAATTCTATTTTAACTCGAGAGGTTAAAAAGTAATTTTTAAAAATTCTTTAAACCAGAACAGTTTAAGAGTATCCAAGTGTGGATTATGTTAGCAGTCATGACAGATATTAGAGATTTAATAAGTAATTTTATGAATCTGTCTCTCAGTCAGTTCACTATCAGCTGAACACTGCTGGCCACCGTGGCAGCTTTAGATTGTTATTTTATATTGTTTCATTCATCTTCATGGTACATTGGATGTATTAATGGCCTCAATTGTTGTTCTCCTTGTATCAATACCCTTTGCCCTGTACCTCTGTAATCTCTTCTTTCTCTGATTCTGGGCTTGGTCACTTGACTTGCTTTTGTTAATGGGACAATACCAAACTTGATGCAGGTGAAGGTTTAAAACACCCTTTTATGTTTTTGCTTTCTCTTTGGAACATTATTACAACGACGGGAACAAGCTCACACTAGCCTGCCAGAAGGATGTGAGAAATATGAGAGACACATGTAAGAAAGGTGAGTTGTTCTAGTCAATGCTATCTTAGACCAGTCAGCCCCCCAGTCAACACAGCATCTGACCACACAAAGTGAGCTCAGCTGAGGTCAGCTCAGCCCATCTTTGATCAGCAGACAAATCAACTGACATATACCATATTTTACGCTAATAACATGCACCTTCTACATTTGTTTGTCAACAAATTCCTCTCCCTATGAGGTATTTTTTTTTTATTAAGTTTCAAGTGAACGTTTACAAATCCAATCAGTCTGTCACATATAAGTTTACATACATCTTACTCCGTACTCCCACTTGCTCTCCCCCTCTTGAGTCAGCCCTTTCAGTCTCTCCTTTCATGACAATTTTGCTGGCTTCCCTCTCTCTCTATCCTCCCATCCCCCCTCCAGACAAGAGCTGCCAACACAATCTCAAGTGTCCACCTGATATAGTTAGCTCACTCTTCATCAGCGTCTCTCTCCCACCTGCTGACCAGTCCTTTTCATGTCTGATGAGTTGTCTTTGGGGATGGTTCCTGTCCTGTGCCAACAGAAGGTCTGGGGACCATGGCCGCCGGGATTCCTCTAGTCTCAGTCAGACCATTAAGTTTGGTCTTTTAATGAGAATTTGGGGTCTGCATCCCACTGATCTCCTGCTCCCTCAGGGGTCCTCTGCTGTGCTCCCTGTCAGGGCAGTCATCGATTGTGGCCGGGCACCAACTAGTTCTTCTGGTCTCAGGGTGATGTAGGTCTCTGGTTCATGTGGCTCTTTCTGTCTCTTGGGCTCTTAGTTGTCATGTGGCCTTGGTGTTCTTCATTTTCCTTTGCTCCAGGTGGGTTGAGACCAATTGATGCATCTTAGATGGCCGCTTGTTAGCATTTAAGACCTATGAGGTATTTTTATAAGCATGCTATGGTAATTTTTTTTACAGCAACACATACAAAAACAATTGGCATAGTGGCACTTACGAAAAATATCTCACAGGGCAAGGGAGCAGTTGGCAAACAAATGTAGAAGGTGTGCGTTATTTGCATAGAACTACTGTAGATCAAGAGAAAAAATAAACAGTTGTTGTTTTAAGCCACTAATTTTCTGGGTGGTTTATTATGTAGCAACAGCTAATTGATACAAAATTTGGTGCCAAGAGGCAGGGTGCTGCTGCAACAAAAACCTAAATTGTGTGGCATTGATTTGGGGACCAGATGGCAGGTAGAGCGGAAACAATTATTGGAGGTTAAAAAATGGTGAGGAGACTGCTCTTGCAAGCTAGAAAAAAAAGTCAACATTTGTTATAAAGTTGTAAAACTCTTAGTACAACCATTCCCAAAACTTAGCTTGGAAAATGGAAAATGTGGTCAATAGGCATATAGACTCAAATATAGAGATCTCCAGGCAAAATATTGAAAAGTTAGCTAGTTTTTGCTAGCTGTGCAAGATAAGATTCTACAAGAAAAAGAAGGGTTAAAAAGAATAAGCTAGTTCTTAAGTAGCACTCAGAGGAAATATAAAGGGACTGGGACTTGCTGGATTGAAAAATAGATGATTTTTACTCCACTTTCTCAAGTCAATCAAATATAAAATCCATGTACTGTTGGAAATACATACCCTCAGTGTAAAGATCACATCTAGGATGCAGCTATAAGGCTCACTGTTAAGATCTGTGCAAGAATTAACCTAGTGTCTAGTAGGCTATCTCACACAAAGTGCTTTAGGAATCCTAAGGACATTGTCTCACAGGATCCTAACTCAAATAAAATTTTAATAATAAAGTCTAGAGAAAAGGACATGTCTTGAAAAGAGCTATGGGTGTGGATTATGTTGAGTGGAGCGCACTTGAATAATATTCATAGGATGCCCACAAATTTTTTAAGAAAGCTGTATCAGTTAATGTACCATCAGCATGGAATGAAAGGGACTGACACTACTTAAATTGCAGAAAGACTTCTTTGACCTCAACTTTTTGTTATAAGTAAGCAAGTTGAAAAAATTAGTCAGTTGTCAAAAAAGAGCAGTTTTTCAGGAGTAGGTAAGGAAGGTGATGGAAACGAGGATGCTTCTGATGCAGGTCTGAACACTGTGGTTAATGATTAACTGGGGAGAAACTTGCATTGATCTAATCAGAAACATTCTTTATTTCCTGAGTAGGGGAACCTGCCAATATTTATTCAGGTGGATTAGAAAATTGCTATGGACTAATGAAGCCTAAGAGTCTCCTGTTCTTGTTTATTTATTTGTTTTTGAATGGGATTATTTATTGTGTTTATGCTACCTTCAACTCTTCTTGGATATTAGGTGATTTTGGCAATTCACTTTTTTGTCATAGGTATCAAGATCAAAAGAAATCACACCCAGGAGTTGTATTCATTCCTGGCATAAGTCATGAGAAACTAGACTTTGAGCCCAGATGAGACTTTCAGCATTCTTGGGAGAGGATGAATGTATATTTTGCATGTGGAAGTAGCATGAATAATTGGGTTTAGAGGATGGAACATGCTAGATCGATTGCATTGATTGCCCCAATTAATAGCCTTTCCTTATCTACATACTTTGCCCCATAATTTTGTAGTCCCCTTCCACCCTGGCTCTCAGTTTGGTCATGTACCCTGCTTTGGGAAATGGGACACTGGCAAACCTGACATAAGCAGTGGTTTGAAAAAGCACTTTCACATTTTTGGCTTCCCCTCTTGGAATCTTGTTCCTGCCATGAGAATAGAAGGAACATATCCACTGAAAGAATATGAAAGAGATGTGGAGGACAGCTGAGTCATCCCAGACAAAGCCATCCTAGATTGGACAGTCTCCAGTTAACCCACCAGCTAACCACAGGTGCATGTGTGAGGTCGCTGAGCCCAGTCACACTAGCAGAATCAGCCAGACACTATACAGACTCATTAAAAAATAATAAATCATTTTGGAATGGTTCATTATGTAGCAATAACTATATCTGTGGTGTACCATTGATTTAAAAAAGGAATCATGAGAAATATTGACATAGAAACTGTGAAAAAATAAAAATCAGTCTCCTAAACATTCACCTCAAGCTGATTCTCACAAGATCTATAAATTGAATTCACTAGATCAATTTTTTTAGATGTGTTTAATATTTAAAAACTACAAAACAAAAAGCATAAATACTGTAATAATGATAACTACTTTGGTGTTTCATTTTGTGAGAATGAAGATTATTCACCATAACAATGTGTTATTCACAGAGAAGTTTCGGAAATTTGCAGGCAGAAATTCTGAATTTTTATTTTGAATTGCCATTTAACAGTGAAGCATGACAACTATGGAAATAGATAAACAAAAAAGGACAAAAACAGTTGCATAAACTGTTAAGAATTCTAAACACTAGGTAGGTCATAGAAGAATTTTTTTCTCTTTATTTCCAATATTATAACTTCTAAATTTTAATATTCATGCTAGCTAGCATCACTTAATCCTAAAACCAAATGCAACACAATATGCTATTATTTGGTCAATTTAGTGATATATCATTTTTATATATAATTAATTTGAAGTAACCTTAACAGTGCACTAAATTTATTAAATTTAAATATTAAATTTTATTTTTAGAGATTGTGTATTTTGAAACATTTTAATTAGCTTTATAATACACCTTAAGATATTTTATTTATTTTTTACCTAAAACCACTTTTCTTACTTTTTTTAAAAAATATATATATATTTAAATGATTTTTTTCTTAATTCTTGAGTTCATTAGGTTATATATTACCATGAAAGCATTGCATAGCTAAAATGATTGGAGTCATATGTGCACACGTTCTAACACAGTGGTATTGGTGAAGGGGAAAAAAGGATACACATCATTCTAGATACATAGCAGAATTTCCAGTGACCCACGTAGTCTGCATATTCAATGTTGCAATAACTCAATGGCCATGAGATTGGTTTTTTGGAAAATGTCTATCCCTTCATAACCAGCATGTTTATTTGATTATAGAGACCTTTATTATATATTTTGATAGCTGATAACTGAAGTTTTCCCAGAGTATTTTTCTTTTTCAAAATTGTATTGGCTATTAATTAAAAACTAAGGTAATTTTAATTTAAATCATATTATGTTTATATATAAACCTTCGAACAATTGAAATTTCTTGATATTAGTGCTTCCTATCCAAGAACATGGAAACCCTGGTGGCATAGCGGTTAAGTGCCAGGCAC
Source organism: Elephas maximus indicus (assembly GCF_024166365.1). Classification (NCBI taxonomy): domain Eukaryota; kingdom Metazoa; phylum Chordata; class Mammalia; order Proboscidea; family Elephantidae; genus Elephas; species Elephas maximus. The sequence goes on along the minus strand of NC_064827.1, from coordinate 89,221,254 downwards.
ACTGTGGAAACTCTATGGGGCAGTTCTACTCTGTCTTATAGGGTCACTAGGAGTTGGAATCTACTCAACAGCAGTGGGTTTGGTTTGGTTTATCCAAGAACATGGTACATTTTTCCATTCATTCAAATTATATTTTGTTTTTAATATGATTTTTTTAAATAAATAGATCCCCGTTTTCTTATTATCTTGACTTCCAAATATTTCGATTTTTCTTTTTTTTTACTATTCTAAATGAAATATTCCCCCCTTTTTCATTTCTATAAAGTTTTGTTAAAGTAGAGAAAGGTTATTGATTTTTTTTAATCTTTAATCCAACTGATTTATTACAATAGTTTATTAATACTAACACTCTTTTTTAGACTATGTCGTGCTTTATACATATACAGTTATAGCATTAGCCAAATAAAATAAAGTTGTCACATTTTCACCAATGTTTAGTGAGTTATTTGGTTATTTTTTTTTTTTCCTCACTACATTTTCAGTGATGAAAGATAATGTGTTAGCAAACATCCTTGTGTTCCTCCTGATTACAATTGAAATGGCTTCAGTATTTCGTGATTTTGGAAAATATGTATTGTTAGTTTTTAGGTAGTATTTCTAAGTAGTTTCATGTTGCTCCTTTTTGGGGGGGGAGTAAATAAATGTACAAACTTAACAAATGCCTTTTCAGCGTCTGTTGAATTATTTTCTTCTTTGATGTGTTGATATAATAAACTTGGTTTTCAGTATGAGAAGGCAAAAGTAGATGAATGGCGAAAAAAGATATAGTAATAGATACCAAAATAATTAACAACTTGATACATTTACTAGATATAAAGGAATAGATTATTAAATGAACGGTACTGGAACAACTAGCTACAACCTAGAAGTTTCTATCTTACACCATATGCAAAAACGATACCTAGGCAGGCCTAAGATTTAAACGAAAATAAATATTTAAAAAAAACGTTTCAAGATATACTAGATATGTTGTTAGGTGCCACAAAGTTGATTCCAACTCATAGTGACCCTATCCTGGATACAGCATATACAACTTATGAGATAAAAGACTTTGTTATCTATACAAACCAAAAACTCAAAATCCATTGCCATCAAGTTGATTCAGGCTCATAGCGACCCTACAGGACAGAGTACAATTGCCCCATATGGTTTCCAAGGAGCAGCTGGTAGATTCGAACTGCCAACCTTTGGGTTAGTAGCCGAACTCTTAACCACTATGCCACCAGGGTTTCCACGGATAACCCAGAAAACTCATTGTCACTGAGTTGATTTTGACTCATAGCGACCCTATAGGACAGAGTAGAACTGACCCATAGAATTTCCAAGAAGGTAACCTTTATGGAAACAGATTGCCACATTTTTCTCCCAAAAAGAGGCTGGTGGATTTGAACCACCGAACTTTCAGTTAGCAGCTGAGAACTTAACCACTGTGCCACGAGGGCTCCTTATCAATGGATGTTGTTGTTGTTGTTAGGTGCCGCCGAGTTGGTTCTGACTCATAGTGACCCTATGCACAACAGAAAGAAACACTGCCTGGTCCTGAGCCATCCTTACAATCGTTGCTATGCTTGAGCTCATTGTTGCAGCCACTGTGTCAATCCACCTCGTTGAGGGTCTTCTTATTTTTCACTGACCCTGTACTCTACCAAGCATGATGTCCTTCACCAGGGACTGATCCCTTCTGACAACATGTCCAAAGTATGTTAGACACAGTCTCGTCATCCATGCTTCTAAGGAGCATTCTGGTTGTACTTCTTCTAAGACAGATTTGTTTGTTCTTTTGGCAGTCCATGGTATATTCAATATTCTTTGCTAACACCACAATTCAAATGTGTTAATTCTTCTTCAGCCCTACTTATTTATTGTCCAGCTTTCACATGCATATGATGCGATTAAAAATACCATGGCTTGGGTCAGGTGCACCTTAGTCTTCAAGGTGACATTTTTGCTTTTCAAAACTTTAAGGAGGTCCTTTGCAGCAGATTTACCCAATGCAATACGTCGCTTGATTTCTTGACTGCTGCTTCCATGGCTGTTGATTGTGGATCCAAGTCAAATGAAATTCTTCACAACTTCAATCTTTTCCCTGCTAATCATGATGTTGTTCGTTGGTCCAGTTGTGAGGATTTTTGTTTTCCTTATGTTGAGGTGCAATCCAAACTGAAGGCTGTGGTCTTTGATCTTCATTAGCAAGTGCTTCAAATCCTCTTCACTTTCAGCAAGCAATGTTGTGTCATCTGCATAACACAGGTTGTTAATGAGTCTTCCTCCAATCCTGATGCCCTGTTCTTAATCGTATAGTCCAGCTTCTCGTATTATTTGCTCAGCATACAGATTAAATAGGTATGGTGAAAGAATACAACCCTGGCTCACACCTTTCCTGACTTTAAACCAATCAGTATCCCCTTGTTCTGTCTGAACAACTGCTTCTTGATCTATGTAAAGGTTCTTCATGAGCACAATTAAGTGTTCTGCAATTCCCATTCTTCACAATGTTATCCATAGTTTGTTATGATCCACACAGTCGAATGTCTTTGCATAGTCAACAAAACACAGGTAAACATCCTTCTGGTATTCTCTGCTTTCAGCCAGGATCCATCTGACATCAGCAATGATATCCCAGGTTCCACGTCCTCTTCTGAAACCAGCCTGAATTTCTGGCAGTTCCCTGTCGATATACTGCTGCAGCTGTTTTTGAATGATCTTCAGCAGAATTTTGCTTGCGTGTAATATTAATGATATTGTTCTGTAATTTCCACATTCAGTTGGATCACCTTTCTTGGGAATAGGCATAAATATGGATCTCTTCCAGTCAGTTGGTCAGGAAGCTGTCTTCCATATTTCTTGGCATAGATGAGTGAGCACCTCCAGCGCTGCATCTGTTGAAACATCTCAATTGATATTCCATCAATCCCTGGAGCCTTGTTTTTCACCAGTGCCTTCAGTACCATTGGTTCCTGATCATATGCCACCTCTTGAAATGGTTGAACATCGACTAATCCTTTTTGGTATAATGACTCTGTGTATTCCTTCCACCTTCTTTTGATGCTTCCTGGGTCATTTAATATTTTCCCCATGGAATCCTTCACTATTGCAACTCGGGGCTTGAATTTTTTCTTCAATTCTTTCCACTTGAGAAACATCGAGCGTGTTTTTCCCTTTTGGTTTTCCATCTCCAGCTCTTTGCACATGTCATTATAATACTTTACTTTGTCTTCTCGAGACGCCCTTTGAAATCTTCTGTTCAGTTCTTTGACTTCATCAATTCTTCCTTTTGCTTTAGCGGCTCGATGTTCGAGAGCAAGTTTCAGAGTCTCCTCTGATGTTTGTAGCTGTTTCTTCTCATTTTGAGTCATGCCACATCAGCAAATGAAGGTCCCGAAAGCTTTACAAACACCCACGTCATTAAGGTCGACTCTACTTTGAGGAGGCAGCTCCTCCCCAGTCATCTTTTGAGTGCCTTCCAACCTGGGGGGCTCATCTTCAAGCACTATATCAGGCAATGTTCTGCTGCTATTCATAAGATTTTCACTGGCAAATGCTTTTCAGAAGTAGACTGCCGGGTCCTTCTTCCTAGTCTGAATACCGGTGGCATAGCTTCCAGCATCACAGCAACACACAAGCCCCCACGGTATGACAAACTGACAGACATGTGGGGGAGCTTCCAGACTATCAATGGATAGGAACCTAAAATTATATTTTAAAAAATTATAAAAGAGAGGGTGATATTTTAGTACATTCAAATAAAATTCTCATGTGGAAAAATACATGAAAGCACAATCATCAGATTCTCCTGAAGACTTTAAAAATTTATTTTCATACTGGAGACAAAGGGTTGATATCTCCATCATACCAGGGGCTTTTACAAACTTTTGAAAAATAAAAACAAACAACCCAAACAGCCAAAAAGATCGGAGAAAAATAAGAATATTCAGAGGAGAAAATCCAAAAAGTAAACAAATATAAGCTGTTCAGATTTTCAAGTCATGAGGGAAATACCATTTACAACAACAAAAGAGTAGCTTCTGAGGCTGCTTATGTACAACCAAGTACCTCGTGGGATTTGGTTCGTTGGTTTGGAGGTTTAAATCATGGTTTCATGGAACAACTTTGTTAATTGGCTTAATAATATGTTTAGTGCTTCTTTTGTACCTCCTAGTTCATTGTGTAGTGCCTGGGGTCTTAAAAGCTTGCAAGCAGCCAGCCAAGGCACAACAGGAATAAGGAAATTCAGGATAGGAGAGGAAATGGAATATGTGGCTAATTGTCTCTGTGAACAACTGTCTCCTTTGCCATGAGACCAGAAGAACTGGATGGTACCCGGCTATCATTACTGAACATTTTGATCAAAGATTCTATAGGAGAATCTTGACCAAAAAGGTGGCAATGAAAAACAGATTTCAAATTCTCATGGAGTCTAGACTTCCTGGAGCCATGAAGGCTGGATAAACCCTTGAAATTATTGCCCTGAGATAATATTTAAATCTTAAACCAAAAATATCCCCTGAAGTCTTTTTGAAACAAACTATAGTTTACCTTAACTAGTAAAATACGTCTACCTTAAGTATTATGCTTTTTTTTTATCCATTCAGAATCAAGTTGGCAATAGCAACTAGAAAGATTAGATAGGAAACTTAGGGGGCAGTGAGGTTATGTTAAAGGGGGAGAAACAACTCAGAAAAGGAGGATGAGACTGGTTGCACAACTCAAAGAATGTAATCAACGTCACTGAATTGTATATGTAGAAACTGTTGAATTGGTATATGATTTGCTGTTTATATTCTCAGTAACAACAACAAAATAAACAAAATTTAAAAAGAAACAATGATGTATCAACATATACTCATCAGACTAGTGATAATTTAAAACTTTTTATGGAGCCCCAGTGGTGCAGTGGGTAAGAACTTGGGTGCTAACCAAAAGGTCAGCAGTTAAAATGCACCAGCCACTCCTTGAAAGCCCTGTGGGTCAGCTCTACTCTGTCCTATAGGGTTGCTATTAGTTGGAATTGACTCAATGGCAATGGATTTGGTATGGTTTGGCTTGGCTTATAGTATCTTTGAGGAGCCCTGGTGGTGCAAAAATTAAGCAATCAGCTGCTAATTGCAGATTAGTGATTCAAACTCGCCCAGCAGCTCCTCAAGAGAAAGGCCTGGCAATCTGCTCCCGTAAAGGTTATAGCCTAGAAAACCCTATACGGCAGTTCAACTGTGTCACATGGGGTCACTAGGAGTTGAAAGGTGCTCAATGGCACCTAACAACAATGACACAATACATTTACTATCAAGGCTATCAAGAAGGGTGCTCTCTCATACATTAATGGTGCTTGTTTGTTTATTTGTGGGAAGTAATTTGGCAATTTATTTTAAAATAAAATACATTAAGAAAAGGATCATTAAGAATGGTGGAAAACAAACCAAAAGAAACTAAACCTGCAGAATGAAAGGCAAAAGAAAGTGTCAGGAAGGAAGAGATAAACACTATTGCCAAAGGGTACAGAAAGCTCAACTAGGAAGATGAAAAATGAACCTTAAATTTGGAAATTAAAGGGGAGATTATGGCCTTAAGGATAAGAGTTTCAGAAGCATAGTGGAGAGAACATGATTTGAAAAGAGCATAGAGCTGAAAATGTGGAGTTGGTAAGTGTAAGCAACTCTTAGATACACACACATACACTTTCAAAACATGGTAGGAAAACAAAAGAGAATAATAAGATACTAATTGTGAGGTAGGATTGGGGAATGATTTTTACAAAGAGGGAGAGATCTGAGTGTCTTATGTGGAAGATAAGGAACTATTAAAGAAGGGAAACTTAAGTTACAGGAAAAAAATAGGATAGTAGATAGAACAAGCTTCTGGGAGATTTGTGAGGGCAGAAGACACAGTACAGAAAAAAGTTGTTACCCTTAAGAGATAAGGAATAGCCCTTCCTTTGAAGATCTCCTCACAGCTTCCTTCTCTGGTTACTGATTTGATGGGGAGAAAGAGAAAAACAGGTAGTTCACAGATGGTTATCTCTGATTTTCATAAGGCCCTAAAACAACCAGTTTCACTCTCGTGTTGTAAGACAGATTTAACTCTAGTTTAAGGGTAATAGATAATTATTGAGTTTTGCAACAATATCCTACATTTTTTCTACCTATATACTGGTGGCAAAAAAGGTAAGGCTAATTTTAGAAACTCAAAATGTCTTGCAATTTCATAATTGTTCAGAAATATTGAAAGCAACTGCTTTATAGCTAGCTGGTGCTTAGAAATCATTCTCTTAACTTTTCAGGTATTTTATATTTTTACACATCCATACAAATATGGAAGTCCATAAAACTGTCATAAAATGAGCATAACATAAAACATAACATTAAAAAAAAGGGGGAGAGAAAAAAAAAAACCTGCACACTTTTTATATCTAAGATCATCTTTAAGCTCAAAGTCAAACATGTAAATTCTAACATTTTCTCTAAATCTGATACATAAACAGGAGTCCTTTGGAGAGACTAAATATAAGCAAAAAATGAAAAAAACAATTCTAAATTCCACATGCCATAGCCAGGTGCAGAGGAAACCCAAAACTTAAATTCAGCTAATGGGTTTATGTGAGCAAACCAGAGAATTAAAGATCCATAGGTCTCATCAGAAGCTTTTCTTCCTCTTTGAAACTATATCCCTCCTGTTGCCTGGTTAAGGTTTTGCATTTTTAAGAGGCTGTGGCAGGTGCTTGCAATATGCACAGTTCAGTTTAATTTTCCTCTGGGTGAACAAGAAGTCAGCTGCCTGGGGCTGAAGCTTATTTGCTGTGGACACAGGTAAATTTGCTTAAAGTCCTCTAAGTGTAAAGAGAACAAAGGCTTAGGTGGATGAAGAGAGAGCACAAAAAAAAACTCACCGGGATTAGAAATGATGGGTTAGGCAAATATTATTTATAGCATTTGATATTTGCACTGTGGAAATGAAATGCAGAGCAGAACTGCCTCGTGGGACCTTAAAATGCAGCGTCACCCAAACTTCCTTTAAACTAAAACATCTAAGTTACATTTCTATGTAGACAGAGTATACTAAGTTTAATGTAACTGTAAGATATTGATTTTTTAAAAACTGTATGGATAGGGTTTTGTTTAAAACAACTACTACACTGAAGAAGGCTGTTGCATAGTGAATGTTGCTACCGTAGAAGAAACTTTCTGAGAAAATTAATGGAGAATCCATTTTGTGAACAAACTTGCTTTGTAGAAGGAGTTATAGTAGTTCAGAGTGTTTAACTGTGGTCTGATGAATCATGACTTAAAAATTTGCCCCAGAAGAGGGAAGGAGGGAGGGAGATTTGTGGAGGATTACACAGTTCTGGCCAAACTTAAGTAATGGGAAGATAACCACTCCTTTTCTTGAAATGCCTGCAAATGTCTTTAATAAGTGGCTTCACTTTAACCTGTGCTTAAAACTGAAATATGACCTCTTTTTTATTTAAAGTAAAAGAAGCTTTTTCAAATTACTTATTTAACTTTAAGGAGAAGTGGTAGAAAAGCCACATATTTCCCCATGAGAGGGCACTTGGAATTGCTTAAGATACTCGTGTCTTGAAGAAGTTGCAATGCCTAATAAATTACAGCAAAGTCATTTCAGCTTTTGAGACATATTATTCTTTATTTCCGCTTGGTCTCATGGTGCCTTAGAAGAGACTTTAAGACTGATTTCTACAGCAAGGCGTTCTCTGACTCGGAGCTTCTCCTTCTGGAATTTGTTTTCGTATTTCAAGGCATAGCTCAAATGCCAACTCCTCTATAGGTCAAATTCAGATCTACATAGATCTAACTACCTTCCGACTAGAAAGCTTACTCATTTTCTTCTTATTGGATTTCCAAGCGGCCTGTTCATAAATAGTGCAGACTTTGAAATTGTACTTTTACCTTTTGAGGTGATTGCAGCCAACACATCATAAATGGAAGATAGTTTGAAGGCTTAGATAATCTTCTTACAAGCTCAGCCAATATTCTCAAAAACAACATAAAACAAGACAAAACAAGCAAAAAACAAACAAAAACCTAGGGTAGGTTGATAGCATAAAGGTGGTAATTGTTAGGTACCATCTAGTTGGTTTTGACTAACATCAACCCCACGTACAACAGAACGAAACACTGCCCAGTCCTGCACCATGCTCACAATCATTGTTATGCTTGAGCCCATTGTTGCAGCCAATGTGTCAATCCATCTCTTTGAGGGTCTTAAACTTTTTTCGCTGGCCCTCCGCTTTACCAAGCATAATGTACTTCTCCAGGAACTGGTCCTTCCTGATAAAGTGTCCAAATACGTAAGATGAAGTCTCACCGTCCTTGCTTCTAAGGGGCATTCTGTCTGTACTTCTTCCAGGACAGACTCTTTCTTCTAGTTGTCCATTCAATATTATTCACCAACACCATAATTCAAAGGCATCGATTCTCCTTCAGTCTTCCTTATTCACTGTCCAGCATTCACATGCATATAAGGAGATTGAAAATGCCATGGCTTGGGTGAGGCGCACTTTGGTCCTTAAAATGACATAAATAATAATTAAACCTTAGAAGGCATGTAAATTCTCTGGCTTTTTTGGACATGCTGTGAAGATATCATATCTCCTCATCCGTAATATGGGTCATAAAAGAGGTGTGAGAGAAAGGGGTCTGATAAAAGTCATTACCAGCACTGTATTCAAGGGTGAAAAGTGAACTTAAGGAGTAATAGGCTACCAGCTTATTCTACGTGGGTCGTTGGAAGCAGGGGCACACAAAGGGAACTTCAGAAGACAAAGCAGTTAAAGCCAGCTCTAGTGACTCTGAACAGCACAGTGGCAGGAGACCAGACTGTTTACATGCTATGTAAAGGGCCAGGGCAGAATCCATGGTAATAACTAATTATCGATATGCATTGAGCTCTCACAATGACCCAGACAATGGCAAATAGAAGAAAAGATTCAAGAATGAGAGTGAAGATTTTGGCAAGGTGAGCAATGCAGAGTCCTTATCAACAACTCAGAGGAAAAGGACATTAGGAGCATTGGTTGCTTTTCAACCAGCTCATCATAAGTATATTAAGTTAATTATCCTATCCTGAATAAAAATAATATTTGTGGTGTTGTTGATTTGTGTTTTTAAATATAAACCTTTCTGTATTAGTCAGGATTGCTAGTGACAGAATTCCAACAGTTTAGTCAGAAAGGGGAAATGTACTAGAAAGATACTGGAGTAACTTTTGTAACGCAAGGGTAAACGTGGTCCTTAGACTCTTGGAATGAGGATTTGAATGTTGCTAGAAGTTTCTTTCTCCTCCTCTTATCTCTGCATTTATCAGACTAGCTTTTCTCCTCAAGGTAAGAAAGATGACAGACAACATTCCTGGCTTTGCATATCACAGCTTCACTTAGATTAAAGCATTGTATCTTCCCATGTCTGAGGGGAAAAAAAATCCTAGGGAAGTTTTCTGATTGGCCTAGCTTGGTCAGTGGTCAACACCTGAAACTATCCATTGTGAACAGAGAATTAATGTACGAAGATTAGAAGACTTCACTTGAATCACTTGGTTGGTGTTGGGGAAATAATGCTTACCCCAAAAAAGATAAGGTGGTTCTTAGCATCAGAGAAAAATTCTTCATAGACAAAATAATAGATGTCCATGATGTTGTTTAGGAAAGAAAATCTACCATCTTCCTGAGTACCCCAGTTTTTTATTACCCTCTCAAAACATTTAAAATTCTTAAGCTTCAATCTGAAATTAATTGATTTTATTTTCCCCTTGGTATGGCTGAAAAAAAATTTCTGTCATCTATATGGTGATTTATGGTTAATATGGAATTTTAAAAGTAGCTTAAAATTTAGTACATTACTTCCATTAGGTAACAATATGCACAGAATAAATTCTTCCATTGGTACCAACTTAAACTGAAAAAAAAAATCAAATTCTAATTTTAGTATAAATATCTCATAATTATTCCAGCATTAAAGTTAATTGGTATAATATCTTGTGCATTTGATATTTTTGCAAAAGTGATAAATCATGTAACCACTTTTATGAACAGCTATAACATGAAAAAAATTGAAACAAATAAATAAGCTCTTTTTATTTTTCACAAATGGTCGTAGAAACTCATTTGATTTATTCATCTTAGTAAGATACTGTGAAGATGGGGCAAGTATAACCTAGTCCATGATCTTTTTGTGGTCCTTTCATTTTTGTTTCTCTTATTATAATCCTTTCCATTTATATAGTATTTTGCTCTTTACAAAGCCCCATTATATAGTTCTCTCAGCTTATCATGGTTGACTGCCATGCACTTTCTTAGTGCAACTCGGTCAGAACATAATGGTAAATAATTCTTGAGCTAGGTTGATGGACTTTGTATAGGCTGTGCTTTATTGAATAGGTAGGGCTATTGAGAAGCAGAAATAAAACAAAGACTAGGACTCAATTTTTGTGACCCTCTACAGGGTGCGTGTTCAACTGGTTAGCTTCCAAAGGTACTAAATTTGAGATAATGAGAGCTTGTGAAACAAATGTTCTTTGTTAGAAATCCTATGATTGGTTTGGAGAATGCTCCCGATCCGTGCCAACTTAATGCTTAGCCTGAAGATCCGTTTGCAGTCAGAGAGACTGAGAAGTGTCCAAATAAGATTTACAATCTACCCTAGGTTCTAGAAGACCCATCCTGATGATAAAGAGACAGAATACTTAGGAATCTCCATCATTTGACACTTGGACCACTTCACATGTGTAATCTGAGATTTGTGTTCAGCTGAGTTCTTAGAATCTACACTTAAGCCAGTGGTCTATTTACCAGAGGTATTAATTCAAATCAGGTTGTGGTTGTAACTCAAAACAATGTATGTATTGTTGGTGGATCTAGAAGATGGTTTAATTCAGAGCCTAGAGAATAGAAAACAATTGCCCAAAGCTTTGGAATCTTGGTCTCCAATATTAAAATTAGATTTCTTTAAAGGAAAACAAACTCTAAATTAAAAAACAAATTACTTTGTTTTAAGAAATCAGTAAGATTTTCCCATATATATATACATATTATTTTCTTTTAAGAAATCAGTAAGATTTTCCCATATATATATATATATACATATATATATACATATTCTTTTTACTGAAGACTGGCATCTTTTCTTTATTTTCATGTGTTACTGAGAACTTTAACCAATATCACCCATTTTAAAGTCTTCTTTTTTTCCTATGGTTGATCTATCATTGTTGCTTTTTTGCTGCCTGAAGTAATGAACCTCTTTTACAGACATTAATAGATGATAATTGCACTGTCATATATCATAAAGAAAAATAATAGTTTCAGGTAGAACTCCTTGGAAGAAAAAAAAAAGAGAGAGAGAGAGATATGTATGTGGGGCCCTGGTGGTACAGTACTTAAGAGTTCCACTGCTAACCAAAAATTCAGCAGTTTTAATCCACCAGCCACTCTTTGGAAACCCTAGGGTATAGTTTACTCTGTCTCATAGGGTCGCTATGAGTTGGAATTGACTTGAAGGCAATGGGCTTTTGCTTTTTTTTTGTGGGGGGTGAAGGGGGCTAGAGTCTTTTTCATTAACTCAGGAGGTAATGGTTTGTTGACTTTCCTTTTCAAGCAGGAAAAGAAATTTCCATTTCTGTAGAATAGGCTTTTGCAGATTGAGTCAGGCTTTTTAGGGTTAATATTTGGTTTCCTTGGTAAGAAAAGACTTAAAATCAAAGCAAGGTGCCTGTTAGTAATTTTCCCCTTCAACAATATATATTCATTTATATTTATAGATATGTAATTCGTGCCATTTTTTCAAGTTTTTAATACCATATTTTTATGCAAATGATGAGTGCCTTCCACATTTGTTTTTCAACCGCTCCCTCCCCTGGCAAGGTATTTTTGTAGGCACCCTGTGCTACTTCATTTTTACAGCAACATGTACAAAAATTGGCATAGCGGTGCTTATGAAAATACCTCATGGGGAAGGAAGCAGTTGGCAAACAAACGTTATTTGTGTAAAACTACAGTAGTATGCATGCTCTATTAATACTGAGAACACACATAAAACATGTATTCCCATTGCTGTATAAACCAAAACCAAACCCAGTGCCATCGAGTCGATTCCGACTCATAGAGACACTATAGGACAGAGTAGAACTGCCCCATAGAGTTTCCAAGGAGCACCTGGCGGATTTGAACTGCCGACCCTTTGGTTAGCAGCCATAGGACTTAACCATTATGCCACCAGGGTTTCCATTGCTGTATAAGAGAATAATAAAATCATTCCTATTTCTAAAGTCATCTTCATTAAGAGCCAATTGTCCTGGTACTGTACTTCTACTTCAAATGAAATTCTATATTGCTGGTTCAGAAAGAAATTCTCTTAATATCATTTCTGAGGAAGAATACAAAACTAAAGTTTATAACATGAGAATATCAGAGTTTTATCTGTTGTCTTAATGTCTCAAAAGTTCTGAAAATGGGAAGACAGCACATCGATTGAACATTTTTGTTGACATTATTTTCTATTATCTTTTTTTCTCCTTCTGAGCCCAAAGTTCATAGCTAAGACAGTGATGACTTGCCTCTTCCTCTCCCATTCCATATTCTCAGCTTCCCATATATTCTCAGCCGAGCAAGACCAATCCTTCTACCATTTCCCACAAACTTTTATTCCCACTTGTACACATGTGCTCACTCTGTTGCCAGTAAAGTTACCCTTTCCTCTTTTTATCATTAATCTCTGCATTCTTTGAAGTCCAGCTGCAAGCTACACTGAGATACTCCTTAACATTCGGATTCATTCTTTTGAGAAATCATTCATATTCTTGTTCATATTATTAATTCTTCCATATCTTATAAACTCCTTTAGAGAAGTCACTGTGTTTTTAAGTCTTCTTTAATGTAAACTTCAAAACAGTCCTGTTAGAAATTATTACCATTTCCATTTATCTGATGATAAAATATTATTGGACTCAGAACTGTAGGCTTTTTCTCCCCCCCTTAAAGAAAAAGTGAATTAAGTGACAAAATTAGAACTCAGAACAATCTGGCTGTTTATGACAACAAACTACATATCCACCCACTATATAGAACTGAACCCAACACATAGTAGATATTTTAATTAATTGTTATCCATGCATTCTCTTCCAAAATTAGAAGAAATTAAAAATGGATAACAATAACGTAAGAGGAAGATTGCCCTGAACTCCTTTTTTAGTGAATTTAGTGTGAATATATAGGTACATGTGTGGTCATTGGAGCCCTGGTGACACAGCAGTTAAGAGCTATAGCTGCTAACCAAAAGGCCGGCAGTTTGAATCCATCAGCTGGTCCTCGAAAATGCTATGGGGCAGTGCTACTCTGTCCTATACAGTCACTATGAGTCAGAATCGGCTCGATGATAACAGGTTTGATTTTGGTTTTGTGTGGTTATCTGTGTCATTATTTGCTACGCATCTCCCCCAACAGACTGTAAACTCTTTGATGCATGTCTTATTACAGCGCCATGTCCTAGCACAGTGTCTGGCACACAGTAGGCACTTAATAAATACTTGTTAAATGAATAATGAATGATATCTCTCTACTAGAATGATGTCATTTGTCCACAGAATTAATAATACGTAACCAGACAGGACAATCTGGTTGGCCTTCTATGGCTGGGAAGCCAATAATATTTCCCCTAAGTAGCCCTAAAGAAAAATCTAGGAGTGGTTGGACAGGCTAAAGGTGAACCGATACTGGCCTGTTCCACTAATTGGACATGGATACTATGATTGAGCAACAAATGCGGAAAATTCATGTCTTTGAAATGGGTTCTAGTTTCAGTTACTGCAATTCTAACTTTTTAAATTTCCTTTCTTCATCTTGAAAGGAAATCTTTCACTGTTAATTTATGATATGATAATAATAATGAAAAATGGCTTTCTTGTGTAGTAATCCATCATAGATAAGCTATCAGCAAGCAAAATTCAGAATGATCAGAATAGGATTTAGAACAGCCCCATGGTAAGAAGAAAGCTATTACGTGGGTACAACTTTAGAAGGATAACATATTTAGAGTAAATATAAGGAAGAGAAATAAAAGACAAAACAAGCATTGTTAATACCTGCCTGACTTGGTAAGTTTCTGAAAAAACAGTTTACACGGGGCTAGTGGAGGGGGAGTGCAGAACTATTTGAAATCAAAAGAGTAAGGAGGGAATTCAATCTACCACCCTTGTGAACCTGACTTAGCCCTCTTTGTTTCTTTAACTCTCTGGCTACCACTGGTATTATAAAGCATATCAGTCAACTTTTTTTTGTACTCATGACTCTGTACTCTGAAACACAAAACTTCGTAGGGCATTGTGTCCAGGTAGGCAGGTGGCAAGGTAATAACGTAATTGTGTTTTTTTAGATAATTCCTTGTAGTTTAAGTCTGAAACTAAACAGATCTACCCTCTAGTGTCAAAGATATTGAGAAAATTTAAGCTACTCAGTCACATATTGAGATCTCTTAGGTAAGCTTGAAAGTTTTAGAAAAAGACAAATGGAAACACAGAACGTAAGGAGGGATGTCAGCAGCCTCAAGCCTGTCCTTGGTGACTGTCAAGGTATAATGCGTCTCCTGTTCTCTAATGTTACAGTGAGTGGTATTCTACTATGGAATCTGGATCAAAAAGGGGACCACAATTATCATATTATATTTATTTTACTCTGATACCTGCACAGAAGCTTCAAGGTTGTTGGTACTTTGTTAAACAATATGGTGTAGGTATTTCCAAGAATAATAAGGCCTCAGTCTGAGGCCATTTTATTTAGAAGGCACACCAGACCTGTGAGTTGCTAGAACTAGCAAGGGTTTATTAATAATTTACTTATATTTATAAGACATCTCAAGCAAAGAGTACTTCAAACTACTTTCTTTGTTAAATGAAATATACATATTTATAAATGTGTGCTTATTTTTGAAGATAGAAAGAGAAAAATAGATAGAAGTTGTTTTCACATCAAATGTTAAGCCACTGTGCCACTGAAGTATTTCATTGATCTCCTGAAACTTTAACTTCTAATTGCCTGATTCATGACCTGGTAAAACTGTAGAGAGTGGGGAGGTTGGAAAATACCTAGCATCTGCTTCTCAAGCATGTAATTACAAAGTTTCTCAAATCAAAGATATGGAAACATTTTATCTGCACAGCTGTCAAGGGTGAAGCTATCTATTGGTTGAGCACTTTACTGCTTACGAGACTTTTTCACATATATTTAGTTATCATCCTCACAATTACACTGTGGTAAAGGTAAGGCAAGTGTATCATTTTAGAGATTTCAAAAGTGAAGCCGGACGAAGTTGGGATTTAGCTAAATCAATGATTAGTAATAGGTCTTTTGCCTTCTGTGAGTACAGACTTCTTTACACCAGACCATGGTACCCACCTTAGCTTAGAAACTTGTAGGCATACAATGATTGAAATTCTTCCCGAAAAGAAAAATAATAGATTGACAGTGAAATCCAAAAATGAGATCAAAATACGATGTTTTTAGTGACTATGAAAATGCTGTTAGGTGCCATCGAGTTGGTTGTCACTCCTAGAGACTCTGTCTATGTACATGTATACATTTTAATACTGAAATATCCTCTGGTGAACTCCTATATCCACAGTCCCAGCCTTAGAAAACACAGAACCACAGTCATCCACTTGGTTTCCCCTCTTTCAAAGGTGTGGGAACCTCAAAAGTACACCTTTGCTTCTGACTCCTACATCGTTATTCAATTTCCTGTATGATTCTTGAAAAACCAGTTCTTCTGGAGTTAGTGCTCATGGTGTGTTCATGCTTTTTAAAGGTTTCTATCTTTTTGAAAACTTTTGTTGGTCTCAGTAATTTTTCATACCTGACGTTTGAGACAAAGCCAGGTAATGAAATAATGAGACAGTTTGGTTTATTCATTTTCTTTATAATGAAATGAACACAATGTGAAGGCACCCTGCCTGCCTGTTTTTCTCCATTTAAGATTTTTTCTCTGGATTAATTGTTCTTGAACTCTATGATTTTTCACACTTTTCTTTCATTTAGTTTCTGAAGTTTTTTTAAAATTCTTGTATTACCTTTTACCCTTCAGTCCCTATGTTGAAATCTTCTTTTGTTTTTTTTTTTTTGCTTCTAGTCACTGAAACTATTGACTATAAATACATGCTTAGATTCCAATTTTCTTAGCGTTCTTCAGAGAAAAAAAAAAAAAATGCTGATTCTGCCAGACAAATTTCTTTGCGTTTTTGGCTTCAGGTAAGTCATTGTCTTTGCAGAATTGCCAAGTATAAATTCTATTCATTATAGCAAATGTCATACAAAATGTCATTATTCTATCTTTAAAACAAACTAACCAAAAAAATACTAAAGCATGAACTGTCAGCTAGGTAGATAATATGGCTTACTCTGATCACACCTGTTTTGGAGAGTTATCCAATTCAATGAACTTACAAATATTCTGTCCCTCTGTATCTGAGATGTAGCTAAATAACTGATGGTGGTATCAAATAGAATTCATGTTTTGTTCATCTTTCTGAAAATTTAGAACGTTTTGTGACTTAAAATACTTTCCTTATTTTATATCAATGACATGAATGATATAATTTAAGAGAAGTATTAAAAATTCCTCTTTAAAGACTTCATTAATTGTTAAATAACATAAAACAAATTATTTGATTTTCATCTTCCCCATGCTAAGGCTCTGAGATTAATATATATAGGAAAATCCTACAATTTCTGGTCATCAATAGCTTTTTTTTTCTTCCTAAAAGTGGGATCACTGGCTTGCATTTCAACACAGTTTCAAATAAAAGAACTGTGCAATTAATAGATAGTCCAGGAAATGCCCTGTGTCATTTGACATGATGCATGGCTGATGCTAGGATGACATGACACTGCTATGAGCATGTGGAGGGACATGCAGGAATTTAGGGAGTATCAGTCTGAAAGTACCTGGATTGTGATGGTCTCAGGAGTCAGGAACACCAAAGGCTGCTTTGGTAAGCAACAGGAGGAACATAACTAGTTCCTGAAGGTGGGGCCATAATTGTCAATAAAGGAAACCACTACTTCACACACCAAAGCAAACCTGAGCCAGTTGTTGACCAGAGTCTTTGAACATCTTATTAAGAAATAACTATCTTGGTTTGCTGTCGAGTGTACAGTATGAATCACAAATACTCATCAGGATAGCTCCTTTTTATTGGCACTTTCTCAGTTTAATATGTTGCTAACAGAGATTTATATATAAAGGCTCCTTTGCTTCTTAACTGTTTTGTTTATGGGATTGGAAGAGCAGAAAAACTCACTCATCCAGAAACTAACTTCACCTGAACTCCAGGGTAATGAAAACTTGAGTTATTAGGGTTTCTTTTAAATTAAATTATAGTTTGAAAGGTTGGTTTAAAAACTAGACATAGTCAACACAAAGAAAAAAAGCAGAGACATTGTTTCACAAAACAGACAAGGATCCAATTTTACAGAAGCAACCATTACAAATAATTTTATTTTTATTTTAATTTCAAGGTAGTTCATTGTTAAGCAAGCTCCAAAATTATTAATATGAGAAAGTGAATTAAACAAGAAGAGTTAAACTCTGTGCCTATATATGTACGTGCATATACTATAGAAGTCCTTTGGGAAATGACTTTATGTCAACCTCCTCATCCATAAGACAAAGACGAGGTCACTTACTTTTTTGTACCCGTGGAAATGATGTGAAGAAATGATAAGATGTAGTTTAGGATAATAAGATGAAGTGATACACCATAGCATAAGAGTTAACAGCACAGTTTCTGGAATCTGATTTCCGGGGAACAAATCTGATTTTGCTACTTTCTACCAGTATAAGTTATAACAAGTTTCTTCATCTCTTTGTGCCTTAATTTTCTCTCTGTAAAATAGGCATAAAAATTGTTACTTCATGTATTTGTTAACCCACTCACTGCCATCGTGTCGATTCCAACTCATAGCAACCCTATATGACAGAGTAGAACTGCTCCCATAGGGTTTCCAAGGCTGTAAATCTTTATGGAAGCAGACTGCCATATCTTTCTTCCATGGAGCTGCTGATAGGTTCATACTGCCGATCTTGCCGGTTAGCAGCCGAGCGCTTTAACCACTGCACAACCAGGGCTCCATTTATATAGCTGTTACTGGGTCATATAAAACAACCTGTGTAGAAAGCTTAGCATGGTGTTTATTATAAAGAAAGTTTTCAATACAGATTTATTCTGAACATTTGCTCGGAACAAATGGGCTAAAGGCTAGAATGTAGAAGGGTTAAGAACGATAAAAAAAATACTAGTCCCTAATTAGACCATCTTAAGGAAAATATTTTTCTAGGACAAAGGTGAGTTTTAAAACAAGACTAGTTTTAGTTCTTCTTAGGAAATGGGTTTTTTGGCTTTTTGCATTTTTTCATAATGTAAATTAGGTTGTTTGGGGGAGGGGACTTTTTGTACTTCTATGATGTTCTCTGTACTTTTTTCTGTGCTTTTAAAGGCACGTAATCCAGAGATAATACGAGATCAGAAATCCTATGAATACTAGCTACTGGGGAAAAGAGAAAGACAACAGCAAGTGCTTCTCCGGCTGTAGTACTTGGTACTGAAAACTCCAGAGCCCCATGCTGGGGCCCAGCTGAAAGCTTGTCACAGCAGGCTTGTCTTAGAGTCTGTGTGCTTTCAAAACACTTCCTCAGCTGGTTGCTATAGAAATAATTATACTGCACAATAACTCTGAGAAGCAGAAGCAGATGGAAGTGAAAGTAGAAATGCTGCCGTTTATGTGTGTTTACTCTAATATCTTTAGGATTACAAAGGGAATAAGCTTAAAAACAAAAAGCATCATTATTTAAATTGAAAATTTAAAAACATAAAAAAAAAAGGTTTAATTTAATCAAGTTTTCCATTTCGACACAACAAAGTGGTCAAGTGAAGGCTGTTGATTCAAGCCAGGGGAGTGATTAGCAAATGCTAAAGAAAAGAGGAAGTAAGGACTCCTGTCAAGTGGATGCAAGTCTGATTTTAATCATGAAACTCAGAATAAGTATATCTTTGAAGGAATGATACCATCGGGAAAATTATATCTTTTGAAGGTTTATAGTTATTCTAGGATATCACCACTTAGACAAAAAAATACTCAGAAATCCAAAGCTATCTTTCTGTTAACTCTATATTCACTTTCTCTTTTTATTTTTTTTCTTGTGAGATTTAATAAAGAAGAGTTTATAAGATATGTATATATGTCATATGTATACATGTATACATGAGGCACAATGTAAATACACATACAGACAGACACACACACACTCACACAAAACATGTAATACATGATATAAATGTAACCCTGATAAGCACTTTCTAGCTCAAGAAATAGAACACAGCCACAACCCAAAAGCTCCACCAGGTACCTCCTTTTGATTCCATTCTCCTCTTCCCCTGAAGTCAACCAATATCTTGGTGTCTGTGCTCATTTCTTTGTAATTTTTCACCTACATATCAATCCCTAAATAGTATAATTTAGCATTGCTTGCTTTTGGATTTTATATAAGTGGAATCAGAGTGTATTTTTGGCTAATTCTTTTCCTCAACATTGTGCTTGGGAAGATTTAGTTGTGTTGTATATAGCTGTAGTACTTCATGTTCACACACACATTCTACTGTGCGAACATACTTATTGGGTTAAATTATTTAGTTAAGCATTCAGCTGATGATGAATAAATTTTGTTGCTTCTACTTGGACTAATATGGACAATGCTGTACAGGTCTACTGGTCTACAACTGTTCCCATGGGTAGAACTGATGGGTAGTAGTTATGTGAATCTTCACCTCACTAGATAATGCTACACTGTTTTCTAGCGTCACTACCAGATACTCCAACAAGGAGTACAGGAGAGTTCTCATCTCATTCCTGTTAACCTTAGGTATTGTCAAATTTCTTTAATTTTTGTTGGCCTAACAGATAAGTAATCATATCTGATTGGGATTCTTATTTGCATTTCCCAGATTACTAATGAGGTTGACTGTCTTTTAAAAAATTTATTAGCTATGTAGGTTTCTTCTTTAGAAAATTTCTGCATAAGTCTTTTGCCCATTTTTCGATTGGACTCAGTTTTTTTTTTTTTTTCTCTTTATGAATTGTGAGGCTTCTTTTTATAGTCTAGTCTTTTGTCAGTTAAACATTACAATATCTGCTTCCATACTGTCTTTTCTTTTCAACCTTTTATGGTGTCTTTTAATGAACAGAAGTTTTTACTTTAAATGTGGTCAGATTTTCCATTATAGTTTTCACTTGTTTACAAAATCCTTCACTGTCCCAAGTTCATGAAGATAGTATCCTACATTACTTTCTAGACACTATTATTTTACTTTCACATTTAGATTGAAAATCCATCTGGAAAAGGTATATAGTGGGAGGTAGGAACACCAGTTATATTTCTATTTGGAGATCCAATAGCTCTGTAATTATGTTTTGAAACGTTCTTCTTTTCTCCATGAATCTATGATACCACCAATATTATATATTAAGTAAGTGTATATATGTGTATTATATATTTAATCTGTCTGCATTCTCTCTATTCTGTTCCATTTGTCTATTGATCTTTCTCTTTGCCAGTACCACAGTATGTTAATTTCTAAGTTTGATATCTGATTGGACAAAGCCCATCACCTTGTTCTTCTTCAGGTTTCTCTGGGCCAAGTCACTTTGATAATTTTCAGCAATTACAAAAAAGCGAATCACCTTTCCCCTTTTGGCATGGTAATATATGGAAGAATCCTGTGATAACAATTGAAGCTTTTTAGTCATTGTGAAATAATAGATGATAGAGTTACAAAAGGGCCTAAATTGGAAGACCAAATATCTGCTTTACAATGGCCTTAAAACACAGAATAGCACTCAAGCAGAGATAAGGGGCAAAAAGTATTCTTGAGATAAGAACCATCATTAGTCAAGGTGAAGAGACTAAAATGTGGATGACAGGCTTGCTGATTGGATTTCAAATTGCAAGCAAATTATATGGAAACTTTGTGCCTATAAATATGGAAGGTAAAATGAGAATAAATAATTCCATGAAAATATAATTTCTCAAAATTGTCTCTAGTTAGAATAGAAAACGTGAATGAAAAGATCATATTTAATAAATTTATTTATAGTGTAGATAGATGATAGATAGATAGATGATAGATAGATAGATGATAGATAGATAGATAGATAGATAGATAGATAGATAGATAGATAGATAGATAGATAGATAGATAGATAGATAGATAGATAGATGATAGATAGATAGATAGGTAGATAGATGATAGAACATTTCATACAACCTCCAAAGACACCAGGCTTAGAATACAAGCAGTCCCATTACAAATGAGATCCATTTCTAAGTGTATCTTTAAGTGAAATTTGTAGGTAAGTCAGAACAGGTATGTATGATTCTTTTTTAACCTTACTTTAGTGCAAGAAGCGAAAGATGTGACTGCCTGCTTCCATAAAGATTTACAGCCTTAGAAAGCCTGTGGGACAGTTCTACTCTGTCCTACAGAGTCACTGTGAGTCAGCATCAACTTACAGGCAATGGGTTTAGTGCAAGAAAAGGCTCAAAGACTTTTTAATTATTTAAAATCTGTACATGCAGCAAGTCAAGGTGATCGTGATGAAGACATTGTTTTGAGTCAGAGTTGGTTCAAAAAGTAAGGGGAAATTTATATAACATTAAAGGGCAAGTATGAGTTGTCCTTAAGTCCACATTTGTAACCTGGGGACATACCATATTTGATAAAGTAAATGTGGAAGGGACAGAGCTGATTTATCTAGTGATAGTACTTGAATGATATGGAGACAATAATAATCACAAATTTTGTGGAGTTGGCTGAGTGTTTGATGTCTGTCTCAGAAGCCTCGAATAAAGAGAATGGCAGGCCCATGTCAGCCAACTACCAACTTAGGACACACTGTGAAAGCCAAAATTTTTCGATGGCAGCTTTCAAAATAACTCTTATCATCTGTAGCCAGAGAGAATCAGTCCCAGGGTTTACTTGAAATGGTATTGTAAGAGTTGAAATGCAAATCCTGACAAGTCTCCTAAGGTAAACATAGAACACTGATATGAAAGAAGTGGGAACCTGTGCCTGGAATGGGGTCATTTAAATAGAGGCACCTGAAAATCTTTACCTTCTGGTGAACAGCTGAACAGGTGAACAGCTGCCTCCATTTTTCTAGAGACCTTACCAAGACATCACAGGATAATTTCTGTCCTCCTTAAGACCTGCCCTCAAGCTATCCTCATTGCCTCTAAACTAGCAATGGGATGCAGTCTCAGCACAGCCTGAGTGGAACGTAGTCTTTGATACAGAAA
The DNA here is from genome assembly GCF_024166365.1 of Elephas maximus indicus. Classification (NCBI taxonomy): domain Eukaryota; kingdom Metazoa; phylum Chordata; class Mammalia; order Proboscidea; family Elephantidae; genus Elephas; species Elephas maximus. The sequence continues at coordinate 89,198,908 of NC_064827.1, read as the reverse complement.
GAGGTTGACTATTCACTAAAATTTCTACCCTGGCTAATATGTAACTGGCTGGGAAAAGGTAACATGTGGGATTGGATCTTGAAGATGCAGGCCCCAAGGGAATAATATATAAAACTGAATAGGAAAGAGTTTATTAACATGGAACTAATATCTCATAACTCAAGATTTAATATCCTAGGAAGAACACTTGAACCCAAATTTATTATGATGCCAGGATGGTTCCTTGAAACTTGGATGTGACAAGGGTCTATAATAAATGAGGTAGAATTCTAAGACTGCTTTAGCAGAGTGCTGATGAAGAGCTCAAAAGACTGTGCATGTTGACCATGTTAAAATGGATTTATAATATGGGAATACAGAACTCGTTATCTAAGTTACCAAGGGCTTCTATTAATGAGATAACAAATATAATAATGAAGGGAACAATAGCATCTTTGGAAACAGTAGCACCCATCTTACACAGACCAGGAATGACAGTAGGAAATGCTGTCACAGAAAATAAAATGCCCAGCTCACATGGACCTTGCAAGATGGCAAACACAAGAGTCAAATCAACAACATCTGTGGAAAGCTGTGGTGGAGAAGCTCAATATCATCAGTCAGAACAAGGTCAGGGGCTGACTGCAGAACAGACCATTAATTGCTCACATACATATTCAAGTTTAAGCTGAAGAAAGTTAAACCAAGTCCATGAGAACAAAAATACAACCTTGAGGATATTCCACCTGAATTTAGAGACCATCTCAAGAATAGATTTGACACATTGAACACCAGTGACTGAAAACCAGATGAGCTGTGGAATGACATCAAGGATATCATACATGAAAAAAACAGAGGTCCATGAAAAAGACAGAAAAGAAAGGAGCAAAATGGATGTCAGAAGAGACTCTGAAACTTGCTTTAGAACATTGAGTAGCTAAAGCAAAAGGAAGAGATGGTGAAGTAAAAGAGCTGAACAGAAGATTTCAAAGTGTGGCTTGAGAAGAAAAAGTAAAATATTATCATGAAATGTGGAAAGATTTGGAGTTAGAAAACCAAAAGGTAAGAACACATTTGGCATTTCTCAAGCTGAAAGAACTGAAGAAAAAAATTCAAGCCTTGAGTTGCAATATTGAAGGATTCTATGCGAAAAATAATAAACGACACAGGAGGCATCAAAAGAAGATGCAAGGAATACACAGAGGCACTGTTCCAAAAAGAATTGGTCAATGTTAAACCATTTCAGGAGGCAGCATATGAACAAGAACTGATGGTATTGAAGGAAGAAGTCCAAGCTGCACCGAAGGCATTGTGGAAAAAAAAAAAAAAAAAGGCTCTTGGAATTAACAGAATACCAATTGAGATGTTTTGACAAAGGGATATAGGTTGGAGTTTCACTCTCATCTATGCCAAGAAATTTGGAAGACAGCTACCTGGCCTACATACTGGAAAAGATCCATATTTGTGACCATTTCAAAGAAAGGTAATCCAGTAAAAAAAAAATCCAGTAGAATGTGGAAACTATTGAACAATATCATTAATATCACACTCAAATAAAATTTTGCTTGAGATAATTCAAAAACAGTTGCAGCAGTACATCAACAGAGAACTTCCAGAAATTCAAGCTGGATTCAGAAGAGGACATGGAATGAGGGATATCACTGTTGACTTCAGATGGGTTTTGGCCGAAATCAGAGACTACAAGAAGGATCTTTACCTGTATTTTATTGACTATGCATTTGACTGTGTGGATCTTAACAAATTATGGATAACATTGCAAAGAATAGGAATTCCAGAACACTTCATTGTACTCACGAGGAAACTGTACATAGACCAAGAGGCAGTCATCCAAACAGAACAAGGGGATACTGCATGGTTTAAAGTCAGGAAAGGTGTGCACCATACTTATTCAATCAGTATACCAAGCAAATAATCCAAGAAGCTGGACTATATGAAGTAGAACACATCATCAGGATTGGAGGAAGACTCGTCGACAACCTGCGATACGCAGATGACACAACCTTGCTTGTTGAAAGGTAAGAGGACTTGAAGCACCTTGCTGATGAAAATCAAGTACTATAGCCATCAGTATGCATTGCATACTGAAAACAAAAATCCTCACATATGGACCAATAAGCAAGATCATGATAAATGGAGTAAAGATTGAAGTTTTCATGGATTTCGTTTTCCTTGGATCCATAATGTCCACAGAAGCAGCAGTCAAGAAATCAAAAGACACATTGCATTTTGCTGCAAATTTGCTGCAAAAGACCTCTTTAAGTTGTTAAAAAGTAAAGATGTCACTTTGAGAACTAAGTTGTGCCTGACCCAAGCCATGGTATTTTCAATTGCCTCATAAGCATGTGAAAGCCAGGCAATAAATAAGGAAGACCAAAGAACTGATTCCTTTGATTCATGGTGTTGAAGAATATTGAATATACCATGGACTGCCGGAAGAATGAACATGTCTGTCTTGCAAAAAGTACAGCCAAAATGCTCCTTAGAAGCAAGGATGGTGAGACTTCATCTCATGTACTTTGGACATGTTATCAGAGGGCAACAGTCCCTGAGGAAGGACATTATGCTTGATAAAGTAGAGGGTCAGCAAAAAAGAGGAAAATGAATTGACCCAGTGTCTGCAATAATGGGCTCAAGCATAACTACAATTGTGAGCATGGCGTGGGACCGAGCAGTTTCATTCTGTTGTACATAGGGTTGCTATGAGTTGGAACCGACTGAAAGGCTCCTAACAACAAAAAGTTCTGTGGGAGTGACCAGATTCCTGAGTAGTAGAGACCAGATGATGTCTTTAAACCAACGTTGTAGTGTGCACAGAATTACAATCTACAGGCTTTAAGCTGGAGTGACTTTAACTGCAAAGATCTCTATCAAAACAAAAACCCACTGCCATCGAGTTGATTCTGACTCATAGTGACCCTATAGGACTGAGTAAAACATTCCCATAGGGTTTCCAAGGTGTAAATCTTTATGAAAACAGACTGACATGTCTTTCTCCCATGGAGTGACTGGTAGGCTTTAACAGCCAACCTTCTGATTAGTAGCCAAGCTCTTTAACCACTGCACCATCAGGGCTCTTCTGCAAAGATCTCTAGTGATGACAAATAGATTATGGTTTTCTTAGTAGCAAAATAGATGGGCAACTGACTAGGTTGTTTCTTGACTTGTATAAATAGGATGAAAAAAAAATGAAGACTTAGCAAACAGAAGACTGATAGTAGTCACCACACTGAAGACTTAAAATTCCTCTTCCCAAGTGGTGTTTGCAAAGACTGGAATGGGGAATTAAATTGAACATAATGGAGCCCACTTCCCTTGCACCTTTTTGTCTTTAACAGTAGCATTAATCTCTATCATTTTACCTGGGACATGGTCTTGCCATTGAGAGAGGGAACTGCTTCAGGAGCCTCCACATGGCCTTTTCTACAGCACGACTCCTATCTCAGAGGTTAAAGATCCAGCATGAAGTTCATAGCTGCTAAGTTTATCCAGTCCAATTGAGAACCCAGGGACTATGGAAATTATCCACTAGACCCCCTGTGACACATACTTGAACCAGCACTCCATTTCTCAGCTGGTCTAGATATGACCTATTCTAAATTTTTTTTTTTTTTTTTTAACAGGAGGACCTTGATGGCACCTTGGGTCCTCTTGTATTGAAGTTAGCTTAGACCCTATAGCCAAAGTTCTTGAAAGATCTAGGCAGAGTCTGATCTCCAGTGTATAATGAGTAAAATGACATATGGAAAGTATGGGAAATCTTTATTCATATAATTTTTGGTGTATTGCAGTGTCCTTTCATGGGTCTGGGAATCTGCCCAGGCTTTTAAACTGAGTTAGGGATTGATACTCCATTGGCACATTAGGCTTCATTCAGTCATTTTTTGTTATATAAATCAAGCCATGTTCTTGTTGGCTGCCCAACTATTTTTCCTGTAAACACCCTAGTCTATTAGCCATCACCATAAATCACCAATAGTTAAGTGTTGTCACTTGACCCTGCTATTCCAGAGTCCCACTATTACCACTGAGAACAGGGAGCCCAGTTCTTTAACAGTTATTTCCTACCATCAACCCTTGTCTACAAAGGGCAGACATCACTGAGCTTCTGAAAAATGCCAGTCTCTCCATCACTAGCACATTCTTCAGCTACTTAGTGATAAGAATGTTCTCTGGCCCTTCCCATGAACATAGTGGGTGGACTCTCAGGTCTTATACAATAGAGGCATTCTAGTATGCTCGCTTCTCTGAGCCTTTTGATCCTTTCCTCAAAACTCTGCCAAAGCAGTTCTATCATTTCTACCTAATTTAATATGAGACTTTTTCCCCATTTCCATGTGCTCTTGCCAGGGAGTTAAATCCTCATCATGGGAGAATACATCCTTATTAACAAATACTCCTTTATCCCTTTATCAAGCTTATCTTCTTCCATCTCCACCCCCCCCCCCCCAACCCCAGTCCAGCACTACCAAGATCCACTTCCTGGTATGCTCTCCTGGTTCCTTTTGGTATGAATTAATCATGTCCTGAAAATGTTTTGGTGAATAATCCCTTTTTTTCCATTAGCAGAGATGTACTTTCCTAGTTGCCATGCTGAGATTTGTCCCTAGTTACAAAATAGGAAAAGAAGTAGGATCAGATCTTGAAGAGGCCATATACCATCTTCCAAGGAATCCATGTCAGTGAGGCTCTGTCATGTGCTTCAGGAAAGGGAAGGCTGCTACTCTCCATCAGAAGGAATTAGGTTGCTCCTGCAGGGCCAGGGGTTCAGGGAAATCTGGGGGTTCTACGTTCTTGAACACATCTATTATTACCAGCAAATGTCTTAGTGTCCCACTCCGTCCCTGCCATGTTTCTGAATTTAACATAAAATACTTGCCAGGTAGCTGTGATTTCAGCTTTCTTTATAGTTCTACTCCTTTTACGATCAAGTCCATAATCCAATCTTCAGCTTAATACACTTTCTAGCTACAGGAGTTGTGGCTCTCCTTAAATGCTGCCCTGTAAAATGCCCTGTAGGTCCTCTAAATTGACACACCCGAGCTTGTCAATTTTCTTCTTCAGCACAACAGTAGCACTTAGCAACAACCAACCAGCTCTCAGTCTTTACATTTACTAATCCCTCTATATCTCTGAAATACTAGTTACGTTGTATAAGTCAATTCATCTCTTTTGGCCTGCATCCCATCCCAACTCACAACAGGTGAAAATCATCAAAACTATAATACTACAGTGAGCCAGAGGCTTTTAATAATATACTTATTGCCAACACTTTGGATCCTTGTTGCTATCCAGCTGGTAAGTGATCCAATTCTAGAATCCCATCCTAAGAGTGTGCTTCCCTCGGACCACTTTTGAAATTACCTACTTTCAGTTGGATTTCCCACAGACAAACCCTGTGACCACAAATTGTGTAAAAATGAATTATCAGAATATTTTCCTAAGAAACTATAGCAGGGACTGGGGAATAGAAGAAGACCAGTCAAGGGTGCTTTAGTAAGCAACATCCAACTGAGGGTAATTTATGATCAATCCTGCCATAGAGATCTAGGGAAATTATAGGTTAAACCTTCAAGCTGGTCATCAGAGGCAAAGAAGCTAGATTATTTTACTTCAGCACCCATCAGACCTTGGTTCAGAGCTATGATTGGGAGAATGTAAATTCCCAGGCACATCTAATTCTCCCTTTTGCAGTAAAGGAGCCATGGTACCGCAGTGGTTAAGTGCTGGACTGCTAGCTGAAAGGTCAGTGGTTCGAATCCACAAGCTACTCTGTGGGAGAAAGATGTGGCGGTCTGCTTCTGTAAAGATTACAGTCTTGGATAGCATGTGAGGCATTTTCATCCTGTATTACAGGGTTGCTATGAGAAAAAGTGGTTGTGACCACCTGAAGGCAGCCTTTGACATATATGCAGATGTCAGCTCCTGGGAGTGAATGGGCACTGGGCAGGTGTATATGGAGTGGAAGAGGAATCTGAGGAGAGGTGGAAGAAAACTGACAGTAACTGCCCTGGCCGTAGACCTTCATGCCCAGGGAACCATTTGCAGAATGAGTATTTTCTTGTTTTTTTTACAACTTTAGTCTGTTCCATTAGACATCCTGGCTTCCAGAAAGGACATAATAAGGGTTCTACTGGAACATGAAGCTGTGACCCACATTTTTTTCTCAATGTGGGCTTTGAAAATTTTACCAATGGTTATCTTTAATATGGAGGCGCAGAGAAGTATGTCTGGATCTTGGGGGGGGATTCATTTGGATGCACCTTGATGCTTCTATACCTTGTGATAACAGGGAAGGGGTAATTGCAGCAATTGCAATAGGATGAAGGTAAGGTACCAAGAGCTCAGACTCTTCAAGGGTGAAGATATGGGTCACCACACCAAGCAATCAGCCTAGACCGGGTGCAATGTTAAAACAGGTAGTAGAAGAGTGAGGAGAACTCTTAGATGATTAGTTACTATTGAAGACTCTTTGCTTAGTTCAGTGTATCTTAAATTGGTTTTTCTTATCAGCACACACAAGGAATTTACATCATAGTCCCCCAAAATAATATTCATAACTAAGTTTGCAGAATTGTTTTCCATAGGTAGGAAAACTCACAAAAAAACCATACAAGTGTGATAGGACCTCTTTGCTTCTATGAAGGATGAATCATTAAAGTCTATTTGGTTAAATCTGACTTTATGTTTTTATGTTCCCAAATCTAATTAATATAATAGCTCATTGAAATGTCATTTTACTATACAATGCAATCTTAAAGTTGATCTCACCTTAGTCACTTCTTATCGTAACTCTATTGTTTGCAGAATTATTTTCTTTGCCTAGGGTTATAATTTTACATATTTATTGCCTACAGAGGAGATTTGCAATAGATCTATAAGTCACAAATTAGTATACTGAATGGTTTTCTGATGCCTTTAAGGAAATATGTCACAATAGTGGTAATTCAACACTGAAAATTTTAAGAATAAAATATAGCAATGAAATTCCTGTTTTACAAAAAGTACCAAAATGTTACATGCAATAGAACAACCTTCTTTCGTATTAGAAATACTTTGTGTAAATATATACAGAAATCATGCTATTGTAGTTTTTTATTCTGTCAGGTAAGACAATGAAGGTGAAATCAGTACTATTTCTAAAATATGGATATTGACATTTTTGCATGTGACTCCGAGTGAAATAAGAAAACATTTTAAAAAGGGCTTTAGGTTATCTGCAAGGATGAATCCACTCGTTTTTGAAAATATTCCAAAAAAAAAAAAAAATTCAGCCTATGACAGAATAATCTTTAACATTTCTTTTTTGATCTAAAATAGACATTTAAACATATCTCATGTAAAATTATTTTGATGTTGGCTTCGTAAATGTTTTATTCACACTCAGTGCTAATTAACTTATAAATCTATTAATTAAAAAAGCAGAGTCTCAAGTTATAACACAAACAAAGAGACCATTTTCCTCCAATGGAACAAAGCTAAATTAGTATCCAGAGACTAGAAACAGAATATAGACAAAATAATAATAACTTCTCAACTCAGCCAATCTATGATGAACATACACAGAAAAAAGCAGATTTTTTTTCCCTTAAGACTGAGAAACTCCATAAATATAAATTAGAATAGGTAAAAGAAGAAACAAATTATGTAAGTCTTGCATAATTGGACAAGTTATGAAGAAATGGGGCAAATATTTCATGAAAACAAATCAGCTTATTAATTTAATACTATAATATTATCTTGCTTAGATCCGTTCTCACTCATGCATCTACCGTGTTCCTGGTTTTCTCTGACCTGTAGAACCAACCCTTATTCCCCATCCCTCAGCTTCTCTGAATCTCTCCAGGGAAGCAGCAGAGTTCAGTGGTAAAGAACAGCCACTCTGACCGAGGTCACACTACCTGGTTTCATCCATCTGTGCAACCAATATCTATTGAGCCAATCAGTGTTTTAGGCATGAACAAAACAGTCCATATACCTGTCTTCATCAAGGTTATATTTGCATTGGTATGATGGATACATATATATATATATATATATATATACATATATATATAAAGTGCAAATAAAAGAAGTAGATAGTTAAAAAAAAATCTTGAACTTCTGAATATTTTACTTACTGTGCAACCAAGGGTAAATATTTAACCTACATAAGGCTCATATATGTTTTTAAATATGAGAAGTGGGAATGATAATATTGTTATTCTATGAGGACACACACACACACCCATATATATATGTATATATGTGAACACATACAATCTTCGTTGAGGTTAAATTTAGCTTTCATTAAAAGGGAATTGTAAGTCACAATTTAGACCAGGCAAGGAGCCTTACTTATATTAAATTTTTTTTTTTTTTTTTTTAAGGAGCCTTACTTATATAGACAGAAATCAACTCATGGAACTAATCATGAGTCTTTTGTGCTATAAATTGCCTTTACCGGCAGGATCAAATAAAAGGAAAGATATAACCTAGTGAACAAAGAACCTTGTTATCTGACTACTCAGACTGATGCATAGATCCCCAGAGGAAATTAGAACATATCCTGTTCTTTATCAGAAGTTACAGGCTCCTTTTTGACCTTTTCTGACATCCGATATAAAATGAGAAAGACTTTCTGAAGTATGGAACTATTTTATTAAAGAGGTCATCATTTTTTATTAACTCCAAAGCTTAAAAATCATAGTTTAAAAAAAAAATAAGTACTGAAATTGTAGCTGTCTCTGTTGTGGAAAATTATGTTGGCTCATAAATTTTGCCTTCTGTTAATCACTTAGCTTATGAACAAGCTCCGAATTCTTATTCTTTTCCTTTTCTTTGATCTTCCAACCATTCTCAAACCTCTTACAAGAGAGAAAGCATTTCTCCCAGCATCAGTTTATCTCATCCTGGTCATAAAGGCATTCTTTGTCTGTTTTCTGACTTTAAATATAGCACAAAAGCTTTGTTTCTTCCACATTGCCTCATATCCTTGTGAAGATAAAATGAGATAATTCATGCAAAACTCATTACATAGTGCCTTGTATATAGTGAATGCTCATTGAATATTAGCTACCCTCACTTTCTGACCCCTCTCTCTATTCTCATTGAGCTTACCATAGTTGAAAACCTTACTGCTTTTTGCCTTGTTGCTATAGCCTCCCAATATGCTTCCCATCTCCAATATGACCTTCCTACCCTCAAACTCCCGTATATAGTACGGATTGTCACAATATTAAATGCCTTGATTAATAACTCTGGGCTATTCAGCTTCCTCATCAAATACCTTTAATGAGTCCACATTCTTAATCAGATTTTCAAGGCCAGCTACTGCCTAGATCCACATTCCCTTTCCAGTTTTGTTTTGTTTATGGTCTGTAAGGATCCCTATACTCCAGTTAAATCAATTTGTTTGCCATTCCTGTATGTGCCTGTCTTAGTTGTCTTGTGCTATTGTAACAGAAATAGCACAAATGAGTGGCTTTAACAGACACGAATTTATTTTCTCATAGTTAGGAGGCTCGAGGTCCGAATTTAGAGTGCTGGCTCTAGGGGAAGGCTTGCCCTTTCTGTCAGCTCTGGAGGAAGGTCCTTGTTTCTTTTGAGCTTCTTCTCCTGGGCAATCTTCATGTGGCTTGGTGTCTTTCTTCCCCATCTCAACTTGATCTTCTGTCTTAATCTACTCTTTTTATATCTCAAAGGCGATTAAGTTTAAAACAGACCCAACACTGATATGGCCTCTTAACATGACAAAGAAAATCCATTCCCAAATGGGATAATAGGCCCAGGCATAGGGGTTAAGATTCATAACACATATTGTTGGGGACAAAAGTCAATCCATAACAGTGCCTCAACATTTCCTTTCTACCTGAAATTCCCATTCACCACCTAACCCCAACAGGCATATAATCTCACTACCTGTCCTCCAAATGTCTCCTCCTCTGTGATTCCTTCAGCTAGGAGAAGCATTGTTTTAACTCCTGGGGACTTTGCCATTACTTTTCTTATAGTACACCTCACTTTTCACCTTCCAGCATCGCTATTTGTGTACCTGGCTTATCTCTCCCAGTAGAGTGCAGACCCTTGAGGGAAGAACTCATATCAAGTAGAGATTTGTATTCCCAAAGTATCCTCACTGAAAAAAATATTTACTGACTAAATAAATGAATTAAATTTTCAAGTCCTTCAGGACAGAAAATTGAGAAGGTTAAGCACCAACTACAAATAATATTTTACTACAAAGTTGGTTTCCTAACCAGGCAGATGCTGACTTGATTTATGATGTGATTTCTGGATAACAAGGGAGATAACCCTACCCCCAAACATCTCTCAAGATCAAATATTCTAGCAGTAGAAACCCATCTGATTCAATTCCCAGCCAAAGTACCTCATGCACAGACACACCCTGTCTGTCAGTGGTGGCTTCAGTTGAGCTTCCAGATTAAAGCAAACTAGGACGAAAGTCCTCGTGACCAACTTCTGAAAATTAGTCAGTGAAAACCCCATGGATCACAGCAGTCTGCTCTATGACTGATCATGGGGCGTAGCACAAGACTAGGAAGCATTTTGTTCCTTTGTGCATAGGGTTTCCATGAAAGGGAGGTAACTCAATGGCAGCTAACAAGAAGAAGAAACAAACTAGAAATGATAGTATTCCTGTTGGTCTTTCAGTTAGGTTTCAAGAGAAATACACTTGTCAAATAAAGTTGCTTGCTATATAGCAGAACGTGAAAGAGAGGAGGAAGAACAAAAGGACACTGAAAACAGAAGCAGAAGAGTGCAAAAACAACATTTTGCCCACGTTGAACTTTTCATGTAAACAGTCCTGTTTTAGTATTTGGCAGCAATTTAGATTCTCGGTGGAATGTAGCATAATTTACCTAACATGAGGTAGATTACAGTTTACTAGCGAGTTTATAGACCCTGCTAAGAGCAGAGTCAGACGGTGTGGCTTAACTTGGAGATAATTTGGGAAATATGCTGTAGGGTTACTATGAGTTAGAACTGACTCCATGGCAACGGGCTGGAAGGCAGGCATGAGCTGATACGAAGTTGGGAATGGGAGGGCCAGGAAATAAAAGAAGCTCTAGCAATTCACATTGCTTCACCATGCAAATTCAGAACTCACTACTGAGTCAAACGAGCCATGACATAGTATCCTGGTTCAGTTCAGAGAAGCCAAGGAAATAATTATGTGAAATCAGAAAGAGAGAGTTACTGAAGCAGGTTCAAAGAGAAACAACCCAAGTCGAACCAGCAGGCTATTAGTAATTGCAAAGTAGTAAAGGAAATTCATGCATGGAGCCTACATGACACTGTGTTAGACTCTGTATTGCTCCATCTAATTTATATTTCTGCTTATTCCATGCATAAAGGCCTTCAGTGTGTCTTCAGGAATTTTTTATAATTATGGCAAGTAATTCATGGCTCCTAGAACCTGATATCTCACATCTCAACGACCTGAAACTATAGGATAAAAAAAAAAAATTACTGTATTTCTAAATCATGATGGCAACAGACTCCGCACTTGATTGGTAGAAAGCATTGAGGTAGCTTATTCTCTCCACCTGTGCATGGAATCTAGGGATATTCTGGCAACCCCAAGTATGAAAGCTTTGTAGGCATCTATAAACAATATTATTGGCACTACCATTGAACTCATGGGACAAGAAGTGGTAGCAGTGGGGAGTCTCCAGTTGGCTTCATGGGGAGTGGATTAAACCAGTGAGAGTTTGGACAATGGAAGACCACAATGCCCATGGAAGTGCCCATCTAAACAGCATCTCTCATGCACCCCCAAATCAGTTTTCAGCTACTGTCACAATGTGGGGTCTGTGGTCAGTACTGTGCTGGAGGGAGCTCCTACCAGCTCACAGGAACCAATTGTGCACATTTCTTCCCAAGTCCGTGTTTAGTGAAATGATCCTGGTAGCTTGCAATGTCCATGATAGCAAATGCTACAGGCCAGGGCTTTCCCCATCCCTGGAGAGCTGGTTATTAAATATTCACTGCCACACCACTGGGTGTGTCCTGGTCTTCCATTGTCCAAGCTCTCACCGGTTTAATCCACTGCTCATGAAGAATCCCTACCACTACTACTCCTTGTCATAAGTTCAATAGTTAAACAAAAAAAACAAACCCATTGCTGTCATCACAGCGACCATATAGGACAGAGTAGAACTGCCCCATACAGTTTCCAAGGAGTGCCTGGTAGATTTGAACTGTTGACCTTTTGGTTAGCAGCCATAGTTCTTAACCAGTATGCAGCCAGGGTGTTTATTGATGCCTTCGAATTCCAGTCTTGGGGTTTCCAGAACGGTCCTAGATTCCATGTATAGGTGGAAAGAATAACCTACCTCAACTCTTCATTTGGCCAACTGGGCTTTAAAACGCTCTTAGCGCCCCAGAGGTTTCTCACTGTCTCCTCTTGGCTTCTCCATGATATCTTAAAACAAATCCAACAAACCCTGTAGGAGATAGACATTATTCCAAACCTTCTCTAATTTGTTTTAATACTCAGGGTCCTCCTGTCAATTACCAAAATATGTTTCTCCTAACTTAGTGACAAAACAAAAGTGTTCGTGCATATCAGTAAATGTAAGCAATGTAGGGTGTGTGAGGCTATGGGAAAGGAGAGGAGAAAAGACAGAGACTGATGACATGAGGAGAATATGGAACGCAGCTCAGTCAGCCAAAAATCTGGGATGTCATTTACATTTCTATTTAAAATATTACGTACCGATTGTGCTAGATATTTCCTTTTCGCTCTCTTTCCCAGATTAACTCTCCACCGTTTTCACCCTGCTCTGTGTTCTTAGAAGCTTATATTTAAGGACGACATCAATGACTCCCTTGGCTTCACCTCCTATTGAGTTTGACCAAAGGCACTAGCAGGAGATTTGGAGGGCTAGGGGAGAGAGTGTGTAAGTATTTATTCCCTTAGATCCCTCTCTGATGAATGATTACAGGTTGATGGATCCCTCTATAAAAAATCTGTTGGTTGGGCATCTACATATAGCTACTCCTTCTGGTTTCTGATAACTGTTCTTTCCCCTTGCCTCTTCAAGCCTAGAGCTAGTTCCAGCTTCCTGCTGTTGCCAGCCCCAGGATATAGCAACACCATCCCTTGTTTTCCTAAAACCTGGCCTTATACTTTTAAGAAAGAAATATCCATTCTATTAAAAGTTTACTTATTACCCAGTTTGAGTGTGCCATCTCATGCTACTGGGATCCTGACTGATATGCCAACTAAACTAAGTCATAATCCACTTATCTTAATCTTCTGCTCACTAGAGGCATTTCTATGTGGTATATTTATGCATCATATACGAGCGTAGTTTTGACTCCGCAAAAAAAAAAAAGCTAAGCGTAATTCTGTCAAAGGTTGCTGTTTATTTAATCTTAGTTATTCTTCATCTACCCCCATCAATTTTTTGAGATATTGTCAGAGCTTAATTTATTTTTTCTAATACCTTCTCTTAACATAGATACTTGAGAAGAAATTAAGGATAATGGAGCCAGATTGAGTACACTGAATCTTGTAACATGTATACAAACACTAGTTTGATGTATATTTGTATGAGAAAGAAATCCAGAAATTTTTCGCAGAATATTAAATATACAGCAATGAATTTGAACAAATGGCTTCCATCTCATGAGCACCATCTCTGAGTTCATTTAAGGTAAAATGAAAATCTGGGGACACAGTTTCAGTTTAACATATCAAAGTCCTAGGAATCCACTCTGATGTTAGTAAGATCTTGAGCCTCGCATTACTTGCTTGAGTAGTTTCCAGAAAATATTTTCCTTCTCATTTATTCTCAGAAATCAATCATTGGAAAACTCGTATCAAGAATTAACCAGGAAATATTTTACGTTGTTCTAACCACTATCCCCCTGGTCAACTGCAGCAACTAAAGTGCTGCTCCAAAGCTAAAGAAATTTCTAGAGTAAGAAAGACAGGGCACCATTGACCTGACCTGCAACTAAAAGATTGGGAGAAAGACTATGTTACATGAGTGACTCATTGTGAAAATGTGGGAAGGAAGCATTGCTTCATTTTACTGTACACTATTTGTAAAGCTTTATGTTATATACTGAATAAGGGTAATATAAGTTTGAAATTCCATCTCTTTATGATATAATTTCTATTGTCTTAGTTATTAAATCTGAAGAATGTGATCTTATAGCTATGGGCTTAAAGAAAAAAAGAGCTTAAGCATCGTTAAATATATATATATATATATATATATATATATATATATATATATATATATATAGTAGTCACTTTAAAAAAATAAGAAGGCCTAAGTCACTCCCTTTATCCCCCAAAGGGTTTGTATAATGCATTGAATACATTAGGACCTTAATACCTATTTATTGAATTTAATCCAAATATTCAAAATAAAGCTAATAATCATATTGGCTATTTCTGAGAGAGTTTCCAAATGTAAGCATCTGTTTTTCTTTTCACATTATAAAAAATCAATCTGCCTGCAGAATTTTGAGAGTTCCAAGAAATCCTATGAATCTCCCAGGAAGCTGAAGTTTACCTAAAAAGGATTAGTGGCAGAGTCATGACACATCCAGCCATTGTCACTGATGTACTCTGGTCTGGAATTTTTTCTGATGAAATGCAAGCTCACACACCCTGTGTGACTAAAGGTATTAATAGTACTTAGTACGATGAAACTCTAATCCAAAAGGTACACAAATCCTGGTATTTAGTGCTCATTGTATTTTTAAAAAACGTGATCCCTGCTGTTTTAACACAACCTCAAAGCCACTGGTTCACATATATTCATTTACTTACTTAAGAATTTGTACTCATGAGCTCCCAACTCAATAATGGACACAATTCTAAAGAAATAAGGCAACTAAATTAATGAAGTATAAACTTTCCCAGGCTATTATATTTATCTCTTATGGACAATTCTGATGAGATCTAATTAAAAAAAAATTTTTTTTTTTTATAGGTCAGTAGGTTAAAATATTTTTCTGCTTCTCTTTAGCAATGAGAAGACATACTCCCATATATAGATCAAAACATCAGGAAGCATTGAACCAAGAAGTACCAGGAGAAAACTGAGATTCATCCCTAAGCCAAGGTTGCGTTAATAGTTCCCAACAAATCTGAGGATAGAAATGATAGAACTTTTATCAAAATTGGTGATCTGGGTAGGGAAAACAGGACAGAAGGCTTTTTAATCAAGTGATATTATTCAGTGTAGAGATAGCACATAAAGTCCTACTCATGGTGACTTTATGTGCAACAGAAGGAAATACTGCCTCATCCTGTGTCATCCTTACAATCATTGTCATGTTCAAGCCCATTGTTGAGGCTACTGTGCCAGTTCATCTCACCAAGGGTCTTCCTTGCCCTTGTTGGCCCTGTAGTTCACCAAGCACAATGTCTTCCTCCAATGATTGATACCTCTCGATGATGTGTCCAAAGCAAGTAAGCCTACCTCCCATTGCAATCTACAAGATTTTCGTTTGCTAATTTTCAGAAGTAGACCACCAGGCATTTTTTCCTAGTCTGTCTTAGTCTGGAAGCTTCCCTGAAAGCTGTCCACCATGGGTGACCCTTCTGGTATTTGAAATACCAGAGGCATAGCTTCCAGCATTATAACAACACACTAGCCACTACACTACCACACCCTGACAGTCTGGTCATAGTTACTCAGGATAGGATAGGCTATATTATACTGGAAAATTGAACCCTAAAATATCACTAGCTTAATATATAAAAGTTTATTTTTTGCTCACTCAAAACCTTGTGCATGTGGTAGCTCTTAAGAGCAGCCCCCTTCCAAATGATTACACAGACAGGTCGGAAATTCTTGATTTCCAAGATTGCTGTGTCAGGGGAAGAGAGAACTGGGGCATGTGTCTGGTTTTTCACTGCCGAAACCTAAAAGTGGCACGTGAACTGAGGCACAGACTATTGAACTCACCAAATATTCCATGTGCTAACCTACATTTCCCAGACTCCGTGTAGTTAATTTGGGACCATATGACTACTTCCAGCCAGTGGGCTGCAAACAGCCATGGCTATGACACCTCCAAATGAGGCATTTAAAAGCCAATCTGAGTTCTTCAAGCTTTCTCTCCCCTGCCATGGTGACTGCAGCTCCAAACAGCTACAAGATTAAATAATAATAATAAGCTTGTATCCCCAAGTCACTGTTTGGAAGAGACTTCTCTTAATGAGCCACTGGCTACACAAAAGAATTATAGACAAGATAGGAGTACAGTTGTGTGTGTGAAGCCCTTGAGATTTGGGGTGTGTTTCCACAGCATAGCCCAGCCTATCCTTACTGATCCTCCAGCACAGATGGGTGCTCCAGAACTAAGTCCTCCAATGTAGGATCTCAAGGTCTCCATTTCCCTAGAACCCTGCTATTATTGAAAGATTGGCTTTACAGCTCAAATTAACAGCATTCTAAACTAAACAGGTAGAGGCTATGTGGCTAGAAATGTGTCTTCTCAGTTTAAAAACATTAATACGTTTTTAAGCTTTTAAACATTTTCAACACACTAGCTAATTTTTCCAAGAATGGACTTTTTTACTCCAAATCATTTTCTTCACTTTTACTTCAGGATCTACTAAAACCCAGCTGATGTTTTAATAGCTGTCTAACATGATGTCTTCACAGCAGGCTGAAGTTCCTATTTTCTCATCACTAAAGTGGAATGTTCTGTCACCCAGCCAGTTCTTTTTATTAAAATGTTGTTGTTGTTAGGTGTTATGGAGTCGATTCCGACTCATAGCGACCCTATGTACAACAGGACGAAACACTGCCTGGTCTTGAGCCATCCTCACAATCATTGCTATGCTGGAGCCGATTGTTGCAGCCACTGTGTCAACTCATCTCATTGAGAGTCTTCCTGTTATTAAAATAAGTCTTTCCAATTGTGTGCTCTGCCATACTAAAGATAAGTTTGAATATCTACGTTTTAAATTGGACATGATGCAGATCACACAAATTATTGACGTCTAATGTCACCCCCTACAAAAAAGACACTGTTAATTTTTTTTTAAATGCTTGCTTCAGATGTGTTTTCAAATATTCAGCAGTAGAAAGGGCCTGACCCTCTCTAAACCTGAAAACAATTCGTATTCGATATGCCTAGCAAAAGCAAGTCTACAAAATTATTTTTAATAATCTTGCAGACTTTAGTTTCAATATAAATTGTACGCAGTTTGAAATTACTTCATGCAAGATAGATTCTCTTGCCTCTGGGAGGGCCAAACTTCATGGTAGGAAAAGTACGGTAGGAGAAACCATGAGTGTCTAATTATAATGTCACTTTGAGTTTTGAATCCTTTGGTTTCAGCTAAGATGTAAGAAGTCAGTTTTATGACTAAGGAGGCCGCTTTTTCCCTGTCATGGCAGGAGTCAGGAAAAATAGGCAGTTAGCTAAAACTAAGCATAGATTAGCATAGGGAGAAATGCTAAGCTGTCAAATAAACCAGTAAACCAGTTGTCATTGAGTCGATCCTGACTCATAGTGATCCCAGGTGTGTCAGAATAGAACTGTGCTCCATAGGGTTTTCAATGGCTGATTTTTTTGAAAGTAGATCACCAGGCCTTTCTTCCAAGGTAACTTTGGGTGGACTTGAACCTCCAACCTTTTGTTTAGCAGTAAGCTTATTAATCATTTGTACCACCTAGGGATTGAGCTGTGAAATACTCCCCTTAAAAGCCAAAAGGAGGGAACAAAAATCAAAATGCTACTTTAAATTTATAGAACTATTTCAAACCTAAGAATTTTCAATAATCAAAGCAACATAAAGAAATAAGCCTTAAAGAAACAGAATATGGAAATTATTCATAATAATAAGACATTTCTTTCCTTGTTTATACTTCTTCAATACTTTCTTTTAAATATTTAAGTCTTTTGAACATGTTACTCTTTGTATAGTACAGGAAAAAAATGGCAGATGAGTATTTAACCTCTTACATCACTTAGGTACCAGGAGAATTTTTTCTTTGTCCACATACTTTGGGCTTTGTTGTGCAGCCTGGTGTCATGAGAAAGGAGGGAAACAATAAGAATTAGAAACTTAAACCCACTTCGTTGACTTTTTCCAGTTCAGGGCAGGGAGTTTATTTGCATAAAAGAAAGGGTGAAAGAAGAGGGACAAGGAAAGCAAGAGCCTGGACTGGGTTGAAGAAAGACATATGGGAAGTTTCTAAAAAAATGAATGAAATTGTTGGGACTTGACTGTCATAGTGTGATGAGTGGGTCTTTGTGGAGATTAATGGGTAGGTGAGGATTTTTAAAATGTCAGGTTATGCCACTTTGGTGAGTGTTGTCTGGGGTCTTAAATGCTAGCAAGCAGCCATCTAAGATCCATCAATTGGTCTTAAACTACCTGGAGCAAAGGAGAATGAAGAACACCAAAGACACAAGGTAAATATGAGCCTAAGATACAGAAAGGGCCACATAAACCAGAGACTACATCAGCACATCAGCATGAGACCGGAAGAACTAGATGGTGCCAGGCTACCAGCTATGACTGCCCTAACAGGGAACACAACAGAGAATTCCTGATGGAGTAGAAGAGCAGCGGGATGCAGATCTCAAATTCTTGTAAAAATTCCAGACTTAATGGTCTGACTAAGACCAGAGGGATCCCAGAGGTCGTGGTCCCCAGACCTTCTGTTAGCCCAAGACTGGAACCATTCCCGAAGCCAACTCTTCAGACAGGGATTGGGCTGGACTATAAGACAGAAAATGATGCTGGTGAGGAGTGAGCTTCTTGGCTCAGGTAGACAACATGAGACTGTGTGGGCAGTTCCTGTTTGGAGGTGAGATGAGAAGGTAGACAGGGACAGGAGCTGATTGAATGGACATGGGGAAGACAGGGTGGAGAGGAGGAATGTGCTGTCTCATTACGGGGAGAGCAGTTAGGAGTACATAGCAAGGTGGGTATAAATTTTTGTATGAGACACGGACTTGATTTGTAAACTTTCACTTGAAACTCACACACACACAAAAATGTTGGGTTATGCGTTACGAATGGAAGCCTTCTTTTGGAGAGATTTCAGTAAAGATTAAAGATTGCTCTCAGTCTTATTCTCTCTAGTTCTCTTCCTCTCATTATCCCTATTTCAATACAAAAGAGGTGTTTTTCTTTTCTTTTTTTTTTTTAATAATAAAATGCTGAAATGGGCCAAAGAGTGACCAGCTTTATCTAGGTTGTTCTGATTTTAATAAAGTATTTTAATCTTCTAGAAAATACAGTTAACCACTGTGCTATACTGAGCCAATAGGAAAACACCAAACAATGATAGCTCAATATGGTCATTCACTTAATGAAAATTCTCAAAATACTAGACCTGGGTCAAGACATACATGCCAGTGAGGAATGTTTCCAGTTATTGCTAACAGAAAATGTGTCTAGTAGGAGCTTAATATTTGAGGTATAATTTTCTTATGTAACAAAGAATTTGAAAATTGGACTCTGTTGGCATTTGTTCAGCAGCTTAATTACTGATGTCAGGGCTAGCATCTCTGTTACCTTCATTGTAATGTGTCTGTCATTTACAATGGCAGGTCCTTGGGGCAAGAGGAATATGAGCTTGGTCCTTGTAGTTCATGGCAAAAGCAGAATATGCCCTGTGGAGCTGTGTGGCCCTGAGAAGAGAGCTTGGGGAAGACAGCAAAAAGGCTTTTATATAGTTCAGTCATCTACTTAAAGTTTGATTTCTAAGTGTGCCCCACTGAGGACTACATTATTGGCTTTAGGTGAGTTTCCTGGGGGTGTTCTCAATACTCAGGTACTGTCAATTAGCCTGGTTACTACCACGTTGAAATTAGAATTAGGAATAAGGATGTATCTGGGCCTGAGGCATATCATAACCCTTCCATCCTTCCTGGCCTTCCAAAATAAAAATCTCTTCAAATGTTGTTATTAGCAATTTGTACCACTAAATATTTAGGCTCTTTACTTTTCAAGATGGACTACCTCTTGAGTAAAAACAAAGAGGAAAGTTACATTATTAAGGACTTTATTGGCAATATGTAACAGCTAGTGTATTTTACAATCCCAAAATATCTAACAACCTCAGTGTAAAACGTGGAAGTTCGGTAAGCACAGAAACTTTGCTTGGTTTGAGTTATGACTCTCAAACCTTTTATATTTCTAGCTGGATGATAGAGATCTGAAAATTTCAGAGGTTTCCAACAAAGCAGAGTGAGGTCAACATAATCTATGCCACCTACTAACTAAATGCAGCTTCAAGGATTTTTGAAATAATCCAATAGATTATAGCTGTCTTCATTTTGTTCAGCAGCGTTTTTTTGGTTTTTTTTTTTTTCTGTGCTTTTTCTTTTTTTATTCTGGTTGAGCTGCTCCAGTCTGCCCCTCTTCTGTGGATGGGAGCAACTTTCATCTGAGACTTTAAAATCCTGGGCCATAATGAGGAAATTAGAGGGCAATTTTTATCTTCCTTACTGTGTGAGATGTGTTACCACATCTCTGATTTAGGGTTGGTTAGAGATCAGACCTTGATGACTTCCAGATACACACCCATGAATATTTTTCACCTGAGTTTACTTGTCTCTTTTGAAGTTGAAGAGCTGGGAGTGCCATGGATGGACAGGTCTGGCATCAAGAGAGAGCAGGATTTTTTTCAGATGGCTTATGGGTTGGAAAGAAAAGAATTCAGCTGTGGAACAACGTTGTTATTACACAACATGCAAATGCTTTTCTTAACTTGTAGAACCAGTTTGATAAAACACACTCCAAACCAAGACAAGTAACATACAAATAGCCTATTCTTCCTACTAACTTCAACACCATCAAGAATGTGTTTCAATTGTCTTATTATAACATCAAGCACTCAAAAAATAGCTTTTTGTACGATACGAATAAAATCTAAAGATAATAAGAATTTATATAACCTAAATTTTTTTTTTAGTAAAAGTGGTAAGAATAAGAATGTATTTGATACAAAAATGTGTCCCATTGACATATTAAGCCAACAAAATATAATCTCTTTTCTAAAAAGTTCATATCCTTTGATGTAGCATTGCTAATGATGAAGACAACAATAATTGCTACTGTAAACAGCTACTGAATGGCTTAATAAGTATTTAGTGACTTAAGCAGACTTTTTGAACCCATTTAATCTTCACAACAACACTAGGCAGTGGGTATCATTTCTACCACTTTACAAATGAGGGAACTTTGCCCTGAGAGGGGTAATTATTTGCTCAAGATGAAACGGATTAAATGTTGTAGAACTAAGGAAAGAACTCAGGTTTTTAGCACTTCAGAGCCTATTTATTTAAGCACTATTTTGTTACACTTTTCAACCTTTAGATTGTATCATAGAAAATAGTGAAAAAGAATGAAAAAATACGTGTATATTCCTGCTTATTGCAGCATTATTTACAAAAGAAAAAACTCTTCCATCAATTAAAAAAAGAACACAGCCTAATTCATTTAAGAGACCAATATAACTTTGATATCAAAACCTGACAAAAGACTACATAAAAGGAATATAGAGTGTGGCTGTGAAAGCTAAAAACAAGATGGAGTCACTTATGCCCAACCAGGAGAGCATGGCTGCTGCATAGTTTCACAGGGCAAACATTTAAGGTAATAAGTAACCTGACTCTTAGAAATAGTAATTAGCCTGTTTCTGTAGATTTATGTATAATTAGTAGTTCCTACTCCTGAATTCCAGACAAGCAAATGCCCAGTTATCTGAGAGCCTGCTTGGCAGGCATTTACCCTCAGACTAGCATCATTTGTCTTCTTAGCCAAACACAATTCTGAGGAAGAAAAAATTTTAAGAGACAATGATAAAAGACTTATCGAAACTGTTTGGACTTCCCTGGCTTTCTTTGTTCCTTGGGCTATAAATACCCTATACTGCCTCATCTTTGGTGCAATACCCAGTCTCATGCTGTGTATTGTCGAATTTGCAAATTGCATGATCAAATAATCTGGAGCCCTGGTGGCACAGTGGTTAAGAGCTCAGGGTGCTAACCAAAAGGTCAGCAGTTCGAATCCACCAGTTGCAGCTTGGAAACCCTATGGGGTAGTTCTACTCTGTTCTATAGAGTTGGAATCGACTCGATGGCAATGGGTTTATGATAGAATAATAAACCTCTGTTATTATTTTTAACTTTGTTTCCATTCTCAGAAGTTCTTTTAAACAAAAATCTCTTTCCTAATCAAAGATGCAAAAATCCTAACGAAAACATTGGCAAATAGAATACAGGCAGTTCCCGGGTTAAGAAAGTCCAACCCTCATACAACCTGTAGTTATGAATCAACCCCCATAAATCCTACTATATTAAAAATTGAAGGTACATACAATGGTTCGTAATAACAAGCAGGCATTATTTTGCCATACACATCAAAAAGTTATTATTATTACTGTATTGTTATGTTAACAGTGTTCTGGTGTATCTGGAAGTTTTTTTTTTTTAATGTTTTTTATACACAGAAAGGTACTCTATTATACTAAGGCAAACATTTGACTAACTGACATTAGATACAAACCATACCTAACTTTTGGGATTTATGTGTAAATTCAACTTAAAGATAGATTTAGGAAAGGAACTCGTTCATAATCTGGGAGTTTCTATACAGCGAAATAAAAATGATTCTGTATGTACATACAGAACAATATAAGAAGGATGATATCATCTAGGAATCAAATCTAATGCAGTTAAATATATAACAAAATAATGTAATTTACCAAATTAATGAAATAGAAGAGAAAATATAGCTTGTTTCATTGAATTCAAATATCATCTTATAAAATTCAACATTTATGACACAAAAATCTCTTATCTAACTAAAACTTGAGGAGAATTTCCTTGATGTGATAAAGTTTATATACTGAAACCCTATGGCAACTAAACACAGTGGTAAAAAACGGAACGTTTCCTCCTGAGATAAGAAATGAGGCCGGGATATTCACAATCACCAATATTATTCAAGATTTTAACCAAAATCCAAAATAAAGAAATTAAAGGCTTATAAATTGGAAGGTAAGAGATAAAATGATATATGCAGATAACATGATAGAGTATGTTGAAATCACTCCTTCCAAAAAGTCTACAAATAAAGTATCAACATTTATAAATGCATTTAGCAATGTGGTTGGATACAAGGTAAGAATTCAAATATCAATTATAATTCTATTTACCAACAAAAAATATGTAAAATAAAAACAAATATATGTTACATCTAAATGCTGGTAGCATATAAACTTTTCTATGTAGGAGAAAAAGACAGATGATTCCCTAAAGTTAGCCTTTAGTGAAGAATTTCATTTTACTTGGATCCACCATCAACGCCCATAAAAGTAGCAGGCAAGAAATCAAACAAGTATTTCACTGGCCAAATCTGCTGCAAAAGACCTCTTTAAAGGGTCGAAAACCAAAGATGTCAATTTGAGGACTAAGGTGCACCTGACCCAAGCCACGATATCTTCAATTGCCTCATATGCATGGGAAAGCTGGACAATGAGTAAGGAAGACCAAATAATTGATGCCTTTGAATTATGGTGTTGGCAAAGAATATTGAGTATAACATGGACTGCCAGAATGAACAAATCTGTCTTAGAAAAGATATGACCAGAGTGCTCCTTGGAAGTGAGGAGGGCGAGATGTTGTCTCCCATACTTTGGACATGTTATCAGTAGGGACCGTCCCTGGAGAAGTAAATCATGTTTGGTAAGATAGAGGGTCAACGAAGAAGATGAAGACCCTCAACTAGATGGATTGACGCAGTGGCTGCAACAAGGGACTCAAACATAGCAATGATTGTGAAGATGACACAGTACCGGGCATTGTTTCCGTCTGTCATGCACAGGGTCCCTGTGAGTTGAAATTGATTGGACAGCACCTAACAACAACAACAAAGTTTGCCTGTTTCAATGACATTAAAAAAAAATTTTTTTTAACACTAATTTAGTAGAAATAACATTACCCAACAAGGTCAGAAAAACAGAAATTTGTTCCAGTGTTACCAGCTAGCTTTGGAATCTCAAGCAAATCATTTAACCTCTCCGGGCCTCAGTTTACTCGCCTATAAAATGTAAATCTTAGATTACATGAATTCTACATTGATAAATATTTGAAGTTTCAGTTCATATGAATATAAATCAAGTAGTAAGTAGAGACAATGTTGACTTGTTAGAAGGATTCTAATACTAGCATTTAGAATGACGCTTCAATGTAATCACAAGCATACCCACTGCCATTGGGTCAATTCCAACTCATAGTAACCCTATAGGACAGAGTAACTGCCTCATAGGGTTTTCGAGAAGTGGCTGGTGGATTCAAACTGCTGACCTTTTGGTTAGATTAGCAGCCTGAGTTCTCAACCACTGCACCACCAGGGCCCCACGATCATAAGCATAATCATGTATATAACTATATAATCAGTGAATGATTTATTAATATTAATCAAATGCAGGTACTTTTTGAGTAGTTCTTTTTCCTGAACAAGAAAAAAGCAATGTTAAAATAGAAAGTTTTCATGATTTGTGAATGTTTAAAAAGTTATATTTATATAACTTTTCTATATACATAAATTTCTCTTCACACGTGCTTCTCAATAACCACAAGAAATATAAGTCTTTCACTGTGTGTATTTTAATTTAACTTTATGTCATCAGTGGTCAGTCAAAACAATATGGGAGTAACTAACGAAGATAGCCAGAGACCTGCTGAGCTGAAGATCTTTCCCACAAAAAAAAAAAACAAAACAAAACAAAGCAGGCTTGTATTCCATATGGTTTAGCTCTATCTTACATCACCAAGGCAAATCCATTTTCTGTAAATGAAGTAGGTCTAGTAAATGCATTTTGTTTTGTTTTCTGCTGATTTGTATAGAAACACGCAAGCCACCACACGACAAGCTGACAGACAAGTGGTGTATAGAAACAAATGTGCATAAATGTAGACAGATATTTTAGGAATATAGGCAATTCTTTAATATTTACCTATTGAGTTAAGTAACGTCGATCAGAGCAATATTATAAATTTCATCTCAGAAACCCATGTAAATAATATAAACAAGAATATGATCTTTTTGTAAATATATAAAAACAAGCTCAATAACAAAGACACATTGTAGTGTTCCTTTGAGAGAGATGTTCTAGACTTATGAAACTGCCTAAAATACCAGTTCAGTGATACTTCAATGAAAGATGGCACATTTTTTTCAATCTAGTACATCCCTCCTGTAAAAGTAAAGGTATTTCTCATTATTCTATTGATTTTGAATATATTCCAAATTAGTGTTATCTATCTTGAATTTTTTTTTTTATTATTATTTCAAAACTGATAGGCAAGAATACATCTGAGAATAATTGAATAATGACTAGGGCTAGGATTGTTCAGGTATTTTCCATTATGAATTCTTAATGATATTATTTAATGATTCTTTACTTTTCCATTTCATTAAGATCTTCATCACTGAGCTACTTGCACTGAGATGTTACTGATTTAGTCAAGTCTGTAGAAGAAAGTCCTAGTTTCAGCTGCAAATTCATACGTTTTTCTCCAGGATAGCTGTGGACCAAGCCAGTGGAGTCTTTGTTGCCTCACTGTATGCAGTGTAGCCAAATACTTGGTGCAGGTTGCAAACAGTCATAAATACATGTTTTGGTGGTTAATGTGGGGATTCGCTTGAAAAGCAATAGCAGCATCAAAAGTCCAGTTGGATTATCTTGTCATTGTACATATGCAGTAAAACATGGAATATTGCAACAGTGATGGCCAAAGGCATTTACAATACCAAAATTCAAGAACGTTGCTATATCATCTTCTAGAATTTTCCAGAATAGGTATAAGTCACATCTAGTTTGGGAAGAAAAAACTGAGAACAAATATTAACAGGAACATGTCAGGGAAGTTGACTGAGTTAATTAAATAGTCAAAGTTTGAAGCCTGAGTGATTTAAAGTCATTTAAATTCATAAATCAGCAAAATCTCATGGTTACAGGTTATAGACATTTGGGGTGACTTGGAAAAAAAAGAAAATTTGAATGATTCCTAGAATTCTACTAGACTGAAGTAGAATGCAAACATTTTTTTTTCTGATTTAATGTTTTCATTCATTGTATGTCATGAGACTCAAGTAAAACAAATCTGATATCTTTAATTATTTTGTTTTGAGGGACTCTAATTGTAGATATCAACAAATTCTTAGCTGTGTGCTACATTGTATTTATATCTATATTTATGCCTTGTTGGTTTTATATATATTATATAAAATCTTTCATAATAAAAGTAGTAATACTGTATTTTTTCAGTGCTAAAGTGTCCTTTTTCCTTTGCCATTTCAACTTTTCTGAAATTGGTAGGCATCTTATAATTGATGAAAATCCTTGTAGATCATGAGTCATAATTGTTGATCTTTTATAACATAGAGAGTATGGTAGTAACTAGCACTAACTAAGCATTTCATTTGTGATCTTGGCCTAACACAAAATAACCATTATATTTGCATCAAGGAAGGAATCTTTGTCTATTTTGTTCACAAATGTAGCCCACAAATTCATATTAAAATATTATTTAAACTTTTTAACCCTACAAAGTCCATGCTATTTTTATTCCCATTTTATAGACTAGGAAACTGAGGCTTTAAGCAACCTGCCTAAGGTCACACAACTAGTAAGTGATGGAGCTAGTAAGTGATGGGCCTGACTCTGGGCTCTGTGCTCTTAACAGTACATCATACTGCCTCTGTGGGATCTTAGGGATTTTAGTAATTATCTAATCTAAATACAAACCTTATCAAGGATCTCGGGGCATTACAGACAGGCGTGTATTGGCAGAATGTGTTAGATTAGATCTCATTCTTCCAATTCCCCTCTCACATTCCTGCACCCTCTGTGTTATGTCACATCAGAATTATGTCAAAGGAGAGGCGACACTCCAATCATGGGGGCTGGGAGAGATGAAGAGAGTTTTGCAGTTTTAAACAAAAAATTTAATTAATGTGTCAATATTTAACTCTCCTTGAGGAACTGGTCAGTTGTACCTGTTTTGTAATAGGTCAGGTTAAACAAGAATTATTGAATAAAACTAAAATGGCATTTATTTGGAGATTACATGCTAAAATAAATTGAGATCCCACCTATAATAAGCAGAATCAGATTTTCAGAGTTGCCTATATAGATAATAGTATCTTTTCAGATAAGTTTATTAAGAAATAATGAGTCTTGAACAATTACAGAAATGCAAACACACACACACACAAACTTATGAGTAACGACTACTTAAATAGGGCTTCTGCTTCTCTTTCATGTTTCTAACTAAAATGTATTTTGTGTGCAGTTTCCATGAATCCAGTGAAATTTTTCAGTAACTCACTTACCATTTAGATAACGAAGTATTGACGTATAAAACCCACTTTAGCTTTTGAATAACACAGACTGATGACAACCTTGATTAATAAAAGATTTGGATTTCAGTCTTCCCCATATACCTCAAAATGCAACAACGAAGCACTTTAATTGTGTTAAGTAGTCGTTGTAGTAAATGCAGAACCAATATCATTAACAAAGCCACTGTGGACATACACAGCCAGATTTTATTATTCCGTAGTCAGCTTCTTAATGAACCGGCCTCTTAGCCTTATGGGTTTCCCCAATATTTCAGAGGTGACAAAAGCACTGATCCCATCAGTTTCCCAGAACATTCTGCTGTAAGGCAGGTCTGACCAGATCAGAACAGAGCATCGGGCTCTTCTTGGACTTTCTAACATGCAGATAATAACAGATTCTTAGAATGACATCAGGGCCTTTAGCATATGGTGATTGCTATGAACTTGAGCAAGACTTTATTCTCAAATGCAGGTAAGCGAATGAGGAAGAGGAAATTTATCTCGAAGAGAGAATGATCCTACACCCTTAACGAGTTCCAGGGAAGCTGGGTGCATAGTTGATAGCAGGAGTAACGCAGGAGAAGAGATAATCACACGGAATTGGTCAAAAGACCAAGGTTCAAATGCCAAATTGACCACTTTTTAGTACTGTGATCCTTAAGACATGTCCTGTCTTCTCTAAGTAGTGATTCTCTCACCTGTGAAATTAGATCAATAAAACCTATTGCAAAAGTGATTTTCGAGTATTCAATAAATGTATATAAAAATATTTATTTATTTATTTAATTTTTTGTATAAGAAATGTTTAATACAAGTAAATGATAAAAAGTACGAGAGGAAGCATGAAAACATTGTGTTACATTTTAAAAAATTGGTTTATATGGTTATATGGCATTTTCTTCTAATTTTGAAATTTTCAATTTTTTTTTTTTAATTTTTACAGATGACAAAGGATGTACATCAAATGCAACATCAACACAAACAAATTACCAAGGAAATGGAATTTATGAGAAAGAAGAGAAGGTGAATGATGATAAACATTTTCTACTACAGCATTGCTATTGTACATAAGTGCTAGTAACTTACCATGGACTCAATTGATTATTTAGCATTGTAGCCAACTTTCTGTTAAAAAAAAAAAAATAACACACACTGTAATGAGCCTGTTAGTCTTAACTAGGTCTTCATTGATCTGATCGACCTATTGACATGTTAAAAAATTATAATCTATAGTTTTCATTTTGGTAAAACCTACCACCACTGAATTACATATCCAGCAACCCACCTTTTGCTTAGCGGCGGAGCTCTTAACCACTGTGCCGCTAGGACTCCCATCATGCTGTAGTGGCAGGTGCTAGCTCCCCCTACTGACCAACAGTGTAGATAAACTAAAAAACCAAACCCCTTGCCGTCGAGTGGATTCTGACTCAGTGATCCTGTAGGACAGAGTAGGACTTTCCAAGACTGTAATTGTACAGAAACAGGCTGCCACATCTTTCTCCTGCAGAGCAGATGGCGGGTGGGTTCAAACTGACAACCTTTCAGTAAGCAAACACTTAACCACTGTACCACTGGGACTCTTTATTAGGCATACCTCCAAAAGCATTAACAGCTTGTGGGTCTACAGGTGGAAAGGCATCTAGATAAACAGACACACACACACACACACACACACAAACACAACTCTACTTCTCACATTTTACACCTGCCCCACATAAATGTTTTTGTTAGCTGTTGTGCAGTAGCACCCAACTCATGGCAATCCCATGTACAATGGGACAAAATACTTCCTGGCCCCACACCATCCTCATGATCAATTGCAGATCAGACCATGGTGATCCATAGGGTTTTCGCTGGCTGATTTTCAGAAGTAGATCTCCAGGCCTTTCTTCCTAGTCTGTCTTAGTCTGGAAGCCCCACTGAAACCTGTTCGGCATTATAGCAACATGTAAACTTTCGCTGACAGACAGACGGTGAGTGCAGCAAGGTGCATTAGTTAGGAATCAAGCTAGGTCTCCCTCATGGAAGGTGAGAATTCTACAACTGAACCACCAACGTCCCCACATGCATAGGCTTGATAAAAGCTGAAGGTACGGAAGACAAGATATGCATTTGAAAGGTTTCCTCTCCTTGTGCTCAGTAAGGAAAATGATTCAGGTGGGCATAGAGCTGCATCGAAGGTGCCAAGACTAGAATACCATTTCATCAACTTACAGGGTTCAGATAATGTCTACGTTAAGTTTAAGTGCAGTTTAATTTTTTCATAGTCCTTTATGCATTTCTCTTTGTGTCAGACTCTTTAATTTATTCACCTATTCAGCTATTTTTTTTTCTTTTTTTAAGTACAATCTCTGGGCCAGACAACATGCTCCGTGCTGAGAATACTGCGTTGAACCAAGCAGACAAAATCCTTGCCTTCATAGAAATTACATTCTACTGGGGACAGACCAGCATACACATTAATTCATATTTAAATTCTGAAATCTTCAGTGTATACAACTTTCCCAATAAGTACCAGTGAGTCGATATATTTTAGTCATTCTCTCAACTAAGTCTAGAAACATGAGTTTTGATTCTTTTACTCTGCACCCATTGCTTAGAGACTGCAGTTAACCTATGAATCCTTAACAAATTTTGTAGTTCTGCCATCTATTAAAATATAATGGGATAAAACGCATTTCTAGTTCCTTTCTGATGTTTTTAAGTGAGCCTAAAAAGAGTTGACAGAAATACTCTGAAAATCACATATTGTGATTCGAAAAATGTGAAAATCAGCCGTGCTTGTGATACGGAAGTCAGTGAGAGACGTGCCTCCACAAAAGAACTTTCTGCTATTTCTTTAAGACCTTGATCCTTTCCCAATCTCCCCAAATACAAGCCATCTCTATCACCAAATTTATCATTCTCCTCACTTAAAGAGAGTTAAGAAGAAATACTACATAAAGTATGATTTGCAAAATCCCCATAGGCTTTGAAAGAGCAAGAGAGATCATCAAAACAAAAATGCCTGTGTACAGACCCTGATGGGGGCTTGTGTTTAAGGTTACCTTCTGTTGGAGCTCAGTGTTTTAAGCTACTCAAATTAGACTTTGGAAGCCAAAAGGTAACCTTTTCAAGACTGATACGTGAGTGCATTTATTAAATCAAAAACTGTCCACATAACACACTGGAAAGTGCCTTCTCATTCTGTTCAAGGTCATGGGAGACAGGAGGTCCAGAGTTACCACCTGCTCTTCTTGTTCATAGGAATAGCACAACAAGAAACGGGTGGCAGTGACAGATACTGTCTTTCTCTACAATAAGGGATTTGTTGAGGTTTCATCGTATAGAATGTACATAAAAAAAAAAAAATTAACCAACCAACTAATGCCATTTTAAAGATGCTCTAAACCCTTCTCCTTGCTCTATAGAATGATCATGAAAGAAAACTAAACATGCTAAAGAGAATATTTGGAGCATATCATGACCAAGTAGTACAGAAGAACAGACACTGGCAAGGTACAATGAAGGTAAGGTCAAAATGTAAATTGTCTCCTGGAAAAGTAATGTTACATGAAAGGCTAAATAGGTCTAAAACCAGTTGACATTGAGTCGATTGCGATTCATGGTGACCTCATGTGTGTCATAGTAGAACTGCATTCCAGAGGGTTTTCAATGGCTGTGATCTTTCAGAAATAGGTCCCCAGGCCTTTCTTCAGAAGCACCTCCGGGTAGACTTGAACCACCAACCTCTTGGTTAGTAACCAAAAGTTCAACTCTTTGGGCATCCAGGGACACTTAAATAGATCCACAGAGACAATAATAAACAGTTGTGGAAAAAAAGCAGAGTCCTTTAAATATTAAACTTGATTACTACTGTATTTTCTGCATATTTCTTCTCTTCTTCCTTATGGTATTTTCATTCTCAGTTGGTGGAAGGGAAAATGATTCAAAACTACTCGCAGCAACCTTGAAAAAAATTATATTTTAACACATTTGATGAAGAATCTGCTATACATTAAACCAAACCAAACCCATTGCCGTTGAGTCCATTCTGACTCAGCGACCTTATAGGACAAAGTAGAGCTCCCCGACAGGGTTTCTAGGGAGTGTCTGGTGGATTCAAACTGCCAGTCCTTTTGGTTAGCAGCCATAGCTCTCAACCACTACACCACCAGGGTTTCCTGCTATAGGCAATGAATAAAAGCTGATTATCTCTAAACTTTCAAAAGTCTCATCTTAAAGCTAAAGAATTATGTTAAATATGAGCACCATGCAGTCATTATAACTCTTTTTTTTTCTTGTTTGCAGAAAATTTCTCTTTTAGTCATGCATTTATGTAAAACAGTATGAAACAGGGAGTTGTAGATAACTTGTAAAATTATGTGTCTCTTCAAGTGTCAACATTGATATCCAGTCTACTGGAAAAGGATACAAAGGGCTTTCACAACCCCAAGTCAGTTTCAAATTGTCTTCACACTCTGAGATAACACTATGCTGGAAGATGCAGTAGAGAGAAAGAAATGTGAGGGGAGAATGAGGAGGCTACGCCTAGGGGAGTCTGCTTGATTAGTTCTGGATAGCCTTATCTCAGCTGATGTGAGAAGTGATTACTCCTTTATTTTAACTTTAATTGAAAATACCTCTCATGCAATTACAAAATCAAAAATGCACTGCACTAAAGGGTAATTTTTTTTTTCCTCTTAATTTGCCTTTCAAACTTCAGTTTGTAGAATGAAGACTGTATTAGTTTCCTATGGCTGCTGTAACAAATTTCCACAAATTTAGAAGCTTAAACAACACAAATTTATTATCTTACAGTTCTGAAAATCTGAAATCCAACACAAGTCTCACTGGGCTAAAATTAAGATGTTGACAGAACTGCCTTCCTTAGATAGACTCTAGGGGAGTGTCTTAGTCATCTAGTGCTGCCATAAAGAAATACCACAAGTGGATGGCTTTAACAAAGGGAAATGTATTTTCTCATAGCCTAATAGGTTACAATTCAGCCTAGTAGGTTACAAATTCAGTGTGTCGGCTCCAGGGGAAGACTTTCTCTCTCTGTCGGCTCAGAGGAAGGTCCTAGTCCTCAATCTTCCCATGGTCAAGGAGCATCTCAGGTGCAGGGACCCCAGGTCCAAAGGGCACACTTTGCTTCTGGTGCTGCTTTCTTGGTGGTATGAGGTCCCCAACTCTGTGTTTGCTTCCCTTTCCTTTCATCTCTTGAGAGGTAAAAGGTGGAGTAGGCCACGTTGCATGGAAACTCCCTTTACATTGGATCAGAGAGGTGACCTGAGTAAGGGTGGTGTTACAATCCCACCCTAATCCTCTTTAGCATAAAATTACAACCACAAAATGGAGGACAACCACACAATACTGGTAATCATGGCCTAACCAAGTTGACACATGTTTTTGGGGGGACACAATTCAATCCATGACATTCCACTCTTTGGCCCCTCCAAGGTCATATCTTTGTAACATGCAAAACATATTCACCCTAGCAAAAGCCTTAACTCTGAGTCCAAAATCCAAAAATTCCTCTTCATCTGTGAAATCTAGAATACAGGTTATCTGCTTCCACTGGTACAATGGCAGAACAGGCACAAGCTAGGCATTTCTATTATAAATGGTAGAAACTGAAGGGAAAGAAGGCATAACAGGCATCAAGCAAGTCAGCAGAACACATTACATTAGCCTTCAGGGCTTTGGAAAGAATCCTCTGTTCTCTGAGACAATTTACACAATAACCCTGCCCTACAGCTGCTAGGTATTGGCCACACTTTCCAGTTTCTGCGTGGAGGCCCCTCTGTTCTGGGCTTCAGCTCTGCCTTCAGGCCCACTGGGAGAGCAACTCTGCTCCCTCGGCTTTAGGCGCACCATTCCCCTAGTTCATCTGAGTGGCAACTCTACCGTTACAAACACCAGAGACCATGGCTCCACCCTTTGAAACCCGTGAGGTCATGGACACAACTTTTGAGACTGAGGCAGCTCAGCGTCTTGTGTTCCTTGTCTCTTCGGTTTCTGCTTCCTGGTTTCTTGGCCTCTTGGCTCCATGGGCTTCACACCAGCATCTGCCCTACTGGGGCAAGTGTTTCAAAGCTCAGTAGTTTCACTGATACATGCACGGAGGCACCCCACTC
Source organism: Elephas maximus indicus (assembly GCF_024166365.1). Classification (NCBI taxonomy): domain Eukaryota; kingdom Metazoa; phylum Chordata; class Mammalia; order Proboscidea; family Elephantidae; genus Elephas; species Elephas maximus. Next base: position 89,165,437 of record NC_064827.1, on the reverse strand, counting down.
TGCCAGGAAGCCTCCTGCACACAGGCATTCAGCTCTCTGGCTCCATGGGTTGGCTCTAGCACCGTCTTGTGCTGGTCTCCTGGTTCTGCTGCTGCTGATTCTCAGTGTTTTAGCAGTCGTATAATTTTTTTTTAATAATGTTGTGATCACTTTCCTGTTGAAATTTGATATATGATCACCCCCATGATGGAATCTGCTGTGTGGTACCAGCGGGGGGTGGGGCCTGTGTCAGCTCACCACCCCCTCAGCCTTCATCCCTCTGCCTTCACCACTTACTTACTTCCTGCTCACCTTGCGAAGGTTGTTGGCTTGTTCTGGATCCAGCAGCTGTCTCTTGTCTGACCTCTGGTTCTCAGGACTTGAGCTAGCAGCTTACCGGTCCATCTTGGGATTCGCTGATCTTCACTGCCTATGAGCAAGAGTCCTGCTCCCTGACCTGCCTATCTTGGGTTTGCCAGCCCCTGCAGCTAAGTGACTCAGGAGAAACCTTGTTGGCTTGCCTGCTGTCCTTGGGAATTCCTCTACTGTGGCAACCTGCGAGAAGGATCCCCACTCTTCAACCTGCTCATCTTGGGTTCACCAGATTCTGAAGCTCCGTGAATTGGGAAAGGACTCTATCCTGATCCAAGGACTTAGGGCGTTCTCACCCCTACAATCGCATGAGCTGTTTCCTTAATATAAATCTCTCTAAATACACGCATTATTGATTTTGCTTCTCTAGAGAACCCAGCCTAAAACAGGGAAAATACATTTCCTTGTATTTTCTAGCTTCCTGAAAACCCTGGTTGCATAGTGGTTAAGAGCTATGGCTGCTAACCAAAAGGTCAGGAGTTCAAATCCACCAGGCTCTTCTTGGAAACTGTGTGGGACAGTTCTATGCTGTCCTATAGGGTTGCTATGTGTTGGAATTGACTCAATGGCAACGAGTTTGTTGGTGGGTTTAGAGACTACCCATATTCCTTGGCTCATGGCCTCCTTCTTTCAAATCAAAGCTAATAATGTAGCATCTTTCTGACCCTGCTTCTATCTTCTCACCTCCTTTCTAAGTCTCCCCTTTCTCTTCCCTCTTCCACTTTGAAGGACCGTCGTGATTACATTTGGGCCCACTCAGATAATTCAGGATAATCTCTCCGTTTTAACATGAGATGATTAGCAACCGTAATTCCATCTGCAAACTTGATCCCTCTTTGCCAAGTAACCTAACATAGTCATAGGTTCCAAGAATGAAGAAATAGACAACCTTGGAGGATGGCGGCAGGGGTGGTTATTCTGCCTACCACAGAGACTATGGGTAAGAAGTACATAAAAAAATATGTTAACATAGAGTCAGTTTATAGATCTATAAAAGGAAAATTTGAGTTAAACCTTGAACCTAGCCTCTGGATTATGGTGTGATTAAATGGCTCATTTTAGCCACTTCCTAATTTGATCAAATGGTACAACTGAATTGATTTTTTTTTATGTTAGGATTCTCTGGCAAAGAATATTGAATATACCATGGACTGCCAAAAGAATGAACAAATCTGTCTTGGAAGAAGTATAGCCAGAATGCTCCGTAGAAGCGAGGATGGCGAGGATACGTCTCACATAGTTTGGACACGTTATCAGGAGGGATCAGTTGCTGGAGAAGGACATTATGCTTGGTAAAGTTGACGGTAGGCAAGAAAGAGGAAGACCATCAATGAGATGGACTGACACAGTGGCTGCAACAATGGGCTCAAGCATAACAATGATTTTGAGGGACGTGCAGGACCGTGAAGTGTTTTGTTCTGTTGTACGTAAGGTTACTGTGAGTCGGAACTGACTTTTGACAGCACCTAACAATGACAACAATATGTTAAGATTCATTCAAGTTTTGAAGAACACCAAAGACACAAGGAAAATATGAGCCCAAGAGAAAGAAAGGGCCACATAAACCAGAGACTCCATCAGCCTGAAACCAAAAGAACTAGATGGTGCCTGGCTACTACCAGTGACTGCCCTGACAGGGAACACAATAGAGAATTCCTGATGGAGCAGGAGAAAAGTGGGATGCAGACCTCAGATTCCAGTAAAAATACCAGACTTAATGGTCTTACTGAGGTTGGAAGGACTCCAGAGGTCATGGCTCCTGGGCTCTCTGTAAGCCCAAAAGTAAAGCCATTCTCGAGGCCAACTTTTCAGACAAAAATTAGACTGGACTATAAGACATAAAATGATACCACTGGGGAGTGTACTTCTTAGCTCAAGAGACACCTGAGACTATGTGGGCAGCTCCTGTCCGGAGGCAAGATGAGAAGGCAGAGGGGAACAGGAACTGGCTGAATGGACAAGGGAAATACAGGGTAGAGAGAAGGAGTGTGCTGTCACATTATAGGGAGAGCAACTAGGGTCACGTAACAATGTGTGCATAAGATTTTATATGAGAAACTGACTTGAATTGTAAACTTTCACTTAAAGCACAATAAAAAATAAAAAGATTTATTCAGATTATACAGCATGCAGATATGATTTTAAAAATTTGTCATAGAAGTTCAACTTTAAATTTTTGAGACCATAATTAATTTAAAAGTGCCTTTTTCTATATCAGAAAAGTATATTAGATGAAAAAGTAAAGTTTAGGTAGTAAAAGATTAATTTTTCTGGACTTTTCCCTTTATTGTTTTCCAGTGTATTTAGGCTCTGATGAAGAAAAATGATGAGTTTATGGAAGAAAAGAAAAACCTCCTTTACCAAGCAAAAGAAGAAAATGAGAAACAAGAGAGAGAAAAAGTAGGTTTTAAAAAATTTGTTCTTTACAATTTATGGTTTAGGCCTTGTAGAAACTTTGATCATATCCTTGCTATGTCACAGCTCAAAAGTCTAATTTCTAGTTTTTCTGAATAATAATCACTTATTTTTCAACAATGATTTATCAAGCAATATGCTAGTATCGAGGATTATAAAAATGAGTAAGGGTAAAGTTATCAGAACATATAATTTCAGTAAAATATGGGAAGTACAATAAGAAAGATATTAATGAGTTATTATAGAGCACTATAAAGGAGACCTTGAATGGCACGAATAATTTAGCACTAAACTACTAGCTGAAATCTTGGCAGTTCAAACGCACCCAGAGAAACACTGGAAGTCAGGCCTGGCTACCTGCTTCTGAAAGGTCACAGCCTTCAAAACCCTGGAGCAGTTCTACTCTGCACACATGGGGTCCTCATGAGTTGGAATCAACTTGACAACAACTAACAACAGCAAAAAGAAGAAGAAGAAGGAAAAAAAAAAGATTCAAGAATAACTTCCTAGTGGATAAAGGCCTGAGCTGAGTTCTAAAGCCTAAGAAAGTATGAGTCTGGGTATGGAGTTGTAGTGGAACAGACACGCCAGGCTTAAGAAAAACCATGATCTATGGACCTAATGGAAACCCTGTTGGGTAGTAGCTAAGTGCTTAGGCTGCTAACCAAAGGGTTGGCAGTTCAAATCCGCCAGGCACTCCTTGGAAACTCTGTGGGGCAGCTCTACTCTGTCCTGTAGGGTTTCTATGAGTTGGAATTAACTCAAAGGCAACAGGTATTTTTTTTAAGGGCCTATTTGTGAGGGACACCCTTGTTTATCTGGAACTCCAATCTGTTCCCTACTGGAGAACATACCAGAAGGTGGGAACAGATCATGAAAAAGCTTGTCAGCCAAGTTGAATAGTTAGTCTTTAGTGTTGACTGGGAGTATATCTTTGGAATGGACACACTGTGAAGAGAGGAAAAAAGTACCTAGCCTTGAAGCTTACAACATCATCTTGAAAGATGGAGGGGAGCAGATGAGAGTCAATGTTAAGAGGCTTACTTTCCTTTAGTCCAGGGGATAGAAACTCCAGAATAGTTTTAGCAGGAGACTGGCATGACTATTTATCTTTATTATTATTTATATTTATGTTTATATTCATACACACACATTAATCCCTCAGACAGGTATGCAGAATGCTCCATGAATCAGACCATGGTAACCCAGACAAAAAGCACCTGTTATAAAAAGTTCCTGCTTTGCTCATATAGAAACTATTTAATAACAAATTCTTAATTTAAAAAAAAATTAATAAAAAATATTTTTGTTAAAAAAAATGAACCAAGGACAGAAACATAAATATCATAAAACTTAGTTGTGTTTTTTTGTTTGTTTGTTTTTAATGAAACGCATTGCACAAGATAGACTTATTAGGACATGGAGGTTAGGCAAAATGTTTTGTAAGATATAACCAGAGTTAGTACATTCTCAAAATTTCCTATTCTCTACTTGAAAGAGTAGTACAATTTCATTAACCTGAGTTTCAAAAATCTATGTTAGTAGTGTGTCAGCTTGCTCCTAGCAATCACTGTTTGTGAATATCACTGGCCATTCATTTCATGGCGATTCTTGGATATGGTGTTCAAACCTAGGTCATTATATTGATTGTATAAATACTTTTACTTAAGTATAAAAATGAAATGTTTAAGATTTAAACATTTTGCTTTCCGTTCTGTTAACCACGCTTTGGAAAGAAAATGTAATCTTCACGGTAAGACATTTAATTGCAACTAAAACCAAACACCAAACAAATTACTGCAGAGTTGATTTGGACTCGTAGTAACCCTATAGGACAGAGCAGAGCTGTCCCATAGGGTTTCCAAGGAGTGGATGGTAGATTTGAACTGTCAACCTTTCGGTTAATAGCCAAACTCTTAACCACCGCACTACCAGGACTTCATTTTTTTTTAATTTATTTTTTGTTTTGTTTTAACACAATAGACAACTGAATGATTTTCAAAGATTGTTGGTATGGGTGCTTTTCAATAATTTGTTTTCACACTTGAATACTTGTTGGAATCTCCTTCGTAGAATCCATTGTTTTCTTCAGTTTTCATAAATGAAGTTTTTAGGTCTTGATCTCTTTTCTCTTTATTTACCTAGGCCACCTTATTCTTTTCAACAGTTGAAATTAATGACTCCCAAATTTATACCTACTAATTTTTAAACTCACAAAGTCAGTTGTTCCTCTATTGGGTTGTCCCACCAGCAACTCATATCATATCTGTCCCAAAAGCTTCATCTACTCCTTTCTTCATACCCTATTTACTTGTCTCTCCTCCACATTTCAGTTTATAGGACTATTCTTTATCTAGGTAATCAAGGTAAACCTCTATTTTCACAATTTACACCTGAATGGTAAAAAGAACACTTCTGATATTTTACTCAAAAATGTACTTCTCAATTAAAAGTTTGGAAAATGTGTTTCTTCAAATAAATATTGAAGAAGAAAGTAAGCAATCAATATAGCTAATCTTTCATGTTGGTAGTAACCATGGAATTATCTGATTGTTACTAGGCTGACTCACCTACTTCACAAAATGCCTCATTTGAATGGTATCACAAATGTCACCATGAGAAAATGTAATAATTCTTCTCCTTGTGATTTCTGGAAAATGAAATACAACCCCTCCATATACACACATGCACACACACATACAAACATACAACACATTGCAAGTTACGGTCAATCACTATCAGACTGTTTAAGTTTTCTCAAACATCCTTTGATATTTCTTACATCTGAGACTTTGCTGTTCCTGAAATGGTCCATGCCTCTATGCATGGTGAATTTTTAGTCATTTTTAAAAATCCAAGCCGAACATTTCCTCCTATAGGAAGTCTTCCCTAACCAATCACAAGAGAGCTAGTCATTTCCTTTTATGTACTACACTTGTTCTTTATCCATGTTTATATTTTTCCCACTAACTTATAATTTATTGTTTACTTTTTTCTCTCCTCTACTAGACAGAGTTTTCTTTGATGGGAGGAGACAGAATGCTTTTTCACTAATCTATTTCCACCACGTGATCTAGCTTGATTTTGTATGCTGTTGAGTCTATTCTGGCCCACAGCAACCCTATATGACACAGTAGAACTGCTCCATAGGGTTTCCTAGGCTGTAACATTTACAGGAGCAGATTGCAGAGTGCCTCCCTTCCCTCCTCCCAGCAGAGCTGCTGGTGAGTTCAAACCTCCAACCTTTCAGTTAGCAGCCAAGTGCTTAACCATTCTCCACCAGGGCTCTTTGTGATCTAGCCTACTTCTCAACAAAAATGATAATGAGTTTTCAATAATTCTTTGTTAAGTTGAATACCCATGAGAGAAGAAATCCATGTTCCATGGTTATACTTTCTTTCCTTTCTCCTTGTTTTTCTCGCTATCTACTAGTATTTTTTAACCATTGCTACAACACAGTGAATTTCTGCTGTCGTGTACTGGATTAGGCACCTTTGAGATATATTAAGGGATAAAATCTGCTTCTTCCTTGTCTCTATCCTACACCCATCATCACCATTAAGGAGTAACAGGGAGGAAGAAGTCAAGATAACATTGGGGTTTACCTTGACCACCTAGGTGAAGGATAGTCCTATAAACTGAAATGTGGAGGAGAAACAAGTAAATAGGGTATGGGGAAAGGAGTAGATGAAGAGTTTGGGACAGATAAGACGTGAGTTTCTGGTAGAACAACCCAATAGAGAGGCAACTGACTTTGTGGGTTTAGAACTCAGTAGGTGAAATTTGGGAATCATTAAACTTTTAAAAAGGATAAGGTTGTCTAGCTAATAAAGAGAAAAGAGATCAAGCCCTAAGACTTCATTTATGAGAAGTGAAGAAAACAATGGATTATTCTACAAGGGAGATTCCAACAAGCATTCTAGTGCGAAAACAAATTATTTAAAAGTCGCCTTTGAACAATCTTTGAAAATCATTATCTATTGCATTAAAACAAAACAAAACCAAAAAATAAAAGTGGAGCAGAATTTTACCTTCTCAACTTTAACTTTGAAAATAACTGTGATAATTTTGAAAAAAAAAATGGTGGCATGCTACTACATCATTGTTTTGAAATATGTATATTGCAGACTTGGCTTCTTGAAACTTTTACTCAGAAAATGAATTTTCTAAATACTCATCATTCTCTAAGTAAGTAATTATGTTCCTCAGTGCTGAGGTTTTATCATTTTTAGGGAAGTCTAATTATTGTGATATTTCCAGGAGCCTACCTATATTTCTCTGTATTTGTAAAATCACACTGAATTATCCTTGTATAACAGAGCAATGTCCTGCTCACTTAGCTTTTAGAAAGATCTCAAATTACTTCTACTTTATGATCTTTTCCTTTCAATCACACACACACACACACACACCTTGATTTATTATAATGCCCGTCCAATGTATATATCTGTCAAAACTCAGATCTTTAAAAAAGAGACTTCTAATTTGGTGGAGTAAGCCCCTATCAAACCAACCCACCCATAGATAACTGTAGATGCTGACCAGAATACGAAAACAACTATTTGATGGTTCTGGAGAATAAAAGAAAGTATGCATAATTTGAAGGGAGTCAGAACTTGGAGGAGAAACCAGTGGAGGTGAATATTTCACTTTGTGTTTTTTTTGCAGCGTAGGCCTAAGGGTGGGCCCTGGTGGTGGCATGGCACAGGGCAGCCAAATCTATGATAGAAAGCTGACCAACTCCCTGGCCTGAGGAAGCAGAAATGGAGCCCAAGGTAACCACAGCCAGTGAGAAGGAGGAGGAAATTCCAGAAAGGAGACAGCAAGGCAGGGGGAACCCCAGATTCTGTATAAAAGCTCTCTCCAGTATTAAGCTGCCTCCTGAATCGTCCACACACCAGGCAGGCTCTAGACACTTCAGCTGAGATCAGGAGTGGGATGGAGTTTCGAGCTGCCACGTGTTGCAATTTAACTTTAACCAGGTTAATCGCCTGTTAAAACATCAAATCTCATTAAGGAAATAAAACAGATTCTAAAGTCTCCAAAACATAACATACATGATGACTAGGACACACAATCTAAAAAAAGAAGAGAGAGACAAAGAGAAAGAAAAAAAAAAAACACAACCCATTCTCAAGTGGAAAACAATGAACTGAGGCCATCCAGACAGCCAGACGATGGAATTATCAGATAAAGCTTTTAAAGCAGTTATTACACCATACTTAATGAAACTTATTTTTAAAAATCCTGGCAAAGGAGTTCCTGAATGGCTAAAAAAATGGTTACGGGTTCAACTGCTAACAGAAAGGCTGATGGTTTAAACCTACCCATAGTCACCTCAAAAGAAAGTCCTGGCAATCTGCTTTCAAGGGGTCACAGTACTGAAAACCCTGTGGAGCGTACTTCCACTCTGCGCACACGGAGGTGCTATGGATCAGAATCAACTAGAAATCAACCGGTTACTGGTTAATGAAAGAAAAGAGAGGAAATCATAACACAGAAATATAAAAAATAAAACCGAATCAAATTAAAATATTATAACTGAAAAACACAATATCTAAAATTAAAAAAAAAATAAATAACTCAAAGACCTTAATAACAGAGTGGAGACACCAAAAAAAATTTAGTAAACTTGAATATGGGTTAATAGAAATTACTCAATCTTAATAAAAGAAAAAATTTTTAAAAAATGAACAGAATCTCAGGGACCTTGCAAGACTATGTCAAAAATTCTAATATACATGTAACCCAATTCTCAGAGGAGAAGATAGAGAAAAGAGGTAGGAAAAAATGTGAAGAAACAATGGCTGAAATTTTCCAAGCTTGGGGAAAGTAAAAAATGTATACCAGACAGAATAACTGTGAAGAAAGCCACACCTAAGCATACAATCATCCGACAGCTGAAAACCAAAGATAGAGCCATGAAAACAAGCAGGTCAAAGAAAATATATTACATAGAGGGAAACGATTCAAATCCATTCATTTTCTTTTAGAAATTAGGGAAGCCAAAAAACAGGGGAAGAGCTCCTTTGAAGTTCTGAATGAAAGCAATTTTCAACACTTAATTCTATAACCAGCAAAAATAAACTTCAAGAATGATGGCAAAATAGATAAATTTTCAAATAAAACTAAAGGTTTTGTTGTCAGCGGACATGCACTACAAGAAATGGTCCTGGAAGGATCAAGGAAAATTATACCCGAGAGAAAATCCCATCTTGAGGAATAAAGGAAAGGAGTAGTCAGTGGTAAATACACAATATTAATTTTCTTCTTAATAAAAAAAATACACACTACAGTTTATATACATATAAAATTTTCTTCTGGGGTTTACAATATGTAAAGAGGCACTAAGAAAGTTTTTGGGGTGGTGGAAATGTTTAATATCTTATTTGCGGTGGTGGTTTCATGGTTGTATACATCTCTTAAAACTCATTTAAATGAACATTTTAAATGGATGCAGTTGTTTTGGATATAAATCAAGCTATAATGAAGTAGATTTAACGAAAGACCTTGAGAAGAAGAAGGATAAGTTATATGTGCAGTAAGTTATTGTATAAGTATACAAATAAGTAGATAACCATAAATGCCGTAAACATTTGTGTGATTCTCATACATTCTATGGAAACCCTGGTGGCGTAGTGGTTCAATGCTGTGGCTACTTACCAAAAGATCAGCAGTTTGAATCCACCAGGTGCTCTTTGGAAACTCTATGGGGCAGTTCTACACTGTCCTATAGGGTTTCTGTTAGTCGGAATCAACTCGATGGCAATAGGTTTTTTACGGGTTCATACACTCAATTTCCTTAAGTATTTTATTCTTATAAACTCAGAGCCTCTAAAGGTAGGGAACAATGCCATAATACACCATTGCAGAAAGATAAGTCAGGAAAATATTTTATTTTGTTTTATTTATTTATTTTTATTTCTTTTTCACAATGAGCTCACAGTGAAAACTAAGAGCCATACAGTGGTGAAGAGATGCCTTCACGGGCTCCAGGCATGCTCTCTCTCTCTTTCTCTCTGTCTCTTAAACCTTTTACTCTGCTATTCCAAGAAGTGTCTTGGCGTAGCAGAAACAAAAAACCCATTGCCATCAAGTCAATTCTGACTCATAGTGACCCTATAGGATGGAGTGGAACTGCCCCATATGGTTTCCAAAGCTGTAATCCTTTTTTTTTTTTTTGGTTTTTTTTAAATTGTACTTTAGATAAAGGTTTACAAAACAAACTAACTTCTCAATGAACAGTACACATATTGTTTTATGACATTGGTTAACAACCACACGACATGTCAACACTCTCCCTTCTTGATCTTGGGTTCCCTATTACCAGATTTCCTGTTCCCTTGTGCCTTCCAGTCCCTGCCCCAGGGCTGGCATGCCCCTTCAGTCTCGTTTTTTGCCATGGGGCTTTTCAGTCCTTGGCTGAAAGGTGAACCTCAGGGGTGACTTCATTACTGAGCTAAAAGGCTGTCAGGGGGTCATACTCTACGGGTTTCTCCAGTTTCTGTCAGACCAGTAAGCCTGGTCTATTCTTGTGAGTTAGAATTTTGTTCTACATTTTTTCCAGCTGTGTCTAGAACCCTGTATTGTGATTCCTGTCAGAGCAGTCGGTGGTTGTAGCCAGGCACCATCTAATTGTACTGGACTATGTCTGGTAGAGGCTGTGGTACTTGTGGTCCATTAGTCCGTTGGACTAATCTTTCCCTTGTGTCTTTTGTTTTCTTCATTCTCACTTGCCCCCAAAGGGGTGAAATTAGTGGAGTATCTTAGATGGCCACTCACAAACAAGCCTTTAAGACCCCAGACACTACTCACCAAAGTATGACGTAGAACATTTTCTTTATAAACTATGTTACGCCAATTGAGCTAGTTCTTCCCTGAGATCATGGTGCCTACAGCTCTTAGCCCAGTAATTTGATCCCTCAGGGAGTTTGAATGTGCCTATGGAGCTTCCATGACCTTGCCTTGTACAAGTTGTGCTGGATTCCCCAGTATTGTGTACTGTCTTACCCTTCACCGAAGTTACTACTTGTCTACTTAGTGTTTTTCCATCCCCACCTCTCCCCTCCCTTGTAACATCAAGGATTGCTTCTTTTTGTGTGTAAACCTTTTCATGAGCTTTTTTTTTTTTTTTTAATTGTGCTTTAGGTGAAAAGTTTATAACTCAGGTTAGTTTCTCATTCAAAAATTTAAACATATACTGTTATGTGACCCTAGCTGTTATCCCTATGATGTGACAGCACACTCCCCCTTTCCACCCTGGATTTCCTGTGTCCATTTAGTCAGCTCCTGTCCTTTTCTGCCTTCTCATCACACCTCTGGACAGGAACTGCCCCTTTAGTCTTGTGTATCTGCTTGAACTAAGAAGCACGCTCTTCAAGAGTGTTATTTTATGTGGCCCTTTTTGCCTCTTGGGCTAATTGGGCTAACATTTTCCTTGTGTCTCTGGTATTCTTCATTTTCCTTTGCTCCAGGTGAGCTGGGACCAATTGACACATTTTAGATGGCCACTCGCTAACCTTTAAGACCCCAGAGGCCACTCACCAAAGTGGGATGCAGAAAGTTTTCTTAATAAACTTTGTTATGCCAATTGGCCTAGATGCCCCCTGAAACTATAGTCCCCAGACCCCCACCTCTGCTACTCTGTCCCTATAAGTGTTTTGTTGTGCTCAGGAAACTTCTTAGCTTTTGGTTTAGTCCAGTTGTACTGACTTCCCCTGTATTATGTGTTGTCCTTCCCTTCACCTAAGATAATTCTTGTCTACTATACAGTCGCTATGAGTCGGAATCGACTCGACAGCACTGGGTTTGGTTTTTGGTTTTGGATCTAGGTAGTGAATTTCCCTCTCCCAACCTCCCCACCCTCACAACTATCAAAGAATGATTTCTTCTGTGTTTAAACCTTTTCTCAAGTTCTTATAATAGTGGTCTCATACAATATTTGTCCTTTTGTGACTAATTTCACTGAGTATAATGCTTTCCAGATTCATCCATGTTGTGAGATGTTTGGCGGATTCATCATTATTCTTTATCGTTGCTTAGTATTTCATCATGTGAATATACCATAATTTGTTTATCCATTCATCTGTTGATGGGCATCAAGTTTGCTTCCATCTTTTTGCTTTTGTGAACAATGCTGTAATGAACATGGGTGTGCATATGTCTATTCGTGTGATGACTCTTATTTCTCTAGGACATATTCCTAAGAGTGGGATTGCTGGATCATATGGTATTTCTATTTCTACTTTTCCAAGGAAGCACCATATGGTTTTCCAAAATGGTTGTAACATTTTGCATTCCCACCAGCAGTGCATAAGAGTTCCAGTCTCTCTGCAGCCTCTCCAACATTTGTCATTTTCTGTGTTTTTGATTTGTGCCAGTAATGTCGGGGCGAGATGGTATCTCATTGTGATTTTGATTTGCACTCTCTAATGGCTAGTGATTGTGAGCATTTCCTCATGTGTCTGTTAGCTGCTAGAATGTCTTCTTGGCGAAGTGTCTGTTCATTTCCTTTGTCTGTCTTTTAATTGGATTGTCTTTTTGTTTTAGAGGTGTTGGATTTTCCTGTAGATTTTAGAGATTAGACTTTTGTAGGAGTTTGTTATAGCCAAAACTTTTTTTTCCCAGTCTGCACATTCTCTTTTTACTCATTTGGTAAAGTGTTTTGATGAGCATAAGCATTTAATTTTTAGAAGATTCCATATATCCAGCTTATCTTCTGGGGTTTGTGCATTGTTAGTTATGGTTTGTATCCTGTTAATGCTGTATATTAGGACCTCTAGTATTTATTTTATTTTTTCTTCTGTGAGCTTTATAATTTTTGGTTTTATATTTAGGTGTTTGATCCATTTTGAATTAGTTTTTTGTATGGTGTGAGGTATAGGTCTTGTTTCATCTTTTTGCAGTAGGACATCTGGTTTTGCCAGCACCGTTTGTTAAAAAAAGACTGACTTTTCCCCATTTCATGGATTCGGGCCCTTGTCGCAGATCAGGTGACCATAAGTGGATGGATTTACATCTGGGTTCTCAATCCTGTTCCCTTGGTCAATGTATTTGTCATTGTACCAGTACCAGGCTGTTTTGACTATCGTAGCTGTACAGTAGGTTGTGAGGTCAGGTAGTGCAAGTCCTCCTACTTTATTCTTCTTCTTCAAATAGTGCTTTACTTATCCAGGGCCTCATCCCTTTTCATATAAAGTTAATAATTAGATTTTCCATCTCTTTAAAGAATGTGGTTTGTATTTGGATCAGGATTACTTTGTAATTTTAGACTGCTTTGGGTAGAATTGTCATTTTCACAAAGTTGAGCCTACCTATCCATAAACATGATATGTTTTTCCATTTATGTAGATCTCTTTTGGTTTCTTACAGTAGTGTTTTGTAATTTTCTTTGTATAGGTCTTTTACGTCCCTGGTTAGATTTATTCCTTTTTTTTTTTTTTTTAGGGACTATTATAAATGGTAATGTTTTCCTGATTTCCTTTTTCATCATTCTCTTATTGGTGTATAGGAATCCAGCTGATTTTTGAACTTTTATCTTGTATCCTGCTACTCTGCTAAGTCTTTCTATTAGTTCCAATTTGTCGTGGCGTCTCTTGGGTTTTCTATATATAGTATATCATCCACAAATAGGGACAGTTTTACTTCTTCATTACCAATTTGAAGGCCCTTTTTATTTCTTTTTCTTCCCTTATTGCTCTAGCTAGGACTTCCAGCACAATGTTAAGTAAGAATGATGATAAAGGGCATCCTTGTCTTGTTCCTGTTCTCAAGGAGAATGTTTTCAACGACTGTCCCTTAAGAATGATATTCGCTGTTGGTTTTGCATAGATTCCCTTTATTATGTTGAGGAATTTCCCTTCTACACCTATTTTTTTGAGAGTTTTTGTCAGGATGGGAGTCGAACTTTGTCGAACACCTTTTCTTTGTCAATTGAGATGATCATGTGATTCTTTTATTTTATTTTTATAGTGGATTACATTGACTAACATTTTCTAATGCTGAACTATCGTTGCATACCTGGCATGAATCCCACTTGGTTGCGGTGTATTTTTTTTTTTTATATGATGCTGAATTCTATTGGCTAAAATTTTGTTGAGAATTTTTGCATCTATATTCATGAGAGACATTGGTCTGTAATTTTCTTTTTTTGTTGTGTCTTTGCCTGGTTTTGGTATCAGGGTTATGCCGGCTTCATAGAATGAATTTGAAAGTATCCCTTCCTTTTTTATGTTCTGAAATAGTACTGGTGTAAGCTCTTCTCTGAGTGTTTGGTAGAATTCTCCAGTAAACCATTCTGGGCCAGAGCTTTTTTTGCTAGGAAGTTCTTTTTTATTACCTTTTCAATCTCTTCTCTTGTTATGGGTCTGTTCAGATTATCAACACCGTTTTGTGTTAGTTCAGGTAGGTAGTGTTTCTAGAAATTTTTCCATTTCCTCTAGGTTTTCAAATTTGTAGGAGTATAGTTTTTCATAGTATTCTCTTAAAATCCTTTTTTATTTTAGTTGGATCTGTTGTAATATCCCCTATTTCATTTTATCTTTTTTTGGGTTATTTGCATCCTCTCCTGTTTTTCTTTTGTCATTTTGGCCAGTGGTTTGTCAATTTTTTTGAGCCTTTCAAAGAACCAACTTTTGGTTTTGTTGATTCTTTCTGTTGTTTTTCTACTCTCCATTTCATTTATTCCTGCTCTGATCTTCATTGTTTCCTTTCTTCCTGTGGCTGTGGGCTTCTTTTCTCTTTCCATTTGTTCAAGTTTTGCAGCTAATGTGTTGATTTTGTCCCTTTCTTCTTTTTGATGTATGTGTATATTGTTATAAAATTGACCTCTGGGCACTGCCTTTACTGTGTACCAAAAGTTTTAGTATGATGTGCTTTCATTCTTTTTTGAGTCTAGGAATTTTTTAATCCCATCTTTGATTTCTTCTATTACCCAGTGTTTTTTAAGCAGGGTGTTATTCAGTTTTTATGTATTTGGTTTTTTTGCCTTGTTCTTCCTGTTATTAATTTCTACGTTGATGATGTTGTGATCAGAGAAGATACTTTCTATTATCTCAATATTTTGGGTTTTGTTGCAGGTTGTTCTGTGGCCTACAATGTAATCTATTCTGGAGAACATTCCATGTACATTGGAAAAGAATGTGTATTTTGCTGCTGTTGGGTGGAGTGTTCTATATATGTCTATGAGAAAACTTGATTGTGGCCTTTAGATCTTCTTTATGTTTGTTAAGTTTCCTTCTAGATGTTCTGACCTTTACCAAGAATTATGTGTTGAAGTCTGCCACTATTATTGTGGAACTGTCAATTTCTCTTTTCAGTGCTCTTAGAGTTTATGTATTTTGTAGCCCTGTCATTGGGTGTATAGATAT
Source organism: Elephas maximus indicus (assembly GCF_024166365.1). NCBI lineage: Eukaryota > Metazoa > Chordata > Mammalia > Proboscidea > Elephantidae > Elephas > Elephas maximus. The sequence continues at coordinate 89,150,303 of NC_064827.1, read as the reverse complement.
TTATTACTGTTATATCTTCATGATGGGTAACCCCTTTAATCATTATATAATGCCCTTTTTGTCTTTTATTGTGAATTTTGTTTTGAAGTCTATTTTATTGGAGATTAGTATTGCCACTCCTACTCTTTTTTGGTAGCTGTTTGCTTAATACATTTTTTTCCAGCTTTTGATTTTTAATAAATTTACATCTTTGTTTCTAAGGTAGACAACATTTTGATGGATCCTGTTTTTAATACATTTGGTCACTCTCTGTCTCTTTGTGGGTGCATTTAGTCCATTTATGTTCAATGTAATTATTGATAGGTGTGAGTTTATTGCTGTTATTTTGTAGTACTTTTTTTTTTTTTTGTGGTGCAGACATTTTCTTTGTTCCTCTTACTCTCTTGTGCTGAATTCCTTTTGTTTGTGGACTTTTTTTTCATTTTTTTGTTTTTGTAGATTTTGTGTTTATTGAGACTTTATGTTTTTCTTCTTTATTTTGATGAGTAGGTTTGTTAACTTTCTTTGTGGTTACCTTGAAATTTACCTTTATCTTCCTAAGTTTGAACCAGTCCTTTATTACTTGGTGTCTCTTTGCCTTCCTCTCTATTAGAAAGTTCTATACCTACACTGTTTATTCCTTTATTGTTCTGACATTGTTGTCATTTACAGATTAACCTCTCTGGTTCCCTGTTGTAAATCTTTTAGTTTTGATTAATCCTTGAGAGTTCATTTTCATGAAAATATTTTAGTCTTCTAGTGTTATGAGGTAGAATTTAATTTATCCATCTAAAAATTAGAGTATTAAGTACTAAAAGCAAATATTTTGGAGTCATCCTTGACAGTTCTTGTATCTCATTTTCACATGGAATACAAAAGTAAGTCTAATTATTTTTCTCAAAAATACTTCCTAAATCCCCCATCTCCCTATCTCGTACCCTAACCCAAGTCATGAATATCTCTTTCCTGGTCAACTATAGTAACTTGCTAACTGGTCTCCCACCTCCCCTTTCTTTACCATGCACACCCAATTTCAGTTAATGCATCAATCAGCAGTGACAGTGATCTTTCAGAATTATAAGTCAGGTTTTACCATATCCTGCTTAAAACTCTTCAATGACTTTCATCAGAAATAGGATAAAATCCAAACTCTTTACCATGCCCTACAAGGCCCTGCATAACCAGACTCAAGCTCTATCAGATAGCCTTGGAACCACTCTCTCCCATACTCAGAGATCTTGTCACACTGACTCATGTCATTTCTAGAGCTTTCACCACACTCTTTCTTCCTTCTGAGCTTTTTATATTTCCCTTGTTGTTGCTGGATGCTGTCAGGTTGGTTCTGACTCACAGGGACCCTATGTACAACAGGAGGAAACACTGCCAGTCCTGTGCTATCCTTACGATCGTTTGAGCCTATATTGTAGTTACTATGTCATTCTGTCTCATTGAGGATCTTCCTCTTTTTTGCTGATCCCCTACTTTACCAACCATGATGTCTTTCTTCAGGGACTGGTCCGTCTTGATAACATGTTCAAAGTAAGTGAGACAAAGCTTTTGCCATCCTCACTTCTAAGGAGGATTCTGGCTGTACTTCTTCCAAGACCAAAACCCAAGCCAAACCCAGTGCTGTTGAGTCAGTTCTGACTCATAGCAACCCCATAGGACAGATTAGAACTGCCCAGAGGGTTTCCAAGGCCTTAAATCTTTACAAAAGCAGACTGTCACATCTTCTCCTGCAGAGTGGCTGGCAGGGTCAACTCATTGACCTTTTTGTTAGCAGCCAAGCACTTTAACCACTGCACCTCCAGGGTTCTTTTCTTCCAAGACAATAGTCAAGAAATCAAATGACATGTAGCATTGGGCAAATCTGCTGCAAAAGACTTATTTAAAGTATTAAAAATGAGAGAAGTCACTTTGAGGACTAAGGTGAGCCTGACCCAAGCCATGGTCTTTTCAATTGACTTACATGCATGCGAAAACTGGACAATGAATAAGGAAGACTGAGGACGAATTGATGCTTTTGAATTATGGTATTGGCAAAGAATATTTAACATACCATGGACTGCCAGAAGAATAAAAAATCTGTCTTGGAAGATTTCCCTTGTCTATACTTTTATTTTTCACACCCACCTTTCCACTCTCAGCATGATCAACTTCTTATCGTTCTTCAAGACTCGCTTTAAAAGTCATATCCCCTGAGAAATATTTCTTAATCAGCCTTACATAATTAGATCTCCCCAGTTATTCAATATTGTTAGCACCGTATTTACTTCTTTTCTGTTATGTTTTCCAATCTTTAAATTATACTTGTATATTTATTTAGTTGTTTGCTGCTCTTCTCCCTCACTAGAATAGAAGCTCCTTCCCTAGAATATATGCTCTATCAGACATTCTATGAGTGTCTTGTTCCTATTTGCATTTTTGTCTCTAAACTGAGTGCTTATCATGTAGTAAATGTTCAAGAAATATTGGATGAATGAATGGAACACTGAATAAACAAAGCAATAAAACAAACATTTGGTCGATGCTACTTGTGAAGTATGTTCTAGAATTTTTTATTAATGAAATATCTACAGTGACTTTTATGACAATTTGTATAAGATTCTTCCCTATTCTTATTTCAGCTATATAAGCACAGTAAGAAATCAGAGTGGAACAGGAAAGAGTCCAGGAAATTTTGAAACTTGCACATGGCCATCCAAATGCAAGTGTCCCCAGAGAAGATGAAATCCTGGGACTTGGATGCAGAAAGAGAACAAGAGAGTAAAAACAAGCTTAGAAGTGTAATCCTTTCTCATGACTTTACAATAATGTAAGTAATGTTTACTGACACTAATCTCATCACCCTTCAAACAAATGTCCTTCTGATATGAGAATTCCCAATACAATGAAATGTATAATGAAATTGAAGCCCTTCTGTTCCTTGACATGCATAAGGACTATATTTAAAGGCATTTATTTCACGTATATCCAAATGCATATATGCCATTTTCTTGTGCAGGTCTATTATTTTCCCTTCAAAAAGACCTTTTAAAATTCACTTCACAATGTTATGTTGAGATGTAGGTGCTTGCTGCTAGGCAATGTACATTTTCTATATAAGTGACTGGCTAGATTCATATTTTACCAGAGCCTGAGAATCTTAAAAGCTGCATCTCTGAAAGCCAGAGATCCATTTTCTCTTAACTTTTGTTGGAAATAGCCAGATGTGCATCTTCCAAATTAGAGCGCTTCTTAAGCATTGGTTATAACTAAGAGAAAACACTATCTTGGGTGGTGTTGATTTCATCTTACATAAAACAGCAGAAGTATAATCATTAAAACAAAGAAGACAAAATGCTGTCATTATCTTCACAAGGGTTTTGAGTAGTATTTTTTTAAAAAGCAAAACCTATGGAACCTAAAATAATTACATACTGTACATATATATGTAAAATCATGTTATATGTTAAGAAACAATCTCATTACTTTGTAGATACTGTCTCCCCAACCACCACTGTCCCGTCTACACACACTATTAATGACAGGTTATCTGCCCTTTCTGATTCTTTAAATAGCTGACCTCCATCCACATGCCACAGTAGGCATTACTGGCCATGAGCAGAAAATCCAAACCCAGTGATAACATATGGTTACCCCTGCTCATGTGGGACTCATCAATTATTGCTCCTATATTTTATGCTCACTCAGGCTCCATACCCAGGTACTCAACGTCAGATTTTATGGAGCAGAGGCCCAACCCTAAAGCACACCACACCTAGTTGGTAATTCCAGTCACCAACACTTAACCTCTTTGTTATTTAATTCTACCTTCCCAGTTAGTTCTTAGAATATTTTTTCCCTGTTGATGAGACATAGCTCTAGCCTGAGACGCCTTCTGTCCCGGTTTGAGCTATAAACTCTTCACCTCCCCAAGATCAAGGGAAATAATACAGTGAAAAGTGTCTTAAAATTTTGATTGAAAATGCAAATTCTTCAAAGCCATTTTGAAGATTTAAAATACTAGATGTGATTACTCATCCATCCATTCCACAGTTACTTATTAAGATAATGTTGACTGTTCCCTAGGAACACTTCAGTTGATAATATGGTCTTTTTATACTTATCCCACTGTTTTTTTTTTTTTTTTTTACCAATTTAGACTACAGGCAGAAAATTTCTGTGAAACATATTTCCAAATATTCTTTAAAAGTCTCTGTCATACGTTTTATCAAATAACCCTTGAAGCTGTTTTTCTGCCTTCATATATGCACTCAGCTACTTAAAGAGATAAACTACAAAATCAACAAACCCCTTAACTCGTAGTGTCAATTACCTCAACATTTCCAGCGCATTTTTAAATATTTTCAAGACCCAATTCTCAGAATTTAAAATATTTGTATTACATTCAAGATATTTTACATTTGAAGTATACTTTATTGCTATTTTTTTTGCAACATTAATGCTATTTGCTCTACTTATTGATTAAAAATCAAAATCATCATTAACCACAAGTCAAAACTGAAATTGTATTTCCTCTTCCGTCTGTCAACACAGTGGAGGGAGGAATGGAAGAATATACCGGTAGAGCAACATGTAAGGAGCCTTAGTCACACTGGAAAAAAATGAAACAGGTTTTATCCAAACGAGAAACAGAGATTAAAGAGATTTTGCAAAAGGGATGTGAACCTAGCAGACTGAGCGGCCCTCAAGAAATAATCAATGGATTGCTGAAAATTTAGTAAGCACCGTAAATATCAATGAGATTTTCCAAATGAAATTTTAGTGATTAAGGATATGAGCATTGGGGATTTTTATCTGTTTGTTTTAGTACCTGGTCCTGGCACTAGTGTGTTGGAGCAAATGGCTCACTGACTGAGAACAAACCCTAACAGAGAACTTGTGGGTTGGAGACAGTGTTAGTGCTAACTCAGACCAGTAGTGTTCAAACCTTTTTCAAAACAGAGACCTCTTTCATCAAACTAAATCTCACTCCTAAAACCCAAAATATAAAATATATTAAACCAAAAATAGATGCTTTCGTAAGCTGTATAGAGCAATTGAAGCTTTAAAGGCCACAATTGCTTGAGAAACCCCAAGGTAATCCAGGCCACGCGGGTTCAGTTTTTAAAATGCTCGTGTGGTACAATCCTTCCTTTCTACTCAGGAGAACACAAAGAGGTCATACAACATGGTGAATCCCTGGGGGGGCGGGGGGAGTGCGAATGGTTAATGCCCTGACTACTAACGGAAAGGTTTAAGGTTTGAGTCCACCCAGAGGAGCCTTGGAAGAAAGTCCCGGTGATCTAAAAAAAAAAAAAATTTTTTTTTTTTTTTTGATCTACTTAAGTAAAATTCAACCCTTGAAAACCCAATGGAGCACAGTTCTTCTCTGACACACATAGGGTTACCATGAGTCAGAATCAGTTGCTGCCAAGTTGAAAAGATGATCAGTAACGTGGTAAAAGGTAACATGGTGCAGTTTAAATACAGGCTTTTTCTTGTACTCTTCATCATCATTAAGAATGTAGTTTGTGTCTATAGCGCAGTTGATTAGAACACTGGGATAACCATAGGTTTGATTTTTGTGTGGGCCACATAGTATAAGTCCCTTCATTGACCCTTAATTAAAACAGTTAATTATCTTTCAAATGCTAAAGTGTAGAGAGTTTTGATGAATTGCTATCTTAAATCTTAAAAGCCTGCTAAAAACAGATGCTGTCATTACGATGGTCAGTGTCAACTTTATGTATAAAGTATTTATGAAATATTCTGTCCTTAATATGAATGTCATTAATAAACATAGAAATGTCATGATCCTGTTTCAATTATTATGCTTTCTTTCTTTTATTTTTTTTAATAGTTCAATTTGGGCAAGCTGTTTTACTTATCACAATGTTATCTGCTAGACGAAAGATGTGTTAACTCCAGGTTAATGGCCAAGCTTGCTCTCAGAGTCAGTGTTTAAAACTCCAATTACCTAAGTACAGGAATGACACAATTTAAAGTGGGAATAATTGAAATAGTTGGAGCTTAGTGGACATCCATGACCAAAATGATATTTATTTAGAAAATCTCCAAGAAGGCGTACCTTAAATGAAATTATTGAATCATTTGTTAAACCATAGCATGTCTCTATGTATTTTCACAAATTATCCACTGTGTGATAACAGAAAATGCAGAGCAGTTTTTATTGCAAAACACACTTTTTTTTCTAGTCTAGAAAGGAAAAAAAAAAAAATTAAATTTTAGAATTTTTTTTACATTTGCAAAATGTAAATAATATTTTTCTAAAAAATAAAAAAGTCATGGAAATAAAAATTTTGTTACGGTAGTACATAATTAGATCATAACAAAACACAGTAGTTGCTTGGGACGAGTGGGACAAAGGCTTGCCATTCTACAGCACTCAGAGATGGAGAAGCAAGGGGGCAGCACTGGGCAAACATGGTCCGAGCTCACCTGCTTGGATTTATGTGAAAAATTTACAAACTAACAATAATAAAAAAAAAAACAATAAAGTGTTACATAAATACAGTCAGTCAGAGTTACATATATATTGGGTTGGGAGAGAATAAGAATGCATCCTGAAAAGTCACAGACCCATGGAAAAGTTTGGAAATAAATAATGGCGAAGGTTGTCTAGCTTTGTGAGTATAATTAGAGCCACTGAATTGTACACTTACAAATGGATAAAATGGTAACTTTTATGTTATACATATTTACACAATAAAAATAGTTCCAGAATCATAGAACCTCGGTCATAATGAACTAACTACAAGTGTCACCTAGTGCAGCCACTTTCCTGAATCTCGAATCCTTCCGACATCTTTCCAGTCTGCTGGCAATTTAACCTTTGTCCAAATCGACTGCTGTCAAGTCAGTTCCGACTATGACAATCCTATGCGTGTCAGGGTAGAATTTTTCTCCATAGAGTTTTCAGTGGCTAATGTTTTTGGAAGTAGATCGCCAGGCCTTTCTTCCAAGGTGCCTCTTGGAGAACTGGAACCTCCCATCTTTTGGTTAGCAGTGAGCGTGTTAACTGTTTACACTACCGAGAGACTCCTCAAATACCTCTAGTGGTGAAGTAGCTTAACTGTGTGAGTAGAAGTTTCAAAATTCCTGTCAAGAAACAATCCAATCTTAATTTTTTTTTCAGTTTCATGTTTTAGACTGTGATCTCCCAGCTGCTCAGCAAAGAACCCATCACCTGCTAATGAAAAATGATGCTGAGAGGCTTGAGCACCTAAAAGCAGGTAATCACATACATGCGAACACCTTGACCCCTGGAGCATTACACAAGCATGTGCCAGAGGACCTTGAAAGGTATTTCAAAGAATTATGAATTGATGTAGGCAGAATTTTTGGATTGTATTTTTCATATTATTCATTAGTTAATAAAATGATTGCTTTTCAATATGCGGTCATATTGGAGATTTGCAAGAAGAAGACAATCTAAGCAAATACCTGAAAACAAAGCAAGGAGAGAAATAAATCTATTCCTCTGTCTTTTAATATAAAATTTTTTTTATGTTAAAATGCATTGTTAAATTTCCTGTAATCACTTAATATATTTATTTTTATACTATGTAAATATTAACTTCATCGATGTGATTTTCTTTTTAAAATCTGACAATTTAAATAATAACTAATGAAAGAATCTACCCTTATATATCTGAAGAAATAAAAATCTTATTTCTCAAGAAATAATAGGACCAAAAAAATGAAACCTATTTTACTTAACACAATATGGTATCTGTTACCCAGAATGCGCTAACTCTAATATCAATTGTTACGTAATTCTTAATGTTTTCATGACTTTCTAAACTGTGTTGTGGACGACTTTGTGGTGAATCTTTTCAGAAATCCTATGATGACCAAAACACATTTGAATCATGAAGGCCTGGAGAAAATAACCGTGCACTGGATTAGAAATGGAAAACTCCCCAAATTAATTATTGCAGATACGCCACCAATGCAGACGGGTAAGACAAATAACTCGTGAAATTCACTTTGCACTTTCAAAATCAGTCAAGTGTGTCTCCTTACGCTCTGTTTGCATACTGGCCCATTTGGACTACTACAGTAAACATTACAAATTAGTTAAAAAATAAAATTAACTTTATGTGAAGTTTTATTCATTCACAAGCATTCATTGAATGCTTTACCAGGTACCAGGTACTGTTTTTTTGTTAATCAATTTCATTGAGGTATAATCTACATTCACTAAAATAAACCCTTTTTTGGTGCACAGTTTGATACAATTTGACAAATATATACACGAGTGTAACCACTACAATTAAGATATAGAACATTTCATTACTCAGAACGTCCTTTCATCGCCACCCCCCATTCCAGGCAAACAATGATCCACTTCCAGTCATGGTCAGTATTGCGTTTTTAGAATTTCATATACGTGGACTTATTCAGTAGGTCCTATTTTATATCTGCTTCTTCTGCCAGATACAAAATGTTCTTGAGATTCACTCATATTGTTGTGTCTCAGTAGTTCCCCCTTTCCAGTTGCTTAGTACTCCATTGTATGAAGAGAACACAATTTGTTTCTCCATTCACCTGCTATTAGGATATTTTGACTATTTCCTATACTATAAACAAAATATTATGAACATTTGTGAATATATCTTTGTATGCACATATGTTCTTTATTTCTCTTGGGTAGATACGTAAAAGTAGAATTGCTGGTTCATATGTAAACTTGTGTTTAACTTCCAAGCACTATTTTAGGCTCCGAAAGTACAATACTGAAAAAGAAAAGAATCGCCTGATTGAACTTACATACAAACTTAATTGGACCGATATAAAAAAGTCATCCAGCGTATCTTATGTTATGTGTGTATTTGTGTGCATACGTAGGTACACTCATAAGAATGTATCTAAATAATAAAACACTGAGGCTAGCTCAACACAGGCTTGTTTTCTCTTAAAAACTGAGTAGAAATATAAGAAGTATTAATTTTATATTTCTTTGTAAAAACAATCACAAACTTAACAGCTTAGCTGTCTAGTTTCTGTGGGTCATGTGTCTAGGCGTAGCTTTGCTCGGCTCTCAGTTTAGGAACTCACAAAATTGCAATCAAGGCGTTGGCCAAGCTGTGTTCCTTTCTAGAGCTTGGATTTCCTCTTCCAAGCTCATGTGGCTCTGGGCAGAAGTTAGTTCCTTGTGGTTACAGGGCTGAGGTCCCCATTTTCTTGTTGACTGTCAGCCAGAACACTGAGCTCAACTGCCAGAGGCTGCCCTGATCCTTGCCATGAGGCCTTTTCATAGGTGCTCTCACAACGTGGCAGCTTACTTCCTGGAGGCCAGTATTAGAATCTCTCTGACCCAGGGGGCGCAGTCCCTCTTTTAAAGGGCTTGCCTGACAGTTCTATGTAGGATACTCCCCCTTTTAACTAACTAAAAGTCAACAGATTAGGGATCTTAATTATATCTGAAACTTTTTTTTGCATAAAATGTTACATAATCACGAGAATGATATCCCATCATAGTCACAGTCCTGCCCACACTCAAGGGGAGGGAATTATATAGGGCATGTACACCAAGGGTTGGGTAACTTGGGGGTCATCTTAGAATTCCGCCTAACACAGAAGATGGTATGCTGAATTTACTCAAGTCTGTTTCCTTTCATGTCTCCACTCCTCTTCATTTGAATGGTTATTTTTTTGAATTGACAAAATACAGTAGTAATTTTGCCACACAGGAGAAAGGCATAACTTTGCACTGGCCTTGAAGGGTCATACCACATATGTTCTCACTCTGTTTATGGGGTTTCTACTTTAGTAATTTGAAAACAAGAAAAAAACATGATTTTTTTTCTGAGTAATTTCATGGCTATAACAGTAGTGCTTTATGACATCAAATTCCTTTGATTTGGGGAGTTGTGTTTCTTTTTGGGTTGTCATATGAATAGCATTAGAATGAGTTTAGATCCACTATTGGGCATCTCCTCCATTAATAATATTTTCTTCTTTTAGAATGGGAGAAATATCAAGAGACATCACTTACTCTGGACAACCTATGAAGATGCAGAAGAAATAGCAGAGGTGCTAAAAGAAGACTGAAAGGATGAACCAGTAAAGAAGTTACCCTCTCAGTAATAAATTAAAACAAACCTGTTGTCGACGAGTGGATTCCAACTCACGGCAACGCTGTAGGACAGAGTAGAGCTGCCCCATAGGGTTTCCAGGGAGCGGCTTGTGGATTTAAACTGCTGACCTTTTGGTTAGCAGCTATGGTTCTTAACCACTAGCAGGGTTCCATTATAATAGATCAGGACAAATTCCTCTTACTTGTATTGCAGTGAGATGGTATGACCCATTAAAAAAAAAAAAAAAAGCACACAAATAGAACCCCAAAGAAAGCCTCGTCAGCTAATTATGTCAGATTTAAGAGATACAATCTATTCCAAGCAAATTCTATACATGGGCAGAGATTTGAGAATGGCTTCTCTAAATCTATTCAACTAATCACAGACACTGTGCTAGGTCCTCAAGAAGTTCAGATATTAGTATTATCATACGGAACATGTAAAACAAACATGCAGCCCTGCTGACACAGTGGCTAAGAGCTCAGCTGCTAATCAAGAGATCAGCAGTTCTAGCCACTCCTTGGAAACCCTATGGGGCAGTTCTAGTCTACTGTATAGGGTCGTTATGAGTTGGAATCAACTCTACAGCAACAGCTTTGTTTATTTGTTGTTTTCGGTTTAATATGTTTAATCAAATACATGAAGAAATCAGAATCAAAACATGAAAAACAAGATATTACCCATAAAGGTTAGGAAGATGTGAAGAAGAACCAAATAGAACGAGAAAAAAAAAATTCTGTTTCTAAAAATAAAAACTGATTGGACTGATTAAACAGCAGATTAGACACCGTTGAGGAGAGTCACAGAACTTGAAGACAGAGCTAAAGAAACTACTCAGGGTACAGCAAAGAGTGATAGAGATAGAAACTATAAAAGAGAAGTTAGATGACGTGGAGAATAGAATACAATGTGATACAATATCCAAGGAATGTCCAAGGGAAAGAGAGAATAGGTGAAGGGCTTTATTAAAAGAGATTATGGCTTAGCAACTGCCAGCGTTAATGAAAACCATGATTCCACAGATTCAGGGATCAGATAAATCCAAAACAAGATAAAAATGCATGAATAGATAGATGAATTCGATCTCTTTTAATAAAGCCCCTCACCTATTCTCTCTTTCCCTTGGCCATTCCTTGGGTATTGTATTGTGCTACACTGTATTGTATTCTACTCTATTCTCCATGTCAATTAATTTCTCTATTATAGTTTCAATCTCTTTATCTCTCTGTTCTGTACTCTGGGTAATTTCTTTAGCTCTACCTTCAAGTTCTGTGACTCTCCTCAGCAGTGTTTAATTTGCTGTTTAATCAATCCAATTAGTTTTTTTTTTTTGAGACAGTATTTCTTATATAAATATATAGATACGTATGTATGTAGCATTATATATTATACAATGCATATTAAAATTATATAATAAATAATTGAGATATCAGAAACAAACTGCAGAATTTCAAAGACTAAAATAAATTTTTAAAGCTAAAGGAGATGAAAGATTAGCAATGTGTATGCATAGAAAAAATAATAATATTTTTGAAGATGAAATACTTCTTTAGAGTCCTGTAATTATGGATGACTTTATAATATTTCCCCCCAAATTTTCACAGGGTAATTTAAATTTAAATAAAAAGAAAAAAAGAGAATTTCTTGTTTCAGAAATTTCAGTGTGGTGTACCTCAGAATGTTTCTGAAGATACACGCTGTGAGCTAGATAGTTGTCTTAGTTATCTAGTGCTGCTGTAACAGAAATACCACAAGTAGATGGCTTTAACAAACAAGTATATTCTCTCACAGTTTAGGAGACTAGAAGTCTGAATTCTGAGCAGCAGCTCTAGGGGAAGACTTTCTTTTCCTATTGCTTCTGGAGGAAGGGCCTTGTCATCTATCTTCACCTGGGCTAGGAGCTACTCAATGCAGGAACCTCGAGTCCAAAGAACAGGCTCTGCTCTCAGTATTGCTTTTTTGGTTGTGTGAGGTCCCCATGTCTCTCTGCTCACTTCTCTCTTTTATAAATCAAAAGAGATTGGCTTAAGACACAACCTAATCTTGTACATTGAGTCCTGCCACATTAACATAACTACTGCTAATCCCACCTCATTAACATCATAGAAGTAGGACTTATAACACATAGGAAAATCACATCAGATGACAAAGCAGTGGACAATCACACAATACTGGGAATCACAGCCTAGTCAAATTGACACATATTTTGGGGGGACACAACTCAATCTATGACAATAGTCTTAGCCATTTTAGATCTTTTTAGGTGTACAATTGACCGGCACAGTCTAAGAATATACACAAACTATGTTTAAGACTAAAATATGTATTTTTTACCTCCCCTCTGCTACACAAAAGCCAGACCTACCATCTCTTCCAAATCTTCTGGACTAAACTTTTAATATTGTTGTCTTTATTGTTATGATCTTGGATAGAATATTTTACCTCTCTGCATTTTTTTTTAATTAGATGTGCATAGGGGTCAGCTAGACAATTTCTGACATCTCTTGTTCTAATTATCTAAAATTCCATCACTTGTTCCTTACATTTGAAAAGAGAGAGAAACAGATTGGCAGCCAGTATAAATGGCTGGATTATACCATTTCAAACCTAATTTACAAGGCTGGCAATATCACAGTATCACGGTCAGGACAATTAAGCTGAAACAAACTTTAGAGATGGTATATCCAACTCTCCTTTTAAGTAAACTATGCTCTAGGGTGCAGTGCTCAAATTTTACCTAGAAATTTAGCTATCAAACTGAGAATGGAAATCAAGATTCTAGGCTGTCTGTCCAGTGAATGAAATAATATCTAAAAGTGATTGGCAGAGTGGTTATCTCAAAGCTAGGGGTCGGAAGTGACGACAATGAGTGTATATGTTTGTGCGTATATATATATATATACACACACAACGCCACCATCCGTCAGTTTCTCATACTGTGATCACTTGCCTGTTGCTATAATGATAGACATTATGACACCAGTATTTCAATTACCAAGAGAGTCCCCCCTGGTGAATAGGTTTCAGTGGCTCTTCTGGACTAAGACAGACTGAGAAGAAAGTCCTAGTAATCTACTTCTGAAAATTACCCAATGAAAACCCTATGGGTCACAGAATATATTCCGATATAGAGTTGGAACATAAGCTCCCCAGTTGGAAGGCACTACACAATACCTGCAAAAATGGATTCAAACATACCAACAATCATGAAGATGGTACAGGACGGGGCAAGATTTTGTTCTGTTACGCATAGGATCACCATGAGTCAGAACCAACTCGACAGCTGCTAACAACATGTTCAATGCAATTCTGCCAAGTATTAAGACAGGAAGTAGTGAATATTTTCAAATATCTCTTACAAGAAAAAAATATTAAAATTTCAATAGTAATATTATTCATTTGCAAATAATTTCATATTTTCTAAAGTTTCACTCAAGAGACATTTATTAGGTTCCTGCTCTGTTTAAATCCTGTACTATGCACTCTTCGGCTATAGAGATGAATGAAAACATAGACTTTGTCCTAAGAAGGGTAATAATAATGGAAACATTCATTGCTCACTTATGACATGAGAGGTTCTGTGCTGAAGAGCCTATGTGTGTATTATCGCATTCAATTCTCACAAGATTCCTATGAACTCTGTATTATTATCATTACCTTTTTGAAGTGACAAAATAAGAGGTTTAAGGGAAGTTGTGCATCCACACAGCTAGTGAGTGAGGGAATTAGGATTCAACAGATTCCAGACTGGAAATATTAAATATTAGTCTTAAATATTAACATGTAAAATAATGCCACTCAGCATCTGGGGTCTTAAAAGCTAGCAAGTGGCCATCTAAGATGTATTAATTGGCCTCAATTCACCTGGAGCAAAGGAGAATGAAGAACACCAAAGACACAAGGTAATTATGAGCCCAAGAGACAGAAAGGGCCACATAAACCAGAGACTTTATCAGCCTGAGACCAGAAGAACTAGATGGTGCGCAGCTCCCACCAATGACTGCCCTGACAGGGAACACAACAGAGAAACCCTGAGGGAGCAGGAGAGCAGTGGGATGCCGACCTCAAATTCTTATAAAAAGACCAGACTTAACGGTCTGACTGAGGCTAGGGGAACCCCGGAAGTCATGGTCCCCAGACCTTCTGTTAGCTCAAGGCTGGAACCATTCCCAAAGCCAAGTCTTCAGTCAGAAATTGGACTGGACTATAAGACAGAAAAGGACACTGGTGAGGAGTGAGCTTCTTGGCTTAAGTAGACACGTGAGACCATGTGGGCAGCTCCAGTCTAGAGGCGAGATGAGAAAACAGAAGGGGACAGGAACTGGTTGAATGGACACAGGAAATACAGGGTGGAGAGGAAGAGTGTGCTGTCTCATTAGGGGGAGACCAGCTAGGAGTACACAGCAAGGTATATACAAATTTTTGTATAAGGCACTAACTTGATTTGTAAACTTTCACTGAAAACATGATAAAAAAAATAATAAAACTTTAAAAAAATCAGTTGCCATTTTTATCAGTAGTGTTTTCATATTAAATATACTTTTCAACACGAGAGACTGACTTGCTTTGTAAACTTTCACTTGAAGCACAATAAATAAATAAATAATGGTACTCTCGATACAATATCTATGGGTCATTACCGTTAAGATGAAAACACGTTACCTAACTTGGATCTCTTTTTTACTAAGCTCCAACCTATCAACCTGCCATAAAAACAGCTGTTTTACATTCTGCATTCCACTTCGGAGAGTGGCTTCTGGGGTCTTAAATGCTAGGAAGGGGCCATCTAAGGTGCATCAATTGGTCTTAAGCCACCTGGACCAAAGAAGAATGAAGAACACCAAGAACGCAAGGTAACTACAAGCCCAAGAGACAGAAAGGGCCACAGAAACCAGAGACTACATCAGCCTGAGACCAGAAGAACTAGATGGTGCCCGGCTTCAACCGATGATAGCCCTGACAGGGAACACAACAGAGAACCCCTGAGGGAGCAGGAGAGCATTGGGATGCAGACCTCAAATTCTCATAAAAAAGACCAGACTTAATGATCTGGCTGGGACTAGAAGGACCCTTGTGGTCATGGTCCCCAGACCTTCTGTTGGCCCAGGACAGGAACTATTGCCAAAGCCAACTCTTTAGACAGGGATTGGACTGGACAATGGGATGGAGAGGGATACTAGTGAGGATGGAGCTTCTTGGATCAGGCAGACACTTGAGACTATGCTGGCATCTCTTGTCTGGCGGGGAGATGAGAGAATAGAGTGGGCTAGAAGCTGATGGAATGGACACGAAAAGAGAGAGTGGAGGGAAAGAACGAGCTGTCTCATTAGGGGGAGAGCAATTGGGAGTATGTAGCAAGGTGTATATAAGTTTTTGTGTGAGAGACTGATTTGATTTGTAAACTTTCACTTAAAGCACAATAAAAATTAAAAAAAAAAAAAATCTGCTGCTAAGCCAGAGGTCCGCAGTTCGAATCCACCAGGCACTCCCTGGAAACTCTGTGGGGCAGTTCTACTCTGTCCTATAGGGTCGCTATCAGTCAGAATCGACTCGACGGCAGTGGGTTATAGACAGTTATGTATGAGAATTATACTGAGAAAGCCAGTGTTTTTTTTTTAAAAAAAGAAAGGGGGAAAAAAAAAACAAACAGAGAAGCAAGGGAAATAAAATGATAGTGGGAGAAGAAAAGGCAAGATCATAAATGAAATGTTTGGGGAATCAGAATCAAGATTTTACTTTTGGTTTCTTCTAATTTGGGGCACTGTAAACCAATTGCCAGTAGGTGGAGCTAGAGTATAAATTCCAACACCCAATTCTCTCCCGGTGCGCGAACAAAAGCTCCACAACCAATCGAGTACTAGGAGTTGCGTGTTGACTACTTGTTAGCGGTGATAGTTTTAAAATAAATTATACTTGCACCCGTATTATGAAAAAGAGACTATTTGACTTTTGGAAACTTGACTGTGCCATCCTGAGGAAGAGCTGTAATGCCAATGTGCACTGAAACAATTTATTCAGTACTTTTCCTCTGAGGGCTCTTTGTTGCTTGCTTTTCCGGTATTCCAAGAGATTTTTCTATGGCATGTGACGTGATTTTAGTTAAGAACACATTGACAGAAACAAACAAACAAGCATAAAAAAGAAACCTTTTATTTTCTCAACCAAATAATACAGAGCAAGGCTGGATTAACCAATAAGCAAGTACACTGACTTGTGTTTACTTACAAATTTGTAGTGAACAATTTCATGTGGGTTTCCCCACATTTTCGATGTGGTGAAAAACAGGTAAAATTGTTCACTGCAGATTAGTAAATATGCACAAGTAAGCCCCACGTGTACTTTGCTTATTGGGTAATCAGGCCCTGATACAGAGTTATACACACACAAGAAGCTTAAGACCTGGCAGAGCATTTCCATTCCCCACTTGAAAAAATCACCCAACAAGCACATACTTATTATTTAAGTGTGGCCTGTCTGTGCCCATGAATGCTCCGAGACAGCCTTTACAATATGTTAAGGAACAATCACTTGTCATTTCCAACACAACAAGAGCTTTAATTTAATTAGAACTTAATAATTGAGAAGACATTATATAAAAAGTAGGCATTTTTCCATTAGTTTCTTATTTCCTGCAAGATCATCCGACGTCACTCTCATCTGCCCATGGGAGTAAAGAGATGACCTCACTTCCTTACCTCCCTGAAGAATACAACTAATGGGTTTAGAAAGTGAGAAAGAACATGAAGCATCCGAATAAAGGGAATAAGGCAACTTTTAAATACCTATTGATGACATTTGTAACTGAAGTTTTCTTTCTCCTGGATTTCAGAATCTAGGAATAAAAACTAGTTGTGAAAGTATAAAGGCTAGACCACTGATGTAGTTAAAGGCACTTCTTTAATCACACACAAAGTGGTATGTCAGTGACGGACCTTTCCTTCCTTTACCAGGTATTTCGAGTAATGAGAGGAGGGTAAAACCCACTGCCATCAAGTCAACTTAGACTCCTAGCAACACTGTAGGACAGAGTAGAAATGCCCCATAGGATTTCCAAGGCTGTACTCTTTGTGGAAGGAGACTGTCCCATCTTTCTCCAGTGGCATGGCTGGTGGGTTTGAACTGCCCACCTTTCGGTTAGCAGCCAAGCGTTCACCCACTGCACCACCAGGGCTCCTTGAGAGGAAGGTACTGCAGTAAAAACTGAAACAGGATAATTGACCGAGATTTTAACCTCTATTTTGTCCTTGATGCAAGTTTCTCCACTCCTGTTGACTCTAAGAAGGAAGCCAGCCCCCTCATGCTTTCTTACTTCATAGGAGGTTTGTACTTAGGGTGGAAAGGATAATTCGCTGACAAACTGCCTTGCTGGCCTACTTCAGGAGATTATGCCAGGGAGGGAAAACAGAGACAAGTGCCTGTGGTAAAGAGAAGCAGGGAGGGGACGCTTTGTCTGGAAGTGGAGGATAGAAAGGGAGATCTGGGAATACGCAGTTAGAACCTACAGCTTACTCCCTCACACCATCTAGGGAAGTAAGAGGAGTTTTAGGTTAGGTGGGAGGGAGGTAGCTTCACTGTACACCTTAGCGAAGTTTACTGGGCTTCAGGGTGGAACAGAAACCCCAGGTTGTCAGATTTCAGTGGCCCATGTGAGCTTAGACAAGGCATTTCAGTGGTGACCATGGGGGCAAAAGACTGAGACCAAAAAAAAAAAAAGCTGAAATCAATTGCCGTTGATTTGATTCTGGCTCAGTTAAGTGCTGTCCTACTAACTGAAAGATTGGTGACACGAACCCACCCAGGGGTGCCTAGGAAAAAGGCCTAGTGATCTGCTTCAAAAGATCACAGCCTTGAAAACCGTATGAAATGTAATCCTATGCTGCAACACATGGGATCACCTTGAAAATACTTAGAGCTTTCCCCCAAACGTTTTATTTTTCATTAGATTTGTGTGAGTGAGAGAGCACCAATGATGATTCAGACTGAATTTTCATGGGATTAGTGCTCAGAGAAAGATCTAATTTTATTTACAAAATAAATACCACTTCTGAGATTTGGGACTAAGTTTTCTATTGGTTTCAGTTCAAGTTAAGTTTCTCATTCTGACATTCTTCCCTAAGAATAGTTAATTTAACTAATTGTCCATGCCAAGAAGAGCAAATAGGGTTTTTGTTTCAAAGGAAAAAAAAAAAAAAAAAAGTGAGGAGATGGAAAGAGAATTATATAAGTACAACTTTTTTTTTTTAATGTTCTTGCCTGGGTCAAAACATTACCTGGCGGATAAAATGACAATAAAGAAACAAAACAAAAACTCATTATGTATAATATCAAATGTATATAACCAATCCAATTCTTGTGAGATTGAACTTAGGAATAGATGAAATCTAGATTTTAATATCCTTGTCACCTTTGTGTGATTAGTCACAATGTGACTTTAAAACAGAAACACAAACAAACTCAGAGCCTTGCAATGATTTGCCAGGAAGCAATAATGAGGAAATAAGTCACCTGGATAAACAAAAACAGATATAAAAGAAATCTTGGAATATCATCATGGGTTCAAGCTGTATTATTTTTGAGGAAGAAAACACAACTATGCTCATGATTCTATAATTAGTGTTTGTTTTTCAATTCTTATAAATTGCCCTGAAGAGAATCATGACCATCTAGTGAATTTCTAAAGCTTCCATTGAAAAGGAAATGTTAATGTATCAAATTTATATTGTAGAGGGAAGAGAAGATAAATGTTGTTGCTCGTCCTTTCACAGATTTGTGCCATTTTATATGTACAGTCTTCCATTTGAAAGCCTCCACATGACCCATATGCTTTATTATATCAATACCTCTTAAAATTCGACTCTTCAATGAAGCAATTCCAGCCAAATTTATCCCACACACCTCTGATAACATTTCAGCAAGTCACTCATGTCCAACTCTACCCTATTAAATTATTATTTCCCATTACATCCCCATGACAGTAGTAGAGTGTAGCCTGGGATTTCTCTCATTACCTGCAACAGAATCACCTGAGAGAGCCAAATTCAAATTTCCCTACCCATCTTATTTGCATAAAAAAAAAGTAAGACCTACTCAAACAGGGTTGAAGAAAAGAAAATTTTGGCTTAAGTAATTAAAAAGGACAGGTGATAAAGGCTTCAGATATGGCTTCTTCTAGGAGTTCAAATAATATCTTCAGGACTTGCAAAATCCCCACCCTTAGATTCTACTTGCCTTCACGTTGAGTTGATTGTCATGGGTCCTCATGGCAAGATCTTTAACAAGATCTCTACTGCAGGAGGAAAGAGAAAGTATGTCTTTTTAGCAACTCCTGAAAAAGCCCTAGAATTTACTGTGACTGGACACCTTGCATCACATATCCACTCCTGAAACAATCCGTGGATCAGGAAGAATCAGTCTTCTGATTGACAAGGCCTGATTCGCATACTCTACCCTTGAATCTAAGAAACTGCGTTAAAAAAGAATAGTTTCCCAAAGGAACTGTGAGTTCCATTGTATGAGAGAAATAACAATGGACGTTAAATAACAAAAATGACAAATTTGAAAAATCAGAATCTGCAGTGTGAAGCTCAGGAATCTTCATTTTAAACACTCTGTATGGGTGGTTCTTCTGTATATTGTGGTTAAACAATCATAAAGGTAAACTTAAAAACCTTATTCAGCAGTACCAGAGTATCAAAAGAAATGATTGAATTTTGCAGTCATTTCTATTAAAATCAGAAACAACTTGTAGATGTCTAATATTACTATCAAATTCAACCTTCTTCTGGAGAATATGAAAAAAAGACAATGAAATATGAAAATTTCAATACATAATATGAAAAAATTATTCATGTATATATATATAAGCATACATGACTGTATACATTCATATGAAAAATCATGTATAATAGTAAAAAAATTCAAAACCAAATAAAATAATTTGAAAAGATGGCTCTATTTATAAAAACACATAGATTTTTCTCTGTCTTAGCATTAACAAATTTGCAACTAAAGTAAAACAAACATAGTCATTTATAATAGGAACAAAATAATAAAATTGTTAGATTTAAATATAGCAAGAATATTATACCCAACCCAACTGAAATTAAAAGAATCATATCAGATTACTATGAAAAATTGTACTCTAACAAATTTGAAAACCTAGAAGAAATGGATGAATTCCTAGAAAAACACTACTTACCTAAACTAACACAAACAGAAGTAGAACAACTAAGTAGACTCACAACAAAAAAAGGGATTGAAAAGGTAATCAAGAAACTCCCAACAAAAAAAAAGCCCTGGCCCTGATGGCTTCACTGTGGAGCTCTACCAAACTTTCAGAGAAGAGTTAACACCACTACAACTAAAGTTATTTCAAAGCATAGAAAAGGACAGAATACTACCTAACTCATTCTATGAACCCACCATAACCCTGATACCAAAACCAGCTAAAGACAACACAAAAAAAGAAAATTACACACCTATAGCCTTCATGAACATAGATGCAGAAATCCTCAACAAAATTCGACCCAATAGAATTCAACAACATATTAAAAAAAAAAAAAAAAACCACCATGACCAAGTGGGATTTATACCAGGTGTGCAAGGATCGTTCAATATTAGAAAAACAATTAATGTAATCCACCACAAAAATAAAACAAAAGACAAGAACCATGTGATTTTATCATCTGACACAGAAAAGGCATTTGACAAAGCCCAACACCCATTCATGGTAAAAACTGTCAGCAAAATAGGAATAGACGGACAATTCCTCAACATAATAAAGGGCATTTATACAAAGCCAACAGCCCACATCATCCTAAATGGAGAGCACCTGAAAGCATTTCCCTTGAGAACAGGAACCAGACAAGGATGTCCTTTATCACCTCTCTTATGCAACATTGTGCTGGACGTCCTAGCCAGAGCAATTAGGCTAGACAAAGAAATAAAGGGCATCCGGATTGGCAAGGAAGAAGTAAAATTATCTCTATTTGCAGACAACATGATCTTATACACAGAAAACCCTAAGAAATCCTCAAGAAAACTACTAAAATAATAGAAGAGTTCAGCAGAGTATCAGGTTACAAGATAAACATACAAAAATAAGTTGGATTCCTCTACATCAACAAAAGGAACATTGAAGAGGAAATCACCAAGTCAATACCATTCACAGTAGCCCCCAAGAAGATAAAATAATTAGGAATAAATCTTACCAAAGATGTAAAAGACCTATACAAAGAAAACTGCAAAGTACTACTGCAAAAAACCAAAAGGGACCTACATAAGTGGAAAAACATACCTTGCTCGTGGATAGGGAGACTTAACATTGTAAAAATGTCTATTCTACCAAAAGCCATCTATATATACAATGCATTTCCAATCCAAATTCCAATGACATTTTTTAATAAGATGGAGAAACAAATCACCAACTTCACATGGAAGGGAAAGAAGCCCCGGATAAGCAAAGCATTACTAAAAAAGAAGAAAAAAATGGGAGGACTCACTCTACCTGATTTTAGAACCTATTATGCTGCCATAGTAGTCAAAACAGCCTGGTACTGGTACAACAACAGACACATAGACCAATGGAACCGAATTGAGAATCCAGATATAAATCCATCCACATATGAGCAGCTGCTATTTGACAAAGGCCCAGTGTCAGTTAATTGGGAAAAGATTGTCTTTTTAACAAATGGTGCTAGCATAACCGGATATCCATCTGCAAAAAATGAGACAACACCCACACCTCACACCATGCACAAAACCTAACTCCAAATGGATCAAAGACCTAAACATAAAATCTAAAACAATAAAGATCATGGAAGAAAAAATAGGGACAACATTAGATGCCCTAATACAAGGCATAAACAGAATACAAAACATTACCAAAGATGACGAAGAGAAACCAGATAACTGGGAGCTCCTAAAAATCAAACACCTATGCTCATCTAAAGACTTCAACAAAAGAGGAAAAAAGACCACCTACAGACTGGGAAAAAATATTCAGCTATGACATCTCCAACCAGTGCCTGATCTCTAAAATCTACATGACTCTACTAAAACTCAACCACAAAAAGACAAACTACCCAATTAAGAAATGGGCAAAGGATATGAACAGACACTTCACTAAAGAAGGCATTCAAGGGGCTAGCACATACATGAGGAAATGCTCTCAATCATTAGCCTTTAGAGAAATGCAAATCAAAACTACGATGAGATTCCACCTCACTCCAACAAGGCTGGCACTAATCCAAAAAACACAAAATAAGAAATATTGGAGAGGCTGTGGAGAGATTGGAACACTTCTACACTGCTGGTGGAAATGTCAATGGTACAACCACTTTGGAAATCGATTTGGTGCTTCCTTAAAAAGCTTGAAATAGAACTACAATATGACCTAGCAATCCCACTCTTCAGAATATATCCTAGAGAAATAAGAGCCTTTACACAAACAGATATATGCACACCCATGTTTATTGCCGCACTGTGTACAATAGCAAAAAGATGGAAGCAACCAAGGTGCCCATCAATGGATGAGTGGATAAATAAATAATGATATATTCACACAATGGAATACTACGCATCGATAAAGAACAGTGATGAACCTGTGAAACATTTCATAACATGGAGGAACCTGGAAGGCATTATGCTGAGTGAAATTAGTCAGTTGCAAAAGGACAAATATTGTATAAGACCACTACTATAAGATCTTGAGAAATAGTTTAAACTGAGAAGAACACACTCTTTTGTGGTTAGGAGAGGGCGAAGGGAGGGAGGGTGGGAAAGGGGTATTTATTTAATAGATAGTAGACAAAAACTACTTTGGGTAAAGGGAAGGACAACACTCAACACAGTGGAGGTCAGCACAACTGGACTAAACCAAAGTAGTTTCCTGAATAAACTGAATGCTTTGAAGTTAAGCGAAGCAGGGGCAGGGGTTTGGGGACCATGGTTTCAGGGGACATCTAAGTCAATTGGCATAATAAAATCTATTAAGAAACATTCTGCATCTTACTTTGGAGAGTGGCATCTGGGGTCTTAAATGCTAGCAATTGGCCACCTAAGATGCATCAATAAGTCTCAACCCACCTGGATCAAAGGAGAATGAAGAACACCAAGAATACAAGATAATAACTAGCCCAAGAGACAGAAAGGGCCACATGAACCAGAGACTACATCATTCTGAGACCAGAGGAACTAGATGGTGCCTGGCCATAACCGATGACTGCCCTGACAGGGAACACAACAGAAAACCCCTGAGGGAGCAGGAGAACAGTGGGATGCAGACCCCAAATTCTCATAACAAGACCAGACTTAATGGTCTGACTGAGACTGGAAAGAACCCAGTCATCATGGCCCCCAGACCTTCTGTTGGCCTACTACAGGAACCATCCCCAAAGCCAGCTAGTCAGACATGGATTAGACTGGACAATGGGTTGGAGAGGGATGCTGGTGAGGCGTGAGCTGCTTGGCTCAGATGGACACTTCAGACAATGTTGGCATCTCCTGCCTGGGGGGAGATGCGAGGGTAGAGGGGCTTAGAAGCTGGCAAAATGGTCACGAAAAGAGAGAGTGGAAGGAGGGAATGGGCTGTCTCATGGGGGGGAAAAGTAAGTTGTGTATGGGTTTTTGTGTGAGAGACTGACTTGATTTGTAAACTTTCACTCAAAGCACAATAAAAATTATTAAAAAAAAAAAAAAAGCATATTACGCCCAAAAAACCCAAAACCGTTTCCTTTGAGTTGATTCTGACTCATAGCGACCCTATAGTCTAGAGTAGAATTGCCCCATAGGACTTCCAAGGAGCAGCTGATGGATTCGAACTGCCGACCTTTTGATTAGCAACCAAACGCTTACCCACTGCACCACCAGGACCCCTAAGAATAATATAGAATAATATAATAGAGTATATTATAATCTAGTAATAATATAGAGTAACATATTACTCTATATTATTCTATATTCAATCTGAATGATAAGAACTAGCTATCATGGAAATATCAGTACTCCCAAAATTAAAATTAAAGTGTTATGCAACTCAAATTATAATTTCAATGAGCTATATTTATTATTTTTTTTATTCTATGGGACCGTATTAAATGATCCAAGAATATACATGAAAGAATAAATCCCTAGAATGGCAATGAAATTCATAAATACTGATAATAACAATTAAGAGGGGAAAGGAGGAGACTTCCAGATAAGAATATAAATTCATTGTGATAAAAAGTTATAATTTTGGCACCCATTAAACCTGCTGCCATTGAGTCAATTCCAACTCATAGCAACCCTATAGGGCAGATTAGAACTGCCCCATAGAGTTTCCAAGGAGCGCCTGGTGGATTCGAACTCCCGACCTTTTGGTTAGCAGCCATAGCACTTAAGCATTATGCCACCAGCGTTTCCAACTAATTTTGGCACAGAAGTATGTAAATATATTGGTCATGCATGGTTGAGCATTCAAAGAAAGTTTCAGAATATAAGGAGTCTTGATATAACTTAGTGAGAAACGGTGGCTAATTTAATAAATGGTGTTGATATGACTGATTATCAGTCTAGAAGAAAACAAGGCTTATCTCTACCTATGGTGGGATGGGTAGCTTTTCTGTGGCTTTCTTCACCATGGTCTTGTAACTCCCACCCAAATGACTGGGTGGGAATGTGCAAATAAGGTAATTGTGGCCCACCAAGGGGATTGGTCTGTTTGCCATGCTGCTAGGCTTAAAAGAGAACAAATTTCAGAGCAAAGAGAAGGTCTCCCCACTACCAAAGAAGATGAGCCAAGAGCAGAGCACATCCTTTGGACCTTGGATCCCTGCACTGAGTGCCTCCTAGACCCTGGAGACATGCAGAGAGCTATAACACTGAAGATGGCAATACAGCAAGAAGCAGCAGCAGAGAAACGGCAGCAGCAGAGACAGCGGAACCATGAGACTGGTAGAAAACCAGCAGGAGAGGGCGCAGTGGGCTTTCCGGCCCACGGAGTGAGAAAGTTGAGTGCCTTCCAGCCAAGGCTTACTGGCAGAGTGTGGTGCCTCCAGGTATTTATCAGCAGAGCTAAAATAGCTTTGTAACACTTGCCCAAACCGGGCAGAGGCCAAGGGCCAGAGAGACGAGCACCTGCTGGTACGGCGGCGAAGAGTCTTCCTGATGGAAGAATTATATTCTGAGTGTTCCTGAATCTGAACTGTAACCTGTTTATTCCCTAGTAAACACTATAACCATGAGTTTAGTCTATGAGTTCCGTGTGGCCCTTGCAATGAATTACCGAACTCAGCAGAGAAGCAGAGATTGCTGTGGAATGGACAGTCAGTGTCAGAATTGGTAAAGATGGCGGAGAGAGGAGGCATGTGTGACCTCCTCCTCATGGGAATCAGCCCTGGGCTGTTGGTCTTAATTCTCCTTCCTTCTTGTGAAGTTAGAGGAGGTCAGACACTGCCTCCGCACCATTTTTACATTCTTCCTTTTTTAAGAAAAATATTGGGAGATAAATTTAGGGTGGGGAAAACTTTCCCAAGGAACTTCAAAAGCTGTAAAGAACAAGCTAGAGATTTTGGCTGTTTTAAAACTACAAATTTTTCTGTATTAGAAGATACTATAAACAAACAAAAGATACAAATTCAAAAATATGCCTATGAATTAAGTGTGGAAAAGGTTCTCCTTTGGTAAGAAACTAGTTGTTGAAGGGTCACTACATGTAAAACTCAGCTGTGGAATTCACAGGTCACTCATATATGCAACAGAAAGAGAAATTTCAAACTTTCTCAGTCAAACTTTGGAAGAATTTCACAGTTAATACTTAAGCATTCACTTCTCAGAAATACCTTTCTAATGAAATGATACTTCCATAAAAATATGAAAAATTGCTTCAAGTCTTTATTTAAAATAAGTAAATAATAAGCAAAAACGCATTAGTTGAAAAAGACAGAATGAAATGGCAAATGAAACACAAAGGTGATGGGAAATAATTAGTAAGATCTCAAAATGTTCCCTTCTGGATTTCCTTTTCTTGTCAGGAAGACAGAGTCTAGAAGGGTCAACAGACTTACACTTTGACCAAGCAGGAATTCTAGAAATGTGAGTCAATAGAGAGAACATCCTGTTTTCCATTCCCAACTGCTGCAATGAGAAACAGAATTCCAAAAAATATAAAAGAGGCTTGTCTCAAGATAAACAGATGTAAATAATCACTTCTCCTAGACTACCCATAAATTATGAACAAAATTTGAATCAACTCTATAGCCACGGGTTTGGTTTTTTGTTTTTGAATTTTAGTAACTAAAATATATTTCAAAGGCAGAAATTGTTCTTATTAATGGCGAAAAGGCTGAAGCATCTCTACTGCTGGAAGCAAAAAGAGAAAATCTTGGCAAACCTGCTGTCTCAGGAGGCCATGGCAACTGTGACCTAAAATCATCTGTATTGGGGGTGAATGGAGTTGGAGGGGGGATCATTCACTTTTGAAAGACTTCAGTGAATGAATGCATTCAACCTGTCCCAGATTCATTTCATTAAGAAAGAATGAACTAACTAACATTGCCAGAATCAAGCTCACTTAAGGTAATAGGCCAGGATGAAAAAGATAGAAAATACCAAGCATCGAAGAGGATGTGGGACAATGAAAACTCTTTTACGTTGCTTGCTGTTGTCAAGTCGATACTGAGTCATAGTAACCCTAGAGGACAGAGTAGAAGTTTCCCACAGGGTTTCCTAGGCTGAAATCTTTATGGGAGCAGATTTTCAGGTCTTTTCTTTCTCAGAGAGGCTGGTGGGTTTGAACCCCCAACCTTTTGGTTAGCAGCCAAGTGCTTAACCATTGCCCTTCTAGGCTCAACTATACTCTAAACTCATTGCTGTTGGGTCAATTCCAACTCATAGAGGCCCTAAAAGACAGAGTAGGCCTGACCCACAGGGTTTCCAAGGAGCAGCTGATGGATTTGAACTGCCGGTTTTTTGGTTAGCAGCTGAGCTCTTAATCACTGCCCCATCAGAGTGGGAGGGTAAATTGTTACAACCATGCTGAAGAATTAGTTGGCCGTTCTAAAGTTGAGCGTATGAATGTTTTATGACTCAACAATTCCATTCCTAGGTTTATATGGCCAACAGAAATGTGTATATATGTTCATGAAAAAGTGTGCACAGGAATGTTTGTAGTAGTTTCATTCATAATAGACCCAAACCATAAGAGGCCTAGATGGCCTCTATCAGCAGAATACATTCATAATTTGTCATATATTCACCCAATGAAATGTTCTAAAGCAACGTGAATCAGTGAACTCCAACTACACACAGTATGGTATTGGAGGTCAAGATAATGGTTATCCTTGGGGCACAGAGAGTGGAGATTGGAAGGGGGTTTGAAAAGGGGCAGGCCTTCTGGGATGCTGGCTGTGTTCTGTTTGTAAAAGTTCATTAAGCTGTAAAATTACATTTGTGCACTTCTCTGTATGTGTGTTATATATGTCAGTGAAAATTTCCCCAACAAACGTGTTTGTAGTATAGAGCAGGGAGCAGTGGGGAGGAGAATGAGCAAGTTAACTTTCCTCTAAACACAGGGACTGTTTACAAAAATTTTTTAACAAAAAGTAAACAGCAACTTTCCATTTATAGAATAAATCACTTTATGCCTATCTTGCCCAACAGCCTGGGAAAAACAACATTTCTGGTTCTTATCTCAATATCAAAGACTATTATTGCTCTTATGCCAAAGAGCTGTTTTCCTACTCTTGGCTCCATTTCCCAATTATCTGAAATATGTAGAATATAAATATTATTAACTACAGAGATATCATCTTGTAAACCACTTCTCTGCCCATAGTAACTGTAACTTTGAAAATCATTTTGCATAACACTATTCTAAGATCCACAAAGGCCCAGTGAAGTGAAATTGTGAAAAATAATTTGAATGAGAATGAGTCCTCTGAGTACCGGCTGAACGACTTTACATTTAAGACACTGTCTTAAGCACTGCTAAGACGGTAAGTGAAGATCTGTCTTTCAAAGGTATTAAAATCTCTTCCCAGTATGCTAGATTTAGAAATTGCCCCATTCTTACCCACTCTGAGATGGCCAATCCTCTTGGCAATGCTAAACAGATAAATGAAAGTCAAAATGCCAGACAGGACAGTAAGAGGGATGCTGAAGTCCAAAGGGGCACACTGAGTGTGGAATGCTAAAAAATAGTATAAAATAGGCCAAGAAGGCTCCGAAGACTCATATGGAAGACTTCTTAGAAGAGTCGCCAGCTGTGCAAAGAGAGAAATCGGCACAAGTGTACAGATAGGTTTGATCAACAAAGGGCATTTACACACAGAAAATAATTACAAAAGGATTTTCAAGTGTACACTCCACTTGTGAGTTTGAGGGAAAAAAGAAGTTGGAATTTTTATGACTAGTCTTAGAAAGAACAATTAAAATATGCATATATGATTATATATATGTGCATTATATATGTATATATAGGTATGCATGCATATATATGGATATGTTGGTATGTGTATATATTGTTATAGATTAAATTGTGACCCCCAAAAATGTGTGTTAACTTGGCTAGGCCACGATTCCAAGTATTGTGTGATTGTCCTTCATTTTGTCATCTGATATGATTTTCCTAAGTGTTATAAATCTTACCTCTATGATGTTATATAGGGTCGCTAACCCAGTACCCAGTGCCGTCGAGTCGATTCTGACTCATAGCGACCCTAAAGGACAGAGTAGAACTGCCCCATAGAGTTTCCAAGGAGCACCTGGCGGATTTGAACTGCTGACCCTTTGGTTAGCAGACGTAGCACTTAAACACCACAACACCAGGGTTTCCAGGCATAGGGTCGCTATGAGTCGGAATTGACTTGACGGCACTGGGTTTTTTGCCTGGGTTATGATGTTAATGAGGTGAGGTTAGGGGCAGTTATGTTAATGAGGTAGGACTCAATCAACAAGATTAGGCTCTGTCTTAAATCAGTCTCTTTTGAGATATAAAAGAGAGAAGCAAGCAGAGAAACAGGGAGACCTCATACTACCAAGAAACAAGAGCCAGGAGAGTAGCACGTCCTTTTGACCTGGGGTCCCTGTGCTGAAAATCTCGACTGGGGAAGACTGAGGACAAGGACTTTCCCCCAGAGCCAAAAGAGAAAGAATACCTTCCCCTGGAGCTGGCATTCTGAATTTGGACTTCTAGTCTCATAGACTATGAGAGAATAAATTTCTGTTTGTTAAAACCATCCACTTGCGATATCTCTGTTGTAGTACCACTGGATAACTAAGACATATACGTACACATATAGAGAGGTGAATGATGATAATACAATCGTGCATCTATATGTGTGTGTGTATGTGTGTATCCATATATAGAGATACACACACACACAATTGTATTATCACTATTCACTTCCAACTCAAAAGAGCTTCTGAAGTTAGGGGTCATAAATGTCATCTTTTTTAACCCTGTTTTTTTTTACCTAGTTAAGTGTCTGGCTTAGAGTATGTACCCAAAAATACTGGCTAAACACTAAATAAAGTGTTATTTAGTATGTAGAGCTTCTTAACTGATAGATGAATTATCCCAGACTTCTAAGTTTTTATAGTCTCTCCCTTTATTTTTATTCTGGATTTCTCCCTTTATTCTCAGTCATCAACTTTTTTTTAAATGGTCCAAAACTTCTATAGCTGGCTGTTTTCACTCAGAATTCAGTTTTCTAGACTGAGTCTGAGGAGTCATCCTTTCTATACCAAACCCATGTATTTTACCACAGATAACTGTCATCCTTAAGTCTTTCTTCAGCCTTCATATGAAGTCACAAAAGTGGAGGGAATTTATCATCTCAAATAAATGGAATACTAAATGTAGTGTACAAACCTAAGCTGAAATGGAAAATTTGTATTTTTGTCAGCATTCTATTTATGACACACTGTCACATCTTACTCTGTCCATGTAAGTTTATACATTTTTTAATAAAATCAGTAAAAGTGCAATATTTCAAAGTTGCTATTTTTAACATATCTCTTCATGTCAATACATACAATTTTGCAACGACAGTTAAACAGCCAGAAATGTTAACCATCTCTGTGTATGTACCATACTTGAGTTTTAAAGTTTAGTTTGGAATATTTTGAACATATAGAAAACTAGAATGAATAACGTTAGCACAGACATCAACTCACCATTGAGCTTTATGAAATAAAACACTGCAGTATTGGAATCCCAGGGTACCTTTTCTCATCCCACTTCCCATCCTCTCTCCCTACAAGGCTGAATTTTGTGCTTGTTGCCTCCATGTATTCATACTATTACTCTATATGTATCCACACACAATACGCAGTGTCACTTTTCAGTTTTAAAAAAAATTATGTAAACGACGCCTTGTTCTACATGTTCTTTTGCATTGTGCTCTTTTAAGAACTGAACATATTTTGGAGATTTATCCATGTTGATTTGTGTGATGCCAGTATAATTGTTTAAACTACTATAGAATACACAACTAGGTAGAATAACTGAAATATACTATATGACTGTAACTCTATTTCCTTTCTCTAGCATCTTAAAGCATGAAGTTATTTCCAATTTTTCACTATTACTAAAAAAAAAAAAAAGTTAGAAAGAGGCTTATGTGTGAGCATTTCTCTAATGAAATGGTGGGTCTCAAGCAAGTGCATCTTCAACTTTATTAAAAATTTCCAAGTGGTTCTTCATACCAGTTGTACTACGTACACTCCCAACAAGAGTGAACGCAAGTTCTCATTTTTCCAAATACTCACCACCACTTGGATTGTTAGGCATTTAATAGGTTTCCAGTCTATTCTATGCGAACATGTGTTTTAGTGTGGCTTTAATATGCACTTCACTGATTATGGAGCCCTGGTGGCGCAGTGACTAAGAGCTTAGCTGGTAACCAAAAGGTCAGCAGTTTGAATCTACCAGCTGCTTCTTGGAAACACTATGGGGCAGTTCTATTCTGTCCTATAGGGTTGCTATGAGTCAAAATTGACTCAACTGAAATGGCTTTGGTTTGGTTTTCACTGATTACTATTGACATGGGTAAGTTTTCATGTTTCTGACCCTTTGAGTCTCTGCCTGTTCATGACGTTTGCCCTTTTTCTTTGTTTGGGCTGATTATTCTTTTCTTATTGATTTGAATAAATTCTTTAAAATTCTGGGTAATACTCATCTGTTCTACGTATTGCAAATCTCCTTTCCACTCCATGACTTGTTTTTGCTTTTGTTCATACGCCTTTGGTTGAACAGAAAATTTTTATTTCAATGTATTAAATGAATTAGTCATTGCTTGTGAATTACATTTTCTATATCTTGTTTAAGAAATTGTTCCTTATCTTTCTAAACATATATTGTTCTAAACATTTGAAATTTTGGCCTTTCTCATTTAGACATTTAATCATTTAATCCACCTGAATTGTGTAACTTTAGAGTGAATTTAAAGTATTTCTTCTATACCATACCAATTGCCGTGGAGTTGATTCTGACTCACGACCACGCTATGTGTATCAGAGTACAACTATGCTCCATCAGATTTTCAATGGATTATTTTCAGGCATTTTTTTCAAGGCACCTATGGGTAAACTCAAACTATCGGTATTTTGATTAGCAGCTGAAAGTGTTAAATATTCGCACCACTCAGGGACTCCCAATTCTTATATAGTCAATTTTCCTAGATCCACTTGTCGATCAGACTCCTTGTTCTTTTCCTGCTAATGTTTACTGTCCCTAGATTACTGGTGAAGAGAGTGGTGAGATGGGGATAAGGAGACAGTGTTTGGGGCCCTTTATCTTGATTTCAAATAAAGAAGCAGTTTTACATAACGAGATGCTGCTAAAATTTTCTTTGCATTAGTGGATACACTCTTGAAACCACTGCCAATGTGGAAACTTACACAAACTCTTAAGTGAGCTTCATAGAGATTTTAACCCTTAACAGCCAGCTGATCCAGGTTATACTATTTAATTGTTTTAAGCCTCTAACCTCATCTGCAAAAACGAGTTTTTCATACCTATTCTGTCAGTGTTGTGGAAACCCTGGTGCCGTAGTGGTTAAGAGCTACAGCTGCTAACGAAAAGCCTGGCAGTTTAAATCCACAAGGAGCTCCTTGGAAACTCTATTGGGCAGTTCTATTCTGTCCGACAGGGTTGCTACGAGTCGGAATTGACTCAACGGAGGTGGGTATAGTGGGTATAGTGTAGTAATGCTTTTTGTCTGTTTGTTTGCTTAAAGAATGAATGACTTCGTAAGATACCCTATGTGACTTTGAAACATCAGATTGTGTATCCACATACCTGGAGGCCTGACAACATCTAATTTTACAGTCTAATTAATAACTATGTAGATGGTAAAGTCCCCAAAGACTCTTTCTGCCGCTCTTAAAAAATGGCTCTGATACCTTGTTATATGATGTGGATTGAAATGGCATCTGAATTATAGGTTTAACAGGGAAGAAATCAGAGAATTGCAATGTGGGAAAGTCTCTAGGCTTTATAAACTTTGGTGCAAGTTTTCTCATTTGAGGAATACTTGAAACCAGGCTTAGCCTGTTTCCACTTGTATCATGGAGTAGATAATGTTTCTACACTAGTCTTTTTCTTCATGATGTTACCAGGAACCCCAAGGAGCTGAAGATACAAGGAGGGCAGGGAGTTACACGTATCCATTTATATTTGTATGTAGAGAATGTCTAATTCCTATAACTTTGTATTATGAATTGAACCAAGTTGCCAAAAAATATGTGTGGTAAATCTTAACCTCTATGCCTGTGGTTATAGTCCCATTTTGGAATGGGTTGGCTTTGTTAATGAAACAGGATTAGGGTTTAGGGCATTCTTGAGTTAACCTCTTATGAGATACAAAGGAGATAAAACACGCAAAGGAGGAAGCAGAGATGGGGAACGCTCTTGCCAAGTCACGTGGAGATCTCCAAGGAACCTGGAAATAAGCTGAAGGGATAAAGACCTTCCTCCAGAGGCAAGAGAGAGAGAGAGAAGTCCTCCCCTAGACCCGGTGCCCTGAATTTGGACATCTAGCCTCCTAAACTGTGAGAAAATAAATTTCTTTTGTTAAAGCCCCATACCTGTGGTATTTCTGTCAAAGCAGCACTAGGTTGCTACGAGTCAGAATCAACTCCAGGGCAATGATTTTTTTTTTTTTTCTTGGTTTAGATAACTGAGGGAAACCCTGGTGGCATAGTGGTTAAGAGCTACAGCTGCTAACCAAAAGGTCAGCAGTTTGAATCTACCAGGCTGTCCTTGGGAGCCATATGGGGCAGTTCTACTTTGTCCTATAGGGTCACTACGAGTCAAAATCCACTCTACAGCAATGGGTTTGTTTTTTGGTTTAGATAACCAAGTCTGCTTTTTTACTTCATATATAACAGCCCTAAGGACCTCACTAATCTTGGATTACCGTGGATGTGATAGGCAGAGCAGTCAGCAGCTGCTTAGCCATTACCAAGCAAGACCTCATCCTATACATTATCATCAAAACTTTAAGTAACAGATAGCCCTGTATGTGGCTCAATTAGCAGCTGCTCAGCCATTGTCAGGTAGAATCTGCCCCTCCTGTCCATTGGCCTCAAAGACCCTGAACTGCTGTGTGTGGTTCAGTTCCTGTCTTAACCGGTCAAACCCAGTTCACTAGCCTGAAAAGTATAAGATCTCCACCCAGGGCAGGACTTATCTGCTGTTTTCTGAAAATACTAAGGAAGAAAAAAGATGCAACTTGTCTTACTGCATCTGCACACCATGATAACTTATGTAATCCATGATGTTTGTATGTACTTGTGAAGAAGGGTATAAAAAGTTCTGCTTCCCTTTGTTCGGAGAGCTTGTTTTGAGGTATACACCTCCTTGCCCCTTCTTTCATGCTTACAACAAATGCTCTTCTTCTCTCTTCATCTCAGTGTGTCTTTATTGATGAGAAGCTGCACCAGGCAGGACTTGCTTTGGGTAACAGATACACATACCCACATAATGTCAACTATGTTGTTGTTAGATGCCATTGAGTCAATTCCCACTCACAGCGACCCTATGTACAACAGAAGAAAACACTGCCTGATCCTGTGCCATCCTCACAATCCTTGATATGCTTGAGCCCATTGTTGCAGCCACCATGTCAATCAATCTCATTGAGTGTTCAACTACAGTATTCTATAAAACCAGTTGCCATTGAGTCGATTCTGACTCATGGGACTTTTACCAATTGCCAATCTGACACAAAGGGTCCTTGTATTTTCCTGAGTAAGAATGCATGTGAAAGACAAACTTTATCTTCAGCAAGCTTTATTTTGCTTGAGTCAAGCAAAAGGGGTCAGCAGGAATCTAAGCCTCTCCAAAAGACTGACTCAAAAAGGGAAGCAAGGTTAGGGCTTAAATGGGTTTGGTGGAGACAATAGAGTAATGAATATTTAGTAGGCTTCTTTCAAGGGGCAGGTACTTCTCAGAATGGCAATGCATGTTAATTAGGTTGCCCATGCATCTGGAATCCAAGATGGAACCCTCTGATATTCAAGATGGAGTACTCTCAGCAGCCGTTGGCATCACTTATTATGGGATATAGCACAAGTGCACTGACCTTTGGCACTACATCACCATATTCAGAGGGCTAAGGAGGGTTAGGAAACCCTGGTAGAGTAGTGGTTAAGTTCCACAGCTGCTAACCAAAAGATTGGCAGTTCGAATATGCCAGGCACTCCTTGGAAACTCTACAGGGCAGTTCTACTCTGTCCTATAGGGTCGCCATAAGTTGGAATCAACTCGAGGGCAGTGGGTTTGGGTTTGGTTTTGTTTGGAAGGAAGGTTAAACAGCAGTCACGCTTCGTTCTTCTGCGCATGTGGGAGCATGTAAAGGGGGAAGGGACTAGAAAAACACTAAGACGGAGATAGTAATTTACAGGTTGTTTCAGCCTTATCTCATGCGGACAGGGTGTGGTTCCTGTTTACCCAACTTCTAGGTAGTAATCTTTTAACAGCTTTTTTGTTCCACCAGCACAGTTAACCCTATCTGTCTCAGGACTGTGTGTGTCAGAGAGGGGCTGTGCCCCATAGGGTTTTCAATGGCTGATTTTTTCAGAAGTAGATTGTCAGGCCTTTATTCCCAGGAACCTCTGGGTGGACTTGAACTACTAACCTACTGGTTAGCAGCTAAATGTGTTAACCATTTGTACCACCCAGGAACTCCATTAACTTCTCTATAAACCCACAAACTCTATGGGCATAATGAATCCTGTGTGTAGTTTCTAGGTGATAA
Source organism: Elephas maximus indicus (assembly GCF_024166365.1). Lineage (NCBI taxonomy): Eukaryota > Metazoa > Chordata > Mammalia > Proboscidea > Elephantidae > Elephas > Elephas maximus. Next base: position 89,114,992 of record NC_064827.1, on the reverse strand, counting down.
TTTTAAATATTGATGTCAATGTAAGTAATTTAGATACAATATTTTGGTACACTCTGTTGCCTTTGATTACATTTCATAAAATAAATTATTACCTCAGGAAAAGTAAATACATATAATTAGAAACTCATCTTTACATATTAAATGACAAAGAATATTTTTGTTATTTTGCTTTTACACTTTCTTTTCCTTGTTTTATTCTTATCCATGTTTTTAAAAATACGGAAAATGCAACCTTATGAATTATGCAAAAGCCCAATAGTACACTATTTAATTATGTCTTACCAGAATAGTAAAAGAGCAAATTAGCATTTTATAAAACAATGTGTTAAAATAAGAATATAGAAACATCTTTGCTTACTGTTAAAAAAAAAAAAAACAAGAGATTAGAAAATATAATTCTTTAAAGAAAATTCCAGATAAACAGATACCAAGATTTCTATAGTGTTCTAGTCAACCCCATTATTATTACATACACAAAATATTTGACAGTTTCTTATAATAAAAATGTGACAATGGTTTTATTTTGATGCACTGTCACTGGGATGGAAACTCTGGTGGCGTAGTGGTTAAGAGTTACAGCTGCTAACCAAAAGATCAGCAGTTTGAATTCACCAAGCGCGCCTTGGAAACCCAATGGGGCAGTTCTGCTCTGTCCTTTAGGACCACTATGAGTCAGAATCAACTCGACTGCAATGGGTTTGGTTTTTGTTTTCATCACTGGGATAATATAATCAAAAGCTTTAATAGAATAGAAGCCCTGGTGACTCAGTGGTTCAGCACTTGGCAGTTTAAACCACCCAGCTTCTCCTCAGGAGAACGATGTGGCAGTCTGCTTCTGTAAAGATTACAGCCTTGGAAAAACTTATGGGACAGTTCTACTCTGTCCTGAAGGGTCACTGTGAGTCAGAATTGGCTAGTTGGCAATGGGTTGGGTTTGGTTTTGGTTAATAGGGTAGCAGAAGAATTTAATTTTTTTATTTATATTTGGAAACGAGGCTAAGTCCTAAATTTACTTTGCAACGTCTCTAAATTGTTTAACTTCTCTGTTTCCAGTACCATGTCCTTATCAGGATTGCCACTATTTAGAGCCACACCTCCTGAACTGCTCTCCCTGCCTGAATCCGGCAACAGAGGAGCTCTGTCTCCCAGCTTCCAGGTGCTTTCTAATGCCACGCCTCCTTACCGCTTCAGTCTAGGATGCACGGTCCTTCATTGTCCTTGTCAAGCTTGTTTATGTACCTTGGCTCATTATCAAAGCCAACTGAAAAAAAACATAGGAAGTGCCGGGTACTGTATTAAACAGTGTATAAAAATAATTAGTATCTATTTTTTCCCTCATAACATGAATACTTAATAGATACCAAAAGAAGTTGGTAACATAAAAACAGCCAATTTGCCTTCAAGCTAAGATTTTTGATACAGAAAACATGAGTCAATACGAAAATGGCTTTTGAGGACATTTTCATGGCTTTTCTTTACCTCTTTAAATCTAGCGCAACCCATCTATTATCACCATTAAATGCTCTCTGCTGTTTTAGGCTACCTTAGTTCCCTTCCCTGGCCCTCTTAAGTGCCTATTTTCTAGATTTCTGAACATAACTTTAGTATCAGAGCCTTGTTCTTATTCGGAACCCTACATTCAAAACAGCTATCAGCATATCTCCTCTATTTGAGGCCTAAAGGAAAGGAAGACAACCCCCTTTGCCAGCCTGGCCAATCACAATTCCGTCTTTCCCTTCCTCCCACGCTCACAGGGATGAATGAGACACCGCCCTGGGAGACACTGACCTAAAACTCCTGAATTACATCCCAATTCCCCATTATCTGAAAATATCTTCATGAGACAGTAGCTCTTTATAAATGAGGTTGTATACTACACCTCATTTAAATAGTCCCCACCTTAGGACGATAGGCAAAGTGTTGAATTAATACCAGGGCCCAAGGGGAGATCTTTAAATTACTTGTAAATGAATGTGAATCTTTTTTTTTTTTTTTTTTGTCTTTCCTGGATTAATATGAAACTCTCCATCTAGTCTGAGGATCTAATCAGGCGAACCCCCTGAGGGGCGGAGTTCTGCTTTGAGTTGGTACGGTTTGGGCTTCATGGTTAACCCGTACATGGGCGTCAGGTCGAGCTGGGCTCCGGGACATTTCTGCAGCTTGAGCTGTTGCAGGACAGTGGTGAGGAAAATGAATATTTCATTCCGCGCAACGTCTTCCCCCAGACACTTCCGGATTCCCATTCCAAAGATCAAAACTTTCTCCACAAGACTTTTATTCAGTTCTCCATTTTGGTTTAGGAATCTCTCAGGTTGAAATAAATTGGGATCATCCCAAATAGTTCTGTATAAAATAGACAAAAATAACATTTTAAAAAGAAATAATTTTATCATTTTCACCTTGTTGGCAAGTTCTCCATAATAATTTTGCAGCAAATGTTTTGTTCAATGTTGGAATATCCTTTATAAATTGTACACACAGACACACATACGTAATTATTATGGAGATAATTATATATATAATTATTATGTATGTGTATAAAAAAACATATGCATATAAATGTGCATCATTCTATCCGTTAAATATAATGGTGGATTTAGTTACTATAAAGATTTAGTATATTTGTTATTTTATTTTCACTAAAATGACTTGTAATTCATTAGTTAATAAAAAACCAAACCCACTGCCACTGAGTTGATTCTGACTCATATGAACCCTATAGGACAGAGTAGAACTGCCCATAGGGTTTCCAAGGAGCAGCTGGTGGATTCAAACTGCCAGCTTTTTGGTTAGCCGCTGAATGCTTTAGTTAATAAAAGACCTGAGAATTTATTTAAAATTTTAATTATTTTAAATTAGGAATTCCACAAAATTCATATAAGAATATTCCTTACTTTCACTGCCTGAGGCACCTTCATCTCCGCCCTCCATTTCATGTTTGATAAAGGTGAGCTTCTAGCTGCATTTTATTCAACTAACATTTACTGAGTGCCTACTATATGCCAGACATGAATTTAGGTGGTGGGTAGAGGAAAAAACAAACAAAAAATCAAAAAAAAACAAATAAGAGAAAAGCCATTTATGCTTGGTGACCTCCATTCCAGTGGGATTTCAGACTGCATCTCAAACATCAGCTGGCCATACTCATGCAAAGGGTGATCCCATAAAGTCTTTGGCAGACACCTACGCCATTGAACCCACTTCTGAAATTGGATTTTCCCTAATTGAATCTGTATTGAGATTGCCCTTCCCATTGCAGGTGAGGAGGGAAAACTGAACTTCTTCCGAAGTTTTTTCAAGAGAAACAGAAGGCATAAAGTTTGATTAAGAAATATATGAATCTTTTCCCAGATTGATAAATAGTAAACAAACAACCAGGCAGAGTTTATCTCCAGAAATCATCGTAGTGACTTACTCATCATGGTTTACTTGGTACATGTTAATAAAGGTGCAAGTTTTCCTGGGAATGAAATAGCCATTCAGAGAAGTGTCCACTGTAGTACTGGGAAAGCAAAACACGGCATTACGGCACATTCTGAAAATTCAAATATGCCATCCCTCAACTTCCTTCCACAATTCAGATTATTTTTTACTATAATAATGACATGAAACCCTTATAAATCTGTATTTTATTAATTGAAACATCTATCACCTATTATAAATTAATAATTTATTAGTTTTGTATTTATTAAATGTATGGCACACTTACTATATGCAAGGCATTGCTATAAGCTAAAATCTTAACAGAAAATTCTCTCAATATTTCTATGACAGAGCTGACCATGAGCAGGCAGACGATTACATCAAGGGAAAACGGCAGTATTAAGCACTTTCTTGTACCAAATGTGCTTCTGGCTTTTATTAATAGATTAGAAAATCAGATCATAACATCTTTTAGCACTTGGTGGAAGGAATAACGGATTTGGAACTCTGAACTCCAGAAGTTTCCATGAATGATGTGTTCCACACATCTCTTACCTGTTCTGTGATTTTTTTTTTCCTAACTGTGTAATGGAGGTGTTGGTTATATGGGAAGATCTCTAAGTTACCTCTAGAACGAACATTCTTTTCTCTAGTCCCGTTTTCAGTCTCCTATCTGTGACGCTTCCCCTTTTACAACACTATAAGTATGCATGGTTGGGATTCAATCATGCTACTGTTTCCACATGCATTCCCCACCTCACTAGATTGCCCTCGCACTCACTTCTCCCCAGAGGAGAAGCAGCGATGTTTTTATTTGTGTTTGCAAGAAGATGCTAGCACAGTTGGCTTAGCCATTCTTAAGTTCTCCCTTCACGCCAGTCAACCTGTAGAAACGGTACATCTCATCTACAATGAGCTTAGAGGAGCAAGTCCATCCTTCCAGAGCAAGCCTGTGGTTGTCCAATCCTGCCACAGACAGAGTGGGGAAAATACATCTAATTCAGGTGAGAAGTTTCAGCAAGCCTATTTGGTCCACTTTAAGCCCAATCCTCCAAACAAGCTCTGATAATTAATAAAGCTAATATTTTGACCTCTATTTCATCTATATCGATCTCTCAACTGGTAATGAACTTTGGCAAATAATATGGGCATTACATGCTGGGTGGCCTCAACACCCAAGAAGAGGGAAAGCCAATGAGTAATGGACCTATTTTTCTGAAAGCATCACCTCCTTCTATGAACAGCCCCTTGCCTATCTCAACACTTTCCTGTCCACACCTTTTGTGGATTCAGCTCCTCAGATGTGTTTCCAGGGCCCCAAAAACGTGTCTCCTTTCATTCCAAGTGATGCACATAAACTTGGTAGGACCTCTCTGCTCCTGATTACTTAGTAGAGGAGTAGGTCATGCTTTTTTATGGAGTACCCAATGTCACCTTATGAAAGTCGTTGAGACAGAAGAGTTGCTTCTTTAAAAGTAAGTTAAAGACAAAGTTTACTTCAACCAGGAAGAAGGTCTGATTCAGTATCTAAAAGGAAGGTGTCACTGTGAGTTGATAGGCATGGCTTGTGAATAAGAAGAGCAAACTAAATACAGGAGTCTGTCTCACTCAGTGTCTGGCCTTGACTCTGTTCAGCTGGTCATTGGTCTTATGGGTGGTTGGTCAGCCGAGGGCACTATGTATTTCTATGACCAACTACGGAACACATACATCAGCTTTCTGGGAAAAGATACATTCCTGCTTCTTCACTACTTAAAGGTAGAAAGGAAAAAGGTATTGAGAATTGCATTCTGTATTTTAATTGTGTGAAATAAAAATAGTTCAAACTACCATAACTTTTGTTCTCTACATACATATTTAATAAAAATATATATATATATTTTTCTATCTATTTTGGCAATGCATTTGTGTGCTGGAGATTCTGGCATAAGGTTCAATAATTTTTCAAATACCTATAAATGTATTTTCTCTTTAACCTGTTTGTGGCAAACTTGGGTTCCTCAGTCTATTGCCTAGAAAAATTGCGGACTCCTAAAAATGAAGCCACATCAGCAGGAGGCTGAGGTTGTCTACAGGAGGAGGTTAAGTGTGTCTGTCTGTATGCTATCTCATGGCCAAATGTGTATTATAGTAGATGTATCCATTGTTTGGAATTTCCATATCCTTTTCTGCCCTTAATAGTACATGTAACATGAAAGTTAATGGCATCATACTTTGGTTATGAGGAAAAAGTGCAAAAAATATGCTGTTGCTTTACTCAAACATTTCATTCAGGGGTACAAAATAAAATAAAATCAGATCTAAAGTAATATTAAAATAACAATTATCTTAACATAGGTGCTAAGGCACTTAAAGTATTCCAACAAATCCCAAGACTTTTCATCTTGCCTCCCAACCACGGGTTGCTTTTTCAAAGAGAATCGTATGCTCACCAATGAGGAATAGTGAAAGGAAAAAAGGAGGCATGTCTGAATATTTCATTTACAAAAGCTTCTGTATAGGGTAAGATTTTCCTGTCATCAAATCTGGGTGATTTTAGTCCGATGTTTCCATCTGAAAGAAAAATTTTTTTAATTTAATAATTAAATTGATAATCATAAAAAAAAACTTATATGACTAAATTATAATTTTTATTTCAAAGTATGTTACCAATTTCTTCTTGAATTTTGGCTTGAATTTCTGGATAGCGTATCAGATAAAGAAAGCTCCAATACAGACATGTTGATACCGTTTCAAACCCTGAAAAATAAATGAGAGAACAAGTCACAAGAAAAAGTATTTACTTCATATTCAGGTACTAAGAATTAGGGGAAAAGAGTCTACATATAACCATAAATTAATAGAACCACAATGAAATAATTACTGTACATTAGAGTGGATTTAAAAATATGCCATTGAGTAATCTCTAACTCATGGTGACCCATGTGTGCTGGAGTAGAACTGTACTGCACAGAGTTTTCAATGGCTGACTTTTTGGAAGTGGATGGTTAGGTCTTTCTTCCCAGGTGCCTCTGTGTGGACGTGAACACCCTATCTTTCAGTTAGCAGTCAAGTGCCTTAACGGTTTGCACCACCCAGGGACTCTTTTAAAAATATTAGTGTTATTTATCAAACATGTGGGAACATTGGTAACATTGCACTACATGACAAACTTTATTGTTATGGTAATAACGATGACTATAATCTACGCAATATTCACAATTACAATTGTATGTGGCTATTAAGTGTTTGAAGCCCTGGTGGTACAGTTGTTAAGACCTTGGCTGCTAACCAAAAGTCAGATGTTCAAATCCACCACCTGCTCCTTGGAAACACTATGGGGAAGTTCTCCTCTGTCCTGTAGGGTCATTATGAGTTGGAATCATTATGGCAATGGGTATTATGTGTTTACTCTGTTCTAGGAATTATATATATTTTCTCTAAATCATAATCCAGACATGTAAGGCATGTATAATTATGTTCATTTTACTAAAGAGAAAAGCTGTGCCACAGGTACATTATGGCCTTTGCTCAATGTGACTCATCTCATACGAGGCAGACCCAAAACTTAATTTGCATTTATCTGGCTCCAAAGGCCTGGAGTTTGTATAACCACATAATGGAGGATTGAAGAGATTCATATTTTTTAAACAATAATTTTTAGTGTACTTATACCATCGCCATTGAGTCGATTCTGACTCATAGCGACACTACAGGGCAGAGGAGAACTGCCCCATAGGGTTTCCAAGGAGCGGCTGGTGGATTTGAACTGCCAACATTTTGGTTAGCAGGCATAGCTCGCCATAGCTCTTAGCCACTGTGCCACCAGGGCTCTTAAATAGTTTAAAACTCATCTTTCCAACAGGGCATCTTTATTTCTGAGATTATCTAGGCATTGATTAGATGTTTTTCATTACTGAATAAAAAACATAAAGCAAGGAATTCTACATATCAAATTTCATCTTTACTCAAGGGCCATGCTAAGACTATGTCAAAGAATGTGATCAGTTCTTGAAAACCTAAAACTCAGAAATGTCAATTTAAAAAGCTCTTTCTAGTGGATGGTTCAGTATCGTAGGAAACGTGCCTGATTTGCTGGAGTAAGTTTGTTCGATCCTCTACTTTTCAGTCTTCATTCTATTCACTCACAAAAATTAATAGTGTTATTTGTGTTTTCCACTAAATGTTATAAAATCTAGTAGCAGAAATATGTTTTCAATTCTATATATTTTATTTCCAGCTTCTCATGATTTTTTTTTTAATGGCAACAATGATGAAGATATTTATTAACTATTGGCCACTTAATTTCATTGTCATTTAATGTACAAAACCCTATGAGATAGGGGCTGTAATTACTCTTACCGAGAAATTTGCAGCATAGTGCTGGCGAAATAATTTGACCAAGATCACAAAGGGGCAGAGCTAGAATCCGCACTCAATTCTGTAACTCCACAGCATTGGAGCTTAAGCATTTATTTGTTCTTTAAAAAACTTGCATCTCATCGTGTACAAGCAATACACTCAGCTTTAGCCTCAGAGCAGTCATCCCCTTTCTGAATTTCTCAAGTCTGGGTTTTCACATCTTTTACACAGAGGAATCTCTTCAGTGAGCCAGTAAGTTCTCCAGTTTGCAACTAACAAACTTTCTAATATGGACTTCATACTGCAAGAAATTACTCCAAAAGTAAGTTGTCCAAATAAATTTGCTGATCATGGCCTCTATAGTAGAGTACAGTGTGGTATGAAAAATTGGACATTTATGCAGAATATATTGACTCTCTTCTTTAGCAACAGAGGAAAACAACAACAACAACAAATAGGCCATGGATAAATATCAGGATTCAGATTTTGATCATCATATATTTGCCTTTTTATGTCTAGGCTTAAGCAAAATGCTATTATCTATCTTGGTAGATTATCTAAATTTTATTGAGTTCATAAGTAGTGATTGGGAGAAAGCTTGACTATGTCCTAAGGGAAAACCAAATCATTTCTATGATCGATTTGAAAAGTTAAATATGGAAATGTAAATGCTAATAATATAGAAGCATGGATTGAACAGAATGTTACAGGTTTTATCCATTAAATATGTGGTTTATAGCTCACTATTTTATTCTAATAAAGTATAGCATTCATCTCACTAGTGAGGTAGCAGGCACTTGTGGAAATTTATTGTTTTCTTGGTTTTCATTATCACTCTTATTTGGATTCAAAATACAAATTCCATTTGATGTATTTATTGAGTGGATAAACCCTTTGTACAGAAATGCGTTATACTGAATACCTCTTTTTTGCAAGCATTTTAACTAAAAATAATTTTAACTGGGCTGCACACATCTGATATCTCTATTCTTTATCCTAGTTACTTTTGTGATCTGTCATAATATCACATTTATTGATTACTTGAGGGTACTGACAGTATTATATATGTCTGTAATATATTTTGAGTTTATCTCATCAAATCAAGATGAAAATAAAGCCCTCTTGATGTGTTTATCACACCCACACATACCTGGTTCACAGTGGCATTCAAGCTTTAAAAAAAAAGTGCTCAAAAATTCTAACATTAGTACTTAGCATCAGATAGTTGCCAGAAGAAAATGTTAAGTACAGCGTGATCATATTTATATTATAAATAGCCAGTGCATCCATCAAATTGAGATTATTATAAAAGTAAAAGGTAAGCATATATACATACAGGTGTATATATTATACATATGGTATATTTGCAAGCAACACAAATCAAAATGAATGCCTCTGTTTACAAGGAAAATTCAGGAACACACATGCATAGATCCTAGAAAAAAATGAATCAAGGTGCCAATAAAGATGGTATACAATAAAAAGAAAGGAAAACTAATAAATTGGAAGGCCATCCTACCTAAAATGAAACTGCTAAGATATCCTTAGTATTCTTGTTTGTTCGTTAGACTAAGGAAATTGGCTTCCTCCAGTCTACGATTTTATAGAAACCATAAGAAAGATGATAGATAAAAATGATTTTAAAAAACCATATAATTTAAGAATGGTGGCAATATAGATTTGTACAGTCTTCTTAAAAAGAATTTGGCAGTATGTATAACAAGCTCAAGAATATTTTTAATAGTTGATCCAGAAATTCTGCTTCTGTAGATTTACAATAAGGCTGTCATCCAAAAAGAGGCAAAACTGATACACAAAGATGGTCTTCTTAACATTACCAAGGTAATCAATATCTGCATCATCTGTGCAGGCTGTCCATCCCAGAGACAGCAGATGGCTAAAATGTAAGGGTGCATACCATGGAGCATAATGCAACCATTAGAAGCAGCAAATTAGAAATATACATAGCAACCGGGGCTGGATCTTAAAAACATAGAGTTTTATGAAAAAAGTTAGAAACAGATTGAGATCTAAATAGCAATAACATTTATATAAATTAAAATATATGATAATACAAGAATATATGGCAATACGTGATAAGAGAAGTAAAGCCCATTTTGTAAGAATACATTCATATAAAAAAGGTAGCACTTTGAACCCATTAAGAATAAACGCCAATGGATTAGTGGAAGCAATTGGGAATGGGTGCAGGGATAAAAAGTAACAGGGAACTAGCTAACTAACTCACTAACTGAATAAATAAATCAAGGCCGTGATTTCAGTGCCCAATGATGTTAATGCACCATAAACTACACAAAATGGCAAATACGAAAAGAAATACTATAAATAGTGGAAAACAAAAAATTGCAATGATTTTTGTCTTATATATTGATAAATATTGTCACATACCAGCTCCAAATAGGTCACCCACAGTGTTTATGATTTCATCATCATTTAAGGTGGCTGTTTTAGTAGCAGCATGTTTGTTGTGGCACGTATTAATCAGAGCGTCAGTAATGTCTCGGATATGGTCCTGAGGAGACAAACCTTAGCGTGATTACTCACCTCTACCTATAACTATAGGTCACATCATATATGAATTCCACGAAGGAAGAGCAGTAGCGTCATGTAACTTGAAATGAACCCAATGTGCTTATGAATATAAGTATATTATTTTAAACTTTGCAACCATTTTTGCTTGAAAAAAGTAATGCATAATCTTAAAAGAAGGTAGAAGAGAAAACCAAGCTACAGAACTCATTCTTTTTTCTTCAAAAGCATCTTTCAATCAATAGAAACAAGTGCCTTAGTCTATGAGCACACTTAGAAAATGTCAGCATTGGAAATTAACACTTACAGAGAAACTACGTGGCATTTAATATAATACACCCTCTTCTCACTTATCAACACGGTTAAGTTCCAAAGAATGGTCATTACGTGAAATTGGTATTATATGAAAATAGAGGATGACCACATTAGATCACAAAATGGAGGATGACAGTCATTATATAACTGCTAAATTGCATCATTACATAACTGCCAAATCACATCATTACATAACTGCCAAATCACATCATTACATAACTGCCAAATCACATCATTACATAACTGCCAAATTACATCATTACGTAGCTGCCAAATTACATCATTACATAACTACCAAACCACTGAGAATTATGGCTCAGCCAGGTTGACACAGAGACTTACCCATCAAAGCCAGCATGACTCTCGCCTCACACCTTAGCATTCATTACTACCATATGTACATCGTTAATGCCCAAAATACTTGGATAGTAGATTTTTTACTATTGTTGTAACCGTGAAATGTCGAATAACGAGATAGTCAATAAGTAAGGAAAAGGTGTAAAAGGTTTCTGGCTGTACTGTGTGGATTTTACTGTCATCATAGGGAAATAGATGGGGGATAGATTAGGGAATGGGAAGAAAAGTTTATGAACTCTTACAAATTCTTACACTTACAGTACCTAATTAGAGTTCCTGGTTGTACCTTGAAACAGATTGTCTTATTGTTTCGTTGGAGAGGACTCAACTCTCATACCTTTTCATGTGCTCAGTTATCCACCTTGACCATCTACCTTTTCCTGCTAAATTTTTTCCTATTACCTTCACCTTAGCTGGTTGGGGTCAAAGAGCTAGGATTCTTTCTGGCAGATTCATGTCTCATAAGAACATTTATTCTTCTGGGAACCATCAAATTGGGGAAAAATCATTTGAATGGCCTCATAGGAAAAGTCTGCTTCTGTCACCTGGAGAACGTTACTGCATGTTTTACGATCTCAAAATTCATTTCTATATAGTAAAGGAACTCAGGTAGGAGATGTAGGCATAATGGAAGTTTTTGAAAAAAAAAAAAAACTGATGTTTTTAAGTTCAAGACCTTACAATTTCAGATATACTTAATGGCACAAAATGAAGAGACAAATGAGTTGGCTCATTTCTTTAAGGAACCCACCTACATCTGGAATTTATCAGTCAATTACAGATTCATAATTCATGCATGTTCCCTTAGAACTGGGGAAATTTCTGAGGTCTCAAAGACTAGAATTATCATAAAGGTCCCTACATGAGAACTGAGTATTACTCTGCTATAATCCCATGGACTAGGGCTCAAGTTTACTAACAGCATGGGTAAGTCTCATTGTGGCGAAACCAGAGTGAAATGATCCAAGGTAGAATACAACCTCCTGGGTACTCAATGCTTCTCACCATTACAAAACCCGTGTTTGGTATGAATTTAAATCCTTACCTTATCATAGGTAGTAAGATGATCTTGTACATGTAGTGCAATAAACTGATACAGGGCCTGATAAAATTTCCGGGGAGCATTTATAACCCCTAGCGGAAGGTAGCGGAAACACGGTATGAAATCGGCAGGGTTAGCCGCACTGGAAGCCTTCAATAGCTCATCATTCGTTTTAACTATCTGAAGAAACTCCTCATCATTGTGTTCATATCTTTTGCCAAAGCAAAGGGCGCAGACAACATTGGCCACCGAACAGGTGATCACACTTCTGGGCTCAAAGCTGCCATTCTTGGAGGTCAATTCTGCAAAGACTTTCACCAGCTCAGAAACTTCCTCTGTAACATGTTCCTCAAGCAAGCAAGAGCAGGTGGAGGATTTTGCTTCTGCTTTGGAAAAAGTTCTTAAAGCATTAGAGGCAATTTTCTTATGAAGCTTCCAACTTTCTCCATAATTGACTGAAAATGAAAGACTCTTTTTTTCTGCCAGGACAGAAAAGGTGTGCATATTAGGTCTACCTGCAAATTTCTCTCCATCCTTGAGCAGTACTTGCTTCACCATTTCCATTCCATTCACCACCACAACAGGCACCGTTCCAAGTCTGATAAGGAAGACATCTCCATATTTCTTCCTCATCTCCATAAATGTCAGGTAAGGATGGTCTCCAATCTGGGGAAGATTTCCAATGATGGGGAAAGACCACGGGCCAGGAAGAGACACCTGCTTTCCATCCCTGTTCCTTAGTGCTCTTACAAAAACAAAAACTATCACCAAAACTATAAGAGAAGTAGTCGCCTCTCCAGGAGTGACTGCCAAGCTGAATATCATCTTCAGGAATAAAGCACCTGAAACAGAAAAATGTAAACCCTATTTTCATAGTTTTCAGCATAGACAAAATAGACTTTCTCCCTTGAAACATTTAAAAGCAAAGTACAGACTCTTCCGAGGATATCAAAAGTCATTCTTAACTGACCACGAAGAGGGAAAAATCTTGTAAAGCACAATGCATCTTTATCTCAGTTCTATTCTTCTCACAAACCCAAACCCAAATCTGCCATTCAAGTCACTGACCATAGACAGAGAGGAGGGAAACTCAATGGAGAAAGCAACGTGGTGTTTAGAAAGAGACTGCGGCTATACAAGTTGACTTCATACTCATTATCTGGAGGCCTTCATCCCATCACACCCTCAGAGCATCCCATTTTCTCATCTAAGCATTATACCTCACAAAATTAGCCACACCTTCTTCCAACAAATGTTTACTGAACTCCCTTCCCATGTCAGGCACTAAGAATACAAAATAAAATTCCACAAACTATTTCACAGGACTATTAAGGACCTCTGGAAACCTGGGTGGCGTAGCGAATTAGTACTACAGCTGCTAACCAAGAGGTCAGCAGTTCAAATCCGCCAGGCGCTCCTTGGAGACCATATGGGGCAGTTCTACTCTGTCTTATAGGGTTGCTATGAGTTGGAATTGACTCAATGGCAGTGGTTTTTTTTTTGTTTTGTTTTATTAAGGAGACCTAGCGGCACAGTGGTTAAACACTCAGCTGCTAACTGAAAGGTTAGCAGTTCCAACCCATTAGCCACTCTGTGGGAGAAAGATCTGGCAACTGGCTTCCGTAAAGATTAGAGCCTTGAGAACACCATGGAGCAGTTCTACTCTGCCATATAGGATAGCTTTGAGTCAGAATTTACTCGACAGCAATGGGTTTAATGAGGAAACTAGATAAACAAAAATAATACCACAATATGGAAGATTCTATAGGAGAATTGGATACAGAGTGGTCTGTCATCATTTGAGGTTCAAGTGAAATAATTATAAAAACAATGTACTGTGAGGTAATACATAGGTCATGTTATGGAAAGGCTCAGAGATACAAAGGCGTTTTTTCCATGTAGTCCCCACTGTTTCTCATTACCAGTCATTTCCCTCTGCTGTTGTTTGTTGCCATGGAGTTGATTCCAACTCACTAAACCCCTGTGTTACAGAGTGGAACTGCTTTACCAGGTTTTCTTAGATGTAATCTTAATGGAAAAAGATCGCCAGGCCTTTTCTCCCAGGGTACCACTGGGTAAGTTCTACTCACCAACCTTTAGGTTAGCAGTCCATTGCAAACCGTTTGGGCCACCCAAGAACCTTATTTACCTCCAGTACTTGCTTTTTATAAAATTCAGTTTCTCTTGGGCATACACCAAAACCGCGAGTCTGCACATGGACAATAATCAGAGCCGTTTCCAAAGGCAGAGTACTTACCTGCTTAGTACAGGTGAGAAGTGGATGTGGCTGGAAGAACAGTGGACCCTCAGGAAAGATGACTGAGTTTCCCTACTCACACTTCTATTTAGCTATAGAATGTCAGTCAAGTTACAATCGCTTTGGCCTCAGTTTCCCCATCTGTAAACTGATCACGTCAGACTAGAAGATGCCTAAGCGTCCTGCCAGTTTGGTTTTCTGTAGTCAAAGCTGGAGGCAAGGCAGGGTGGAAGGCTGAGAGTGGTGCACAGGGATAATTGCCCAACAATATTACTTTGCAGGAGTCCCCAGAGCAGTTAACAGTTCATCAACAGAGTTAAATAACTGTGCTATCAGCCCGGGCCATTCTCATTTCTCTTATTAAATTCTCTCTGGCAGTTCCCCAGGCGCAGATGTCTTGCCAACTTTCCCATTGACTTTCTTGGAAAGCACTGAAGGCACCTTCTGTTCCTATTGTTTTGGGGTGAACTAGGCCTGAGGATGGGGGTGTAAGGCGCCCTGAAGGTGGGCTACTACCCTGTTAGAGATTCAAAGTGACCACTAACCTCTTCAGAAGAGCGTCATGTAGCTGGAAGGTTTTTGTACTGACTCTCAAGCCTGTTTGCACCTTAGACCTGCTGGGGGCTCTCAAACAATAATAACCTCCAAGTCCCAAACAGACTGAATAAATCAAAATTCTAGCGGTGGATACATATTGAAAAACTCCCCAATGTGTGTGAGGGGAATTTCGGATTGAGGACCTTTTTAGTGGAGAACGACCTGCCAAGATGATGAGCAAACAACCTCAGCAGATCCACTTAGCCAAACTGCACTGAAACTTGGAAGGCTCACCTGCGCCCGGCAATCTTGCTAGTCAGTGCGAGGAATCTGGCGGACGGATCTAAAGACACAGCAGGTTTTTGAAAAAAGCTGGCTGTATCCTAGGGGACAGAAGCAGTCTCAGCCACAGCATCAGCCGGTCCCCAGAGCCTCTCTTCTGAGAAAGGCCAGGAGAAATGGGTCGCTTCTTGCCTTGCCTCTGCCCCAAAAGAGCCGGTGAGGGGTGGACCTAGGGCCCGAGAGAGGAGGAGTTTGGAGCTGGACCAGGGCTTTGGAAGCAAGAGGGGGAGGATGGAGAGGCTCTGAGGCTAGAATTGGGTCCGGAAGCTGGGGAATTCCCGAGTGAGTGGCGAGAGATGGATCACATCTGAAGCAGGGTCTCTGGAGATGGAAATTGATCTTTGAAGAAAGCAGGGAGAGAGAGAGGAAAGATGAAAGGACAATCATTTAAAAAAGACCTGGTGACAGAGGTGGAGTCGAAAGCTATGTAGCAAGGAAGCAAGAAACAGCGAAGGAAGGAGACAGGACCAGCCGACAGAGGAGTTGTCGTGAGTTTCAAATTTCCTCTCCCTAAGTGCTTTAAAAAAAAAATATTTTTTTTTTTTTTTTAAGTGCTAGTGCTACGGGCCTTTTGCACCAGGAAAATGGGCACAGCCACTGGGCTCAGCAAGCACAGGAGCAAGGAGGTGGAGGCAGATACGCAATAAGTAGAGTGTAGGTTTAACTTTCTCATGGGGTTTGCTAAGTTCCTGGGGCGTCTTCCCAGCTGGACAACATGCATTGCCTCAACTAGAGTTTGCTTTGGTGTGAGAAAATTCCTATCTGCACCACGGAACTTTTTCCAAACCTGAAAAACCCAGTTTTCCCACTTGTTACCTGGTCAATGGCCTGTTATTCTTTGGCATCTCTCTGTCTGGATGCCTGCAATTTATTAGGTAACAGCCTATTTTTCAAGCTATTTTTTAAAGCATGGTTTGGGATTGAGCTTTCAATGCCAGTTTTCAATGAGCATGCCCAAGGATGATCATTGATAGTCAATACTTTCTTATGTAGACAAGAAAGCAAGCCCAAAAAATGAAGGTAAACCTCCCATACCCTCAAGGGTAACATTTAAGCCTTGGGTGACAGAGTCATATTCACAAAACATCATGGATTTCTACATATCAAAACTCTGGAAGTTACACGTCCAAAAATCTGACAAGGGACCCACTGGAGACGTTTCTTTATGATACTTCAAACAAAACAAACAACAGAACAGCAACAAAAAGAAACCCTTGCCATGGAGTTGATTCCAACTCACGGCCCTATAGGACAGACTGCCAACATCTTTCTCCTGAGGACAGGCTGGTGAGTTGGAAACCCGACTCTAGGTTAGTAGCCCATGGCTTAACCACCGGGTCACCAGGGCTCCATCATCATACTTAGCTACTAAAAAAAACAAAACAAAGTTTTATTCCTAATATATATATACTTTTTCCATTAAGTATCTCTTCTGATATAATACCACCTTGGATTACTTTTTAAAAAAAAAATCTGAAATCATCAGCTAGTAGAAACACAAATTAATAGATACTATGTATCCCTGGTGGCATAGTGCTTAAGCGATACTGCTGCTAACCAAAAGGTCAGCAGTTCGAATCAACCAGCTGCTCCTTGGAAACCTCATGGGGCTGTTCAGCTCTGTCCCATAAGGTTGCTCTGGGTCGGAATTGACTCAACAGCAATGGTTTTTTGGGGGATGTAGCCATATCCAGTTCTTTGCCTGAGTACTCATAGACAGTTGTTAATAATTCCTTGACAATGTGTTCTTTGAAAAGTTTACAGACATTGGATATAGGAGAGGATAATGGTAATTGCCTTGTCTCTTGCCTTCCCATGGGTTAAGTAGGAAATCCATCCAGAATAATAACTGTGACAGTTAACATTTATTGTGTGCTTACAGTGAATAGGCATTTAAAAGTGCTTTCTATATTACTTCAGTCGTTTCTCATAGCCAGCCTTTCAAGGAACTGCTATTCTTTTCCCTTTTTCACATATGATCAATTATTTTTTTATTGTTTTCTTTTTTGTTTTGGTTTTCATTGTTGTTATTGTTATAGAATTATAAATAACACAATATTTGCCATTTCACCCTTTTTTCTGGTGTGGAACTTAGTGATAGCAATTACACTTCTCAGGTTGTGCAACCATTATGCTTAACCAATCCAATTTTCCTGTCACCATAAACATAAACCCAGTACTTCCCAGAGAATAATTCCTTCTCTCCCTCCTCCTTCCCACCCCAGGTATCCACCAATAGCCAATGGTCTCTATTTACTTACTCTTCTCTTTTCATATAAGTGAGGTCATACAGTATTTGTCCTTTTGTTACTGACTTATTTCACCCTACGTAAAGTCTTCAGTCCATTCATGTTGTAGTGTGTATCAGAACTTCATTTCTCTTTTTGGCTGAGTAGTTTTTCCATTGTATGTATGTACCACATTCTGTTTATTCATTCGTCTATTGATGGGCACTTCGGTTGTTTCCATTTTTTGCTATTGTGAATAGTGCTACAATGAACATTGGTGTACATGTGTCTGCTTATGTGCTATTTTTAGGTCCTTAGGGTATATACCTAGGAGTATAATTGCTGGGTCATATGGTAGCTCTGGAAACCCTGGTGGCATAGTGGTTAAGAGCTATGGCTGCTAACCAAAAGGTCGGCAGTTCGAATCCCACGAGGTGCTCCTTGGAAACCCTATGGGGTAGCTCTACTCTGTCCTATAGGGTTGCTATGAGTCGGAATCAACTCTACAGCAATTTTTTTTTTTAATGGTAGCTCTATTTTCAGTTTTTTGAGGAGTCACCATAGTGTTTTCTACAACTGTTGTACCATTTCACATTCCCATCAGCAATGGATAAGTGTTCTGATCTCCCCACATCCTAGCCAACATTTGTCATTTTCTTTTTTTTTAATCATTGTCTTCCTAGAAGGGTGAGATGATACCTTGTTGTAGTTTTGATTTGCATCTCTGTAATGGCTAATGATGATGAGCATCTTTTCATGTGTTTGTTGGCCACTTGGATATCCCCTTTGGTGAAGTGTCTGTTCATGTCCTTTTTCCATTTTTTGATTGGGTTATTCGTCTTTCTGTTGTTAAGTTGTAGACATTTTTTATATGCATTTTAGATATTAGACCCTTATTGGATATATCATTCTTAAAGATTTTTTTTCCCAGTCTATAGGTTGTCTTTTTACTCTTTTGATAAAGTCTTTTGATGAGCATTTAAGTTTTTAATTTTTATGAGATCCCATTTGTTATTTTGTCTTCTGCTGCTCCTGTATTCATTCCTATGTTTGATAATCTATCATTAAAAAAAAAAAAAAACCCGCAGCTTCACCCCTATATTTTCTTTCAGTTACATATGATGAATTCTGAGGCACAGAGAAGTTACAAAATTTGCCGAAGCTAACGGCGTGTAGGTGATAGAACAACAATTTGAACTCAAGTAGTCTGACTCTGGAGCCTGGTGGCACAGTGATTAAGAGCTCAGCTGCTAACCAAAAGGTCAGCAGTTCAAATCCACCAGTCACTCCTTGGAAACCCTATGGGGCAGTTCTACTCTGTCCTGTAGGGTCGCTATGAGTTGGAGTCGACTTGATGGCAACAGGTTTGACCTGGTTTTATGGATAGTATGACTCTAGAGCCTGTGCCTTCAACCACTGATTATACCACCTTCTAGTGGAGAATTTTTCAGCTAAAACCTGAAGATTCCACTGCTATCGGTCACCACTCTTACTGATGTATTTCATAACACAAGAAATAATCGTGTAAGATTCATGGAGTTACTCCTTCAAATTAGGTTGTAGATTATGGGCTCTGCAATGGGCTCAAACATACCTACTATTGTAAGGACGGTGCAGAACTGGGCAACGTTTTGTTCTACTATACATAGGGTAGCTATGAGTCAGAGCAAACTGAGTCAGAGCGGACTTGACAACAACAATGCACGCACTAAATGGCTTTGGATGGGATATGGTATTTGCTACGCTTGCCCCATGGTTGGAGAATTGAAATCAGTTCATTCAGATTATTGCCTATTTTTCTTTTCATTTTTCCTACGGGAAGCAGTTAGTAGGGGCACTGCAGCCAGATTTCCAGGGTTCAAATTCAAGTCCTGTTATTGCATGAATTTGAGCAAGTTATTAAATCTCTCTGCCTCAGTAGTTCTTATCAGTAAAATGAGGACTTTTAGCAGTATCCTAGCTCATAAGAAAAAAATAGGACAGTGAAAGGAATAAAAATGAGTTAATATCTGTAAAACGTAATGTCTGACACATGATAATCATTCAAAAGACAGTAGCTTCTGTTGGTGGTGTTGTTATTGTTAGTATTATTTTACAATATTTAAAATATCAAATATCCTGTTGTGAACTAATTTTGTTCTTTGGAGTATGTCTTGGTTAACTTATTTTTTTGGCAGAATAGTTTTTCAGTATTGGCATAGTTATTTGGGATTGGTCAAATTATTATAAAGAGATGGGTCATTTTGATCCTTTTTGTAAATGAAAGGTCAATCATTAATGTGGTGGCCCTCAGGAAGATATGTCCACATGCTCCTTCCCAAAACCTGTGAGTATTACCTTATATGATAAACCTGTTGTTATGGAGTTGGTTCCAACTCATAGCGACCCTATAGGACAGAGTGCAACTGCCTCATAGGATTTCCAAGGTTGTAATCTTTACAGGAGGAGCCCTGGTGGTGCAGTGGTTAAGTGCTCAGCTGCTAACCAAAAGGTTGGCAATTCGAACCCACCAACCGCTCCACAGGAGAAAGATCTATCTGATTCTGCAAAGATTTAAAGTCTTGGAAACCCTATAGAACAGTTTTACTCTGTCCTGTAGAGTTGGTATGAGTTAGAATTGGCTCAGCGGCAATGGTTTAGATTATTTTTGGAGCCTTTACGGAGCCTTTAGATTGCCACATCTTTCTCCTGAGGAGTGGCTTATGGGTTTGAACAGCTGGCTTTTTGACAAGCAACCAAGTGCTTAAACACTCCACCACCAGTGCTCCTGCCTTACATAGTAAAAATAGTGAATATTAACTTATATGGAAAAAGATGTGATTAAGTTAAGGATTTTGAGAGGAGGAGCTTAACCTGGATTACCAGGTTGGGTCCTAAATCCAATGACAAGTGGGCTTAGAAGAGGGAGATGGAGATATGATAGACACACATAAAAGAGGAAAACACAATGTGACCATAGAGGTAGACATTGGAGTGATGCAGCCATAAGCCAAAGAATGCTGGCTGCCACTAGAAGCTGGAAGAGGCATTCTCCCATAGAGCCTTAGGAGGCAGTGCAGCCCTGACAATCCCTTAATTTAGGTTTTTAGTCAGAAGGTGATAGAATAAATTTCTGTTGTTCAAAGCCACATAGTGTGTGGTAATTTGATATAGCAAACTTAAGAAACTGATATAGTCAGCTTCCTTTTATCTGTGTAACCTGAACATGATCTAACAGTGATTGAGAACATAACAAAAGCTCTTCTGGGAAGTCCACTCCAAATATTTGGATCACCTTTTTGTTAATGGAATAAGTATTTGATTTATGAAGTTACTCAGTTTAAAAAAAGACTCTACTAAGTTGGACACTGTACTCAGCCCTGGGGATAGAAAGATAAAACAAAGGGAATGATACAGAGATAGATAAACAAACAAGATATATAGTTATAAAAAAAATATAGAAACCATAAAAGAGACATGCTAAAAATATCCTCAGGCATTAAGAGAAAAGGGTGGTTTATGGAGAAGATGGTATTTGAAATGAGTTTTAAAGCCTAAATGAGAATTCCCTAGATGGCAAGAAGAATGAAGAGATGCTAAACAGAGAAAAGCATTTGAAAATGTAGAATGACTTAAAAGAACTTGTCATGTTTAAGAAATGTATTGAGATACAAAATGGCAGGATATGAGCATAGAAAAATCTTTCTAAACCAGAAACCTCAGAATGATTCCTGAACCTTCAGTCTCCCAAGCTAATCACTTGGTCTTGTGGATTCAGCAATCTGTGTATCTCTCATTCTCCTAGCCTCTTTATTCTCAATTGCCATTACCTAGTTTTGGTCCCTGTCAATTCTTTTCCGGACTATTTTCATAGCTTTCTGTATTAATTATGATTGCAATCAGTAGCCAACAACTAAAATGGCTTCAATAAACAGAGTTCCTATTTATTACACAACAGAATGTCTAAAGGTAAGTGACTGCTTCCGTTGGGTCTATGACAGTTGGCCTGATATCTCTGCCATTCTTTGGATGTTTCCATTTGGTTGCTAACTGGCTGCTGCAGCTCAAGCCATCACATCCACATCCATCCCATTCTATCATTCAAGAAACCCAAAGTGTTCCCAGACACCCCCACAGACTTCTGCTCAAATCTCATTAGTATCAGAGACAGTAAGAAAGTGAGTATTTCACTTGGCATAATGTCACTGCAAAAAAATAAAAAATAAATAAGGTTCAGCTGGTTAGAAAGGGGGATAAGCTGGACATTGGGAAGACAACCAACAGTGTCTGCCACTTCTTATACTTAGTGGTCTTGTCACCAGTTGCGCCCCCAACTCATGCTCCACTCCACTGGTCTAATCTGCTCCCTAATAGGCTGATCTTATAAGTCTTCATATTGTGTTATAATTATTTTTCACATCAGTTGTGCCCCCTACACACTGATTTTTTTTTTTTTTTAAGGACAAAATCCCTACTGTAGTCATCTTCCTGTTGGATAAAAAAAAATATGGATCTATTTAGCGCATGTTCTTTAACATCTCCTTCTGTAACTAGGATTACATAATTAGGATTAAATAAGAGATATAAAGTATTCACTGGGAGGAGATGTTGGCTCATAGTAAGTGTGTAATAAATGTCATTGTTGCTGTTGTCACGTTTCACTGGATTAAGCATCAGGGATAAAAAGGAGCAGCAAGACTTAGTGCTTCCCTCCAGGTGCGTCTTTGATCTAATTGTTATCCCAGGTGTTTGCAAAGGTTGTTACCACATCTGTGCAGGTGTGATAATTATCTTATAAGGGCATATTACTCTTACCCTATTAAAGAGGTGTTCTCCTTCTGTTGCTCCTGTAGCAATATACGTTTTTGACCTCTGTGGGTAAACGCCTTGGCTCTGCTGGCTCTGTTGCTCTCAGGCAGCCTTTTTGGTAGTCTTCTGTGGTGCTCCCCAAAGCTACCCTCTCTTGGCCATTTGTCCCTCTTGCTCTTCTTTTCTGCCCTCTATTTTCTTTTCTTCTAAAGGTTTCAGACCTTTTAGTCTTCAAATAAAGCCTAGGCTTAGCGTTGATACCCACATCTCCCTTTGCTGTGTCTCTGGTCACTCTGCCCACTTGGCTGTTGGAGTGGATACTGTGGGGCTTCACCAAGATCTGCTCTTGGGGGTCAACACATCCATCTTAGAGCCACTGGCAATATCTGTTGCTGATGACTCTCAACTGCAACCCCCCAGAAATTTTGCCCTTGGCTGCAGGAAACGGCCTCATTCAAGATTGCATCTCCTTCCAGGAGTAGCCTGCAACCAGTGATTGTTTGATGCAGAGATACAAAGACCTTGCCAACTTGATTCAAAATGGGAAACTCTGAAGGGTCTTGTCATTCCAGCTTCACGATTCTGGGGAGCTCAGCTGAGGCTTGGTTGCAACTGCATCTGCATTGTAGGTCAAGTTCTTTCTCTACTTTGCTCATGCTTTACAAGTGTATCTCCTTAGAGTTCTCAGTAAAACTTCTACATAGAAATCTCCATTCAGACTCTGACAGTCATAAAAACCAACACAAATGTCTATATCTATTCGGAAGACTTTTTAACGTTGCCCCTCCATTCCTATCACACCCACATATATACCTCCATACATACACATATCTCAGTGTACTTCACAACAAATAGGAGGCATCCATAAAGTCTCAAACACAGGCCACCTACATTTGCCTTCATCTCAGAAAATCAACTTAAATCTCTTTACCAGATATGCATATAGAATAAAACCAATTTGTTAACCATTCTGATATATAAAATAGAATTTGGTGCAAGAATTAAAAGTAGCCATATGAGGACAAAGTATGACAGATGTTTGCTGGGTATGTTTATTTGCCCCTACCATGATCCACCATTTGTTAAGAATTAGCATAATGGGCAATAAAAGATTAACTTCACGATAACTCTTTGGGAGCTACCAGATAAAGGAGGAGGAAGCAATAAAACATGAACATTTTAAACCCACTCCTGTCATAACAGTGTGCTGTGGACTGGAGGAAGCTCTGCTCTAGTGCCTATACTGTAAAAACTATTTGATTTCATCCAGCCTTAGAATATGTTAGTTTTTCAAAATGATTGTCAAAATTCTGTACATTTACCTAAAAGAGTGAATGTGTTAGTTTACATCATTCCATCACACCCAGAGATAGAGTAGGCTTAGCCAAGGGTGTATTTGAGGCTGAGTTGTAGCACCAGTGGAAGACATACAATAATACTTTTGTTGACAGTTGTTTGAAGAATTGCTCTGCTTACCTAAGTTTTCTCTTTTCTCTCTTTTTTTCTTTCTCAACAAATAAGCACTTACTTTGTTCAGTGCTAGGGCTACAAATCTATTCTCCACATCTGACTGAGACCCTATTTAAGCAGAGGGTACTATGTCTGGGGCTGAAAGGAGTGTTTGGTTTTTTCACAAACAGCCCAACTGATAGTCTCAGAGCCTGAAAGAGAAAAATAAACACATAATTCTTTCATCTTGTATCGGAAACTCTTCAACAACTAGACAGTAGTAGTAAACCAAAACCAAGCCAAACCCACTGTTGTTGAGTTGATTCTGACTCATAGCAACCCCAAGGTCTTTCTTCTTTCCTGGAAATTTCCAAGACTGTAAATCTCTATAGAAGCTGACTGCAACATCTTTCTCCATTGGAGCTGCTGGTAGTTTCAAACCACTGACCTTTTGGTTAGCAATTGCTTTCTCACTGCACTGCCAGGCATCAGTGGTTATTAAGATAGTAGTAAAGAAAACAGTAATACATTGATGTTTCTAGTACTCTCCCTATGTATTCATAAGCATGAGACCCAATATTTAGCCTGACTTTGTATAGTTTGTAATTCATTTCAATAAATATGTATTGAAAAGTTTGCTACAGATGGTATTGGGCTAAGTGTTAAGGATACACAAATGTAACTTCTAGCTGAATTCTAATTTTCTGCAAGTGAGAAAGCTTATTCCAGTGTTCGTATCAAATGAAAAATGCCGACTAATGCCATAGAGCCAGGGAAATCTTTCAGAATCAGAGGTACCAAGTGTCTGATTGTCTGGTCTTGGGATGATGCTGAAAGTGGAAAGGTTGCTTGAAATTCTGTATAAACAGCCACTTCTTGGTGTTGTTGTTAGGTGCTGTTGAGTCCACTCTGACTCGCAGCAACTCTATGCACGCCAGAACGAAATACTGGCCAGTCCTGTGCCATGCTCACAATTGTTGTTATGCTTAAGCCCATTGTTGCAACCACTGTGGCATTCCATCTTATTGGGGGTCTTCCTCTTTTCCACTGACCCTATACTCTACCAAGCATGATGTCCTTGTCCAGGGACTGATCCCTCCAGATAACATGTCCAAAGTATATAAGACACAGTCTCGCCATCCTTGCCTCTAAGGAGCATTCTTCCAAGACAGATTTGTTCATCCTTTTGACGGTCCATGGTACATTTCCTATTCTTTAACTTTTAAAAGTTAAATTTAACTTTTTAGTAAATTAAAAGAGCCACTAGATCCTGATTATCTCCCCATTTGAGCAGGTAGGAGATTGTCTCTCCTCCACCCTAGCAGAATACAAGCTCCCAGGGCCTTAGCCAGGTGAACTGTGGACTCTTGAACACCCAGCACAGTCATGGGGTAAGGGCTGGCTGAGGGAAATTTGCCTTATTGAAAACTACATTTCCCAGCCTCCATCACAGCTAGAAGTGACCTGTTAAAACCCATTGCAGAGTCCAGCTGGACTCATAGCAACCCTATAGGACAGAGTAGAACTGCCCCAAGGGGTTTCTAAGTAGCAGTTGGTGGATTCGAACTGCCAACCTTTTGGTTAACAGCCAAACTCCTAACCAGTATGCCACCAGGGCTCCAGAAGTGACCAAGAGGAAGTAAATAAAAGCTATTGCATGGAACTTCTCTTATAGGGATACTATGAGTCAGAATCAACTCCACAGCTATGGTTTTTTTGTTTGTTTGTTTTAGGACATGCCTCTTTATTCCCTTTACTCCTTCTTTCCTGGAAATTAAATGTGGTGGCTTGGGGATGAAAGCCATTTACTAAGGAAGGGAGAGCAGAAAACAGAAGGATCCAGAGCTACAACACCTATCCTGAACCTCTTCCTACATATATCATGTTACCTGAGATGAAAAACAAATTCCAATATCTTGTTTGAGCAATTATTTTGGGGGGTTATTATAATCTTAATTTATCAGAATTTCTCAATTGTAAAATTTGAGAGAAAATTCTAATGTTTGAGAGTGCCCCAATCAACCAGCTGGTCTCTGCTCTGTCACTGTATATGAATCCCTTTGTTTGGTGTAACTTGCTCACATACAGAGCTTCCATTCAGCTCTTTGGTAACTAGTTCTTAGGTTTGAATAATTGGTAATAGGAAAGTCTATAACCTGAAGGACAGAGGCAACAAACAAAACAAAATGGGAGAAGGGATTCAGAGGAAACAAAAATAATTCAGGAAGAACAGATTTAAAAACTGTGATTCCTATTTTCAGGGCAACAAGTTTATTGCCTCTATGAAACAAAAGCAGAATACCATTGGTTTGGAGAACCAAAAGGAGCCTTTTTAAATTTTAAAATTTATAACTCAGAAATTGAAAACTATATCAATTAAAAAACTGGACCATAAGTCCATGAGATTTTTGAAAAGAATAAGACTGGAAATAGAGAAAAGCTAAACAAATGAGCTGAGGCACTCAGCTATTTATCTACTTACTGGGAATTCTGGAAGGTGATAAAATGCAAGTGGGCTAATTATTAAAGTAAAACTATAAGAATGTTTCCTGAACCTAAAGGGATTGAGACTCCAGTTGGAAATGACTCATGTGGAACCCAGCACAATTAAAGAAAAACAACTCACACTAAGACATGTTGCCGTGACATTGCGAACACCCAGAACAATGAGAAAACCCTACCAGTGTTACAAGTGGAAGAGCAGGGCACCCACAAATGACTGGAAACTTGAATGGCATCAGACTTAACAGCAACCTCATTGAACAGTAGACTACAATGCAGCAATGCGTTTAAATTTTGATGGAAAAATATTTCCAATCTGGAATTCTACATTGATCCAAACTCTCAAATCAAGTGTAAGGCTAATAGAGTAAAGACACATGTTGACATGAAAGTACTAAAAAATATTTTCTTCCTATGTAGTTTTTTTGTTTTTTCTTTCTTTTCATTTTTGGAAGAGAGAGTATTTTACCCAAGCAAGCAGAAGCTAGGAATAACGTGAGAGAAAAATGGAGATAATAGTAGTGACTGGAAGTCCCCAAATAAAAACTGGACAGAACTAGAGGGAAATGAACTTCAACAGAGCGAGATGATAGGCTAACATAAGGAGGCTATCCCAAGTAAAAAAAAAAAAATAAATGAAATGTCCACACCATCTTATGGAACCAAATCTAAACAAGTCAGGTACTATATTATAAAATTTGAGACTTTTCAAAGAATATTTTCTCAACAGAAATTGATAATTTTATTAGGAAAAAAAATAGTGGCCTAAAAAATTGGCTTAATTTCCATAGACTTTTTTTTAAGAACCATGACTGACATTCTCAAAACTAGAATTGTCAATAATTAGACTTCATTTTTCAGTTCATAATTTCAGACTACAGTTACTAACTTATTTATCGTGCATTCTTGATTCAGCTGGTACAACTAACTTCCCTGGGTGGCTTAAATGGTTTGAGAGTGGCTATTAATGAATGGGGCACTGGTGGCACAGTGGTTAAGAACTCTGCTGCTAACCAAAATGCTGTGGCAGTTAGAATCCACCAGCTGCTCCTTTGAAACCCTGTGGAGCAGTTCTGCTCTTTCCTGTAGGGTCGCTATGAGTCAGAATCAACTGGACGGCAACGAGTTTACTAACCAGAAAGTCGGCAATTGAAACTCAACCAGAGACACCTTGAAAGAAAGGCCTTACAATCTACTTCAGAAAGATCACAGCCATTGAAAATTCTATGGAGCAGTTCTACACTGCATACATGGGGTCACCATGAGTTGAAACCTACTTGATGGCAACAGTTATGGTATAACCAGAAAAAATAAACACGTGGTCAATACTATCTTCCAAGAACCTCCTCTTGTCAATTGTCAAAAAAAAAAAAAAAAAAGTTTAGTTTAGTTTGATCCTGTATTCATTTTTTTATTGCTGAACATTATGGAGCTGAGTCAACTGAGTTTTTTTTCTTTTTTACCCTTTATTTAAAAATTGCAGTGTTTGAATATTTGAAATTTTCTTAAATAAATATAAAAGCCACTCTTAGTTAATAAGAACAATTTTGAAGAATACTTGGCCCCAGGAGTAATTACTATGACTGTGCTAATAGACCCGAATTTCACCTGAGAATAAGTGAATCCATGTAGAGGGCTGAAAACAAACTCAGGAAGTTATCTAGTTCAGCTGTTCTAAGAAGGACTCACTGTTCCAGGAAGATGGCCCTTTATTATTTTATTCTGTTTTCTAAGTCTCTCATTAGAAAGAGTCTACTCAATTTCTTAATAATACTATTTCTGGATCAAATTGCTTATGCTACAATATACACTTTTAAAAATTCATTTATTCTTATTCTCTCTACTTAGGAAATAATACAGTCCGTTCCTAAAACATATGTTTCTGTTAAAGAAATTTGCTTATGGCTTTTAGGAAAATCAGGCTATTTTAAAGAGGAAGTTGGATTCATTCAATTTGTGATTTTCCCAGCACAGTGATGTTTTTGAAGTTATCAGGGACAAACTCTTTCAGTTAGGAGAAATATTATCAATATATGAAGACTTAAAGAAAAATTTTTTTTAAAAAACCCTTAAATTCTGTAAAAGAGTCTTACTAGGTAGCTGCTTTCTTAGAAATGCTTTCTTACAACATTTAGCTATTTGGTGAAATTAAGAGTGTAGATGAAAGATCCCCCAAAACGTTTTCTCTTGTGGTTTAAAAATTTAAAAAGTGGTTGATTAAGACGTCCATACACTAAATCAGATTTTTTTTTTAAAAAAACTTTGATAAAACTGGTCTCTATGGAAAATAAGGACTTCTTTGATCCTCATCTCTGAGGTGGACTCATGAGCCTAGGGTAAAGGCTGCCAAGAGTGGGATCATGAAGCTGGGTGCCACTGCCAATGGCGATTTAACAGTGCTCAAAGCTCTATTAGGATTAAGATCTTTTTTTTTTTTTTAGTAGGTTACAAAAAAAGCGTACATTTTGTGTGGTCTGCCTCTAATCCTGTTTTTCTAATAAGCCCTGTTTGTATACCTTTTTGCAGAAATCCAGGCTTTCTTGGAACAGATAAATTGTACTATAGCAGAATCTAGAATGTACCATTTTTAAGGATTGTTTGCTGCTTTATATAAATTAGTGAAACAAAATAGGACAAAGAACTCCCATATAGATTCTTCACCCAGTTTCCCCAAAAGGTAACATTTTATGATATTTGCTTTATCATTCTCTTTGTCCCGACTTTTAAGGGTAAATTGCAGACAAGATATCTCTTTACTCTTAAATCTTTCAGTGTATATTTCCTTAAGAAAAAAAAAAAAGACATCCTCTTAAATAACTACAGTACAATTACTAAAACCAGGAAATCAACTTCGATACAATCAAATTTTTTTTTCTGGGTTACAATCAAATTATCTTATTAAAATTTCAGCTCTTTTTTTTTTCAGAATCATGGTTAACTCAATTCTGATTGATAAAAGTAAAAAGTCCCCAGAAATAAAAATAGCTTCTCAATACAAAATGGTATTGCATCTAAAAAAAATAAGTAATGAAATGGTAATGCTGCTACCCCCAATGAAATTATGACCATTAACTTAATAGCATAAGAAATGTACCATAGCTCAGATATCTTTGCACACTTTCAGAACCAAAGTCCTGGAAAACCTATGGCTTATTAAAAAAAAAAAAAAGGAATAAATACTGATACTCAATGACTTTTCACAATTTTATTTAGTCCAGTATTTTTCAAGCTATGGGCTTAGCTCATTTAGTAGGTCGTGACCAATGTTTTTAAAAAGTGAAATAAAAACAAATGAAAAATATCACAAAGTATCATATGTAATTAATATAAATACTGATATGTAAAAAATGTTAGGGTGTGTGTGTGCATATACACATGTATGTATGTGTCTCCTTTGGTATACTGTGTGGAAACGTAAATTAGCTTCTTTAATATGACACAATCAGGAAAGTTTGAAAGCCTCTGGTTTAATCAGTGTTAATTTCAAACTTATTTTTCCCTCAGTTAGTTATTGCCTACAAATAACAAATGCATTTTTTTCCATTAATCTTTTTTTTTTTCTCCTGACCATACGAGATATTTCTGAGGCCTTTTTCAGCTTTCTGCCACCACACATACCCCACTCTAACTTAGAAATGGTGTTTTTTGCTTGTTTTGTTTTGTTTTGTTTAAGCTTTCTCTTTAATATTGAAGCAGTTTCAGCTAGCATACCAAGTAGTTGTTTCTTTTAGCTATTAGAGTCTCTCTTGCCTGCATCTGTAATGATCCCAAGTCTTTTCCTACTTGATAAAATTCGCCTAAACAAAATATCGATTTGTCTCATTTGCTCACCATTGTATATTGAGTTCCTAGCCAATAGTATGGGTTCTGTAAGAATTTGTTAAATAAATAAATGCATGTTCTCAGAACTTATGAACAAGACTGATCTTGTCTACTGGTATACAATGACCATCTTAAAATATCCCACATTAGCAAATTGTATAATCTCATCGTTCCCCTGATATTGTACAACTTAAGGGGTAAGGAAGATAGGAGATCTCTTCTCTATTAGGATTATAATAGGGCTGGCTGCAAATTAAATCCAATCAGCAAAGATACATGTTACAACCTGGATGAACCTTGAAAACAGTGTGCTGAGTGAAGCATCAGACACCAAACAACAAATATTCTATGATTCCACCCATACAAAATATCTAGGATAGGCAAATGAACAGAGACAAATGTTGATTAGTGGTTACCAGGTGCTGTGGGGAGGAGAGAATGGAGAGTTATTGCTTAAACCGGGGCCACTGAGTTTCTGTTTGGGGTGATGAAAAACTATTGGAAATGGATAGTGCTGATGAATGCCTAACATGGTAAATGGAATTAATGGTGAATGTAATTATCATACACTTAAAAAGGGTTAAAATGGAAAGTTTTATTATACATATTTTATGACAATAATTTTTTTTTTTAATCTGTCTAGCAGAAGTGTTTTCTTTGGCCCATTCATGTTTGTTCATTTCCTACATTTAGGTATTAGAAATTTTCACATTAAAAGCTTAGCTTGTCTTCAAAAAGCCTAAGGCCTGGCAACACCGTCTGGCTGAATCTGGATGGTGGCTGATTCATGTAGGTGGGTCCCGTGTGTGTAACTATTTTGTTTCCATTTGTCTCCCCTACTAGACTATGAGTTCCCAGCAATCATCTCATCTCATGTTTATTAGTCAGGGCTTAAGATATCTGTGTAAGTTAAATGTATGAATTATGAATGGGCCAGGGTGATTCAGTTTCATTTTGAAAATGACATTACATAACTATAAGGTTCAGTTCTCTGTCCTTTTTCATTTCATTTGGAGTCCATCCCACACTTATCTAAACTCATGGTTCCAGCTACCGTCTCTGCCAGTAAAGCTAAATCCCTAACCCTGGACTTTCTTGTGGCTACTAATCAGATAACTAACTGTCTCTCAAATATTTCACACTCGATGTGTCAAAAGCTTAATGTGTTATCTAGCCAGAACATACTTTCCAATGGACTGCCCCCCCCACCCCCCATTTCTTAATGCTACCACCATCCTCCCATGCATACAACAGCCCAGGCTCACCAACTGTAAACGCCTTTCTCCCCAACCAGCTACATTCTGTGAGTTACCAGTTCTAGTAATTCAGTCTTCAAAATAGCTAATATCTCTTCTTGTTTCTCTTTTCCCTGCCTCTACACGGGTGTTAACCAAAAGGTTGGCAGTTTGAATCTACCGGCCACTCCTTGGAAACCCTATGGGGCAGTTCTACTCTGTCCTATAGGGTCACTGTGGGTCAGAATCGACTTGATAGCATAGGGTTTGGTTTTTGTTTTGGGCTCATGGTCAAGTTTTATCACCTTGTTAGGCACGTAATTGCTCTCCTCACCTCAGGCCTCTTGACCTTGCAATATAAGATTATTTATAACATCAACAAATATCTAACGCCCACCACTGCCTTAGGAGTTAGAGATACAGCACTGAACAACAGTGAGATTCTCTATCCCCATGGAACTCGGACCCAATGAGGAATACAGGCAAACAAAAAAATAAATACATAATAATATAATTTCAGGTAGTGACCAATTATATGAAAAAAGTAGAATAAGAGGGTAACAAATGACAGATTTGAGAGGTGTAACTCTTTCTTTTTTTTGGAAACCCTGGTGATGTAGTAGTTAAGTGCTACAGCTGCAAAATCCGCCAGGCACTCCTTGGAAACTTTATGGGGCAGTTCTACTCTGTCCTACAGGGTCGCTATGAGTCGGAATCGACTCGAGGGCACAGGGTTTGGGTTTTTGGTTTGGTTTAACTCTTTTTTTTAATTAATAAGCTCAACTCTTTCAAGGTTTACATGTATATGCACTTAAAGGAAATTTATTGCCTACAGTTTCCCAGATTAAATGTCCTGAAACATTTACCTTCAGGTCATTTCTCTATTTAAACATATTCCACAATTATTCATTTATAAAATATATGGGATAAAGTCCAGCATACTTAGTTTAGAACGGGGCTTACAACAGGTTGGTTCCAGTTGGAATCCCTGCTGAGAATTTGCATTTCTAACAAGTTCCCAGGCAATGCTAAGACTGCTGGTTAGGGACCAGTTCTGCGGACCACTAGTACAGTGGTAGTTTTATTATACATAAGAATCACCTGGGGATCTTATTAAAACATAGATTCTGATTCAGTATTTCTGGGGTGGAAATGCAAATTATCAGCAGGCGTTCAAACTGGAGCAAACAGATTTAGAGTTGCTTAATCTGGCCCCAACTACTCTTTCTTGCTTTTTAGTTTATGAACACAAAACTCTAACAATATTGCTTAACTTCCCGTCCTTTATGCTTGCCCATTAGATTGGCCTATTGTAATTTTACATCTGTCTGGAGCACACCTACTTTTCATGGTATAGTGCAAAAGCCATCTCTTTGGAGAATTTTTTCTTCACCACCATAATCTCTCTACCTTAGACCATCCAGTAGGACACAGAATTTGTTGTTTATGTGGCTGTCAAGTCAGCTCGGACTCGTGGCGACCCTATGTACAATAGAATGAAATAGTGCCCAGTCCTGGACATTGTTCATGCTGGTTGGTAAGTTGGAGTCCATTGTCTTGGTTATTGCATCATTCCTTCTCACAGAGGGTTTCCGTTATTTTCTTTGGCCCTCTACTTTACCAAACATGATGTCCCTTTTAGTGATTGCTCTTTCCTGATGACACGCCCAAAGTAAGGAAGTCAAAGTCTTGCCATCCTCTCTTCTAATGAATATTCTGGTTGTATTACGTCTAAGAATGATTTGTTTGTTCTTTTGGCAGTCCATAGTTGCCTTAGTCATCTAGTGCTGCTATAACAGAAATTACCACAAGCGGATGGCTTTAACAAAGAAAAATTTATTTTCTCACAGTCCAGTAGGCTAGAAGTCCAAATTTAGGGTGTCAGCTCCAGGAGGAAGGCTTTCTCTCTCTCTGTTAGCTCTGGAGGAAGGTCTTTCTCCTCAATCTTCCCCTGGACTAGGAGCTTCTCCGCGCAGAGACCCTGGGTCCAAAAGATGCAATCTACTCAGGGCACTGCTTTCTTGGAGGTATGAGGTCCCCACTCTCTGCTAGTTTCCCTTTCCTTTTATCTCTTATGAGATAAAAGGTTGTACAGGCCACACCCCAGAGAAACTCTCTTTACATTAGATCAGGGATGTGACCTTAGCAAGGTGTTACAATCCCAACCTAATTCCCTTTAACATAAAATTACAATCACAAAATGGAGGACAACCACACAATACTGGGGATCATGGCCTAACCAAGCTGGCACATATATTTTGGTGACACAATTCAATCCATGACAATGATATATTTGATAATGTTCACCAACATGGAAGTTCATATGCATCAGTTCTTTTACCCTCCTTTTATATTGTCAAGCTTTCACATGCGTATGAGACAATTGAAAAGACCATGGCCTGGGTCAGGCGCACCTTAGTCATCAAAGCAGCATCTTTGCTTTTTAAAACTTTAGGGAGTTCTTCTGCAACAAAGGAAACCCTGGTGGCCTAGTGGTTGAGCGCTACAGCTGCTAAGCAGAGGGTCAGCAGTCTGAATCCGCCAGGTGCTCCTTGGGAACTGTATGGGGCGGTTCTACTCTGTCCTATAGGGTCACTATGAGTCGGAATCGACTCGTCGGCTCTGTGTTTGGTTTTGGTTTGGTTTGCAGCAAATTGGCAATGTCTGTGGACATAGAATCTACCACTTTGTAATTAGCTGTCTCCTTGTGATTGTATTTTATCTTCCAAGATAGATGGCTGTTTTAGGAGAGCAGCTGTCTTATATTACTTTGCGTTCATCTCATCGACTTGACGGCAGTGGGTTTGGTTGGTTTATTCATCTCATAACCTTACAGAATGCCTTGCATACAAACGTGTCTGTTGAATAAGTGTTGACTGGCCAATTGATTATATGCATTGATCAAAAATCAGCTTTTACGGACATGTAACTCAAATCATCTGCCCCTTCCTCTTGGTGGCATGATAGTTATACCTGATGTAGAATTATCTCTTGAATTGTCTACATATTTATTTTATTTCCCCCGTTGAAAGCTGTGTGTCACTGTAATCCAAATAGATTTTATAGCCATTATTTTTTCTCCAGGATGAAATGTTTTTCTTAATACGATATCAGCTTCCTACACTTGCCACAAGGGGGCGCAGCAGTTCTTTCCCAGGAACCAGAATGACTCCACAGCTTTATTCTCCTACAGGTGCCACCTCAGTGTTTTGCTCTCCCCATACTTGTTCTCATGATGTTTTTCTATCTATGCTTGGTTTTTTCTGCATGTGTTTCACACAACTAAAGGAAAATTCCCTCTTTGCCTTAAATAGAAAATTTTAGTTTGCCAGATTCCATTCCCTAACCACTAAACTGAGAGTTTAATTTGTACCGAGATTCGTAATTCCCTGTTTGTAAAGATGTGAGTATCTAAAATGGCACCAGCACATTCTGCAAAATATCTATTGTTGGCAATAGCAATTAAAGTTGAAGCCAGAAATGATCATTCAATGAAAATCTGACATGCGCAATAGGTAACAAAATTATTTTTGCCCCCTGGTTTGCCTACACTACTGAGTGTTCCCAGTTATTTAATATTTGCCAAGTAGAAGGAAAAAAAAAAAAAACGCTTGACTGAAACTTGAACTTCTAAAACTCTACACATCTAAACTTCTAGAGATAGAAGGAATATTAGAAATAATCTAGACCAAAATCTTCCACTTTAGAAATAAGGACATTAAAATCAAAAAAGAGATCATATGACTAGCTGAGCTAGTTCAAGGGCTCATTCTGGTCTAATGCTCTTTCCATTGCCTCTGTGGTGAACTTAATACAAAGTCAAAGCCAGAGTTTAAACAGAGCGCTACGAAGGCCATTGAACTGGTTAAAAAAACAATGGCACCCATTATTTTCCCACTGGAAATATAGTCAGTTAGTATACTAACTAGTGTAACAATCAGAGCTCAAAATTCAGCCCACATGGTAGCTTCATACTGAATTATGACTAACAAATAAAGGATTTGTTTTGCAGGAGTGATTTAAAAATTTCTCATGAGATACTTTCTAGTGCACAGAACTACATTAAATCCAGGCAACTGATTCTACTGTTCACCATAGTGAACATCTTAGAGAGATAAAGGCATCTAGAGTTTATTACTTACTGCTCATAAAGTTTAGGTTCAGAGCTTTTCACTTTCTATCAGTACTTCGCGGATGATTCTAATTATGCATATGGAGTTGAGACTATGCGGATTCTTGACGCAGCCCATGAGAATGGCTAAGCCTTTTTACCGAGTTAGTTCCCTTGAAGACACAGCCTTCGGGAGGGTTGGACCAGGTCCCCAGAAACTACTTCTAGGCAGCTCTCTATAGATTTCTTATTGTTGTTGTTGTGTGCTGTCAAGCTGATTTCAACTCATAGTGATCCTCATGACAGAGTAGAACCGCTCCATAAGGTTTTTCTAGGCTGTACTCTTTAAGGTCTGAGTCAGAAGTCAACCAGATTGCACTTATCAACAACAACCACAAATCTTTACTGGAGCAGATCACCAGGTCTTTCTCCTTGGGAGCTGTGGATTGGGTTCAAGCTGCCAATCTTTCACTTAAGAGTACCAAGATCTTGTCATAGTGCCATGTAGTCCTGGCTTTCAGAAGCTTCTTCCTTCCACGAAAGAATGGCTGCATAGGAAAAGTGTCCACACAAAGGCTATCTATGCCTAGTTCTGAGTCTGGAATAGGCAGGCAGATTTTGGCCAGCATGTAAAAGATTTTCAACAGTGAATAGTTCTGTTTATCATTTTTCATTCTGTCCTAGTTGAAAAGTCATACTATGTTATGCAGTTAGATAAACAAATAAAATTCTTTACTTATTAAAAAACTCATGGCATTCTTGGGCCTGTGCTCAATGTTATAATCACAGATAAGAATTTGAAAGCACAACGGCCCTCAATAATCTCTTCCAAATACATAATTTTCAAAACATTTCTTCAGTAGTCTTGCCTATATGTTATCAACTGAGAAGACAAACAACTGAATTTTGGAAAAGAGCCAATCAACCAACATCAATTATTGGCTATTGCCATCTTCCCTGGGTGTGACATGTGAAACCAAGTTTAAGGTGAAGCCTAAGACTCATGATAAGGAAGGGTCTGCATCCTGTGTGTGGAGTTTGAGGTTTCATATTAATGCTAGATGGTTCAGTGATACAGGAGTTGCATAAGCTTGCATTGGCAAGTAGAAACAGAAAACAACTCATTCATCCAAATCACTTGGGGATAAACAAAGGGCAAGTTATGGAGGTTTCTGGAAGGCTCTGTTCAGTACTTGTTTCTGGGGGAAGAATTTTGATCATATCTGAGACTATGAAAAGGCAGGGATTGGCCACCAGGTCAAAGCTGAGCAGAAACAAAATATTAAGCCATTGAATTGACATATAACTTCTTGATTGGGGGTGTGGGGTTGAATTTGAAATAACTTTGTAAACTTCAAAGGACTCCATGTGTAAGAAGAATTTATATTAATACCATTAATATTTATAATAAAAAAAATTTTTTAATAGAATTACATAAAATAACCCATACATGTGGAATATCAGCATGTGCGTAGTTACCTACAAGAGAGCACATCGGAAAGGTGGGCCCTGAGGAAGAAACACTCAGAAATTAAAAGAGTATAAAATGAGACCTCAGGAATGTAGAAATAGGGGTTCCCTAGACCTCAGCTATTATCTGCTTTTCCCTGTCAGTGGCCAATGAAAACCCCATGGATCACAGCAGTCCAATTCACAGTCTATCATGGGAATGACGGGACCAGGGCAGCATTTTCTTCTCTTTCTTGTAAATGGGGTTGCGATGAGTTGAGGGTCAACTTAGCAGCAGGTAACCAGTTTCTTATCACATTTATCCCATATATTCACCGCTTTTCTTGATTTCTGTAACTTTCTGTTAGCAAATACACTCACCTTGAATTTCACAGAAAAAAAACAGAATCACCAGGGATGACTACCCAGCCTGCCTACCAGCAAACAGATCTGAAACTGGAAACATTTAGCATCACTGGGTGAGAAATCCCCTCTATCCACTGTTAATGCTTCTACCATGTTACAGATGCCACACCTTTCCACCTTCTCAGCGGACTTTTTTTTTTATCAATAATCTTCTCTCTCTGTCTGTGCATGTGTGTGTATGTCTGTGTGTATACACCTTCAACTTTCTCCCCTCTCTATTAGCTCTTTTACTTCAACAAACAACAGGATCAAATCTCTCCTATTAAAAAGAAATGCCTCTCAAAATCTATATCCCTTACTAAACCCAAAAAACCTGTTGCCTTGGAGTCAATTCCAACCCATACTCATAACCCACTGCCGTCGAGTTGATTCCGACTCATAGCAACCCATACTCATAGTGTCCCTGTAGGACAGAATAGAAATCCTCCATAGGGTTTCCAAGGCTGAAAATCTTTATGGAAGCCAACTTACACATCTCTCTTCCGCAAAGCAGGTTGTAGGTTCAAACTACTGACATTTCAGTCAGCAGTTGAGCAGTTAACCGCAGCGCCACCAGGACTCCTTATATCCATACTACCTACTCCATATTTAGGAAATAAGAAGTAGAGATGTCTTGTCCCCTCAACCAAAAATTTCTTGACGGGTTTACCAAAATACACTGCTTTTCCTGTCTAAACTCAAATTCACTCGCCAGCCCACTATGATTTTTCTTCTCCAATTATATTCAGGGGACTTCTTTCACCCAGATCATCAACTAGTTGAGATCTCAATCGAAGTTTGTGTTGTAGGTTGCATAGAAAATGTACCTAAACTTAGCCGATTAAAGCTACAACAAAAAATTTATCTCCGTCTTGATTTTTGTTTGTCAGGAAGTTAGACAGGACACAGTGAAGGTGGCTTGTCTCTGATCCACAGTGTCTGGGATCTCACTTGAAGGCTGGGGCTCATGTTGATGATGGTTGTCAGCTAAGACTTCAGCTGGGACTGTTGACTGAACAAGTTGTTTCTTCAAGTGACCCAGGCTTCCTCACAACATGGTGACCTGGTACCAAAGGCAAGCATCCTGAGAGACAGAGCCAGGTTGAAGCTGTATCCTTTTCATGACCTGGCCTCTGAAGTCATATAACATCCCTTCTGCCATCCTCCCATTGGTCAGGCAGTCACAAATTCCCTTCAGATTCATTTATATCACTCTACTTCCTATATGTTTCATCTCTTTTACAACAGAACATTGAAGAGCTAGGTGAGATCAAAATTTTAGAAAACCTTATATATTTTTTCTCATAGAAATGCTGCAACGCCCTTTTGAAAAGATGATAATTGAATCTTAACTTGCCATTATTACTAGTCTGTACCTATCATAAATGCAGTCGCAGACCTATTTATGTTTGCTTTCTAGTTAATGCTCCAGAGTAGTGAATTGCCTATTGTCTTAGTCATCTGGTGCTGCTGTAACAGAAATACCACAAATGGATGGCTTTAACAAAGAGAAGTTTATTTCCTCACAGTAGGCTAAAAGTCCAAATTCAGGACATCAGCTCCAGGGGAAGACTTCCTCTCTCTCTGTTGGCTGTGGAGGAAGGTCCTTGTCCTCAATCTCCCCCTAGTCAAGGAGCTTCCCAGACACTGGGACCGTTAGTCCAAAGAACGTGCTCTACTCCTGGTGCGGCTTTCTTGGTGGCATGAAGTCCCCAACTCTCTGCTGGTTTCCCTTTCCTTTTTATCTCTTAAGAGATAAAAGGTGGTGAAGGCCACACCCCAGGGAAACTCCCTTTACATTGGATCAGAGATGTGACCTTAGTAAAGGTTTTACAACCTGCCCGCCCTGATCTTCTTTAACATAAAATTACAATCATGAAAGGGAGGACAACCACACAATACTGGGAATCATGGCTCAGCCAAATTGATACACATATTTTTGGGGGACATAATTCAATCCATGACATATATGCTTACACTGATGTATGAAGGGGTCTTTCCTTTTCCACAGTTCTAGAAGGAATATTTTGTAGTTCCCTAAATCTGGAATCATGTGAACTCACTTATGTTTATGCCCCATACCCTTAATAATGATAGATCTCTACTGTATTCCTTCTCAACCTGTATCTTTGCCCAATGTAAGTTTACTTATGATGTCCATCTATTTCAATTCTGAAAATCTGAAATATTTTGAGTATTTTTGTAGTTCTTCTCAGGATCTTTCCATTTTCTTTTGGTAGAAAGTCCCTAGAATGCCACCAAATATATTCCAAGAATTTTTATTAATCTTATGGACTATGGCTGCATATTTTCTTTAAAACCTAATATATGTTGTCTGGATACTTCTTCCCTCAAAGAATTAAAGAGTATCAATTTTAAAGCAAAATTCAATATTCAACCTTTCTAATGAATGAAAGTTCCACTACCTAAGACGGGAATGAAGGAATTAAAGAACAAGTAAAATTCCATGAAAGCAGAACGCTAAAAGCAAAACAAAACTCTGAAATAGTATACCTACACGGGAGATCAAATTTAGTAGTTCAAGATAGTAAATCTGAAGGTCAAGTTACAAAATTTATTGGTGCTTTGATGTTTGACATAGATGACAATGATAAATAAAAATTTCCTAATATAAAAAATCATGTTGGCACATTCCAGCTGAATTACATAAACCAGAGGTCTTGGTAGTTTTAAAAGCAGTGTGAGTCTTGGCAGAGATGGGATAAAAGGAAGAGACATAAACCAAGGCAAAGATCTAAAGCAATTTAAACAGTTAAAATGGAACAAATAAGAGAAAATGTATTCATTCTTAGAATATCGGTAGCAAATGATCTATAGCCCAATAACATCTGTTTTTCTCCCGTCCCCTACATACACCACCGCCCCCCCCCGGCCCTGCTCCCCTCTTGGCTCCAAATTCAGCTGGACTAGGTAATGACCAAGGGCAGGAAACATCACCACTTGTTTACCCAGAACCTAGAGCAACACCTTAAAACTCCTTCATGAGCCACAAACATTTGTGGAATGGATGGATGAATGCTGGGGCACTGAATATTGATGAACAAATGTGAGAGAAGTAAAAAGAAAAAAAGAAGGGTCTCCGTCATTTTGTGCTTCTAAATGCTCCATCTGGTTTAGCTCTCTGTCTAGAAGAGAGAGCCAAATTCTGGGTATCTACTGTTACCTATAAGGAGCCCCGGTGGCAAAATGGTTAAGCACTCAGCTGCTAATTGAAAGGTTGGCAGTTCAAACCCACCCAATGGCTCCATGGAAGAAAGATCTGATGATCTCCTTCTGTAAAGATTACAGCTAAGAAAACCCTGTGGGGCAGCTGCACTCTGTCATGTGTGTTTGCGATGAGTCAGAGTCAAGTAGATGATACCCAACAACAACACCATTAGCTATATCGACAAGATAATTTATTTTCATTTTATTTTTCTTCAGAAATCAAATTATTCTCTGAGTTTTGTTGTTGTTAAGGGCCGTCGAGTGGGCTCCAACTCATAGCGACACTATGTATCACAGAATGAAACATCGCCCAGTTCTGCACCATCCTCACAATCGCTGCTGTGCTTGACCCATTGTTGTAGCCACTGTGTCAATCTGTCTCATTGAGGGTCTTCCTCTCTTCTGCTCTCCCTCTACTTTACCAGGCATGATGTCCTTCTCCAGGGATTGGCCCCTCCTGATAACACGTCCAAAGCAAGCAAAACGAAGTTTCCCTATCTTTGCTTCAAGGAGCATTCCGGCTGTACTTCCTCCAAGACAGATTTGTTCTTTCTTCTGGCAGTCCATGGCATATTTGGTATCCTTCGCCAACACCACAATCCAAATGCATCAATTCTTCTTCTGTCTTCCTTTTTCATTGTTCAGCTTTCACGTGCATATGAGGTGATTGATAATACTGTGGCTTGGGTCAGGCCTACCTTAGTTATCAAAGTGACAAACTGAGAGACAGTTGGTAGATTCTCTGAGTTTATGGGTGGGGGGAGGAAGGGAAGGTGACTTGAACTTACTGTGTACACAGATCATTGAGAGAAGGCAAGATAATATTCTAGAAATAGCTTCTGGCTGGAAGTCAGAAATCCTGGAGTCCCAGACGTACCTTGCACAAAATATTCAATGTAACTTTCGTTAAGTTGTTCAGCTCAAAGATGCTTAACTAATATAAAGATTTCCAAAGCAAAACATAAATAAATAAATAAAAGCCAAGTTTATTGAAATAAAGATACATTATGCTCTCAAACCTACCAGGGCAATCAATTAAAAATATATATATATATAATTATATATTTTTTATTAGGAATGGTTAAAAAAAAAAGAGAGAGAGCACTTTTTCTAAGTATACCGTTCTTCTGAAGGTAAAATCTATTACAGTGTTTAATTATGGAATATTGTTTTGCTAGTTAAATTTTACTAGACCAAAAAAAAAAGATATCACAATCACTGAGGCATGAACTCAGATGTCCTTTGAAGACAAGTAATACTAAGGACAGAAGAACACAGTGTGGCTGCCTTATCGGCCACTTGAATGAGGCCAAGTCTTGAGTTCTGGGATTGTTTTGTTTTGTTAGCAAAACACTACTTTCTACCTCAAAAAAAAAATAGTGTGGACAAAGGCTTATTAAAAAAGATCAGCTGATTTACTTAACATTGAATTTCTCATTACAAAATATTTTGGATAGTAAGGCGTGAATTAATCAGATGCCCTAATATCAGATTTCCTTTTTAAAATATGCAAAAGGTCTTTATGATGAAAACACAATGCACAATGTATTGTGGGTTTAAGCTAAGAAAAAAGCTTTAAAAAAGGATTAAAGATGATTATGTTATGTTATATTATTATTCCTCTGAAGAACATTGCAGTTTTTGTTTTACCAGGAAACTTGCTTGATTAGATTCAAATTGAGAACTCTGTGTAGCCTATGGCTAGGGGCTCATGTTAGAGCTCAGTCAGCCCCATATTTGTGCAGTGCAGGGATCAGCCAGAGACCTGGACAGAGTTTTTAGAATTTGTGGTTCTTCTTTTCTAGCCTTCCTTCATCACTCTTCAGTGACCCTGGTTGCTCGGGTCTCCTTTCCCTTATTCCTCGGGCCAGGAAGATATCATGTTTTTTGTTGGGGTTTTACTTGGCCATACCACCATTTCTGCAACAGAAGGTGCATGAAAAAATGATGGGGAAGTCACCCCATATTGATCACTTCCTCCGGGTTGCAACTCCCCTCGAAAGCTTGCCTGGTTGTGTCCATTCTCCAGAGTCCTTTAGTAGCTGCTGTTTTCTAATTTGTCCAGAGTTTACAGCTGTCATGTTCGGGAGGTTCCTTTGTTAACAGATTACTTTCCCATACCGGAAGCAGAACTCCATTTCTGTTTGCCTGTTTTTTAGGCATTTGGGGATGGGCTGTGAGGGCTGAGAGAGGGTTCATGAACTTCTGTTGGCCTATGTCAGGTAAGTTTATATGAGGCAATTCTCTAACCTTCCTGGAGTCCATGGTTATATGTACTCTTTTCAGATCCAGAGTCCCAAACTCACTAATTAGTGTGTTTTAGCAAAGACCTCCGGCCCATTTTTTCACAGAACATGTGCAGAAGAGGTCAAGTGTGGAGGGGAGAGGGCTGTAGTGCAAGACGACCAACCCATCCAGATTCTTGAATATTTTCCATCAATATAAATACACTGTCAAATGGCATAAGACCCACTACATTTTCTGGAATCTATCTTTTTCATCTTTTTTTCTTACCTGATTCCATGTATGCTTAAATATGTCAAAGTAAATTAGATAACATGACATCTTAAATATAAATACTTCAACGCTCACCTTAAAATAACGTTTTCAACATACAAAAATGTTTTTTTACATCTAACAAAATTAATACCAATTCCTTTTATTATCTAATACCCAGTTCATAATCAAATATCCTTGATATTTCAAAAAAAAAAAAAAACAGCTTCTACAACTTCACTGTCCAAACCAGGACACTATGCAGACCACACGTTGCATTTTTATTAATCTATATTATTCTCTTCTTATGGCAGTGACCTAAAGACATGTCCTGTAAAACATTCCAGACTCTAGATTTGTCTAATTACTTCCTGGTGGTTCTGTTTAACTTGTTGTTCTAATTCCTGTATTTCTTGTAAGCAGGAAGTTGGATCTAAAGACTTGATAGATATAAATAAATCATTTTGGGCCTAGAGAACAACATAGGCAATGTTGTGTATTTCATATATTAGCACATCAAGAGCTACATAATATTAAAGCCATCCCTTATTGTTAATGCAAAGATTGGTGATGAAGATGTAGAGTGTTCTCTGCATTGTATAATTATACTCTCTCCCTAAAGACCCACGTGTGATCTACATAGTCTTGCTTTGGAACTGGGGAAGGTCCACTTTTCTTCAACCATATACTTAATGATTTCAACACCAAATTTTTACCATTCCAGAATTGACAATTTTATTTAGAATTGTAAAAGAATATCTTTCTAATTCTCTTATTATTTCTGCATTACTAACTGGCAACCTTTTGTCCAATATTTTTTCCTCAACAACTGGGGCCAATGGGTTATGCTGAATTTCTGTTCATACCCTAAAAGATAGTCTAAATACCTATTTATTTTTCTTAAATTGCCAATGTCAAAGTAAATAATCTGTTCAATAGTTATCTCAAATAGTTTAAGATGAGTTTTTTTGTTTGTTAGTTTTTTTTGGTGAGGGGGCTTTTTTTCTTTCTTGAGAATCATTATGAATTCCTGGAATTTCACAGATTCAAGGTACTTTAATTCACTTTGGTGATCAAACAGTCATAACTTTGGCCAGAGGGAAACTTTCAAACAGGTCTCATGTGTTCTTGAAATGACGTCA
Organism: Elephas maximus indicus; assembly: GCF_024166365.1. NCBI lineage: Eukaryota > Metazoa > Chordata > Mammalia > Proboscidea > Elephantidae > Elephas > Elephas maximus. The sequence continues at coordinate 89,070,973 of NC_064827.1, read as the reverse complement.
TTAAACATAATGTCCTTTACTATAGGGCCTCTCCCCGCCCACCAACATCCCTGTATCTCGTCATTATCTCTCCATCTCTTTCTCTCCATAATCAGAGCCTGCAACAGTGTATTTAATATATTTTATGATTCTTCCTAGTAGTGTCTCTCTCATTTTACGCACTTAGTAAATAGTGATTACCAACGAATTTGAAACCATGGAAAGTGTGTTCTTATTTGAAGTATAAACTACAGATGATGATAATGATGATGATAGCCAATGCTGTGGAACGTTTCTGTGTATCAAGCACTCTTCTAAGCCCTACACCTTATTTACTCATCTTCATCCTCACAATAATCCTATAATAGGTACCACTAACATTTTTTCATTTTACAGATGAGGAAACCGAGTCACAGAGTGATTAAGTAACTTGCCCAAAATCATGGTGCTAAGGAAGTTTTGTTGGTATTAATTTAGAAGCTATGAAGGTGATAATCATATTCAATATGAGAGATATGTGTAAAATGATAAAAATATATGTAAAATAATGTCATCCTAAAAGAGGTGAATATCATCTTAATATAGTTTTAGATTTTTTCTGTTGTGCCTTATATGTAACTTTTATCTTTTTTATTGTATTTTAAGCTTTTTTGAAAGCAGGCATTTTTAAAGTCCCCATAGAGCCTAGAAGAGCACTAAATTAATAGCAACAAAAATAAAACTGGTTTTCAAATTGATTCCCATTCATAGGGACCCCATGTGTTTCTGAGTAGAACTCTGCTCCATAGAGTTTCCAGTGGCTGTAACCTTTTGAAAGTAGATTGCCAGACCTTTCTTCTGAGGTACTTCTGGGTGGATTTGAACTGCCAACCTTTCAGTTAGTAGCTGAGCACTTAACCATTTGTACCACCCAGGGACTCCTAGTAACAAGAATAGTAGCATATATTTACATAGCACTTACTATATTCCAAAGGAACCCTAATGGCACAGTGGTTAAGTGCTCAACTGCTAATCAAAAGGTCAGCTGTTCAAACCCTCCAGCTAGTCCATGGGAGAAAACACCAAGCGCTCTGCTTCCATAAAGATTAAACAAAACCAAAACCATCGCCGTCGAGTCAATTCCAACTCATAGCAACCCTATCAAACAGAGTAGAACTGCCCCATAAGGTTTCCAGGACTGTAATCTTCACTGAAGCAGACTGCCACATTTTTCTCCTGTGGGTTCAAACCACAAACCTTTCAGTTAGCAGCTGAGTGCTTAACCACTGTACCACCAGGGCCTAGGAAAAGCTATGGGACAGCTCTACTCTGTCCTATAGGGTCACTATGAGTTGGAATCAACTCAATGGCAGCAGATACTATATTTCAGAAATTTTTCTTAGTGATTTAAATATATTAACTAATTTAATTCTTACAACAACCTATGAGGTGAGTACTTTGGTTATTCCCATTTTATACATGAATAAACTAAAACACAAAGAGATTCAATAACTTTCCTAAGGTCCCACAGCTTATAAATGGCAAATCAGAATTTGAACTTAATCTAGTCCCGAATCAGTGCTTTTAACCATTATACTATGCTACTCACTGAGATTGATTCAGGACTCTGAAATATGTTCATATTAGATATAGTCATATTAGTGGATAACATGATTATATAATATGACTCTAGGCGTGACTTCTCTATATGACTATCAGCCTAAGACTAATTTATACTTTTAGATAAACCGAATAAGAATCATACCGTATAAATTAGGAAGTACATTTGTAACAACATATAATTCTCAGAGCCTATAACTTCTCCTAGGAGCCCTGATAGCTCAATGGTTAAGTGCTCAGCTGCTAACCAAAAGGTTGGTAGTCCAAACCCACTCAGCAGCTCCACGGGAGAAAAGCCACACTGGGTGCCTATAAGTTGGAATCAACTAGATGGCACCTAACAACAACATAATTTCTCTTTAGATACCATTGATCGTTTAACTAAGGTCAAATTTTAATCATCTTTGAGGGTCACAGCCGTACTTTGCACTTATTTAATATCATTTTTTAAACATTTTCCTCTAGATACAACGTATACTGGGTATTAGCCAACATAAAGTAAATTTTGGAACATTAATATTTTAAAACATAGCTGCCAAATAAACTTCCTAAACCAGAAATGTCTGTTTTACCAAAAGCAAGATGATGACTCTTCTCCAAATTGTTTTTTTAAACCAATATAAATTTATTCTGTACAGAGCATTAATTCCATATTTCAAAAGAAAAAAATAATAGATGCTTAAGCACAGTTTTAGTCAAGTCAAAACTTGGAATTCTGCCCATATTCTTGACTATGACTATATCACAGAACAAAAATAATATCTTCCAAAGAAAAAGACACAAATGTTTAAAAACAATAGCTACAAAGGCAAACTACTGTCCAACCGGGTATGTGCCTGCAGCACAAGGAGCTTTCTTTAGATCTCTTTTGAACATGGGTCCATTCATTCATAAAAATACGTAATAGTCACCAAAATACACACCTCATCGGTTAAGACACTGAATTCTTACAAGTAATCTATCAGTACGGCATTGGACTCATGCATGGAGATGAACCATTGTTTCTCAAACTTAGAAAAATAAAGTTTCTTATACAAAGGAATTAATATATATAGTTCCTGCTTAAACTATGCAAAAATCAGAGTTTGAAATGAAGGGAATAATCATTTATTTGAGGGGAGTAGCAATTTAAAATAGTAAACATATCTTCTAAATGACCTGAAAGCCATAACCCTTACAATTTCAAGTTTAGTAGCCGTTTCTAAATTAAATAACAGTTACGGCACTTCAGTAATATAAATAATAAATTCATACGACCTCTATTGAAATGTTTCTATAAAATTCAAAATATTATATCAAGTCAAGTTCTCCAACAGCATACCAAAGAATCATACCATTTCTATAAGTTGATATACCAATAACACTAACAATACCAGGCTAGCAAAATTCATCTAACATGTAACCAATGTACACATCCATGTTTATAATAATCAGCCCGAATAACATAATGGGTCCACATAGAAAACAATTCTAGATATCCTACCTAATAAGAAAAGAAAAAGAAAAATTAGAGAGACTTACCTTCTCAAAGACCAAAGACCAAAAGTGTTTTCTACATTTGATTAAATTATTTTGGTAGACAACAGAGCTCCCCTACTAGGTCTAAATCTAATCTTAATTTTCCAGGCCAACAATTAACAGATCCTGTGATCTTCACTGCAAAACAGAGAAGTTAAATACATTTAAAATAAAAAGATTATAACCAGTGTGTAGATGTGAATATCACTTCCCATGCTAGGCATCTCATTCTTGCCAGGGTCCTATGTTAGGGTAAAGAAAGATTTTCTTCTGGGTCATTTATCTCCACTGATCCTCCTTCTTAACAGTGTAGGAAATCAAGCCTTAAATCTCCTTGGCTTGAAAATAAACGTAGGTCTTCATAAGTAAGGGAGAAGCCCACCTAACAATTTTGAATCATTGCCTTATAATTTCCCAAAAGGTCCACTTTGTTTTGATGCATTAAATGAGGACGGACAAGCCCTTATCTTCAACAAACTTCTTTTCAAAGCAGTCTTTGAAAAAAATAAAATAAAAAGAACAAACTACAGGTGGAACGAATGATTCAGTGGGAGAGAAAAGAGAGATTTGAATTCAAATGGAACAGTTCCAGCAACAAGAATACAGGCACACTTCCTCATCCTTTTCTTGCTCTTCAGCCTGAAATGGTGATCCGGATGCTACATCTACTTGTCAGTTAGTTGACTGAAGCCATGGACTCCTGTCCTCTGAATAAGGGCATGGGCTCCTAGTCTCTGCATATTGAAGTGATCCTCTTATTTCATTGTGAGCACCTTCATAGGCTGGAACAGCATACATCTTATCTCCCTGACTAAACCTGATTTGGGGGCCAGTGAGTTGAGGTACAAGGGTTTGCACTGCAGAAGAAAGATGAAACCGCCTGAAGACAATTTCATCATCACTGGGAACTTTTTTGGGCTCCCTACAAGACTCCTCCTGAAATAGCTGATGGTGGCACACTTGCTTTGGGGACACACTCTTTGTGGCCAAATTTTTATGGTCCTTGATTGTGAGATCTTGGATTAGCAATGTTGCTTGGCAACGCAAGAGGTTCCCCAGACTTTCTCGTTTTGACTTACCCAAATTCAAAATGGAAACTTTCAAAAAGAGCACAGATGGTTTTAAGATTTCACATTTTATAGTTTAGGGAAAAAATATATATGACAAGTTTATTCCACTTGCACATGAAATTCTAAGATTTTGTGCAAAGGAATTTCATTTATATTTATATATTAAATATCCCTGTCATTTCATTCAGTCTCCATTCCAGCTGTTCTCATCATGACCCCCACACTCAAAAAATCTCTCCCAATACACATTTTTAGTAAGTTCTGTTTTGGAAAAGGAAAAGGAAGAAAACAGGGAGATTACGTCTGAACTGACATTCAAGGAATTGTTTTTCTGCGTGTAGCTACTTTAGAAAGGACTTATATACAGAGTAAATATTTCTAAGATTCAGACACAGTGTAATGAGAATAGAGTGGACATTCCTTAAAAGTTAGCAATTCAATGAATGCTTGCAAAGAATTGCCCACAAAGATATTCCTCATATTTTTTTTCTTAAATAGAAATCACTTAAAACATTCAAAAGTCAGAGAATGTTTAATAATATAACATCAGTAGATCTATGTGATAGAATCCTATGGAACCTTGACCTTGATTCTGTGGACTATTTTAATGACAAGTAAAGATGTTAACAGTGTATTAGATTATTAAGTATAAAAACATTTTAAATTGCATGTAGAATATGACCCCATTTTTTGCAAATATAAAGATGTGTGTGCGTGTGTGTAATAAGGACAGTGTTGTTGTTAGGTGCCGCCGAGTTGGTGCCAACTCATAGCAACCCTATGTACAACAGAACGAAATATTGCCCAACCCTATCCCATTCTCACAATCATTGCTATGTTTAAGCCCATTGTTCCAGTGCTGTGTCAATCTATCTTGTTAAGGGTCTTCCTTTTTTTCGCTGACCCTCTACTTTACCAAGCGTGATGTCCTCTCCAGGGATTGACTCCTCCTGATAACATGTCCAAAGTACATGAGACGAAGTCTCACCATTCTTGCTTCTAAGGTGCGTTCTGGCTGTACTTCTGCCGAGACAGACCTGTTCGTTCTTTTGGCAGCCCACAGTGTATTCAATACTCTTCGCCGACCCCATGATTCAAAGGGGTCAATTCTTCTTCGGTCTTCCTTATTCATTGTCCAGCTTTCACATGCATATGAGGTGCTTGAAAATATCATGGCTTGGGTCAGGTCCTCAAAGTGACATCTTTGATTTTTTAACACTTTAAAGAGGTATTTTGCAGCAGATTTACTCAATGCAATATGTTGTTTGATTTCTTGACTGCAGCTTCCGTGGACGTTGATTGTGGATGCAAGTAAAATGAAATCCTTGACAAGCTGTGTATTTTCTAGGGGAGAGCAAAGAATAGTTGCATCATCTTTCTAGGCAAAAGCGTAAATTCGTTGCTTTCTAGAAGTTTAAATATGTGTAGAGGGGTGTGTACAGATGCTGAGTAGTGAAAGCTTTGGAGCATGCCAGTTTTTAAGCTCTTTTCTCTTGATTTCAAACTCTCCATTCTATACTCTGCTGAGACTCTGCAATTGACATTTCCCCTCTGTTAGATTATTTCTTGCTAGTTTCTGCCAGCAGGCAGCAATAGAGAAATAGAAGGCTCCACCCTGTTGTTTTGCTGTGCCTTCAGCATCTCTCTAGCAATAGCCCATTACCCCGGCAGCAGCAGTAGGTTCCAGTTCTTAGCTTCTTCCAGCACTCACTGAGCCCTCTCAGAGATAACTGAGCAATACAAGCTGTCTGCTCTCCTCAGCTATCTAGATCCCAGTCCAGCGAGTCCCTCTTTCTAGCTTCTACATTCTGATGTTGTTGTTATCTGCTGTTTAGTTGGCTCCAACTCATGCCATCCCTGTATACAACAGAACAAAATGTTGGCCTGTCCTGCACCATCTGCATGATCATTGGTATGTTCAAGTCCATTGTTGTGTCCACTGTGTATATTGAGTGCCCTCATCATTCAGTACTATATCAGACAGTGCTCTGTTGTGATCCATAAAGGTTTTCATTGGCTAATTTTCAGAAGTAGATTGCCAGGCCTTTCTTCCTAGTCTTTCTTCATCTGAAAACTCTGCTGAAACCTGTCCACCAGTGGCATAGCTTCCAGCATGTAGCAACACACAAGTCACCAGAGTACAACAAACTGACAGATGATGGATATTCTAATAAGCCACTCCAACACCTTCCTGTTTTCTACTAGGCCTGTGGGTATAGCTACTTCCTGAACAAACACGCCTTTGTTCCCTCATGTTTCTTTTTATCTTTTTAGTCATTTCCTATATTAAATTTTCCCTGCAAAGATAATTGGTGTGGTTTCTGTGTTCCTGACTGGACTCCAACTGATACAAGTATCACACAGGCCAGGCTCTGTGGTTTATACACATTGTTTAACTTAATGTCACAATGATCCTGTCAAAAGTATACTTTTATCCAGTTTATTATGGCTGAGGAAGGTGAATTTAAGGGAATTTAAATAATTTACCGATGGTCACGAAGGAAACGTGTGTCAAAACCTGGATTTGAAAACAGATCTGATTGACCCAAATATCCATCAACTGACAAATGGATAAACAAAATGGTGTGTCCAAACAATGGAATATTTAACCATAAAAAGAAATGAAGTTCTCCTACATGCTATAAAGTGGATGAGCCTTGAAAACATGCCAAGTGGAAGAAGTCAGACGCAAAAAGCCGCATATCGTATGATTCTACTTGTGTGAGTGTTCAGAATAGGCAATGAAAGTATATTAGTCGTTGTCAGGGCCTGAGATGTGGGGAAAATGGAGAGCGACTGCTTATGAGTATGGGTTTTTTTTTTTTAGAATGATTAAAATGTTCTGAACTTAGTGTGATAGTTACAAAAGTCTGTGAATTTACTAAAAACCACTGAATATTATACTGTAATAGAGTTTTTTTGTTATTGTTTTTAGAATTATTTTAGATGTACAGGAAAAAATGAAGATAGTACAGAGAGTTCCCAAACACTTTATACGGTTTCCCCTAGTATTATAAAGCAAGAAGCAGAAAAATATATACGATATTCCATTTGTACACATGTATGTATGATTCTGTGCACATGGAGAGAGAGGTAGAAAGACATACATCATGTAATTAACTTTCGGCTACGTTGTGGGTTTGTGGGGTATAAAGTGGGGAGGGCATACAGAGCAGAGGCAAAGGAAATGGCAGTTCACAAAACACCTTTATTTATCGAAAAAGGAGCCCCAAAATGTATGATATTGTTCCATTTATGCCATTATATATATAAATGTATGTGAATGCATAAAGATAACGTAAACGAATGTGACCAGGTTGTCACAAGTAGCTATCAGAAACTAGTAGGATATCAGAGATTCATTCTTTGATGTTTTACAAAGATTATGTATTAGGTACATGATCAGAAAAATTGACGAAACTATTTTCAGTGGTAAAAAAAAATAATAATCTGAGCAATATTTGTACTGTTATTTTTTAAAAGCACTGAACTTGAAATACATTTGTTAATTTGTAGATGCAGAAATTATAATACTTTGGAGAATGACTGGGATGGAAACTTACTTTACTACCTGGAAATAAAAGTTTCAAGCTAACGAATAGTGTAAATCCCATATGGCGGAAGGACATGTTTGAGTCATATAATAGACAATGGCTTTGAAATCTCTAAGATCCACCAAGTCAAGGGTGTGGCACAAAAATGAGAATGCTAAAATCTAGTATGTAATTTTTGCTCTCACAGTGTTTTATGTGATCTTAGCCACTCCTTTTTTTCTGGGTCCCGGAAACGACTACAACGCAGGCCTATTAAAACTTTCACTTCATTTATAGGCACCTGTTTTCTTCACAGAAACCCTGGTGGCGTAGTAGTTAAGAGACAGGGCTGCTAGCCAAAAGGTCAGCAGTTCGTACAAGCAGTTCACGGTACAAATATATATGTATTTTTAATGTAATTACTGATATTGTTTTTCATTTTAAGAAGAGACAGCTTATAAAAATGACAGGCTAAATGAATTGCTTGCTAATTTATAAATATTATTTTTAAATGGAGGATACATATAGAAATATATGTGTATGTCGTCTTTAATAATATTAAATAGCATTATATTTAATAATATGGTATATAAATACAAATATCAAATTACATTTTTTTCTATTGGAAAATATCTTTAAAAATTCTCTAAGGGATTTCTTTCCTCTCTTCTCACTCTGCTTTTCTTTTTCCCTTCTCTCATTGTCAGAGTTATAATGTCAATGCAAGTGACATATTAAACAAATTATTTCTAAAAGGTAAAAATAATAACAACAACAAAAAAAAAAAACAAAAAACTAGGGGGGCAGGGATGGATGGAAGGAAGTCAGAAACACATTAGCAAAGTGCGTATTTAACCAAGTCTAGGAGATCAAGCCAGACGGCGCTTGGTAAATACTCTTTGGAGAGGGTAATTCTCAAAGGTTGTGTTTGCTGTTGTGCTTGAAGTTTGCTTTGTGTGTGATCTAAGACACCAGATGACCAGTAATCTCACTTGCCCTTTCTCTTTCTACTCTCTGTGGGTTCTGTATACACCTCCTTCCCCCTCCACTCTTGTCTGCCCCTGGCCATCTCCCAGCTCCCTTGTTCTTCTAAGATGTCTGGGGTGGTTAGGATTCAGCTGGTCACACCTTAGCCTGTCAGGACATGGCGCCTCCCATGGCTGGCATTAGCTCATCGCTTCATTTCACCTCCAAAGGGCCCCATGACAGGTTCGCCTTGTTAGACACAAATCTCAGTGAGCCCAAGGCAGCCAGCAGTCGCCCATTTGGTGACCTGTCATATCTCCTTATGTTTTGGCAGCCTGAGACACACAGTTCTTATTAACCTCAGCAAGGACCATGGCAAAGAGGAGGAATTGCTAGGAAAAAGAGGAAGTCACAATAGGGCTTTTGGATTTAGTCTGCACAAGGTCAGCATTTACAAAGTGCATACGGTTGGGCCCAAATGCACAATATATTTTTTAAAGTTTTAGTTCAGCTAAATTCAAATCCCCAGAAACATTTATTAAGGATATACAATGCTGAGGGGAACAGTATATGGCACCTAAGTTCACAGAGTTTACACTATCACACACTACCTCTTTTGATCTTCATAATAACACTGCAAGACGGATGGGTAAATATTTATAACATTCCATTGCATTCCACCCATTTTTATTCATTCATTTAACAAACTTTTTGGGTGAATCTAGTCTGTATCAAGAACAGCTTTTGGAGTGGAGCTACAAAAAATAAAAACTAATAAAACATGGTTCTTACTCTCCACTGACTAATGGTCTTATGAGAGAGGAATAGAATTAGGCAGATACTACATGTAGGAAGGAGTCCCTAGGTGGTGCAGTGGCTAATGTGCTCGGCTGCTAACGAAGAAGTCGGAGGTTCCAGTCTACCCAGAGTTGCCCTAAAAGAAAGGCATGGCGATCCACTTCTGAAAAATTAGCCTTTGAAAACCCTGTAGAGCCCATTCCTACTCTGACACACATGGGGTTGCCACGAGTCGGAATCCACTCAACGACAGCTGATTACATATAATAAATGCAGTGCCAGAGACAGCAAAGGAGGGCAGAGGAGAAGGTGCCAATAAGGCAGGGTAAGTGAGTACATTCGAGAGCTGGGTGCTCAGAGGAGGTGATGTCTGAGCTGAATCTTGAAGAAGTAAGAGTTTGCTAGGGCCGGGGGCGGGGGGCGGGGGGGCGAAGAGACTCATATATTTTGCCTCTATTTAATACTTCCATAAACCCTCTGAGTTTCTCATTCATGAGTGCCTCTTTTCAAATGTTTCAATTCAGGTTTTAATTTAATAATATGAACCGGGCAAAGCCAATTAGCAAATAACTGGCAGAAATGGGACATATAAACTCATTCTGTCTGACTTATATTTAGTGTTCTTCACATGAAGAAATATTATTTCCTTAGGAGAAGGTAATTCAGTTTTGAAGAAAGCATTGATGGTGGATGGAGAATAAGTGAATTACAAATTGAGATAACTTCAGTGTAATTACCTGCCAGAGAATAAGAACAAGTTTAAGAATTATTTTATCTGAGCTATTATAATTTTCTAACTCCTCAGTACAAAATAGACAAAAAATTCCATTTATCCTTTAAATTAGGCTTATTCTGTAGTAAATGGAAACTCTGGTGGCGTAGTGGTTAAGTGCTACGGCTGCCAACCAAAGGGTCAGCAGTTTGAATCCACCAGGTGCTCCCTGGAAACTCTATGGGGCAGTTCTACTCTGTCCTATAGGGTCACTATGAGTCAGAATCGATGGCACTGGGTTTGGTTTTTTTGTTTTGTAGTAAATATTTTGTTATTTCTGCAAAATATAGATCATAACTCAAAGTTTGCTGTATAAGAATAGAGCTGAATTTAAAGTCAAATTCCACATCGAAGCATCTGTTTTCCAAGAATCATTAGAAAAGTTAAAACCATGCTCCTGTCCGACTAAAGAGACATTTTGAAATTATTTTAATAAGAATTAGAGAAAATGAAGCAGGTAAAAGGATCTAAGTTCATTCCTCTTATAGACATTCAGGGAAAACAGCAGGAAGAACATTACCAAGGGTCACTAATAAAAACTGCACAGTGGAAAATTACTAGACTAGGAATCCCTGCTCTCCCACAGGTTTGCTGTGTGACTCTGGACGCTTCACTTTACTAGGGTGAGACCTTCTGTTCTCTACTGTATAATGGAAATAGTGATCAATGTTCTATTTCAATTTACAAAGTTAAATGATATATGGGAAATAACTTACAACAGAAAACATTGCATAAAGTACAGGAAAATATGTTTGTATTTACTATTACAAATGAAATATTGTTTATTTATTAATAAAGGAGAACGTTTATATTACCAGATATTTGAAAGAGAGTCAATACAGACATTTTAGGAAAACCCAGAGTCTTCCCATGGGTCAACTGTAACAAGTACTGGTTATGTTGTCTGTGACTGATGTTAATTTTTCAGTGTGATTTGTGGGTGAGTAAATGAACTATAGTGAATTATTAGCATTTGAGTATTCTAGTTAGGAATCTACTCCCTCTGGGGAGCGGAACCTTTTTTGTAAGCTACTGGTCAGTGATTAAGGGATATTGTTGTTAGTTGTTGTCCAGTTGGTTCTAACACATGACAACCTCATGCACGACAGAACAAAATATTGCCCATCTTCACAATAATTAGTATATTTGAGTCCATTGTTGCAGCCATTGTGTATTTTGACTGTCTTCCAACCTAGGGGAGTCTCATATTCATAGAGTGGTATATGGACAATATTCAATATTCTCTTGTGATTCACAGGGTATTTGTTGGCTAATCTTAGGAAGTAGCAGCCAGGCCTTTCTTCCTAGTCTGTCTTACCCTGGAAGCTCAACTGAAAACTGTCCACCATAAAAGAACTGCCGTTATTTGAAATACCTGCAAAATAGCTTCCAGCATGATAGCAACATACAAGCCACCACAGTACAATGTATTGAAAGATGGGTGGTGGGACTGAGAGACAGAGAGCTGAAATTTCCCCTGAAGAACTGGTCGTTTGAATGCTTCTGTATCTACTTATATAGACCACTTGTCTGTCTGTTTGTCATGCTGTGGTAGCTTGCATGTTGCTGTGATGCTGGAAGCTATGCCACTGATATTTCAAAGGCCAGAAGGGTCACCTATGATGGGCAGGTTTCAGTGGAGCTTCCGGACTAAGACAGGCTAGGAGGAAGGACCTGGTGATCTACTTCCAAAAAAAGTTAGCCAGTCAGTGAAAACCTTATGGATAGCAGCAGAAACATTGTATGATATAGTGCTGGAAAGTGAGACTCTCATCTTGGAAGGAACTCAAAATACAACTAGAGAGCTGCCACCTCAAAGTAGCCCACACCCATTGCTGTCAAGTCGATTCCAACTCATAGCAACCCCACAGGACAGAGTAGAACTGCCCCACAGGGTTTTCAAGGAGCAGCTGGTGGATTTGAACTCTGGCCTTTTGGTTAGCAGCCATAGCTCTTAACCACTGCGCCACCAGGGCTCCTCCTCAAAGTAGAGGGCACATTAGTGACTTGTAGGAGTAAAGCTTTCAGGACCCTCATTTGCTGGTGTGGTATGACTCAAAATGAGAAGAAACAGCTGCAAACATGCATTAGCATTTGGAATGTGGAATGTAGAAAGTGTGAATCAAGGAAAATGGGAAGTCCTCAAAAATGAAATCAAACACTTGAAGATCAATATCCTAGGCATTAGTGAGCTGAAAGGGACTGGAATTGTCCATTTTGAATCTGACAATCACGTGGTCTACTACGCTGGGAATGACAGATTGAAGAGGGACGGCATCACATTCATCATCAAAAGGAACGTTTCAAGATCTATCCCGAAGTACAACACTGTCAGCGATAGGATAATATCCATACACCTATAAGGAAAATCAGTTAATATGACTATTATTCAAACTTATGCACCAACCACTAATGCCAAAGATGAAAAAATTGAGGATTTTTACCAACTTCTGCAGTGTGAAATTGATTGAACATGCAATTAAGGTGCATTGACAATTACCAATGATAGGAATGTGAAAGTCCGAAACAAAGTTAGAAAATATGGCCTTGACGGTCGAAATGACAGCCGAGATCACATGATGGAATTTTGCAAGACCAATGACTTATTCATCAGAAATACCTTCTTTCAACAAATTAAATGTCAACTATACATGTGGACCTTGCTGGATGGAATACACAGGAATCAAGTCGACTACATCTGTGGAAAGAGATGATAGGGAAGCCCAATATCATCAGTCAGAAGGCCAGTGGCTGACTGTGGAACAGACCATCAGTTGCTCATTTGCAAGTCCAAGTTGTAGATGAAGAAAATTAAAACAAGTCCACAAGAGTCAAAGCATGACTTTGAGTATATCTAGATACCATCTCAAGAGTAGATTTGATGCATTGAGCAGTAATGACCGAAGACCAGAAGAGATGTGGGATGACAAGGACATCATATATGAAGAAAGCAAAAGATCATTTAAAAGAAAGAAAAGGCCAAAATGGATGTCAGAAGAGACTCTGAAACTCGCTCTTGAACATACAATAGCTAAAGCGAAAGGAAGAAATAACGAAGTAAAAGAGATGAAGAGATGATTTCAAAGGGTGGCTGGAAAAGACAAAGTAAAGTATTATAATGAAATGTGCAATGATCTGGAATTAGAAAACCAAAAAGGAAAAAACATACTAGACATTTGTCATGCAGAAAGAACTGAAGAAAATATTCAAGCCTCAAGTTGTAATATTGAAGTATTCTATGGGCAAAAGATTGAGTGACACAAAAAGCATCAAAAGAAAATGTAACAAATACACAGAGTCACTGTACAAAAAATAATTGGTCAATGTTCAACCATTTCAGGAGGTAGCATATGATCAAGAATCGATGGTATTGAAGAAAGAAGTCAAAGCTGTTTTGAAGGCATTGGTGAAAAACAAGTCTCTAGGAATTGACGGGATAACAATTGAGATGTTTCAACATAGGGATGGAATACTGGAAGTGTTCATTCATCTATGCCAAGAAATTTGGAAGACAGCTACCTGGCCAACCGACTGGAAGAGGTCCATATACTTGCCCATTCCAAAGAAAGATGAGCCAAAGCAATTCGGAAATTATCAAACAATATCGTTAGTATCATACGCAATTAGACTAAAATTTCTCAGTATACATCTTTCACATTAATGTCTTTAATGAGATGTTGTAATACTTATTCTTTCTAAATTTTCTATGCTTTAAAAAAAAAAAAAAACTGCTGAAGACGTTGTATTCTTTTATAATCAATGGATTATTCTTCTACTTCTTCCACTCCCACCCTTTTGATTCTCAAGCTAGTGGCAAATGCAGAATCAAGTGTAAAAAAAGGCTTAATGGTATTTTGAAATGTGCTTTCTCCTTTAGGTGCTGAAAGGGTTCCTTTGGAAAGTCAGGAACGTGCATTCCAAATGGCTACAGCCATTGACTGGTTAGCGCTGCTAACTTTGAACATCGGTGAAGAACTGGCTGAATTTGTCCCTGTACATTTATTTCCTTTGCACCCAACATCTCTGAGGTCTAAAATTAGGATTAATTTTTCCATCTTCATGGTGTAGTACCTATCAACTCTCTCATTAGTTTAATTTGAGTTAATTAGAATCTGTAGTTAGTTCGCAATTTGTATTCTAGTAGAACAAGTAGAAAGAAAGGCACAGACACAATTATGTCGTTTCATTGTCAGGGGGAGACAGAAAGCCAGTGGGGCTCCCCTTATTAGGTGAACACCTACCTTACTTCAAAATGTCCCAGTAATACAAATAGCAATGGGAGCCATTTCACATTCCAAATCCCATCACTCCTTTCCTCAACTCCCTTACAATCCGATTAACCCAAAGGTGATGGAAGAAGAGAAAAGTTCCATACATGTCAAAACGACAAGATCCATTACATGAGTCACAGAATGACCAGTGTGTGTGACAGCTGTGGTTGAATGCATGTTTTTACTCTTAAAATAAATTTATTTTTTGTCATCTTTTATTAAAACCCTTTTTCAACTCGATGTGTATGGCATGTGTGCCTGAATAATCTTTTTTATGACCACAACGGTTTGATAAACACGAGAAGGAAATAAATATAAACCTTTTTGGTTTGCTACCCTGAAAGAAAATTTTACATTTGACTAGATTTAGGAAATGAGCTTTTAGTATAAAGGTAAAGCATTACATTCTTGAAAATACAGGTGGCTTAGGCCTGGTCTGAATTTGAACAAACAAATGCACTATTTATAAAAAACTTCAAAAGAAAGGGATAATGTGTAACGTAATTAAATTAATACACTTGGCATTGACTGTGCTCTAGTGAACTATAAGCCTCCAATTCAATGGTTAAACAATAATAATTGTAAAGAATATAATCAATATGAATAATTTATTAATGCTTAGCAAATAGAGGCTTTCTAAACACATAGATGCCAATAATATTCCTTATATATGTAGACAGACCTGGAGACTCACTCCTTAGGAAAATTCTAATGGAAAACCAGTGGGAGCCATTAGAACATGAATAATGTAAAACAAATGAAAAACAGATTTTAAGGTACTAAGATCAGGTGGTCAGAAACAAAATAAATGTCAGCTACTTAGGAGATCTACATTGAATAAGAAACTACTAATACTCCTTCAAAAGGGATATTAAGGAATTATCTGAAAGATATCCTCCTCGGGGCCTCTAGATTCATGAAAGTATTAGCTAAGTGGTTTTTTCCTTTAAATAAAATATATAGCATAAAAACGTTGTTTATTATTAACCTAAAATATATTTTAATTGACCATCCTGCACTTTTGCTTCCCCAAGTTAACTGTTGTGTTCAGAAATATTTTCAAGAGAGACTTTTTCCCCCCATAGGCTTCACTCAGATGAATTCTATAGAAGAAATAATTATAATACATTCATTACATTTTTTCTTGGGGGCACTACATTGGGAGTGCTTTTAAAACACATAAGTTAAATAATGTAACATGATTAATTTTTTTTTTTTTTTTTAACCTGGAAACCAAAATTCCATGATTGCTCACCACAGGAAAGATGTTTAACATTACATGCTATTTGTACAACACCATCTTTGGAGTAAAAAGTGATCAACAAGAAAAAAAACTGAGACTAAGAACATCACTTCGTGTACTGCGTAAGTGAAAATGTTGGCAAAATTCTTTTTTATTTTTATTTTTTGTTGTACTTTAGATAAAGGTTGACAGAGCAAACTAGCTTCTCATTAAAGAATTAATATACATATTGTTTTGTGACATTGGTTGCCAACCCCACAACAAAATTCTTTAGATAACTATGTAATTTGTCACTTTTCATTTGTAAGTTTGGGGACAGGTGTAGCCATCATACTGGGGACAACTTAGTTTGCCCTAGTACCTTCTTTTCAAATGTGATTTAAAATACACATTTAGTAGAAACTGATTACTTTTTGGAAAAAAAAAAAAGTCTGTTATCTGTGTTAAAGTCAACACGGCTAAAGTCCTTGATTAAATTCCCTAGGAGGAAACACATTTTTATTACATGGTCATAGGCAACAAACGACCAGTGTAACATTTAGGAAGGAAAAAACAACAACAGAACAAATAGCAACAACAATAACATACAATGTACAAAACAAGTAAAGCACATCCATGTATACACTCTATGGAATGAGCTTTATGGAGACATTCTTAAATGAATTATAATAGCCACCTTAATATACCACTTACCTGTGTAAGAGACATATGGTTGAGTTGTTTCCTTTTATTGTAATCTATTCTTAGACTATAAACATTACATTTATTTTTAGCCACAATGTTTAAGTCTATGGGCTCCCTTCTTTGCCAGTTTTAATTTTATTTGCAAGGAGCAAATGTGGTGAGTCTGAGTTCTATACCAAACCAAACATATTCAGCTACTAACCAAAAGGTTAATGGCAGAAGTTCACCCAGAGGTGCTGTGGAAAAAAGTCCTGATGATCTACTTGGAGAGAAAAAAAACCAGTCATTAAAAGCCCTATGGAACACAGCTCTACTCCAATACGCATGAGGTCACCATGAGTCAGCATTAAATCCACAGAAACTTTTTTTTTTTAATACCAATCTAAGGAGGAAATTCAATTCCATTTTCTCAGCTGTAAAACGAGCCAATATCTGCTTCACTTATCTCCTAGCATTATTACAACAACACTGATAAGATATGTGTGAAAGTTCGGTGAATAATAAAACTTTTGGCAAATGTAAGGTGATACCAGAATTCTCACTGCATACCACTCAGCAAGATTAATATTCTCTACCTGGATGATTTGGGCAGGAAATAATTTTCTTTCTCAGAATTTTTTTATGGTATAAAAATGGTTGATGCAAACATGCAGAATTAGCTAGCCTATGTGGTGCCTTTGTGCCAACCAGAAAAGGGTGCCCCTTTCTCCAGACAGATGCCAGCCCTTCCCAGGACCAGGGCTTGGCCAGTGGAGTGCGGGCTGGCTCTCAGGCCCCACATGCTCGTTCAGTCAGGGGTCCCTGTGTAACAAGCAGCCTTTGTAACTGTCTACTGCTGGCCTGCAAACGTGCTTTAATATTATACACTCAGGTTTTTACTAAAAAAATTAATCTAATATGGGCTTTGAGCACACGCTAACAACTGAAATAAATAACCTCACAAATAGGGGAAATTTGTGCTGTATGTGTTTGATTAGTTATGGCTATGTGAAACTCTGCTTTTAGGTCGATTTTGATGTAATTGTCAAAAACACATGTAATAATAATTGGCTGCAAATTTCACAAACTGCAAAGATTGATGCATTTTAATTACTATTTTACAGCATAGATCTGCACTTTCCAACTGAAATTATAATGCCAGCCATGTATGCCATCTTAAGTTTTCTTGTAGCCACGTTAAAAATAATAAGAGACAGGCTTTTTTTTTTCTTTTGGTATTTCAATATTGTATTTTATCTAACCCTCTATATCCAAAGTATTATTATTTCAGCATGTAATCAATATTTTTAAAGTTAGATTTTTTTACCTTTTTGTACTTTTTTTAGACCAAATCTGAAATTTCAATTCAGAGGCTAAATTTTCTTCAGAAGCATTTCATCTGGATTTAGAGTTCATAAAATTTAGAGCTGAAAAAGTAGATTCATATACCCAAGTTGTTCCAAATATGCTTCAAATTTTTTAAATAAAATTAAAAAATTAATTTTTGAATCACATTTCAAGTGCCCAGTAGCCTTATGTGGTCAGCGGCTCACTGTATTAGACAGCACAGTTAGATTATATAGCTGCTAAAAATTTTTGAAGATATTTGCTAATCATCAAATGTACTTTTTGATAATTTTTAAGATATTAAAAAAAAAAAAAACACTGCTGTCAAGTTGATTCCGACTTATAGTGACCCTATAGGACAGGGTAGAACTGCTCCATAGGGTTTCCAAGGAGTGCCTGGTGGATTGGAACTGCTGACCTTTTGGTTAGTAGCTGTAGCTCTTAGCCACTACCCCATCAGAGTTTCGTTAAGGTATGGCACCTGAAAATATGACAAGTTTTATCAAAAACGATATCCAGTTAAATAACTAAGTTATTAATCAAATACAGAAAAGTAGCTTTTAACAAAACACCTAAGTTTAAATAGAAGATTTTGTAGAGTAATTGTTGTTAGGTGCCATAGGGTTGGTTCCGACTCATAAAGACCCTATAGCACAAAGTAGAACTGCCTCACAGGATTTCCGAGGAGCGGCTGGTGGATTTGAACTGCTGACCTTTTGGTTAGTAGCTGAGCTCTTAACCGCTACACAATCAGGGCTCCTCGCAGAGTAATGGATGCCTATTTTGTTGAAGTATTAGTTCCCTGTACTAGGTTAGTAACTTATTCTGATGACTGACATTTTTTGAATAAAATGACTTTGATATCTGTAATAGCCACATTCATAATTTTCCATTAAAAAAAAAAATGTTGTCTTAGTAAAAAAAAAAGTTTCTCCTACACATCTTGTAACTCGATTAGCTGTTTATGTTTTTACTGTAAAGGGAAATTTTTGTTCATTTCTAAGAGTGGCATTTCAATGTGGAGAAAAATTTTGGAGAATACAAGCTTGCCGCGTTACATTACTTTTTTTTTTATGTTGAACTTGAAAAATGAAATTATGAGCCTAATTCTGAACATTCACACTCAACTACTCAACTTCCTCGTCCCTGGAATAATACAAGTGTTACAAAGACCTACCAAGGGTTGACAAAATCAACGTTTCTAGCAACTTATACTGAACTGTTTTTTTCTACTTTTATATTCTTCTCATATGTTCTAGAGAATGTTCACCTTCTCTTAAGCTTTATCATTTTGACAGGGAAAAGAAACTTGGGGGTTTGTTCTACTACATTATTGTACACTACCTTAGTCACTGTTATGAATTGAATTGTGTCTCCCAAAAATGTTTATCAATTTGGCTAGGCCATGATTCCCAGTAATGTGTGATTGTCCACCATTTTGTCATCTGATATGATTTTCCTATGTGTTGTAAATCCTATCCCTAGGATGTTAAATGTGGTGAGATTAGCAGCAGTTATGTTAATGAGGCAGGACTCAACCTATGAGATTAGATTGTATATTGAGTCAATCTCTTTTGAGATATAAAAGAGAGAAGGGAGCAGAGAAACAGGGGGGCCTCATACCACCGAGAAAGTAGAGCTAGGAGCACATGCCATTTGGAAGCTGAGAAGCTCCTAGACCAGGGGAAAACTGATGACAAGGACCGTCCCCTGGAGCCAACACAGAGAGGAAGCTGTCTCCTGGAGTGGGCACCCTGAATTCAGACTTCTAGCCTCCTAGACCGAGAGACTAAATTTCTCTTTTTTAAAGCCATCCACTTGTGGTACTTCTGTTATAGAAGGACTAGACAACTAAGCCAGTCACCGTTAAGTAACAAGAGGAAGATCTCTACTTTATTTTCTCTGTAAAAAAAAACCAAACTCATTGCCCTCAGGTTACTTTTGACTCATACGGACCCTACAGGACAGACTAGAGCTGCTCCCATAGGGTTTCCAAGAAGCAGCTGGTGGATTTGAATGCCCACCTTTTGGTTAACAGCCACAGAGCCACCAGGGCACCATTTTCTCCACAGAAAACCAAAATTGAATACTGTAATCTTGTCTCCATGTAAACTGATAAGTATCATTCATATCATTCTTATTCTTGATGTACTTTCATTCAATTGACTTTGGATGTTTGCATTAATTCCATGTTAAAATATATGTTAAATCTGTGCATCTAATTCATAAATTAAATATTTTCATTTTATTTATTGAAATTATCTACACCTCAGATTTTCCTAAAAATATCTTTCAGTAACTTCCTAAATTTCTTATGTTTGACACTTTGATGGGATGAAACAGACTGACTTTTTTTATAGTGGAAATTTTTTGTGTTGTTTTCAAATATACGTATTGACAAAATCAGACAATTCAAGACTTCAATTTACCTACCTGAGACCAGTCAGTGAGAAAGTATCTAATACTCTGAGCCAATTAATAAATAAAATTGCGACTCATCCTTTTCAGTTCGCAAAAATCTGTTCAGCTATATGGCCAACTTTTTTGTCTGGACTTGGCTTGGCTTGAACTTGAATGACTTTTATGGGTAAACAACACGGGCTGGTACTAGATTCACAAATTGTCCTCCCTCCCTGTCACCAGAATTAAGCAGAGTGCTCATGCAATTTCCTTCAGAGAAAGCAGATGTCTTGTTATGTTCCTGTTTACAATGTCCTCTGAATAGGAAGGCATTCTAATATTTATTTCAGCAATGTAATTCATGCCACTATAAATATGCTGAACTCTCTGGTAACCCCATGATGAGGCAGTGAACTGCAGTAACAAAGGAGTGTTCTATGCAGAGAATTTTGGGCAAATAAGAAAAGCATGCAGACTCATCTTTTTAGAAGAAAATAGCTTTTACGAGATAAACTCAATTGCAGGAACTCGTTAATACACCTGACAACTTATTTTAATGTCACTTATAGTAAGTAACATCAGTTAGGACACAGAAAAACATTCTCTCACATACTTTTATTTTAACGGTAATAGCTGTAATGAGATTTGAACTACAAAAAAAAAAAAAAAAGGAGTGCCATCATGATATTCCTTACAAGTTTATTAACATTGAGTCTTCTTCATATTTCGGTGTTCCTCTTAGAAAATATGTGTCTTAACAATGCATAATGCTGTGTTTTGCCAAATAATGTGGATATTTACTCATATGTATCATGAATACATGTTTACCAAACCAAAAAAGACCAAACTCATTGCCATCAAGTTGATTCTGACTCATGGAAACCCTGTAGGACAGAATAGAACTGCCCCGTAGGGTGGATTCTAACTGCCAACCTTTTGGTTAGCAGCTGAGCTCTTAACCATTGTGCCACCAGCGCTCTGAATACATGTTTACTCGTGTTTAAATTTAAACATATTCTACTTAAAGCACATTAATACTTCATACCCTTTATTTTAATAATACATTCAACCTTGTTCGCTAAACTCAAAGCTGCTAAAATTTGTCACTCTGTATGTAAAGATAGACCTTCATATTCCTCCCAGCAGGATAACTGCAGGTCAGCATCGCCCCTTTACCTTTATGTATACTTTCAGATTTTTGAACCCCAGGATACGGTACGGACAAAAGAAGAGATGGAGAGCTAGAGAATGTACTTGAAGTTCTCTGGCACACTCTTTGACTTTCACCTAGATACTCTAGGTTCTTTGCCTACAAATTCTAGGTATGAATTCATTCACTATTTCCTTGTTGCTGAAATAAAGAAACTGAGAATGGGAGTTGGGCTCAAATGGATGCTTCTTCCTCCCTCCACGCCCATAAAAACAGACTACTCCCGCAGTGTCGTCTAAAGACCACAACACATTCTGTGAGGCTGCATTCCATTTTAACCATGAGTGGTGCAAATGGTTAACACACTCAGCTGCAAACCAAAAGGTTGGATGTTCAAGTCTACCCAGAGGTGCTTCAGGAGAAATCCTTGGTGATCTGCTTCCCCCAAAATCAGCCATTGAAAATCTTAGGGAGCACAGTTCTAGTCTTAACGCATGGGTTTGCCATGAGTTGAAATTGACCTGAGGGCAACTGGTACTTGTTTGCTTCCCCTGTATGTGAAGAGTAGAAATTTGGGGGTGAGTACATTGCAGTGGTTCTCAAAGTATGTTCCTAAATCAGCAGCATCAACAATGGGAACTTGTTAAGATAGGCAAATTCTTGAACCCCCCCCCCCCCGCAAACACTACTAAATCAGAAACTCTGGAGAGTAGAATCTAGAAATTTGTGTTTTAACAAATCTTCTAGGTGATCCTGAGTTTGAGAACCACTGGTGTAGTGAAAGGCAACACGGAATTACCTGAAGTCAAACAGCCAGAGGTAGAACTAGCCCAGAAAGTGTGTACCCTGGCTCTCAGCTCAGAACCATTTGTGCAAGAACTTAATTATGTATACCCTAAGGCTCCTCTTGGACCAGTATTCAAAGTTTATTTGGATAATACCTGAAATAGAACTTTTCCAGGATTTTACCTAAATTGAAGAAGTTGATGGTAGCATAGATTTTCAGGTTTTTAATAATCCCTCCCCCTAAAAAACAAATGCGAATCTTATGAGTAATGGATAATTTTTACTAAATATGTCTTGGCTTTAAGGATCATATTAGAGGTAATGATGCTCTGATTAGACTCAATAATGTCTGTTTCTAGGTACTCCCAAACCAAAAAACCAAACCTGTTGCTGTTGAGTGGATTCCAACTTACAGTGACCCTGCAGGAGAGAGTAGAACTGCCCCATAGATTTCCAAGGAGCACCTGGTAGAATCAAACTGCCGACCTTTTGGCTAGCAGCCGTAGCACTTAACCACGACACCACCAGGGCTTCCACTTCTAGGGAGCTGTGTGTGTGTGTGTGTGTGTGTGTGTGTTCTGGGTACATAAAAAAAAAAACCATAAGTCCCTACAAATGGGAAAGTCCGAATGTGCTTAACATTCATAGTGTCCTTAAGTGTTCAGACAAATCTTGGTGAAGGTGGAGCCGATGATTCTGTTTGAAAAGGAAGAAGTCTTTTGTAGGTAAACACTGATGTACTCAGCCACACTGATGTTCTCAAACACCACACTTATTTATCCTCACCTTGGTATCAGAAATTTTATCTAAAGCACACAGGAGAAATGATATTCAGTTATCTTGGCACCTTAAGACCTTTTAACACTTTAGTATTATATCTTTTTAGTAGCCTGTAAATTTGGGAACTCATAAATGAACTCTGGGTATCATCATAATCGTTTTATTCTTTACAGCCAAGAGTTACTCTCCATCCCTCTCCTCAGAAAATAGCTCCTTTCTCAATTTATTTCTAGTCATTTCTATGAATTTTCATTTTACACATTTTGAAAAGCTAATATACTGGTCTGTCTTATCTTTCAAAATATTTAAATCTTTAACAAGCCCCATCATCTTAAAAGAAATGGAATTTATGATGACTCACAAATTATTTCACAAATAATTCTACAAATTATCTCAGTTTACCATAGTTTGGCACGAGTATGGGTTTTTCAAAGGCGGCTGGCACTTGAACTCTTATTGTAATGGGTAAGTTTGAGATATCCACTATGATAATGTGTTTCTAAAGCCATAAGGAGGTGAAGGAAGACAAATTATCAAGGCTGATTATGCTTAACAGGTTTGATTTCCCTATACATTGGGTATTCCCTTCCAACCCCCGTCTCAACCCACTGTCTCTAGGCGGACTTTGTGTAAAACACAATGAAATTATCATCACTTGGGGGCTTGCTCTGCCAGACATAATCCAGGTAAAGCACAGTTTTATAATGCAGCCAAGTATATGACTTAGTGCACTTGTGATGGGATTCCTTTTGGTTTGTAAATTGAGAGGCACAGCCAGAGGGATTATGTAAATAATCAAGGGCATGAAATGCAATGCAGAGGGTGTAACTCTATCCCATGCTGCAAGGCAAGAGACAGCCTGTACCTGGCAGCACGCAGGACTGGAGCAAGGTGCCTAAAAATGAAAACCCAGTTACTTTTTATAGTCATCCTGCTCCTGGGGACCTACTCTACATAGTTATGTAAAACAATCACTTCTCACATCCATTGCAACTCTAAGAGTTTCTAAATCATTCCCTACTTTGCTGCCCACAGCTGTCTTCGAATAAACTTTATGCCTCTGAGTCATAGTTACTAACCACTAACTGTGTTCTGTCTTCACAAGGAACTTTTAGAAATTTGTTATGAACCTAATGCAAAAAGAGGATGTTTTCTTGCATATGCCCTAGGGTCGTGATAATATTAATTCATGTATTTAATAATTATTTGGAAACACCTACACTAAGGCATGTGCTATGATAGTTTCTGGGATACATGATAGCAAGCATGGTCCCTGTAGTAGGTGACTGGGTGAGACAGATGCAGACACCACAGTGTGATAAATTCCCTGGTAGGAAGGCATTAGACGCTGTAAGAGTTCTCTCTTCAAAATAAAATAAAAACAGCTGTGGTTGAATCCGTGCCCACTCACAGCAACCCCATGTGTGTCAGAGCATACGTAACTGGGCCCCGTAAGGTTTTTAATGGTTGGTATTTTGGAAGTAGATCACCAGGCCTTTCATCTGAGGTGACTCTGGGTAGACTCAAACCTCCAATCGCAAAGGTTAGCAGTCAAGCACATTGACTGTTTACACCGCTCGGAGACTCCAGAAGAACCCAAAGGAAGGGCATTATCCCCAGTCTAAGAGGGTCTGGGAAGGTTTCCTAAACATTGTCATGTTAAGGCTGAGATCTGAAATAGGAATTAATCAGGTGAAGAGCGAAAGGGAAGAAGGGCAAGAAAAAGAAACGGAAAGCTTTTCAGATAGAAAAGAGAGTCATATTCTAATTAGCAGAAACAAAGGGAGTTCTGTTGGGGATGAGGCGGTGGGAGGAAAGTGATGAAGCTCATAGTTTACAGGCAGAGACGTGAGCAAGGTGAAAACTAAGGAGGTAAGCAAGGCCCGCGTACTCAGAAGCAAATTTAATATGTCATTTTAAGGAGCTTGAATTTTATCATCCACAGAGCAAGGGGAGCCACTGAACAGCCTTTAGCAGGGAGGGGACAACCAGATCTGTGTTCAAGAAGGATTTGTCTGGCTCTGTGGAGAAGGGATTAGAAGGCCAAGACAGGCAGGACACTTGGAGTGGCCAACCCTGAGCCACCTTTGTCTGTCTGCATTTCTTGTTCCTTTCTGATAGGGGACTGCTTTGAGTGTTAATGTGGCCATTTTAAACTGCTATGAGGACTTTCCTCAAACAACTACCATGGAAATAAAACTTAGAGAACTATGCAGAATCATACTGCAACAAACAGCTTAAGCCATCAGGTCCAATGCCCCATCTTTAACACAGACCAATGTCTCGAAGGTCAGGTGAGAACATTTGCCTAGTCATTATTTATCCAACATGTTGTAATCATAACCTCCCTTAGGGACCTATTGCAGCTATTTTTTTTTTGCCCTGGAACATTGTAGATGCTCAATAAATATCTGATGATTGAACGAAGTATTATTTAAAATAATTTCCCCTTGTACCATATAAGCTACTATTAATAAAGAAAAACAATAGACTCCTTCTAGAAAATTTCTGTAAATATCCTTCTTTTACTAAGGCTAAATTAAAAGACTTCCCTTAGACCCTATTGGCAAGCATTCAGGCCAAGTGACTCTTTAAAAAAATAGCTTAACTATGAACTTTAGCATCGGATAAAGTAACTTAACCCCAATCATTATACAATGACAAAGCACTTTGAAAAGGACTTTCTCAAGTTAAGGTTATATAGAGGAAAATGTTTCACCACTAAGTAATTAGTCCTTGTTAGCATATGTTATCGGGATTATGTAATCAGTCCCCTTTCCTGTCTGTCTCAAATGCAGTGTCATTGCTGTGATGTCTAATTCCAAAAATATTTATCTACAGATTTACTGTCCACATATCAAACATGTAAAAATCAAGAAGTTGTCTGATTCTTGGCTTTGAAAAAAACAGTTCCAGCAGGGGAAGTTCAAAGGTTCTTAACAATTGTTTTTTTTAACAATACATGCTACCGATTAATGGCTTTATCTGCAACCTGGTGTGAGGAGAAACCTTTAATGAATTATTTTTAAACTTTTGCATGGGAAATTTTTTTTTAAGCAGGAAAGTCTGTGTTGAAGCTTAATTTGCTCTCTTTGGATGTCTAATTTGAGTCCGATTTTTATCATCCGTGGGGAATAGTACCTTAGTGAACAGCTTTAGAGGATAAGATACTCATGGAATCGTGTACTACAAAGCTTTGAAGGGGAGATCCATCCAGTCAAAACCATTGTGTAGCAATCGAGAATGCAGAGGACTCTTGAGAACCAAAATGTCCTTCACTTATCCAGGCTTCCACTACTGATTTCCAGAGGGCTGCAGCTGGGCCTCTGGACCCCTGACTCAAATTAGGACCTTTTCCACTTGACCCAGTGTAATGGATTGAATTGTGTTCCCCAAAAATATGTATCAACTTGGTTAGGCCATGTGTGGTTGTCCTCCATTTTGTAATTTTCCTATGTATTATAAATCATAATTTATGCCTCTGGCTAAAAGGGTTAGGTTGTGATTGTAACACCACCCTCACCCAGGTCACCTCCCTGATCCAATGTGAAGGGAGTTTCCCGGGGTTGTGGCCTGCACCACCTTTTATCAACAGATAAAAGGAAAAGGAAGTTAGCAGAGTTGGGGACCTCATACCACCAAGAAAGCAGAGCCAGGAGCAGAGCGCATCCTTTGGACCCAGGTTCCAGTGCAAAGAAGCTCGTAGTCTGGGGGAAGATTGTTGAGAAGGCTGAAAGAAAGAGAAAGCCTTCCCCTGGAGCTGACACCCTAAATTTGGACTTTTAGCCAATTTTACTGCGAGAAAATAAACTCTGTGTTAAATCCATCTGCTTGTGGTATTTCTGTTATAGAAGCACTAGATGACTAAGACACACAGCATCCTAATTTTATGCTAGAGTTTTCCATACAGAAGCTATTAATAGATAATGAATTACTTTTAAAAAGTCATTTGCAAGGATTACCTCTACATATTGGTGCCCTATTACATTCATTGATCTCTATGGGAGATGCTTTAGTTTATTATCTTCCTTTTTGCTTCCCTCTGCCAGTAATGAGATAAAATTTCACTAATGCACATGAATTTTATATCTTATTTTGCATTTTCTAGCAGCTACATATACTCAAAATTGATTTGTTTTTGGAAAGGTCTCAAGCATATTCCTTAAATTAATCATTGATTAGGTCTTATAGATCCTAATGCAATATTGTTTGATTAATTGGCAACTCCTGTGATATATTAATCTAACTTGTCTATTTAGCCATTTTCATACCCATAGAAGATATCTAAATTAGGCAATGACTGAATTTTTCTCTCAAAGTCTTTTACTTTCAATAGCTTGACTTGGTTCAAAATAGGCTCAGGCAATATAATTTGTGTTTCATAATCTCCTAAAATATAGAGTAAAAGATACCCCAATGGATCTCCCAACATCGAGAAGCCCAAGGATAATATATATAAGGGTAAGTCCTAAGCATCATCACTATGAAGTGAGAGGTGGCAAAGAATTGAAAAGGACTCGTGATTCTGAACCTGCTACTGGTTCTAAGGAATCGCAATTTCAATGAAACTTCTCTTCCTGAAGTGCTACAACTGTGAGACTGGTGGACTCAATGGATCGTTATCAAACCATTGCCGTGACAGCTACATTTAAACGGATGCCTGAACAGAGCGTCCTACTGAAAACAGAGCCCTGGCATTTCTTCTAAGAAGTTTGTTCCTTTGAATGGATCGTGCTGCTTCCCTTTCAAAGATCTACGTTTTGGATGTTTTTGGGTTTATCCCTATGGCAGTTATTTCTCAGGGATTATGAGTTTCAGCAACTTTCATTTTTTCAGCAAATGTTTTTGAGCCAATATATAATGTGATATGATATATACCACAGCTCATATTTACTAAAAAAATTTTTTTTTAATATTATAATTACCCTGGAGCCCTGGTGATGCAGTGGTTAAGAGCTATGGTGAGCTATGGCTACTAACTAAAAGGTCAGCAGTTCAAATCCACCAGCCACTCCTTGGAAGCCTTATGGGACAGTTTTATTCTGTCCTACAGGGTTGCTATGAGTCGGAATCAACTCGACAGCAACAGGTTTATATCATATATAAGCAGCCCTGATGGCACAGTGGTTAAGAGCTCGGCTGTTAAACAAAAGGTCAGCAGTTTGAATCCACCAGCCGCTCCTTGGAAACCCTGTGAGGCAGTTCTACTCTGTCCTATAGGGTTGCTACGAGTGAGAATCAACTCCACAGCAACAGATTTTTTGTTTTTAATATAAGAATAATTGGAAAAAAACTTATGAAATAATACTCATGCCTTGCTGTACATTCTGGTATATTATATGCTGCATTTTATTTTTTTAAAAATTCTGGTCTTAACATTCTAAATTGATACCATACTTTAGTTTGACAATTAATTTGATTATTTGAGCAAAGGAATGGAATGCTCTTTTCGATGTTTTAGAAAGACTATCTGCCCTGTGGAGTGTGGCTTGGAGATGTAATGGATTGCATTGTGTCCCCCAAAATATGTGTCGACTTGGTTAGTCCATGAGTGGTTGTCCTCCATTTTGTGATTTTCCTGTGTATTGTTATAAATCATAATCTCTGCCTGTGGTTAAAAAGGATTAGGGTGCAAAGTAACACTCTTACTCAGGTCACATCCCTGATCCAAAGTAAAGGGAGTTTCCCTGGGGTGTGGCCTGCACCACATTTATCTTATAAGAGATAAAACGGAAGGGAAGTAACCAGAGAGTGGGGACCTCATACCACCAAGAAAGCAGCGCTGGGAGCAAAGCGCATCCTTGGACCTGAGATTCCTCTGCTGAGATGCTCCCAGACCAAGGCAAGACCGATGCATCACCAAGACCTTCCTTCAGAGTCGACAGAGAGAGAAAGCCTTCCCCTGGAGCCCTAAATTTGGACTTCTAGCCTACTAGACTGTGAGAGAATAAACTTCCCTTTGTTAAAGCCATCCACTTGTGGTATTTCTGTTATAGCAGCACTAGCTGACTAAGACAGGAGACATCCCAAGCGTCAACCATCTGGACAGAAGCCTGGAGCCTAATTAAGCAGCAGAGAAGGAGCTACTTCTCTTTATCTTGGGTGGGTCTAGATGTCTGGGAGGCAAGTGGGGGGCGAGAGTTTAAAATGGTTGCCTCCACTTGAGCCAAAACAGGATCTAGGAAAAAAGCAAAGCAAGAGGGTTGTGAAATTAGTCTAGTATTTTGGAGCTGAAATTTAGAAATTTTGAAATATAGATGTTAGCCAGGTATACTTGGTTATTCAAATTACTGAGGTTTTTTATTTACTCATTTATTCATTCATGATTTATTAAAAAAAAAATAAATGATTATGTGTCAAGATTGGGCTAACTTCCAGGAACCCAGAGAAAAATTTATTCTTGGCCATGAAAGAAAGCCACACATCTTTCCCAGAAAGAAAACACACCTTGTGTTTTCTGTATTTATTTCCCTTCGCTCTTCCTCTATGTATTTAGTATAAATCTGTGGAAATCTAGCCAAGCTTAGCTATTCTGGAAGGAACCTCTAGTGTCACGAAAAAACAAAAGAACCTCCTTCTCACCACCAGCACCATGGCAAAGGGGAAACTTGGGAAAACAAATCTGGAGTCACATGACGCAAGATGGATCTCCCTATGGAGACTCCATTTCCAGTAACTAACTTTTTGAGGTTCTGGATTCTGTTTTAATTAGAGACCCGACATTCTCTAAATCTTACATTGTATAATTTTTTAAAATGCCTTTTCAAAACATGTTAGTTTAACTATTAAGGAAATCAGTTGTTTATCATGGGTAACGAAAAGGTGAATGAAAGACACATTCATTATTCATAAATACATCCCCCTTTAATGTACTTAAGCTATCAGTAAGTAATGTTGGCAACAGCTAAAACGGGTTTACAAAACACTAGCAGACATAACAATCTGAGCAGTAGCATAGACCAGAAGTAAAGTTATTCCACTACGCTTTTCCCCCCAAACCCAGCACTCATAACTCCCTCTGTGAGTAGCAGGTTTCAGTGGAAGATCAAAGAACTAACACTTGAGACTGTATCAAGAAATTTAGTCATTAAAGAGTCAAAAATGTAGATCAGAATCTTCTTTCAGATTAACTCAGGATATGAAGTAGAAGAGAATGGGCAAAATACCTTTCCAGTGAAGTGAAGAAAAAAAGAAAAAGAAAAGCAAGTAGTACTCTACACATAGTTCAAAGTGAACCTCTGAAATGTGGGCACTAAAATATTGTATTTATTTGGACACCTGTAGACCATCCTATCGCTCCCCCACCATCTGTATGCACAGTGTCTGATTATGTGCTCCACATTTCTGAAAATTATAAAAGTATGATAGAAAATTCAAAGTACTAAATAAAAAAAAAAAATCAATAATCCTGGCAAGTTATCACTGTAGGGTGGCTGAGTTCAATGGCAAACCATTCTTGGCTTTGCATTTGGCCCAAATAATTGATATTCAGTATTTTTATAGATAGTTTGTTATATCTAATGAATATTTCTTTTCTAGTTGTAAAACAAAACCATAAAACTCGATGTTTCCTGAGGCACTTCCCAATCTTAAGACCGTATATGCTAAAACTTTTTGAAAAGTGGACCTACTTGTTTAAAATATATATGTGCGTGTGTATGTAGGTCTGTTCTTTCAAAACTTTGTGTGTGTTTATTCCCTGCTAATGGCATCATATATATATGTGTCTGTATATATAATATATGGAGCCCTGGTGAAACAGTGGTTAAGAACTCCATAGCTAACCAAAAGGTCAGCAGTTCGACTTCATGATCTGCTCCTTGGAAACTCTATGGGGCAGTTCTACTCTGTCCTATAGAGTTGTTTTGAGTCAGAATCAACTCAACAACAACAGATTTGGTTATATATATGAGTGTGTATATATACATATTATATATTATTCTCTACTGATGGAATTAAATACTTACAATTCCATCAGTAGAGAACACACATAAGCTGTGACAGTCCCAACATTTCCAACAGTTGGGACTATTAGATGGCTCTTGTGGAGCTCTGAATACAACTACCATTTTAGTAGACAATTTATTATGTCAAATAAAAGCCTTAATTGGGCCCATGACGTCATACAACATCTATGGATGAAGACCACATCCTAAATCTGAGGAATATGCAGTTTTCCGTTTGTTATAATTTGTAGGTTAGGGTTTGACCTTTGATTTCTTGCACAGTGATTCAACATTGTTTATTCAGCATAAACTAATTTCCACAGTTGCTGTTATATAACCCATAGAAACACAGTCTACAGCCTTATCTTTTCCCATGACATTCTTGTAACCTTGCACCTCTTTATAAATTGAAAGGTTTTTATGTGTGGTCTTTTGGAACAGTGCACACACCTTGTGTATACACTTGAAGTTTTGTTTGAATTTGGTTGCTCTGGTGGCACCCACAAAAGCATTTTTGTGGTAGGTGTTGGTGTTTGCACCAAAGCTCTAATTCAAGTTTAACTTATAGACACCAAAACCTAGTAAACACAAGTTAATTCCATCTGACTACATTGTTTTGTATATGAATAGTACCTCCTAGAATTCTGTAAGACCTGTGCTTGGGTCTTAGTGGGGATAATCAAATCTTTGGTAAGGACTTTAGGTACCTAGTATGTGTTTCACTCAGAGAAAAAGAAAACACAGTGAAAAGGTTCTGGATGACCTTGATCACAACAGTTCAAATCTTCCTAAAGTGGTTGTCTTCCATTCTCTAATAACCATTTTATGGACATTCATGAGAGGGAAACATCATGAAAGAGATGAAAATATCATTTCAAACATATTTATCTCGTGAACATGTAACACCCATTTACCTAAAATGTGCAGGTCTTACACTTACTCACTTATAAGTAGATAAAAATATAGAGTATTGGATGGAATCCAGGGCCTCCAAGTCCCAGAAGGAAAGGTTTTTAATATACTGCATTATTCAAGCGTATAATCTCTTGAAGTGTTATATAATGTTTCATTCCACATTTGGAAATGTTTCCAAACCATAGAATGTCTTCAGCATTGCAAATAAGTTACTGTACCAACATGTTTCTGCCACCCTGTTGAGTCACATTATTAGATGCATTGCCTTAACACAAATTATTTCTTGAATAACTAGATTCATCTGGTTGGAAATATCATACTTTCAATAACCTTTTAACACAAAAATCCAGGATCCTATTTCATGTACGCATTCAGTCAATCAATGTGTGTTTGTTCAAGCATTTGCTAGGAGCTGCAGTACAAAATGTAGTGGAGAATTAAAGATAATCAAGAAATGATTCTAGTCCCCAAGCTGCTCAATGTATAGGATAGGAAACAGACACACAATCACAATTATAAAGCAATATAACCAGGATTACAAGCAAGGTGAGTGCAAAGTGCTGTCACAAGAGAGGGATTAGCAACTGACTGTCTGGTAAAGCCTAGAAATACTTGAATAAGTTACATGTAAGTTGAGAATTGAAGGTACCATTTATTTTAGTCAAAGGAGAGGAATTAAGGCTTTCATGGTAGAGAGTACAACAGTATAAATTACAGAAACTTAAAAAAAATGTATAAAGAATATTAAGGCAATGATGATTTCTAACCTGGAATATGTTAGGACATGTGTAGCAGATGGCAGTGAAAGTAGGATGAGCCCTTATTCTGGTGTGCCTCTGTGCCTGCCAAGAGGGCTGGACTTTATCCTGTGAGAAATGGGAAGCCTTTGAAGGTTTATGAGCAGGGAACTAGAGGCATGATTATACCTTTATTTTAAAAAGATAATTCCGGTGATGAGATATTGTGAACATCTATTACTTTTCAGCTAACCCTGCAACCCTTTATTCTGAATACTGCTTTTACCTGCTCCTTGTGATTCTGATAGGGCTGGAAAATAAGACCCTCCACCTCCCCAACACGGTATTAGGCACTTGGTACAAGCTGACTAATCAGACTGGCCCAGTGGAATCTGACCCAAGAGAGCTTAACTTGGGCCTCTGAGGGTGGATCATATGTATGCTAGGGAAGAAAAGTATCATGCTAAGAGGATCACATAAGCCTATGGCTGCTTGGCCATATTTGTCATTACATATACAGAGCCTGTCCCAAGGAGGTCAATGCTGAAGAAAGCAGAGATGAGAGATGAAGAGATAGAATCCTGATAAAATCATTTGAAGCCCTGTATCCAGCTTGCTTACTTTGTATTCCATTGTTTTTTTTTTAACACATCATCAGGAAAGACCAATGTCTAGAAAAGGACAGAGTGTTTTGTAGAGGGTCAGCAAAAGTGAGGGAAACCCTCAGTAGGATGGATTGACACAATAACTGCAGCAATGGATTCAAGCATACCAGTGATCATGAAGATGGCAGAAAGACAGGGCAACATTTCATTCTATTATACATAAGGTCACCATGTGTCAAAGCCAACTTGACAGCAACCAACAACAGCAATACCCAGCTATGTTTGAAGTCAACTCCCTTCTTATCACAGTTACTTGATTCAATAACTCTCTTTTTAATTTTTTTTTTTTTTTAGTAGTTTGAGTTGGTTTTCTGTATTGGTAGCTGAAAATATTCTCACTAATATAGAAAGTTAAAGTCAGATCAGAATGGATGCAAGAAGTACACTGGAAGGAATTAAAATCATCTAGATGAGTGATAAAAACCAAACCTGTTGCCGCTGAGTCGATTATGACTCATAGCAACCCTAAAGGATATAGTAGAACTGCCCCATACATAGGGTTTTCAAGGAGTGCCTGGTGGATTCGAACTGCCAGCCTTTTGGTTAGCAGCCACACCAGGTCCAGGTTCAATTCCCAGCACTTCCATGTATCATTTGGAAACCCTGGTGGCTTAGTGTTAAGAGCTACAGCTGCTAACCAAAAAAGGTCAGCTGTTTGAATCCACCAGGGGCTCCTTGGAAACCGTATGGGGAAGTCGCACTCTGTCCTATAGGGTTGCTATGAGTTGGAATCGACTCGATGGCAGCAGGTTTGGTTTTTTTTCTTTTGGTAGATGAGTGATGATAAGGGCCTGAACTAAGGCAATGGAGCTAAGGAAGAAAGGATATATGTAAAATGTAAGAATTCTTAATTAACAAGATTAAGTGACTTATTAGATGTGTGGAGAAGGGCAGAAGAAGGAAGGTGCATGCCTATAAAACACTCTCTACCGTAACACCTAGGCAAATTAAAAAGGCGCATTCTTTACTAAAATGAATGAGTGAAGAAGCAGGGTATTCTTTTGCTCCCCTTGGGGTTCGGTTCAAGGAAACCTGTATGGTTTATTGCACCCTGGTATGTGCTACTTCTCCTCCCCAGTTCTCCAGGAGTCAGGTTCCAAGCTTGTTGTAATTAGCACTCGCTGTGCCTTCATCTAAAAGCTGAGCACTGTCAGATGCAAAGTGCCAGCTAAGCTGAGTGCCTGCAAAGGGATGAGGATGACTCATTGTGCTCTGGTCCCATGCCTGCCACTGCTATGAATGGGATAGAAACTTAAACCCTCATCTTTGAAGCCCGTCTTTGCGGGTAACTCCAAGCAGAGCAGTAATTCAATCTCCAGTTCCCAGAGGTATAAGTGATAGTGGTTTCAGAGAGGTGATGCCACATCTATGCCAAAATGCAGCTGGACAAGGACTCTGCTGCCTCTATTCAAAAGCTTAAGATTAATCTTGGGCGATTTGTCCCCTATGATGGAATGAAAAAAAACAGGTCAAGCAGGGACTTAAAATAGATGTTAGTTCTTAAAAAAAAATCAAGTTATACATTTATAATTATATATTATGGATCTATTATCTATAAAGAACTTGTTTAAATCTGAATGCAAAACAAGACTCTAATATAAAGGGTATGAGCAGGAGGCCCACTCATGAAGAAATATAGACAACAAAAAGACGTAGAGAAATTTGTTTAGCATCATGAGCAACCAAATAAATGTAATTTAAACAAAGCTAAAGTATCATTTCATTAACAACAACTTGGGGGTAGGAAATTAAAATGCTAAAATAATCATTTTGGAATTGAATATGGTAATAGCTATTAAAAACCACAAGATATTCTTACTCATACTCAATAGTCTTATTTCTGGGATTATATCCCAAGGATATTCAGCAAAAGAAAAAGCTGTATGCATTAAATGTCTATGAAAGCATTCTCTACAATATCAAATATATTGGAAGAAATTTAATTGAACAACAATATGGAAATGGATAAAGAAAGAAATTACAAAATACATATAGGCACAAGTATTATACATATAAGACAATGTGTCAATATAATAAATAATTATGATAACTGTCTAAATAAAAGGCAGTGTCCTAGTTATCTACTGCTGCTATAACAGAAATACCACAAGTGGATGGATTTAACAAACAGAAGTTTATTCTTTTACAATCTGGTAGGCTAGAAGTCCGAATGCAGGATACTAGTTCCAGAGAAAGGCTTTCTCTCTCTGTCAGCTCTGGAGGAAGGCCCTTGTCATTAATCTTCTCTTGGTCTACAATCTTCTCTGCACAGGAACCTCAGGTCCAAAGGACATGCTCTGCTCTCAGTGCTGCTTTCTTGATGGTAAGAGGTTGCCATCTCTCTCTGCTGGTTTCTCTCTTTTATATCTCTAAAGAGATTGGCTTAAGACACTATCTAATCTCATAGATCTTATCAATATAACTGCCACTAATCCATCTCATTAACATCATAGTGACAGGATTTACAACACATAGGGAAATCACATCAGATGACAAAATGGTAGACAATCGTACAATACTGGGAATCATGACCTAACCAAGTTGATGGATATTTTTGGGAGACACAATTCAACCCATGACAGGCAATATATACAAATTGCATAAACACCACATGAACTAAATGTATGTATTTGGACAAAGACCTAGTTGAATCAAATAAAGAAAACTAAAATAAAGCAATGCATGCATTGAAAATTAATTTATGACTGAGAATCAAAGATGGACAAAAGAGGATCTATTTAATAAATGGTGTCAGGACAACAAAAAGACAAAATCAATTTCGGGTAGATTAAAACTTAAATGTGGAAGCTGAAACTATCAAACTTTTAGAAGATAACATAAGAAAAGATTTTTCTCAACTCAGGATAAGGAAAAACTCCTTAAACAAGACATAAAAACCATTTACCATAAAAGAAACATGGTATAATTGACCTCCTAAAAATAAGGAACTTCTATTCATCAAAAGACACTCTAAGAAGAGAGACAAGCCACAAATTTGGGGGAGATATTTGTAATACATGTAACTAACACAATTCCAGTATCCAGATTAAAAAACTGAAAAGCAGGCAAAAGCCATGCACAAATATTTTGCAGAAGAAGAAATATAAATGGCTATTAAATAAATGAAAAGATTCTTAAACTCATTGATAATCAGGCAACTTTAAATTAAAACCACAATGAGAAATATTTCATACCAAAATCCTTTGCCATTGAGTTGATTCCAACACATACAGGGTCAGTACGAGATATTTCATACCAGAGTCACTATTGATAGCTGCACATATTGTACACTACTCAACCCCAGGGAGACCATCCACATGGACTCTAACACGCCTTGAAGCTGGGTAACTCATTGGCCCTGATTTATAATGACCAAAATGCCAGAAATTTAAAAAATCTGCTAATAACAAGTATGAGCAAGGATGTGAAGCAGTGAGAATTTCAGTCATTGTTTACTAAAATGTAAATTGGTTCAATCATTTTGAGGAACAGTTTGTCATTAATGTGGCAAAAGGGTGGGTTTCGAAGAGGGAAATAGTGTTGACTTGTGATGAACAGAGAAATGACCAATGTAGAATGCTTAGTTGATATCAAAATTAAAAATATGAAATGACACTAAACAGCATGATTTTTTCCAGATGTACTTAGAAGCTCAGCAACAAAAATGAAGGAAGAAGATTGATACAGGGTAAGAAACAATAAGGACGGATGGGGTTAATGTTTAGGAGGGCTAGTTAATTGAGGGTGCCAGTGGAGTTGAAGCTGAAATAGTTATCCATGGTATCCAAGTTAGTACATAGACTAAGACATGTATTGGCAAAATATGGCCTGTGGCCCAAATCTGGCCCAAAATCTGTTTTTGTAAATAAAGTTTTATTGGAGCACAGTCACACTATTCGTTTTGTATAAGCTATGGCTGCTTATTCTCTACAACAGCAGAGATGAGCACTTAAATCAGAGAGAGTATGGCCAGCAAATTCTGAAATATTTACTATCTGGTCCTTATAAAGACAATTTGCTGATCCCTGGACTAAGAAATTAGGGAATGTACCAAAAAAAAAAAAAAAAAAAAGGAGGTCCTGGTGAAATTACATGTACATATTTTAAAAAGATTTTGGAAAGATATTTGATTACTGTCAGGGGAAAGAGTTACAGTGTCTATGTGCAAAACTGAAGCAAAATTGGTAGAAGACAAGGTCCAGGATGTGATTATGCCATTGGGTTGTCAAACTTAGATCAAGATGTGACTAAATATAGCAAGCTTTTGATATCTACTAAGCATAGCAGAAAATC
Organism: Elephas maximus indicus; assembly: GCF_024166365.1. Taxonomy (NCBI): domain Eukaryota; kingdom Metazoa; phylum Chordata; class Mammalia; order Proboscidea; family Elephantidae; genus Elephas; species Elephas maximus. Next base: position 89,033,542 of record NC_064827.1, on the reverse strand, counting down.
TGGAATAGAAAGCCAAATATCTCCTATGAGTTGAAAGTCCTACATCACATGGTTGTTGTTGATTGCTGTTGAGTCATGTGGACATAGATATAACTGTGCCAGTTAAAAACATATACAAAAAAAAAAATGAGAGATTGAGTTTTGTTACTAGAATCTCTGGGTCATTCTATTGCTTTTTATCATTGCTGTAGTTATGACAACAATCTGCAACAGCAGTAGACACTTATAGGCCAAATATTTCTGTCATGGTAAAATTTCCAGAAATGCAGTATCCTAAAGTAAAAAGCACTCCATATCTCTCTTCCATAAATGTTCCTATGTATTCACTCCAGGTTTGCAGAGAAGTCCTACTCCTTCTATGGAGTAAGAAGAGGAGGTGCAATGTTTTTTCCAGGCACTGAAATCTCCATATATTATTTAGAATATGAAAACAAGGTCGGCAAAATGACAATTTGAGCACTGAAGAAATTAACCTCAACCTAAAAGAAAATAAAAAGAACTGGCTTTGCAAAATTGCCACAAATTAAGAATACTGGGAAGGTGACATAGCTATAGTCTTCCTGCCCCTCAAGGCAAATAAACATAAACTTTCATGGGAAGTCTTCTTGCACATTCACTAAAAAGGGACACCAAGATTCTTGTTTTGTTAACCTGGTTCACCACACCTTTATGACTGGAAAATTAAGGTGCAAATAATTTTTGAAATTCTTTAGACCAAGTGTGCTGGTTGGAGACATTGGTTTTTTAGCTATGTATAATGTGAGTATTCAATCTGTGCCAACTTAGTTTGAACCATCACTTAAGAAATCTGGAAGCAATAAGCCATTAGCCATTCAGAGACTAGATACTGGTAGACTACATCCAAATCTGAGTATTTCTCATTAACATCAATGTCAATAAAATACAAAAATTATGAAGAATCATGGAAGATTCTACTATATGCAAGACACTTCCTTCTGTACTACATTTGATACAAAGCTGAGTAACATAGGCTATTCCCTCAATTTATATGCTGATGGAAGAATGAGCTAGGATATTTATGGACGCTAGATTAAAAAATATACCATCATAAAATCACAAGTTTCTAAGGGGGTGATGAATAAGAGAAGGTAAAGACTAAATTGATTTGAAATGATGAGAGAAGTTGGAAAGACAGAAGGACTCTGAAGATATCATTAACCTCACTAGACCTTAGTTTTCTCATCTGAGCAATGGGGAAATTAGTACTTTCAACCTAGATTTAAAAAACTAGAGCAGCATAAGGCCCATAATAACTGCAAATAACTGTCAGTTGTCATTGTTGCTGGGTTTTTGTTTTTTTCCTGGTTAATGTAATTCTTCGAAAGTTTGAATTAGAATGATGAAGAGGAGTCCAACATTTGAAAATGCTGGAGTGTAGAATTCAAGGCAGAAGGAATAGAATCCACAGCTGCTAGATACTTCATTGGTATGAATCCAGAAAGCAACAGGCTAGGTGGATTTAATATGGATTTACTAAGTGAAATGCCTTTCCTAAGCCAGATGCCTAAAAGGAATCCTAAGGCACCAAGGTTTCTCTGACCTTGAATCTATATTTACAAAGAATAATCTTATTTACCCAATTCTATGAGTTTTCCTGATTTACACTTTGGATGGAGAACTGTACCAGCCTCTTTCTATATGTTGACTAGGTTAAAAGAATTTGTCCATGCACATATTAATGGCAGTCCAGATATGGAGGCACATAAGAAACATTTCTATACAGTCAGTCCTCACATTGACATACATGGTGCCTGAAACAAGATTAGGTGCATAGTGTGAATGTGAACGCCACTGAAGTGGTATATTTGAGGCAAATGGTGAGGGATGATTACCTTACAATTCTGTGAAACAGAGCAGAATCCGTGTACATGAGGGTGATTCTGAAACTCCGAAGAAACTGTTCTTAAAATCCAAAGAAATCTGGGCACCTGCTGGAATTTAGCAGGTTAGAGGGAATGAAATGGACACCTAACTCGATATTTGGAAAAAAAAATTTATCGCGGAATGTTGTTGCTGTTGTTAGGTGCCCTCGAGTAGGTTCCGACTCATAGCGACCCTATGCACAACAGAACGAAAAACTGCCCGGTCCTGAGCCATCCTTACAATCGTTGTTATGCTTGAGCTCATTGTTGCAGCCACTGTGTCAATCCACCTTGTTGAGGATCTTCCTCTTTTCTGCTGACCCTGTACTCTGCCAAGCATGAAGTCCTTCTCCAGGGACTGATCCCTCCTGAAAACATGTCCAAAGTATGTAAGACAGTCTCGCCATCCTTGCTTCTAAGGAGCATTCTGGTTGTACCTCTTCTAAGACAGATGTGTTCGTTCTTTTGGCAATCCATGGTATAGTCAATATTCTTTGCCAACACACCACAATTCAAAGACGTCAATTCTTCTTTGGTCTTCCTTATTCATTGTCCAGCTTTCACAAGCATATGATGTGATTGAAAATACCATAGTTTGGGGTAGGGGCACCTTAGTCTTCAAGGTGACATCTTTGCCCTTCAACACTTTAAAGAGGTCCTTTGCAGCAGATTTACCCAATGCAATGCATCTTTTGATTTCTTGACTGCTGCCTCCCTGGCTGTTGATTGTGGATCCAAGTAAAATGAAATCCTTGACAACTTCAATCTTTTCTCCGTTTATCACGATGTTGCTCATTGGTCCAGTTGTGAGGATTTTTGTTTTCTTTATGTTAAGATGTAATCCATACTGAAGGCGGTGGTCTTTGATCTTCATTAGTAAGTCCTTCAAGCCCTCTTCACTTTCAACAAGCAAGGTTGTGTCATCTGCATAACATAGGTTGTTAATGAGTCTTCCTCCAATCCTGATGCCCCATTCTTGTTCATGTAGTCCAGTTTCTTGTATTATGTGCTCAGCATACAGATTGAATAGGTACAGTGAAAGGATACAACCCTGACACACACCTTTCTTGACTTTAAACCAATCAGTATCCCCTTGTTCTGTCCAAACAATTGCCTCTTGACCTATGTAAAGGTTCCTCATGAGCACAATTAAGTGTTCTGGAATTCCCATTCTTCACAATGTTACCTACAATTTGTTATGATCCACACAGTCGAATGCCTTTGCGTAGTCAATAAAACACAGGTAAACATCCTTCTGGTATTCTCTGCTTTCAGCCAGGATCCGTCTGACATCAGCAATGATATCTCTGGTTCCACATCCTCTTCTGAAACTGGCCTGAATTTCTGGAAGTTCCCTGTCAATATACTGCTTCAGCCGTTTTTGAATGATCTTCAGCAAAATTTTGCTTGTGTGTGATATTAATGATATTGTTCTATAATTTCCACATTTGGTTGGATCACCTTTCTTGGGAATAGGCATAAATATGGATCTCTTTCAGTCAGTTGGCCAGGAAACTGTCTTCCATATTTCTTGGCATAGATGAGGGAGCACCTCCAGTGCTGCATCTGTTTGTTGAAACCTCTCAGTTGATATTCCATCAATTCCTAGAGCCTTGTTTTTCACCAATGCCTTCAAAGCAGCTTGGACTTCTTCCTTCAGTATCATCGGTTCCTGAACATATGCCACCTCTTGAAATGGTTGAACATTGACTAATTCTTTTTGATATAATGACTCTGGAACAGGAACTAATTAATGCACAATGAACTCCTCAGAACCCTTCCCAGAACTTTGAAATACTGAAGTTTATTTTCTTGGAGAAAAGGTTTGGACTGCCAAAAGATAACATTAGGAGACTGTGTGTGTTTACCTGTTACTCATCTCTCAGTTTGATGTACAGTGGTGTTTTGCATGTTGCTGTGATACTGGAAGCTATGCCACTGGTATTTCAATACCAGCATAGTTGTCCATCATGGACAGGGTTCAGTGGAGCTTCCAGACTAAGACAAACTGGGAAGAGGGATGTGGCAATCTACTTCTGAAAAAGCTGACCAGAAAAACATTATAGATAGCAGTGGAACACTGTCTGATATAGCTCCGGAAGATGAGTTTCTCAAGTTAGGTTGGAAAGAACTCAAAATATGACTGGGGAAGAGTTATCTTCTCAAAGTAGACTCAATCTTAATGACTTGGATGGAGTAAAGCTTTCAGGACCTTCATTTCTATGTGGCACAACTCAAAATGAGGAGAAACAGCTGCAAACATCCATTAATAATCAGAATATGGAATGTACGAAGTATGAATCAAGGAAAATTGGAAGTTGTAAAAAATGAAATGGAAAGATTGATGATCAATATCCTAGGTATTACTGAAATGACATAGACTAGTATTGGCAATTTTAAATTGCACAATCATATGGTCTGCTATACCAGGAATGGCAATTGAAGAGGAATGGCATCACATACATTTTCAAAAAGAGCATTTCCAGATCTATTCTAAAGTACAGCTCTGTCAGTGATAGGATAATATCCATACACCTATAAGGAAGACCAATTAATATGACTATTATTCAAATTTACACACCAATCACTAATGCCAAAGATGAAGACATTGAAGATTTTTACCAACTTCTGCTGTCTGAAATTGATTGAACATGCAGTAAAGATGCATTGATAATTACTGGTGATTGGAATGTGAAAGATGGAAACAAACAAAAAGGATCAGTAGTTGGAAAATACCGTCTTCATGATAGAAACAATGCAGGAGAGCACATGATACAATTTTGCAAGACCGATGACTTGTTTATTGCAAATACTTTTCTTCAACAACATAAACAGTGACTATACACATAGACCTCACCAGACGAAATACACAGAAATCAAATAGACTACATCTGTGGAAAGAGACCATGGAGGAGCTTAGTATCATCAGAAAAAGGCCTAGGACAATTGGGGAAGAGACTGTCAGTTACTCATATGAAAGTTCAAGTTGACGCTGAAGAAAATTAAAGCAAGTCCACGAGAGCCAAAGAGTATATCCCAACTGAATTTAGAGACCATCTCAATAATAGATTTGATGCATTGAACACCAAAGACTGAAGACCAGACGAATTGTGAAATGACATCAAGGACATCATACATGAAGAAAGCAAAAGGTCCTTAAAAAGACAGGAGAGAAAAACAAGACCAAAATAGATGTCCGAAAAGACTCTGAAAGTTGCTCTTGAATGTAGAGTAGCTAAAGCGACCAGGAAGGAATAATGAAGTGGAAGAACTGAAAGTAAGATATCAAAGGGAAGCTCAAGAAGAAAAAGTAAAGTATTATAATGAAATGTGCAAAAACCTCGAGTAAGAAAACCAAAAGTGAAGAACATATTTGGCTAAAAGAGCTGAAGAAAAAATTCAAGCTTTGGGTTACAATATTAAAGGATTTTATGGATCAAAAATTGTACAACACAGGAATTGTTTGATGTCCAACAATTTCAGGAGGTAGCATATGGTCAAGAACTGATGGTACTGAAGGAAGAAGTCCAAGCTGCACTGAAGGCAATGGCAGAAAACAAGGTTCCAGGAATTGATGTAATACCAATTGAGATGTTTCAACAAATGGAAGCAATTCTGGAAGTGCACACCCATCTATGCCAAGAAATTTGGAAGACAGTTTTCTGGCCAACCATGGAAGAGATCCATACGTGTGCCTATTCCACAGAAAGGTGCTCCAATGGAATATGAAAATTATAAAACAATATCATTAATATCACATGCAAATGAAATTATGCTGAAGATAATTAAAAAATGCTTGCAGCAGTACATCAATAGGGAGCTGCCAGAAATTCAAGTTGGATTCAGAAGAGGAAGTGCAACAAGGGGATAGCATCGCTGATGTCAGATGATCTTGGCTGAAAGCATACAACACCAGAAGTATGTTTACCTGTGTTTTATTGACTATGAAAAGGATTCAACTGTGTGGATCATAACAAATTATAAATAACATTGAGAAGAAAGGGCATTCCAGAACACTTAACTGTGCTCATACGAAACCTGTATATAGAACAACAGAACAAGGGATACTGCATGGTTTTAAATCAGGAAAGGTGTGCATCAGGATTGTATCTTTTCTTCATACTTATTCAATCTGTACGTTGAGCAAATAATCTGAGAAACTGTACTATATGAAGAAGAAAGTAACATCAGGATTGGAGGAAGATTCATTAACAACCTTCCATATGTAAATGACACAAGTTTGCTGAAAGTGAAGAGGACTTGAAGCACTTGCTGATGAAGATCAAAGACTACAGCTTTCAGTATGGATTATACCTTAACATAAAGAAAACAAAAATTCTCACAATTGGACCAATAAGCAACATCATGAAAAACAGAAAATATTGAAGTTGTAAAGGATTTCATTTTACTTGGATTCACAATCAAAGTTCATTGAAGAGGCAGTCAACAAATCAAATGTGGGTGGGGCCAAGATGGCGGAAAAGACAGACGCTTCCAACGAGCCCTCTTACAATGAAGACCTGAAAAAAACAAGTGAAACAAGTATATTTATGACAAACTAGGAGCCTTGAACATCAAAGGCAAAGTTAGAACATGAACTGAGCAGCAGGGGGAAGAAGAGATGGTTCAGAAGAGGAGAGGAGTTGCCAGACCTGAATTGCCAGGAGCCCTCAAGCACCATCCCCAGGAGCAGCTGTGGTGAGCTGGTAGAATCATTCAGCCACAGTTTCCGCAGGGAGAAGCAGCCAGCCACACAGCCTACTCACACCTCTGCAACCAGAGAAGAATGGTGCTTTCGGCAAAACCTAAGTACTTGCATATATTTCACTGCCCGCCTCCCCCCTCCCCCCCGCCGCCACAAGCCTGCCTCAGTGACTATTGATTTCCCTGGGCCTGAGATAGACCCTGTTAAGCTCCTAGAGCCATCCTTCTGGCCTTGGAGAAGGAATAAACTCACAGTTGGGGGAAAAGATAATTTGCCAGCTCCACTAACCTGGGGAGCTCAGGACAGAAGCGGCGCCTGTACAGGCATAAATGGTCCATGGACTTTGAGTACATTTCCCCACTGCATGGACCTGTGTGGGCCTATTTCAGGAGAATAGGCCCTTGTTGGCAGGCTACAACTGTTTCAGTTGTGTGGTGGAGAGGTGGGTCTTTGATGTTTGACACTGCTTTGCCTATTAAACAGGGCCCTCACCTCCCATATCAGGGGCCTAAGGACTGGTGGCTCCACTCAGGTGACCCAGCCACCCGCGACAGGGGTCCAAGGATAACTGGTACCTCCCAGACCTTACAACCAAAAACTTTGGATGCCCATCGTCTGTCTGCAGAACCCACCCACCTGTATGCTCTAGAAACAGGGATGTGCTTTCCTCAGAGACACTTGGGGGATGATTCTCAGTCCCCTGCCTTGTTCAGGGTGTAACATCCTGCTGCAACCAGATACTGGTACCTACACCAATCACCCCTGCCCCTCTAAGACTGTAGGACAGAGCCTGTACCACACAATTGATAAGCAGCTACCTGGACACCTAAGCTAGACCCATAAAAGAAAAGTGAATGGGCTTCTGGACTGATACACCTGATAACAGCTCTAGCCATCTGGTGATAGGATGTCAGAGTATCCAAGGTGAAAATAGTCAAGCCAGCTCACTCAAGCAACCCATCTGGCATACCAAAACAAAGCAAAGCAAGAAGCTAGGATATAGTAAAGCAAACATAAAATAAACTAATACAATAGCATATAGATGGCTCAGAGACAACAGTCAATATCAAATCACATAAACAAACAGACCATGATCCCTTCAAAAAGCTCTCAAAAGAAAGAATCAAGGGATCTTATAGATGAAAATGTCTTCCTGGAATTACCAGATGCAGAATACAAAAGATTAATATACAGAAACCTTTAAGACATCAGGAAGAAAATCAGGCACTACGCAGGACAAGCAAAGGAACACACAGATAAAGCAGTTGAAGAAATTAAAAAGGTTATTCAGGAACGTAATGAAAAATTTAATAAGCTGGAAAAATCCATAGACAGACAGCAATCAGAAATTTAGAAGATTAACAATAAAATTACAGAAGTAGACAACTCAATAGAAAGTCACAGGAGCAGAACTGAGCAAATGGAAGGCTGAATTTGTGAACTTAAAGCACTTGACACCAATATATATGAAGAAAAATCACATAAGAATCATGTGGCACTTTACCAAGAGAAATAACCCGTGAGTGACTGGAGTACCAGAAAAGGGGGGGGGGGGATAACAGAAAATACAGAGAGAATTGTTGAAGATTTGTTGGCAGAAAACTTTCCTGATATCATGAAAGATGAGAAGATATCTATCCAAGATGCTCATCAAACTCCACATAAGGTAGATTTTAAAAGAAAGTCACCAAGACATATTATAATCAAACTTGCCAAAACCAAAGATAAAGAGAGAATTTTAAGAGTAGCTAGGGATAAACGTAAAAAAAAAAAAAAATGTAAAGTCACCTGCAAATGAGAGTCAGTAAGAATAAGCTTGGACTACTCGGCAGAAACCATACAGTGAGAAGGCAATGGGATGACTTATATACTGAAGGAAAAAAATTGCCAGCCAAGAAACATATAATGAAATTAGGACATTTCCAGATAAACAGAAGTTTAGGGATTTCATAAAAACCAAACCAAAACTACAAGAAATACTAAAGGGAGTTCTTTGGTTAGAAAATCAGTAGTATCATGTATCAACCCAAGACTAGAACACTGGGCAGAGCAATCAGATGTCATCCCAGACTGGGAAATCACAAAAACAAGTAAACATAAAAAACTGCTCAAAACAGGGAAACAGTGATGTTATCATATAAAAGAAGACAATATTAAAACAATAAAGAGGGACTAAGAAATGTAGTCATAGATCTTTCATATGGAGAGGAAGACAAGGTGATATAAAGAAAAAAAAGTTAGGTTTAAATTTTGAAAAATGGGGTAAATAATAAGGTAACCACAAAGGAGACAAACTATCCTACACATCAAAATAAAATACAAGAAAAAAATAGAGACTCAGCAAAAAGAAAATCAACAAAAACGAACATGAGGAAGAGACAATACATAAAGGTAAACTACTCGCACAAAAAATTAAGTGGCAAAAAGAAACCGTCAACAACACACAAAAAAGACATAAAATAACAACACTAAATTCATACCTATCCACAATTATGCTGAATGTTAATAAACTAAATGCACCAATAAAGAGACAGAGAGTGACAGGATGGATTAAAAAAACGTGATCCCCCTATGCGCTGCCTACAAGAGACACACTTTAGACTTAGAGACACAAAGAAACTAAAATTCAAAGGATGGAAAAAAAATATATCAAGCAAACAACAATCAAAAAAGAGCAGAAGGATAAGGAAGGAGACTATATGATGATTAAAGGGACAATACACCAAGAAGATATAACCATATTAAATATTTATGCACCCAATGACAGGGCTGCAAGATACATAAAACAAACTTTAACACAATTGAAAAGTGAGATAGACAGCTCCACAATATTAGTAGGAGACTTCAACACACCACTTTAGGTGAAGGACAGGACATCCAGAAAGAAGCTCAATAAAGACACGGAAGATCTAAATGCCACAATCGACCAACTTGACCTTTTAGACATATACAGAACACTCCATCCAATAGCAGTCAAGTATACTTTCTTTTCTAGTGCACATGGAACATTCTCTAGAATAGACCACATATTAGGTTATAAAGCAACCTTAACAGAATCCAAAACATTGAAATATTACCAAAGCATCTTCTCTGACCATAAGGCCATAAAAGTAGACATCAATAACAGAAAAAGCAGGAAAAGAAATCAAACACTTGGAAACTGAACAATACCCTGCTCAAAAAAGACTGGATTACAAAAGACATTAAGGAGGGAATAAAGAAATTCATAGAATCCAATGAGAATGAAAACACTTCCTATCAGAACCTTTGGGACACAGCGAAAACAACGCTCAGAGGTCAATTTCCATCAATAAATGCACACATCCAGAAAGAAGAAAAGATCAAAAGCAAAGAATTATCCCTACAACTTGAACAAATAGAAAGAGAGCAACGAAAGAAATCCTCAGGTACCAAAAGAAAGCAAATAATAAAAATTAGAGCAGAATTAAATGAAATAGAAAACAGAAAAACAATTGAAAGAATTAAGACCAAAAGCCAGTTCTTTGAAAAAATTAACAAAATTGATAAACTATTGGCCAAACTGACAAAAGAAAAACAGGAGAGGAAGCAAATAACCCAAATAAGAAATGAGATGGGCGATATTACAACAAACCCAATTGAAATTAAAAGAATCATATCAGATCACTATGAAAAATTGTACTCTAACAAATTCGAAAACCTAGAAGAAAGGGATGAATTCCCAGAAACACACTACCTACCTAAACTAACACAAACAGAGGTAGAACAACTAAATAGACCCATAACAAAAGAACAGATTGAAAAGGTAATCAGAAAACTCTCAACAAAAAAAAAACCCTGGTCTGGATGGCTTCACTGCAGAGTTCTACCAAACTTTCAGGGAAGAGTTAACACCACTACTACTAAAGGTATTTCAGAGCATAGAAAAGGATGGAATACTCCCATTCTATGAAGCCACCATATCCCTGATACCAAAATCAGGTAAAGACACCACAAAAAAAGAAAATTACACACCTATATCCCTCATAAACTTAGATGCAGAAATCCTTGGCAAAATCCTAGCCAACAGAATTCAACAACATATCAAAAAAGTAATTCACCATGACCAAGTGGGATTCATACCAGGTATGCAGGGATGTTTCAACATTACAAACACAATTAATGTAATCCATCCCATAAATAAAACAAAAGACAAGAATTATATGATTTTATCAATTGATGCAGAAAAGGCATTTTACAAAGTTTAACATCCATTCATGATAAAAACTCTAAACAAAATAGGAATAGAAGGAAAACTTCTCAGCACAATCAAGGGCATTTATACAAAGCCAATAGCCAACATCATCCTAAATGGAGAGAGCCTGAAAGCATTCCCCCTGAGATCAGGAACCAGACAAGGATGTCCTTTATCATCTCTCTTATTCAGCATTGTGCTGGAAGACCTAGCCAGAGCAATTAGGCTAGGTAAAGAAATAAAGGGCAACCAGATGGGCAAGAAAGAAGTAAAAGTATCTCTATTTCAAGATGACATGATCTTATACACAGAAAACCCTAAGGAATCCTCAAGAAAACTACTGAAAGTAATAGAAGAGTTCAGCAGAGTATCAGGATACAAGATAAACATACAAAAATCAGTCGGATTCCTCTATGCCAACGAAAAGAACATCAAAAGGGAAATCACCAAATCAATACCATTTACAGTAGCCCCCAAGAAGATAAAATACTTAAGAATAAATCTTACCAAAGATGTAAAAGACCTATACAAAGAAAACTACAACACACTTCTGCAAGAAACCAAAAGAGACCTACTTAAGTGGAAAAACACACCTTGCTTATGGATAGGAAGACTTAACATTGTAAAAATGTCTGTTCTACCAAAAACAATCTATAGATACAATCCAATTCCAATCCAAATTCCAACAGAATTTTTCAATGAGATGGTGAAACAAATCACAAACTTCATATGGAAGGGAAAGAGGCTCCGGAGAAGTAAAGCATTACTGAAAAAGAAGAACAAAGTGGGAGGTCTCATTCTACCTGATTTTAGAACCTACTATACTGCCATGGTAGTCAAAACAGCCTGGTATTGGTACAAAAACAGATACACAGACCAATGGAACAATATTTAAAATCAAGACATAAATCCATCCACGTATGAGCAGTCGATATTTGACAAAGGCCCAAAGTCAGTTAAATGGGGAAAAGCAGTCTTTTTAACAAACGGTGTTGGCGTAACTGGATAGCCATCTGCAAAAAAATGAAACAAGACCCATACCTCACATCATGTGCAAAAGTGAAATCAAAATGAATCAAAGACCTAACTATAAAATCTGAAACAATAAAGATCATGGAAGAAAAAACAGGGACAACGTCAGGAGCCCTAATACATGGCATAAACAGTATAAGAAACATTACTAACAATACAGAAGAGAAGCTATATAACTGGGAACTCCTAGAAATCAAACACCTATGCTCATCCAAAGACTTCACCAAAAGAGTAAAAAGATTACTTACAGATTGGGAAAAAGTTTTTAGCTATGACATTTCCAGTCAGTGCCTGATCTCTAAAATCTACATGATACCACAAAAACTCAACTACAAAAAGACAAATAACCCAATTAAAAAAAGGGGAAAAGATATCAACAGGCCCTTCACTAAAGAAGGCATTGAGGCAGCTAACAGATACATGAGGAAATACGATCAGTAGCCATTAGGGAAATGCAAATCAAAACTACAATGAGATTCCATTTCACTCCAGCAAGGCTGGCGTTAATCCAAAAAACACAAAATGATAAATGTTGGAGAGGTGGTAGAGAGACTGGAACACTTATGCACTGCTGGTGGGAAAGTAAAATGGTACCACCACTTTGGAAATCGATTTGGCCCTTCCTTAAAAAGCTAGAAATAGAACTACCATATGATCCAGCAATCCCACTCCTTGGAATATATCCTAGAGAAAGAAAAGTTTTTACACAAACAGACATACGCACACCCATGTTCATCGCAGCAGTGTTCACAATAGCAAAAAGATGGAAGCAACCAAGGTGCCCACCAATGGATGAATGGATAAATAAATTATGGTATAGTCACAAAATGGAATACTACGTATCGATAAAGAACAGTGATAAATCTGTGAAACATTTCATAACATGGAGGAACCTAGAAGGCATTATGCTGAGTGAAATTAGTCAGTTGCAAGAGGACAAATATTGTATAAGACCACTGTTATAAGAACTCGAGAAATAGTTTGGACAGAGAATAAAATATCCTTTGATGATTATGAGAGAGGGGAGGGAGGGAAAAAGGGAGGGAGAGGGGTATTCACTAATTAGATAGTACATATGAACTATTTTAGATGAAGGGAAAGACAGCACACAGTACAGGAGAGGTCAGCACAACTGGACTAAACCAAAAGCTTTGATGGCCAGCATAGCAGAGGCAGGGGTTTGGGGACCATGATTTCAGGGGACATCTAAGTTAATTGGCATAAGAAAATCTATTAAGAAAACATTCTGCATCTCACTTTGGAGAATGGTGTCTGGGGACTTAAATACTAGCAAGTGGCCATCTAAGATGAGTCAATTGGTCTCAGCCCACCTGGAACAAAGGAGAATGAAGAACACCAAAGACACAAGGTAATTATGAACCCAAGAGACATAAAGGGTCCCATAAACTAGAGACTACATCAGCCTGAGACTAGAAGAACTAGATCATGCCCGGCTACAACAGATCACTGCCCTGACAGGGAACACAAAAGAGAACCCCTGAAGAAGCAGGAGAGCAGTGGGATGCAGACCCCAAATTCTCATAAAAAGACCAGGCTTAATGGTCTGACTGAGACTAGAAGCACCCCGGTGGTCATGGTCCCAGACCTTCTGTTAGCCCAAACAGGAACCCTTCCCAAAGCCAACTCTTCAGATAGGTATTGGACTGGACAATGGGATAGAAAATGGTACTGGTGAAGAATGAGATTGTTGGATCAAGCAGACACATGAGACTATGTTGGCATTTCCTGTGTATAGGGGAAATGAGAGGGCGGAGGGGGTCAGAAGCTGGCCGAATGGACACGAAAAGAGAAAGTGGAGGGAAGGAGTGTGCTGTCTCATTAGGGGGAGAACAATTAGGAGTATACAGCAAGGTGTAAACAAATTTTTATATGATAAAAATAGGCTGACTTAATTTTTAAACTTTCACTTAAAGCACAATAAAAATAAAAAAAATCCAGACTTGCAATATAAAAAAAAAAAAATTTTAATTTTTTTATAGAGCACATTAAATCCAATAATTCTGGCATAAAACATACCAGATAGGAAGGGGTTATGCAGCCTGAGGTTTTAGGCTTTGGCATTTACTTTAACACAGGGAACAATAACAATGTGCACTTAAAATTACTACATAGTTATTCAAAAGATAAGAGAACATGTGAATAGTGAAGCACTGACACCATCTTCTCAATGCAGTTTAAAAAGCATGCATTCTTCAAACTAATCTAATTCAAAAACCAAGGGTAAAAAAAAAAGGGTAAGTTGGGAAGAATTAGTAATTATGCTTATTTTTCTAGGCTCTCTGTGTCAGAGTGAAAGTAATTTCAGTTCATAAAGTTCATTTTTAAAAATTCATCAATTAAATATACTTTATGTCTCTAAAAAAAAAAAAAGAAAAATCAAATGTCCTATTGCATTGAGCAAATCTGCTGCAAAAGACCTCTTTAAAGTCTTAAAAAGCAGGATGTCACCTTGAGGACTAAGTATGCCTGATCCAAGCCATGGTATTTTCAATCTCCTCATATGCATGCGATAGCTGGACAATGAATAAGGAAGACAGAAGAAGAATTGAAGCATTTGTATTATGGTTTTGGTGAAGAATATTGAATATACCATGGATTCCCAATAGAGCAAACAAAACTGTCTTGGAAGAAGTTCAGCCAGAATGCTCCTTAGAAGCGAAGATGGCTAGACTTATCTCAAGTAATTTGGACTTCTTATCTGGAGAAACCAATCCCTGAAGAGGACCATCATGCTTAGTAAAGGGTCAACAAAAAGGAAGAAAATCCTCATTGAGATGGATTGACATGGCTGCAGCAACAGGCTCAAACATAGCCAAGGATTGTGTGGGTGGTAAAGGACCGAGCAGTTTTTCATCCTGTTATATGTAGGGTGGCTATGAGTCGGTATCAACTTGATGACACCTAAAAAGAATATATGTGTTTATAGAGTCTATGGCCTGCTTATTTAGGAAATCAGGAATATAAGGAAAAGAATTGTGTGGTTTTTTGTTTGTTTGTTTTCTGGATAGAAAAGTTACATCCTGTCAAAACCACCTCCCAGTGATTTAGCGTGAGGCTTTGAAATCTGGGTTCAGGACAAACCATACTATTGCCCAAGGGAAACCACTTCCTATGTTCACACACCATTTGTTTTCAAAATGCCTAAGGTCCACATTCTAAATTGCTTTTCCGTGCTTAGTAGTCTGACTTCAGAGAGAAATGGGTTTCTGATTCCAGAATGTTGTACAAATCCTTTCCAAAACTAAATAAGAGCATTTACTTCAGATTTTGGGTGAATACCTAACTTTGCTTTATTCTTTGAAAAGAAGGAGAACATAAGAAAAATCCTTCTTTATCCTTCAGAAAATGATTGGAAACAACATGAAAAGCATACAAAAAATTACCCTGCTGGAATATTCTTGTAGTGTTATCCAATATATGCTAAGCTTTATTTATGTTGTCAGAATATCTAAGAACTAATACTAAAACAATAGGACGTGGAGCAAAATATGTTAAATGGTATGAAACTCATACTTCCCCAGAGTACCCATTCCTGGGTCAGCTGAAAAATAATAAAAATTATGATTCTTTCTCAGGCTTTTGGTATCTACATTATTGCAAGATTTTCAGCCCCCATCAAAGAATCATCCATTATAACGGAGAGTTTGTGGGCTGTCACATGAGTAGTTATGAATGAGCTTCTCTCTTCTTTCTTGAACTGTTCTCTTTAGTGAGGGTGCTTACCAGGGCTTGTGTTGGTGATAAAGTCACCTGAGAACATCTCACTGAATTAAAGATTTAAGAAAGCAGATAGAAGAAATAAGGTTTCCAAATTTCTCTTTAGTGGTCGGTATAGTTTCAATAGCAACCTCTGCCAACTGGCTGCTGCTACCTCATCTTCCAGGCATTGCTTTTGTTCCCACACATCTTTACCACAGCTGTCAATACACTAGAGTCTTTAAAATACCAGTAATAATGTATTTTCTTGGCTCGTTATCGCCCATAAGCCATTCTTTCTTTTTACAATTCCTTTTATCCTGTGGGTAACAGCTAACAAGTACTCCTGAAATTTCTCTGTGTGTTGGAAGGGGGTGAAAATGACTTTTCCATTCATCAGTTTCAATCTACTCTGTCCTCATCTTTATGATTAGAGACCACGTTGAGGCGTGAGGTAAGGGTCAGGATTAATGGAAAATGGTAAGTTGTGATCAGATTCATCCCTCATCTCTAACAACCAAAGCATTTAGTTTACTTGCTTGGTTCTATCTTCACTTACAGAGAGTTATTCCATGGTAGTTCTTTAAAATCAATAAAAACACCAAACCCATTGCCGCCAAGTCGATACTTACTCATAGCGATCCTATAGAACAGAGCAGAACTGCCCCATGGAGTTTCCAAGGAGCATCTGGTGGATTCAAACTGCTGACCTTTAGCCCCTCCTAAAAACACTCCTGAGGCCAGCATTACTCTGATAACAAAGCTGATGACACCACAAGTGAAGAAAACTACAGACCAATGTATCTTAAGGATATAGATGCAAAAAATCTTCAACAAAATACTAGCATACCAAATACAACAGTGTATTAAAAGGATTATACACCATGACCAAGTGGGATTTATCCCAGGAATCAAGAGTGGTTCAACATAAGAAAGTCAATCAATATAATATACCACGTTAATAAGATAAAGGGAGAAAAGCACATGGTCATCTCAATTGATTAAGAAAAGGCATTTGGACTTCATCAAAATTAAAAACATTTGTGCATCAGATGACTTATCAAGAAAGTGAAAAGATGACCTGCAGATGGGAGAAAATATTTGGCAATCATGTATCTGATAAAGGTTTAATATACAAAATATATAATGAATTCCTACAACTCAACAGCAAAAAGACAAACAACACAATTTAAAAAAATGGACACAGAACTTGAATAGACATCTTTCCAAAGAAGATATGCAAGTGCTAATAAGCACATGAAAAGATGCTCAACATCACTGGCCATTAGAAAAATGCAAACAAAGCCACAATGAGATACCACTTTACACTTACTAGGATGACTATTACTCCAAAAAATAAAATAAATGACAAGTGTTAGTTAGGATGTAAGGAAATTGGAACCTGCTTTCACTGCTGGTGAGAATGGTGCAGCTTCTGTGTAAAACAGTTTGGCAGTTCCTCAAAAAGTTAAACACATGACCCAACAATTATACTCCTAGACATATACCCAAAAGACTTTAAAGCAGGGACTCAAAGAAATACATGTACATCACCAAAAGGTGGAAACAAATGTTATCAACAGACGAGTAGATAAGCAAAATGTGGTATATACATACAATGGAATATTATTCAGCCATAAACAAGATGAAGTTTTGATGTGTGCTATCCATAGCACTGGGTACTAGGTTGTGATCATGTAGATAAACTTTGAAAACATTACTCTAAGTTAAATAACTCAGACACAAAAGGATAAATATTGTATGATCCTATTTGTATAAAATATCTAGAAGAGGCAAATGCCTAGAGACAGAAAGTAGGCCAGTGATTACCAGGGATTAGGGGGAGCTATTGCTTGATGGGTGCAGGGTTTCTGTTTGGGGTGATGAAAAGTTTTGGAAGTAAATAGTGGTGATGGTTATACAACATTATAAATGTAATGCCACTGAATTGCACTCTTTAAAACTGTTAAAATGTAAAATTTGATGTTTCATATTGTCTTAGTCATCTAGTGCTGCTATAACAGAAATACCACAAGTGAATGGCTTTAACAAAGAGAAATTTATTTTCTCACAGTCTAGTAGGCTAGAAGTCCCAATTCAGGGTGTCAGCTCCAGGGCAAGGCTTTGTCTCCTTGTCGGCTCTGGAAGAAGGTCTTTCTTATCAATCTTCCCCTGTACTAGGAGCTTCTTTGCGCAGGAACCCTGGGTCCAAAGGATGCACTCTGCTCCCGGTGCTTCTTTCTTGATGGTATGAGGTCCCCCCTCTCTGCTAGCTTACCTTTCCTTTTAACTCTTGAGAGATAAAAGGTGATGCTGGCCACACCCCAGGGAAACCCCTTTTACATTGGATCAGGGATGTGACCTGGTAAGGGTGTTACAATCCCATCCGAATCCTTTTTAACATAAAATTAGAAGAGAAGAACATTTTCTGATACTGATTGCCACTCATAAGAAAAAAGTTTTCAAAATTAGGCACAAAATAAAAATGAGTAAGCCGTAAAAATCTAGCCATTTTATTGACCAACCATGTCTTTTAAATTATTGTGCTGTTTTGATCTGATTGAAAAAATAATTTTCATTTCACTCAGTACAGGAGACTAGAGAAACTGAAAATTCTCCTTCTAAAAGACAGCTGAAAAATGTAATAAGTAACTATCAGATGCATACTTGGCCCAAAAAGAAAGCAAGAGAAATCTCCAAAAGTAAAAAAAAAAAACAAGGAGGAAATTAAAAATTGGGAACTGAACAAACTGTTCTTGCCCTTGAGAATTTACCGCCTTGATAGCCAGATGGTTTAGTAGCCAAGCAGGGAGAGCAGTCAAGGTCACATGAGAAAGGAGGGTAGGAACTGAGACCCCACATCTTTGAAAGGCTTTATACTCACTAAACAATGTGGTAGAAAAATATGCCTTCTGAATCACTGGCCCTGGGATGCAACAGCATGCCTCCCTATGGTCACAGCTCTTCAGACTGTGCCATGGGTGGAAAAAAAAAAAATTCACCCTCCCCTGAGGTTTCATAAACACAGGCTTATACTCACTATCAGTGTTAACTAATGGAGTTCCAGCACTTAGGCTTGAAATTGCTGCCCCTTCCATGTTAACAGAAGGAATATAAGATAGAGAAGAAGAATAAAATATTCCTTCTTCCCCTAGAGTGAGAGAGGAGCATAAATAATTTCATGCCTTAAACTTAGTTCTGATGATGTGAATTAAGAACATTCGAACAAAAAGCTGTCAGTATGATTCTCCTTTTCGATGTGGAGATTAGTACAAAAGTGTATAATCTTGCTGTTACTTAATATATTTTGAAAGTGTTGCTTATACAAATAAGCCTTTTGAGACATTCAAACTTTGGATATTGTCACAGTGTTTTGTAAAATGTATCCACCTCTCCCCCAAAAACTCATATTTGTTCTGCCCAAGTAATAGTATTTAAATTGAGGAATTATATTGAGGTTTCATTGTTAGTTCAGGAGAAGAAATTTTAGATTTCCCCCCTTACCATTTATGTATACGGAGCCCTGGTGGTGCAGTGGTTAAGCATTTGGCTACTAACCAAAAGGCTGGCAGTTTGAATCTACCAGCTGCTCCTTGGAAACCCTGTGTGGCAGTCCTACTCTGTCTTATAGGGGCGTTCTGTGTAAGAATTGACTGGAGGGCAATGGGTTTGGCTTCTGGCTTATTTACGTATAAAGATACAATACATCCATGATTCTGTTGAATCCCATAGCTAAGCAATGATTTGAGAATATTGATTTTATTTAAATCAATTACCAAACCAAACCAAACAAAACCATTGTAATCCAGTCATAGACAACTCATAGAGGCCCTATAGAACAGAGTAGAACTGCCCCCTAGGGTTTCCAAGGAGCAGCAGGTGGATTCAAACTGCCAACATTTTGGTTAGCAGGTGAGCTCTGAACCACTGCACCACCAGGGCTTGTAAATCAACAAAAGACACTACAGAAAATAATAATTTAAAAAAGAATTCGTAAACTCTAGAAATATGAAACACTGTCATTGACATTAAAAACCCAGATGCTCCATGGTCTTGGGGAACATCTAGCTCAATTGGCATAACATGGTTTACAAAGAAAATGTTCTACATTCTACTTTGGTGAGTAGCATCTGGGGTCCTAAAAGCTTGTGAATGGTCATCTAAGATACATCATTGGCCTCACCCCATCTAGAGCAAGTGAGAATGAAGAAAACTAAAGACACAAGGAAAAGATCAGTCCAAAGGACTAATGGACCACGACTACCACAGTCTCTGCCAGACTGAGTCCAGTACAACTAGATGGTACCCAGCTACCACCACTGACTGCTCTGGTAGAGATCACAATAGAGGGTCCCAGACAGAGCTAGAGAAAAGGTAGAACAAAGTTGTAACTCACAAAAAAAAGACCAGACTTACTGGCCTGACAGAGACTGAAGAAACCCTGAGAGTATGGCCCCTGGATACCCTTTAAGCTCAGTAATGAAGTCACTCCTGAGGTTCACTCTTCATCCAAAGATTAAACAGGCCTATAAAACAAAATGAGACTAAAGGGGGCCCACTAGCCCAGGGGAAAGGACTAGAAGGCAGAAGGGGGCAGGAAAGCTGGTAACAGGGAACACAAGGTCAAGGAGGGAGAATGGGGTTAGTAACCAAGTCACAAAGCAATATATGCACTGTTTAATGAGAAGCTAATTTGTTATGTAAACCTTCATCTAAAGTATAATAATAATAATAATAATTAATAATAATAATAATAAAAGTACCATGGAAACAACAACAACAAAAAAGGTGCTTTAAAATATAAACTAAAAATAGCTGAACAAAGTAGTAAACTGTGATATAGATTTGAAGAAGCTCTGTAGGATGCAACATAGAGATATAAAGTGATGGAAATTATGAAACATATTTAAAAACAGAGGTTAGAGCACAAAGGTCCAATCTCTAGTAGGAGATCTAGAAAGAAATTCAGAGAAATAAAGACAGAACAAATAAAGGTAGTGCAACCCATATTTATTGATAAAAATGAATCCCTCCCAAAAAGTGAAAAGAAAATATGCATTTAGACATATGATGGTAGAAACAAGAATACCATTGAGAAAATAAAAAAAGAGAGAGAGAAGATGGTACTTCTGATTCTGGTAATGGCAGAACAAGTAACTTGGACCAAACCCTTCATTGAACGACAGCTAGAAAATCTGCACAAATATTTATTTAAAACAAATACCTTAAAGATATACAATTACTAACAAGACAGTAATGCACTATCATGGCAGAATCTAGGGCAGGATGGAGGCCCAAGGAAGGAAGTCCAGTATTTGGGTTGCCTTTTCCCTGGATGACGGTTATGGATGAACAACATAATAAACATCATTAATGCCAGTTAATTTTACATGTTAAGAATATTGAAATGGCAAATGTTTTGTTACATATATATTTACCACAATTTAAGAAGAGTAATGGAAAAGAAAATTATGTCAATATATCTAAATTAATGTATCTGAATGAATGTAGAAACATTGTAATTACAAAATCTGGTTACATTTAAAACCTTTGTTTAACATCTTTTGGACTTTTTAAGCTATATATGTATGTATATGTAACTAATTAAAAAAATAAAAACTTTTGAAGGAAAATGAAAGAACAGATTTCTATTTCCCACCTGCAGCAACCAATTTTTTTTTTTTTTAATCTTTACTTTATCTGTAGGTGTGTCCCATTTTAATGAAGACTCTTCAAGAGAATACTTTAACTCATTCTATGAAGCCAGGATTATCTTGATAATAAAACTAGCCAAGAACAGATTACAAGGAAAGAAAACTGCATACAAATGTCCTTTATGAACAAAGATGGACAATTTTTAACAAAATTTTAGCAATCAAATCCAAAACTATATAAAAAGATTAATACTTAGTGGCCAAATGGGATTTATCTCCAGAATGAAAGGTTGACTTAACATTTGAAAATCAATCAATATAATTCACCTTATGATTATCTCAATATATGAAGAAAAAGCATTTGATTTTTTTTTAATCTCCATTCCTGATCAAAACTTTCAGCAAACTAGAAACAGAAAGGAACTTCCTCAACCTCATAAAAGGCATACAGGAAGAATTTTATAAACTAGCGTCGTAGTAGTAACAAATGGAAGGCTTTTTCATAAGATCAGAAGCAAGACAAGGGTGTTTGCTCTCACTACTTCTACTAAACATTTTATTCCAGATCCTAGACAGTGAAATCAGCAAGAAAAAGAAATTGAAGACATCCAGATTAGAAAGGAAGAAGTAAAGCGTGGTTATCCATATAGAAGATCTGATGGAAACTACAAAAAAGATACTAAAACTCATGAGTGAGTTAGGAAAGGTTTCGGAGCCCTAGTGGCACAGTGGTTAAGAGCTTGGCTGCTACCCAAAGGTCGGCACTTTGGATTCACCAGCTGCTCCTTGGAAACTCTATAGGGTAGTTCTGCTCTGTCCTATAGGGTCTCCGTGAGTCAGTATTGACTCAAAGGCAACAGATTTGGTTTGGTTTGGAAAGGTTTCAGGATACAAGATCTATAAGCAAAAAATCAATTGCATTTTATATACTAGCGACAAACAATAGAAAATTGAAAGTAAAAGATATTATTCCCAATTACATAAAACACCATGAAACACTTAGAGATAAATCTGACAAAACATGTACAAGACCTACACAGTGAAAATTATAATTTTCAAATTAAAGAAGAAATAAATGGATTGATATATAACATGTTCGTGGATCAGAAGACCCAATATTGTTAAGATGCCAATTCCACCCAAATTGATCTACTTTGTTATCAGTTTCATTCGAGTCAATGTGTGTGTGCATGAGTAGAACTGCTTTCAAGGCTGTGACCTTTCAGAACCTGGTCATCAGGCCTGTCTTCCAAGGCCCCTCTGGTTAGATTTGAACTGCCAACCTTTGTGACTAGTAGTCGAGTACTTAACCATTTGCACTACCTAAACCAACCAAAATCAAACCCATTGCCGTTGAATCAATTCCAACGCATAGTGACCTATAGGACAGAGTTCAACTGCTCCATAGGGTTTCCAAGGAGTGGCTGGTGGACTTGAACTATCCACCTTTTGGTTAGCAGTCTGAGCTCTTAACCATTGCGCACCACCAAGGGATTCCAAATTCCTAATTAAAATTCCAGCAGGCTTTCTTATGAAAATATACAAACGGATTCTAAAATTTCTATGGAATTGTCAAGGACCTAAAACCTATTAACCTGTTGCCACAGAGTTGATTTCAACTCACAGCAACTCTTTACATATGATTCCAGGACCTAAAATAGCCAAAACTATTTTGAAAAAGAAGACCAAAGTTGGAGGATTAACAGAACCTGACTTCAAGGCTTATTATAAAGTGACATAGCGTGATATTGGCTTATCATAAAGTGATAATAACTATAACAGTGTGATATAACAGAGCATGACTGCCAAAGCTGCCTAAGCCCAGAGGGCTGAGTACTGAGCCACAGAGGATTATCCTAGGTCCTTGAAACCTGGTGGACTTTGCCTTACTGGATTTCAGACTAGCTTTGGATCAGTGATCTCTTTATTCCTTCCACTCTCTCCCTTTCAGAATGGGAGTTGTCTACCCCGTGTCTGTCCCACCATTGTATTTTGTAAGCAGATAACTCGTTTTCTAGTTTCACAGGCACACACATGGAAAGGAATTTTGCCCCAGGATGGATTACACCCAGAGTCTCATTCATGCCTGATCTGGGTAGTTACTTTGGGTTTTCTATTGTGGGCAGCCAAACCTAATGCTAACCAATACAAAGGCAAACAGAAAACACGAGGTATACCAATAATAACAATAGATATAAATGGACTAAACATTCAGTTTAAAGGAAGAGATTGTTAGATTGGATTTAAAAATACTCCATCTATATACTCTTTAGTCATCCCTCGACTACTAGACAGAAGGTTGGTGGTTCGAACCTACCCAGAAGTACCTCAGAAGACAGGCCCTTAAACTGCTTCTGAAAGGTCACAGCCTTGAAAACCCTATGGAGCAGTTCTACTCTGCACACATGAGGTCACCATGAGTCTGAATCCACTAGACACTAACTAACAACACCGATAGCATGTACTCTTTAAAGCCCAGATGGTTGAAAGAAATATTTTTTCCAGTCCATAAAATCAATAGATTTACAGTATAAAGGTGAAGAATCTAAGATGTCTAGAACTTAACTGATGTTGTTTTGCCGTGTTAAAACAAAAATTCTAATAAGCCAATAACAGAAATTGAAGTTTAGTGTATAATTTGCAAATTGAGGTAACATTTCAACTAAAACCAAAACCAAAACATTTCAACTAGGGAGTCAAAAATATTCCAGAAATGAGAAGAACTTCCAAAATTCTTATGCCACAGCTTATCAACATTGCCACAGAAAAGGGGGCCAGAAGAGTGTTTACATAATAACAATTTACTCTAAAATACAACTTCCAGTTTGATCCTACGGTTCCTGTTTCCTGAACTGAACGAATTCTTCAAAAAAGCACAATGCCTAAGTTAAAACGAGCTTGTTAATTAGCAAGACTATTGTCAATAGCATCATTAGGGGAGTGTGGGGGCTGTGAACCCCACCAGGTGACACTGTCAGAGGGGGTAACACAAAAATGACTCTCTATAATGTTGTTGTGCAGTGTTCAGCAGAAATTTATTCATTTTTTTTGAGCAATTTAAATTTTGAGCAATTTTTAGAAACAGCATCTGAGGGAAATTCCATTTCATGACATACAACGAAATGCCCTGATACTCTGCTTCACTCATTTTAATTCCCCCAAGGCATCAGATCAGCTGCTCACAAATTTCTCTCCTCTCTCTCCCTATACTTTCTATCTCTCAAACCTCCCGCCCATACAGCTTTTCTTTCTCTCACTTATTTACCTTCCTGACTCCATCTGACTTTCTGGCTGTAAAGATAATATAATGTCATGGTTCAGAGGTCACCCACGGTGGACAGATTTCAGTGGAGCTTCCAGACTAAGATAGACTAGGAAGAAGAAAATGGTGGTACGCGACTGAAAAAACTGGCTGGTGAAAACCTTGTGAAGAATAGTGGAACGCTGTCTGGAACAGTGCCAGAAGATGGGCCCCTAAGGTTGGAAAGCTCTCAAAAGATGACTGGGGAAGAGCTGGCTCCTCAAAGTAGTATAGACTTTAATGAGGTGAATGGAGTAAAGCTTTCCAGACCTTCATTTGCTGAGGTGACATGACTCAAAATGAGAAGAAACAGCTGCAAATATTCATGAATAATCGGAAAATGTAATGTACAAAGTATAAATCTGGGAAAGTTGGAAGTTGTCAAAAATGAAATGGACCACATAAAAATCGATAGCCTAGGCATTGGTGAGCTGATGTGGACTGGTATTGGCTATTGTGAATTGGACAATCCTGTAGTCTGCTGTGGAAACCCTGGTGGCATATTGGTAAAGAGCTACGGCTGTTAACCAAAAGGTTGGCAGTTCGAATCCACCAGGCACTCCTTGGAAACTCTATGCAGCAGTTCTACTCTGTCCTATAGGGTCGCTATGAGTCGGAATCAATTCCAAAGCAGTGAGTTTTGCTTTTTTTTCCTTAATAGTCTACTATGCTGGGAATGACAAATTGAAGAGGAAGGATGTTGCATTCGTCATCAAAAACATTTCAAAATCTATCCTGAAGTACAGTGCTGTCAGAGATAGGATAATATCCTTACACCAATAAGGAAAACCAGTTGATATGGCCATTATTCAGATTTATGCACTAACTACTAATGCCAAACATGAGGAAATTGAAGATTTCTGCTAACTTCTGCAGCGTGAAATTGATCAAACTTGCAATCAAGATGCATTGATAATCACTGTAAGCTGGAATTTGAAAGTTAGAAACAAAGAAGAAGAATTGGTAGTTGGAAAATATGGTCTTGGTAATAGAAATGAGGTCAGAGATTCCATGATAGAATTTTACAAGATCAATGGCTTCTTCATGGCAAATGCCCTTTTTTAACAACATAAATGGTGACTATATGCATGGACCTTCCCAGATGGAATACACAGGAATCAGCTCGACTACATCTGTGGAAAGAGACGATGGAAGAGCGCAATATCATCAGTCAGAACAAGGCCAGTGGCTGACTGCAGAGCAGAAATTGCTCATATGCAAGTTCAAAACGAAGCTGAAGAAAATTACAGCATGCCCACAAGAGCCAAAATATGACCTTGAGTATAGTCCACTTGAATTCAGAGACCACCTCAAGAATAGATTTGACGGGTTGAACACTAATGACAGAAGAACGGACGAGTTGTGGGAAGACATTAAGGACATCATACATGAAGAAAGCAAAAAGGTCATTAAAAAGATATGAAAGAAAGGAAGGACCAAAATGGATGTCAGAAGAGATTGAACTTGCTTTTGAATGTAGTGTAGCTAAGTAATGGAAGGAATGATAAGATAAAAGAGCTGAACAGCTGATTTCAAAGGCGGGCTTCAGAAGACAAAATAAAGTATTGTAAGAAATGTGCAAAGACCTGTACTTAGAAAACCAGAAGGGAAGAATATGCTCAGCCCTTTTCAAGCTGAAAAAACTGAGGGAAAATTTCAAGCCTCCAGTTGCAATATTGAAGGATTCTACAGAGAAAATATTAAGGGAAACATGAAACATCAAAAGAAGATGGAAGGAATATACAGAGTCACTGTACGAAAAACAATTGATCAACATTCAAACCTTTCAGGAGGTACCATGTGATCAAGAACCAATGGTGCTGAAGGAAGAAGTCCAAGCTGACTGAAGGCACTGGCAAAAACAAGGCTCCAGGAAGTAATGGAATATCAAATGAGATGTTTCAATAAACGGATGCAGCACTGGACGTGTTCACTGCTCTATGTCAAAAAATTTGGAAGATAGCTATCGGGGGACAGCCCCAACAAGGAAAGACCCTCACTGTGTGTCCTGACAGGTAATCGAAAGAACTGACACGTAGCCCTTTCCAGATTCATGTGTTTATTCATAGAAACTTGCTGACACAGGCAAGCAGCTGCTCTCCAGTGGCAGCCAGCTGGAGTATTTTCCACAACCACCTAGCAAGGGACACCAGCTTATATACCATTCTAGCTGGGACCAAGGTTCATTGTTTTTCTCCCATGTCCTTGGGCAGTCAGTGTTCTCAGGGACTTCACGCCCAGGCCCAGATGTTTTCCTTCCCATTGCTAAGGTATTCCTTGGCCCAGTCATGCCACTCCCGGCCTTGTACCTTAGCCTGAGTCCATCCCAAATTCATCCCCAGCATGCTTCAGGGAAGAGCAAAGCTGATTCCATTAGGGAGGGGATGCATATAGCTGAATAGCATTACCCTACAGTCCACCCCTACATACCCTCCTAATGTCCTTACAATCTCACCTAATGTCCTTACAATCCCCCTCTTCTGCAATAGCCCTCGGACTTGGTATGCAGAGGAGCATTGCAAAACCAAACCACATACTCAGCATAACCAGCAACACAGAAAAAGACATAGTAATAAGAGTCCCAATATCATCCAGAAGCCTGTCCGCCATGTGGACAGGAGGGATTGCAGCCAGCTGGAGACAGGGTCAGCGGCGTCATGTTTGTCAGCAGTGATGCATTGCTCCAAGTCCTGCAGAGCCAAAGACACATTTTTAGAGGTATCAGGGCTATACATGCAATAGTCTGTTTTTATCATGGCACAAGGCGGTCAGGATGTCAAGGGCCGTCCTACTCTGAAGGATGACCTTCGGTATTTGTTGAGTCTCCACATTCAGAAGGGTGATAGTCCACTGGTGTTTTTCAGTGCAGCTGTGGTGTGTCTGGCTAGCGCCCCTACCTGCCACTCCACATCTGTAGTGGCGGCCTGGGGTGAGAACAGGGACAAGGGGCAAAACCACCATGATGTGCACTGGTATCTGTGCTGGGCTGCTACAGTTTGCCAATTGCTGGGAACACCGGGGAACCAACAAAGAAGGGTGGTGTAAATATTAGGGGCTATATACAGCTGCCCCCAAGTGCAGAGCCCCACTCCTTTGTAGGGCAGTTACGGCCAACCATGAAAGCCACATGTCCAAAATCACCACTTGGGGCGATGGGTATGCCCCAGCCCATTGGCTTTGCTTTTGCTTCTCTAACCAGCTATTGGCAACAACTAGCAGGGTTCTAGCACACTGTTGTCAGGGGTCCAACTCATCACCCTGAGTGGGTGGGAGGTATTAGTCCTGTTCTGAAGCTCCCAGTAAAGGGGAACTTGGCCATTTATAAGGACTTGCAGTAGCGCATTATACACTGCACATGACTTTCTCCAACATGCTGTATCTCTCTTCTGCCCCTCTCCACAACTGGGACCAAAATCCCAGTGGCACTCTCTTGTTGTTTTGCCTTTGTCACAGGCCCTACCCGTACCCCTCTGGTAATAGGCTATGTCCAATTGGTACGGCTGACCTTGTATTAACACTCTTAAAGCCTGTATTTGTTTTATAGTGACCTTCACCAGCTGGAAGGCCTCCCCTTCTTTTGTCTCTCAGTCACACACTGTTCCTTTCTTGTGAGCTCTCTCTTCTTCTCACACCCTCACTTTCTAGAAGTCTCCTGAGTTTCACCTGTCTCTCACTCATTCTCTTCCTCTCTAGCCCCCTGTATCACTTTCTCATCCAATCTTTTTGTTTTCTCTCTTCTTCAGTCTCACATCTTTTTTCACTAACCTATATAGGGGCCATAGGGTTTGGGTTAAATGGGTTTTGAACAGGTGCTAGTACCCCAGGAGCCTGACAACTGCCTAATAGTTGCTTCACAGATTCTGGGGATGGGTAGGCTTGGACTTTATCTATTGCTGCTTCAGGCGTCACTTGCATCTTACCCGACCAGGTAATACCCAAGTACTTGACTGACAAACCAGGCCCCTGGGTTTTTCCCTTGTTCATTGCCCATCCCCGCGACTGGAGGTGCGTGACTACCTCACCACCTGCAGTCTGCAAAGAAGCAAACGAGTCAGAGGTCAGCATGACATCATCAATATAGTAGAATATGGCCACCTCAGCAGGGGGAGTCCACTGCTTGTGGTCAGTGGCAACCATGCCATGGCATATGGTGGGACTATGTGGGTAACCTTGTGGGAGCACGGTGAAAGTCCACTGCCTCACCTTCCAACTGAAGGCAAACTAGTCCTCGCTGTCTGATGTAGAGGGATGCTAAAGAAAGCATTAGACAAGTCGTAAGTGCCCAGTGCCTCCCCCATTTGCCTCATCATCTGTGAAGTGTTGGGTACAGCTGCAAACAATGGGGGAGTCACCTTATTCAATGCCTAGTAGTCTACCATCGTTCTCCAGGAGCCATCTGGCTTGAGCATTGGCCAGACAGGACTATTGAAGGGGCTCTTGGCTGGTCTCAGAATCCCCACTGGGTGTAGTTCCTGCACGGCCTCAGTCATTTCTTGGTGCCCGCCAGGGAGGCGGTACTGCTTAAGGGCCATGACCTGAGGTGGGGAGTGCAACTGCACAGGGAACCATTTAGCATTACCTTGTACTACAGTTTTTACAGCTCTGACTTGCAGGTAGAACTCACCGGAGGTCTGCAGCTCCAGCCCCAACAAGATATCTCTGCTCAGAATGTATTCCGGTATCAGGGCTATGTATACTTGGGGTTAGCCTTCCAATCTGCAGCACCAGTTTGATTTGGTGCACCCTGACAGCCCCACCCCTATACCCATCAAGAGCTGTTAGTGGCCCTTTACACTTATTTGGGTTACCATACATCAGGTTGCATTCTGCTCCAATGTCTACCAAAGCCAAAACATGTTGCTTGTTAGTGGAGATCCAGTGTATGATCATTTCAATGTGTGGCCTCCTGTCCCCTGTCACCCAGCGGAGGGTTTCCTGCACCTGTGGTGTACCTTGGCCACACCTCTAGTCGAGGGGTGAGGGAGACTCCCACCCCTCTGCAGAGGGAACCGTAGGCTTGGCCTCCTCTCGTGGGCTCTGATCAGTGCCTTTGTGGAACCCAGGTCTTTTGTCAGGAACGACTCTACACCAAAGAAATACATTTTATAAAATAGACAGTTTGATCAAACATATGGCACAAATAAGAAATGCCCTTGCAAGGAACTGCTGCATTGAGACCCCAGACTGCTTATCTGAGATGCATGGGTTCAGGCTGGGGTTGTCTTGTCCCCTCCTATCAGCCATTTAAACCTGTCCATTGAAGTGCTCCATTGCCCCTATGTCTTGGGGTGAAAAAGAGTGTGAAGAGTTCGTTCAAGATCCAGTGGAAGCCTCTGTATAGGATAAAAAGCCCCTATATGATTTACCTTCTGAGAACATCCTGGCCTGTTGGCTCAGGAATCTGTCCCTGCACAGGTTTTTAACCTTGGTCAGGGTCTCCTAGTTGGGTCAGCTTTCCTGTGCTGTCCAGCATTTTCTGATGACAGTGACAGTCCATGCATGTAGGCCCAGTCTGTGACAGTGTGTGAATCTCCATGGACGGTCCTCTCTTAAATCCAGGGGGTAGCTGATTGCACATCTCTTTACTGCAGAGCAGACAATGCTTCAGCCTCTGCAGTTAGCTGGTAAGACTGGTCTGCTCATTGACTGTTTTCCACTCTCAGCACAGGGGCTTTTCTGATGACTATCCACACGAGTAACAAAAGCTTATCCGGAGCAGAAGTGATTTTTTTTTTTGTTGCTGTTGTTCAGATGTTTCATTTCTGTAGGGGCTTGCTTTATCTGTCAGTCCGAGGGTTGTCAGTGGCCAGATTGAATGGCCAGGCTATTAGCTATAGCGCATGTCACAGTTTTCTTGTGCCCCTCTAAAAATGGCTCTAACTGCGGCAATTCCCATCAGGACATAGAGGCAAAAGTTTACAAAGGTTTGTGTTAATACATCAACATCATCAGTACACACAAGAAGGATTTGTAGGGGCCCCAAGGGACTTATCCATAGTCAGGCTGGGGCAAGTGTCTCAAAGATAGTGACCTCAGACCCAAGGTATACCTCACTGGACTTTAATTGTAACACAAGGCCTTTGCTCCTTGCCGGTGACAGAGAAATTAGGCTTAATCCTCAATTAAGAAATAAACATTCTTAATTATTTCTGAAAGAAGATCTGGGCAAAGTTGGCAGAGCCCTCACTCATTTGTGGAGCCACATCACCACACCAACCACAAGCATGGGTGCAGCCCAGTTGCCTGGTAACCTGGAGGTGGGCCCCCCTCTTTTAGTTTTCCCCTTACCATTGCAGCTGCTGCTAGGTTGCTGTTCAGTTATCTTGGCGGGGGCAGCTATCAGGGAATTCTGAGGTCTCTTCAAGGCCGCTCAACACAAACTATCTTGAAGAGCTTTTTACTCCTTTTTTTTTTTTTTTTTCTCTTTTCCCTGCTGTTTTAACTCCTGCTTTTTTTGCACTGGGTGTTACAGGGTGTTCTCAGCACCAGGGACCTGTTTATCTCCTCCCTAACTAGCTCCAGTCCCATGCTCTACCGATTGAGCTAGCCAGGCTTTGATGGCCAACCTGGGATTTCTCCCCCAGAAAAGCATACAGGCCAGACCTCCCCACATAGAGGTCGTTGGCCACCCTGGATTTCCCCTGAAGATGCCTCTTGCTTCCGCAAACGGGGCACTAATGTTTCAGTGGAGGAGGAATATGCTGCCCGCAAACCCTCCAGTTGCAGCTCTGCTTCCAGCTGCCTAATTAGGGCCCTAGCAGCTGGCTCCACATTGGACGCCCCTCTCAATGCTGTCAATAGAAGCCACCCCACACAAGCCGCCTCAGCACGCAATCTGGCTTTTGCTTTGGGGCCTCCCATGAATATCGCCTTGCCCACACAGTGGCCACGCAACTCCCACGACCAAAACATGAACATCCTTCTTTTCTTTCTCAACATGCATAGACTCTAGTAACTGCATCAATCCTGGTGGCGTTTTGGGGGCATCCCCATACTCACACACAGGTCCTCAGGCATCAACAGCCGGGGCTAGTGGTCCCAGGGAATGAGTCCCTGGCCACTCTGGGATTTCTCCCAGTGGAGCCCACTTTTCCCCACCTATCTGGGAAGGCCTCCTGTGCTCCCTGGAATCCTGCCGACTATGCCACTTGTCTGGGGACAGCCTCAGCAAGGAAAGGCCGTCACTGTGCATCCTGACAGATAATCCAAAGAACTGACACATAGCCCTTTCAAGATTCATGAGCTTATTCATGAAAACTTACTGACTTGGGCAAGCAGCTGCTCTCCAGTGGCAGCCAGCTGGAGTATTTTCTGCAACCACCTAGCAAGGGACCCAAGCTTATATACCATTCCAGCTGGGACCAAGGCTCATTGTTTTTCTCTCACGTCCTTGGGCAGTCAGTGTTCCCGGGGACTTCACATCCAGGCCCAGATGTTTTCCTTCCCGTTGCTAAGCCATTTCTTGGCCTTGGCCACTGGCCCAGTCATGCCACTCCCGGCCTTGTACCTTAGCCTTAGTCCATCCCGAATTCATCCCCAGCATGCTTCAGGAGAGAGCAAGGCTGATTATAATAGGAGGGGATGCATGTAGCTGAATAGCATTACCCTACATAGCTAAGTGGCCAACTGACTGGAAAAAAAAAAATCCGTATTTGTGCCCATTCCAAAGAAAGGTGATCCAACAGAAGGCAGAAATTATCAAACAATATCACATACAAATAAAATTTTGCTGAACATCATTAAAAAGTGATTGTAGAATTACATCAACAGGGAACTGCCAGAAATTCAAGCAGGATTCAGAAGAGGACATGAAATGAGGGATAACATTGCTGATGTCAGATGGATCTTGGCTGAAAGCAGAGAATAACAGAAAGATGTTTACCACTGTTTTGTTGACTAAGCAAAGGCATTTGACTGTGTATATCTTAATAAATTACGGATAACACTTCAAAGAATGGGAATTCCAGGACACTTAATTGTGCTCATGAGGAACCTGTACATAGACCAAGAGGCAGTTGTTTGAACAGAACAAAGGGATACTGTGTGGTTTAAAGTCAGAAAAGATGGGTGTCAGGATTGCATCCTTTCACCATACTTATTTTATCTGCATGTTGAGCAAATAATCTGAGAAACTGGACTATATGAAGAAGAACATAGCATAAGGGCTGAGAGAAGTCTCATTAACAACCTGTGATATACAGATGACACAACCTTGCTTGCTGAAAATGAAGAGGACTTGAAGCCCTTACCAATGAAGATCAAAAACTAAAGACGTCAGTATGAATTACATCTCATCATAAAGAAAACAAAAATCGTCACGGCTGGACCAATAAGCAACATCATGATAAACGGAGAAAAGATTGAAGTTGTCGAGGATTTCATTTTACTTGGGTCCACAATTAACATGCATGGAAGCATCAGTGAAGATATCAAATGACGTATTGCATTGGACAAATCTGCTGCAATAGATCTCTTTAAAGTGTTAAAGAGTAAAGATGTCACTTTGAGGACTAAGGCACATTTGACCCAACCCATGATATTTTCAATTGCTTCATATGCATTTGAAAGCTGTACAATGGATAAGGAACAGAAGAGTTAATGCCTTTGAATTATGGTGTTGGTGAAGAATATTGAATATACTATGGCCTTCCAGAAGAATGAGCAAATCCATTGGGGAAGAAGTACAACCAGAATGCTCCTTAGAAGCAGGGATGGAGAGACTTCATCTCATGGACTTTGGATATGCTATCAGGAGGCATCTATCCCTGCAAAAGAACATCATGCTTGATAAAGTAGAGGGTCATTGAAAAAGAAGACCCTCAATGAGGTGGATTGACACAGTGGCTGCAACAATGGGCTCAAGCGTAACAATGATTGTGAGAATGGCAGGGGGCTGGGCAGTGATTTGTTCTGTTGTATATCAGTCGCTATGAGTCAGAACCAACTCAATAGAACCTAACAACACAGCAACATGGTTCAGAGTATGGCCCCTGGAACCAGATCAATTAGCTTTGTACCCTGGCACTGCCACTGTTGGTTTGTGGCCTTGAACAAGTTTCCCAAAAGGATTAGTTGGTGTGCATTGAGTGTCTACTTTGTGTCAGGCAGGTACTAGGTAACTTGTCCAATGTCACATAATTGGTTAGTGATAGAGACAGGACTTGACCTCAGGCAGCTTAACTCCAAAGTCTGAACTCTTCAAGACTATAATATTCTGCCATGATTGTTTTAGTTTGCTCATCTTCAAAACGTGAATAATAATACCACCACCTTCTCATGGCAAGAAGGGTAATGTACAAGAAGGGTGTTAATATATTATTTACATAATATAAATGTGTTATTTTTCCCCTGACATTAAATGTTCTTTTTTTTCAGTCACCCTTGGCATTTTTTTTTTTAAGAAAGTTATTATTTTTTATAAAAATATCCCTGTAGTAATATAAGATAGAAGATGATACTGGTGAAGAGTTACCTTCTTGGCTCAAGTAGACACATGAGACTATGTGGGCAGCTCCTCTCTGGAGAGATGAGAAGGCAGAGGGGGACAGGAGCTGGTTGAATGGACACAGGGAATACAGGGTGGAGAGAGGGAGTGTGCTCTCTCATTAGGGGGAGAGCAGCTAAGAATACATAGAAAGGGGTATACACATTTTCTTATGAGAGGCTGATTTGATCTATAAACTTTCACTTAAAGCACAATAAAAAGAAAAAAAAAATCCCTGTAGTTAGTTATAACAACAAAAACATTTTTTTGTAAGCCCAGTTTACGTGTATCAATATTCCTACAAGGCAAAAACTCTATGCTAATTTACTTTTTGAACCTTCTAATGCCCTTGGGCCAGAGCTGTCATTATTACCCAATCACAATGATGCTTTGAATCACGTGGTTTGTCCGCACATGCTACAAGCACTTGCTGTTGTTTTCCTTGCTGCTGGTGTTTTTATAGTTGCTGATTTTGTCAAATTTTCTGGTGTTTTAGCTACAATATTGTGGTAATTAGTATTTGTGAACCTGTATCAGTAACTTTTTGAGAATGAAATAGTAATTAAAGAAAACAAAGAAGTGATATATGGGAATTACTGTTTATAAGTAACTTGAGTACCAAAAACATTACTAAGGATTCTGTATGGTCTGGTACAGGGGTGGCAGGTGACACCATGAGTTGCTTCACTGGGTGGCACCTACCTTAGTGATGCTACTACCTGTTGTTTTGACTTAACGGTGATTTTTAGGAGCCCAGTTTCTTCAAGGCTCCAGGTTTAAAAGGACATCTAAGGGCAAACTGCCTAGCTGGGTAACCCCAACTCTGTGGACCCCAGAAATGTGGATGCCAGGAGAATTTGAACAGTTTCTCAGTCACAATCAGAAACAGAAAATTCAAGAGAAAGATTAAGTTTTGGGAAATTATGATGAATTCATTTAGTTATCTAAAAATGCGAACTAAGGTACGAGGTAGGTAACTTAATTGAATGAAAGTATTGGAAACCCTGGTGGTGTATTGGTTAAGTGCTACAGCTGGTAACCAAGGCGTTGGCAGTTCAAATCCACCAGGCGCTCCTCGGAAACTCTATGGGGCAGTTCTACTCTGTCCTATAGGGTCACTATGAGTTGGAATCACTCGATGGCACTGGGTTTGGTTTTGGTTTAGGCTAGAATAAATAATAGAGATAGGTGGAGTCTATTTACAAAAGGACACCATATTTGCCAAAGTAGAGAGTCAGAAAAAATCGGAGAAACCCTCGGTGAGATGGACTCAAACATACCAATTATCATGAAGATGGTGTAAACCAAAAAATCCAAACCCGTTGCCACCGAGTCGATTCCGACTCATAGAGACCCTGTAGGACAGTGTAGAACTGCCCCATAGGGGTTCCAAGGAATGCCTGGTGGATTTGAACTGCCAACCTTTTGGTGAGTAGCCAAACTCTAAACCACTGTGCCACCAGGGTTTCTGAAGATGGCGTAGGACCCGGCAATGTTTAATTCTGTTATACACAGAAGCTCGCCGTGGGCTGGAGCCTACTCCACAGCAACTAACCACAACAGTGTAAGTAGCTCAGTGATTGTTAAACTTGAAAGTGCGTCGGAATTACCTGGAGGGCTTGTTAAAGCACAACATGCTGGGCCCATCTTAGAGTTTCTGACTTGGTCAGTCTGAACTGGAGCCTGAGAATTTGCGTTTCTAAAAGGTTTCCAGGTGATGTAGATTTGCTAATCAACTATTTAGAGAACTTCTGCCGCTCGGCTCCAGGTGATTGCACCTTGAGGAAATGGATTCCAGAGCTGCTTCAGCGGTTCTGAGAGCTGACTACTCATTAGAATTACCTGAGGCACTTTTAAAGTTTATTGTTGTTGCTGTTAGATGCCTTTAAGTCCTTTCCAACTTATAGCAGCCCTATGTACAACCGAGGAAACTCTGGTGGTGTAGTGGTTAAGTGCTACAGTTGCTAACCATAAGGGTCGGCAGTTCAAATCCACCAGGCGTTCCTTGGAAACTCTATGGGGCAGTTCTGCTCTGTCCTATAGGGTCGCTATGAGTCATAATCAACTCGATGGCACTGGGTTTGGTTTTGGTTTTTGGTTATGTACAACAGAAGGAAACACTGCCCAGTCCTTCATCATCCTCACAATCACAGCTATGTTTGAGCCCATTGTTGCAGCCACTACCCCAAACCAACTCATTGAAGATCTTCCTCTTTTTAGCTGACCTTCTAATTTACCAAGCATGATGTCCTTCTCCAGGGGCTGGTCCTTCCTGATAACAGGTCCAAAGCACACGAGAAGTTTCACCATCCTTGCTTCTAAGGAACATTCTGGCTGTACTTCTTACAAGACAGATTTGTACTTTCTCCTGGCAGTCCATGATATATTCAATATTCTTTGCCAACACCATAATTCAAAGGTGTTAATTAAAAAAAATTCTTCTTCAGCCTTCCTTAGTCATTATCCAGCTTTCTCATGCATATGAGGCCATTGAAAATACCATGGCTTGGGTAAGGCACACACCTTAGTCCTCAAAGTGATGTATTTCTTTTTAACACTTTGAAGAGATATTTTGTAGCAGATTTGCCCTATGCAATATGTCATTTGATTTTTTTCTCCCTTAATAATATATTTAATTTTCCAAGTCTTTAAACTTGTATAAAAGAAGTCATACATATTTTTCTCTGACTTGCTTTTTTCACTCATCATTCTGTTTCTGAGATTCATTCATATTGATATGTATAGCTGTACTGCATTTAAAAAAAAATTATTGCATTTTAGGTGAAAGTTTACAGTGCAAATTAGTTTTTCATTCAAAAATTTATGCACAAATTGTGTTGTGACATTGATTGTAATCCCCACAATGTTTCAGCACTCTCCCCCTTTCCACTCTGGGTTCCCCGTGTCCATTCCTTCAATTTTCCTGTCCCTTTCTGCCTTCTCATCTTTGATGTGGGCAGGTGTTGCCCATTTGTTCTTGTATACTCAGTTGAACTGTGAAGCATGTTCCTCAGGTGTATTATTGTTGGTTTTGTAGGCCTGTTTAATCTTTGGCTGAAAGGTAGACTTCAGGAGTGACTTCAGTTCTGAGTTAGCAAGATGTCCAGGGCCATAGTCTCAGGGATTCCTCCAGTATATGTCAGACCAGTAAAGCTAGTTTTTTTTTTTTTTTTTGTGAATTTGAATTTTGTTCTACTTTTTTCTATCGCTTTGTCTGGGACCCTCTATTGTGATCCCTGTCAGAGTGCTCAGTGGTGGTAGCCAGGCACTATCTAGTTCTGGGCTCAGGCTGGTGGGGATTGTGGTTCATATGGTCCATTAATCCTTTGGACTAATATTTTCCTTGTGTCTTTGGTTTTATTCATTCTCCGTTGCTCCAAACATGATGAGACCAAATCTTGTATCTTAGGTGACCTCTCAAAAGCTTTTAAGACTGTAAACACTACTCAACAAAGTAGAATGTAGAACATTTTCTTTCTGAACTATGTTATGCCAGTTGACCTAGATGTCCTCCAAGACCATTGTCCCCAGCCCTCAGCTCTGGTAACTCAGTCCCTCTAGGTATTTGAATGTGGCGAGGGCGCTTCTATGACTTTGCTTTGATCAAGTTGTACTGCCTTCCCCTATATTGTGTGTTGTCTTTCCCTTCACCTGAGTTAATTTGTCTACTATTTAATTAGTGAGTTCCCCTCCCCACCCCTCCTTTCCCTCGTAACCATCAAAGATTGTTCCTTCTGTGTGTGTAAACCTTTTCTTGGATTTTTATAATTGTGGTCTCATACAGTATTAGTCCTTTCGTGAATGACTGATTTCACTCAGCATAGTGCTCTCCAGTTTCATCCATGTTGTGAGACGTTTCTTGAATTCATCATTTCCTCTAGGATCTCAAATTTATTGGAGTACAATTTTTATTCTGTTATGATCCTTTTTATTTCAGTTGGGTCTGTCGTAATGTCCCCCAACTCATTTCTTAATTGGGTTATTTGATTCCTCTCCTGTTTTTCTTTTGTCAGTTTGGCCAATGGCTTGTCAATTTTGTCGGTCTTTTCAAAGAACCAGCTTTTGGTCTTGTTCATCCTTTCTATTGTTTTTCTGTACTCTTTTTCATTTGTTTCTGCTCTAATATTTCCTTTCTTCTGGTGGCCATGGACTTATTTTGCTCTTCTCTTTCTATTTGTTCGAGTTGTAGGGCTAACATTTTGATTTTGGCCTGTTCTTCTTTTTTGATGTGTATTTATTGCTATAAATTGTCCTCTGAGCACTGCCTTTTATGTGTCCCAAAGATTTGGTATGATGTATTTTTATTCTTGTTTGATTCTAGGAATTTTTTTATTCCCTCTTTGATTTGTTCTATTTGTTTATAAGCCATGTGTTATTCAGTTTCCATGTGTTTGATTTTTTTTTCCTTGTTCTTCCTATTATTGATTTCTATTTTTATGGCATTGTGATCACAGAGAATGTTTTGTATTATTTTGATGTTTGGATTTTATTGAGTTTTCTTTATGGTCTAAACTGTGACCTATCCTGGAGACTGTTCCATGTATGCCAGAAAAGAATGTACACTTTGCTGCTGTTGGGTGGAGTGTTCTGTATATGTCTATGAGTTGGCATTGGTTGGTTTTGTCCTTTAGATTCTCTGTAGCTTTGTTGAGTTTCTTTCTAGATGACCTGTCCTTTACTGAGAATGGTATGTTGAAGTTTCCTACTATTATTGTGGAACTGTCTATTTCTCTTTTCAGTGCTGTTAGAGTTTGTTTTATGTATTTTGGAGCCCTGTCCTTGAGTATGTAGATATTTATTAAGGTATGTCTTCTTGGTGAGTTGTCTTTTAATAATTATATAATGTCCTTCCTTGTCTTTTATGGTATATTTTGCCTTAAAGTCTGTTTATCTGAGATTATTATTGCCTTTTGCCATTTTTGGTTACTGTTTGCTTGATATATTTTTCACATCCTTTCATTTTTAATATACTTATTTCTTTGTGTCTAAGGTGTGTCTCTTACAGACTGTATATTGATAGGTCATAGTTTTTTACCCATTCTTCCACTCTCTATCTTTTTACAGGCACGTTTAAACCATTTACATTCAGTGTGATTATTAATAGATACAAGTTTATTGGTATGATATTATTGTGCTTTTTTTTTTTGTGATGCTGCTGAAGTTTTCTTTGTTCCTCTTACTTTCCTGTGTGAGTTCCTTTTGTTTGTGGGTTTTCTTTTCTTTTCTTTCATTATTATAGATTTTGTGTTTACAGAGATTTTAAGTTTTTCTTCTTTTTTATTCTGATGAGTAGGTTTGTTAACTTTCTTTGTGGTTACATTGAAATTTACCCTTATCTTCCTCAGTTTGAACCAGCCTTCCTTTACTTGATACCGCCTTGACTTCCTCTCCATTTGAAAGTTTTATACCTACACCATTTATTCTCCCCTTCTATTGTTTTAATGTTGTCATCATTTACAGGTTGATGTCTCTGGTTTATTATTGTCTTTGCTTTATTATTGAAAGCTCTTTACCTAGGTTGGTATCTAGCTGACACTGTTTTGTGCCCCAGACTCCAGTTGTTGTCTGATGTTGTTGGTTTTCTAATTGAAGGATTTCCTTTAATATTTCTTGTAAACATTGCTTTGTTTTTGTGAATTTCCTTCATTTCTTTATATCTGCTAATGTCCTAAGTTCACCATGATATTTGAGCAAGAGTTTTGCAGGATATTTTATTCTTGGTCTGGAGTTTTATTCTTTCAGAGTTTTATATATGTCATCTCATTGCCTTCTTGCCTACATGGCTTCTGCTGAATAATCAGAGCTTAGTATTATTGTTCCCCCTTTGTAAGTGACTTCATTTTTCTCGAGCTACTTTCGACAGTCTTTGTCTTTGGTTTTAGCGAGTGTGGTTATAATATGCCTTGGTGACTTTCTTTTGTAATCTATCCTATATAAGGTTCATTGAGCTTCTTGGATGGTCAATTTTTTGTCATTTATGATATTTAGGAAATTTTCTGCCAGCAAATCTTCAACAGTCTTCTCTGTGTTTTCCATTTTCTCCTCCTGTTCTAGAACTCCAATCATGCACAAATCTTTGCTCTTGATTGTGTCGTGCATAATTCTTAGGTTTTCTTCTCATTTGATTTCTTGACTGCTGCTTCCACAGGCATTGATTGTAGATCCAAGTAAAATGAAATCCTTGACAGCTTCAATCTTTTCTTCATTTATCATGATGTTGCTTATTGGCCCAGTTGTGAGTATTTTTGTTTTCTCTGTGTTGAGGTGTAATCCATACTGAAGTCTGTAGACATTGATCTTCATCAGTGAGTGCTTCAAGTCCTCTTTGCATTTAGCAAACAAGATTGTGTCATCTGCAGGTCGTTAATGAGTCTTCCTCCAATCCTGATGCCACATTCTTCTTCATATAGTCCAGCTTCTCAGATTCTTTGCTCAGCATACAGATAGAATAAGTATGGTGAAAGGATGCAACCCTGACGCACACCTTTGAAAGCAAACTGTCCTCAAAACACTCCTATTGAATCAGAATCTCTGTTTTCTTTTTAATTTCTCCAGGTGATTCCAATGGCTTAAATGCACCTGTAAAAAGGCAGAGAGTGGCAGAATGGGTAAAAAAGCATGACCCATCAATATATTGTCTGCATACCTTAGACATAAATAGTTAAATATATTAGACAGGCTGGCTAAAAACCACAGTTTGGGTCATCTGATATTTAAGAGGTTAAAGTATGGATTTTTGTGTAAATTTTTCTTATTTGTATAACATTGCAGGGTTCATATTATATATATATATATATATATATATATATATATATATATATATATATATATATATATATATATGTAGGCTCTCAA
Source organism: Elephas maximus indicus (assembly GCF_024166365.1). Taxonomy (NCBI): domain Eukaryota; kingdom Metazoa; phylum Chordata; class Mammalia; order Proboscidea; family Elephantidae; genus Elephas; species Elephas maximus. The sequence goes on along the minus strand of NC_064827.1, from coordinate 88,992,698 downwards.
GTTTGCCAATCAGGGTAGATGACTAGGTGTGACATTTACCTTAGGTACACAATTGTTGTTGTGTTAGTTGCTATTGATTTGATTCCAACTCATAGCAACCCGTATGTGCAGAGAACTAACTGTTCCATAGGATTTTCAAAGCTGTGACCCTTTTGGAAGTAGATCGCCAGGTCTATCTTCCAAGGTGGCTCTGTCAAGCTTTGAGCTGTCAAACTTTTGGCTAGTAGTCAAGAGCTTAACCTTTTGTACCACCAAGGGACTCCTAGGTACACAATAGGCAGCTGAAATGTAAGACCAGAGCCTGGAAGATAAATTTAGGTTGTGGTCATAGGTCTGGATATGTATGTGTAACTTTAAAATGTGGGAACAAATTCAAGCAAGCAAATCCAAACCAATTGTTTGATGTTGTCCAATTAAAATGATTAGTCAAAAAAAAAAAAACAAACTAATAGCTTTTACAACCTTCATTATTACCGCATTTTATATTTGAAGTATAATATGTATTTATGCATACTCATAGTATATTCAAGATGTAAAGCACCTGAAGAGTTTTTCATTCGAAGGTACAAACAGAAAGCTTCCCTTATTTGAACATGGATGTTCTGATATCATCATAATTTTGAATGATACCCACAATGAGCACGGTCAGTTACAGAACACACTTTCTGGCATCCCTGAACTTGGGCTTTCATTGATTAGTGTACTGATTTCCTATTGTTACTGTGACAAACAACACAAACTTGGTGGTTTAAAACAACACACATTTATTGCATTACAGTTCTGGAGGTTGGAGGTCCAAAATTAATTTCACTGGCCAAAATTCAGAGGTGGGTAGGCCATGCTCTCTCCTACAGGAGAATTCTTTTCTTTTCAGTTTCCAGCTTTTAGAGCTGTATTCCCTGTTCCTTGGCTCTTAGCCCCTTCTTCCATCTTCAAAGTCAGTAACATAGCATCTTGCTTCAGTGGTCACTTTACCTTCATCTTCTGAAGTCAAACCTCCTTCCTTCTGCCTTCCTAAGGACACTTATGATTGCATTAGAAGCCACTCAGATAATCCAGGATAATCTCCTCATCTCAAAATTCCTTAATTTAAGCATATCTGCAAAGACTTTGCCATCTAAGCTAATATTCACAGGCTCCAGGGATATTTTTGGTGGCCATTATGCGCTGTGGTTAAGAGCTACGGCTGCTAACAAAAAGGTCAGCAGTTCTAATTCACCAGCCACTCTGTCCTACGGGATTCCTATGAGTTGGAATCTACTCAACAACAGTGGGTTTGGTTTTTTATTATATCTATCATGATTAAATATAAGATAACCGAGGGAATCAAAACATTTTTGATCATGCACAAATTCAGGATGCCAGCAATGAAGCTGAAGTAGGAATTTGGGTATTTAGTTTTCCAAATGCTGAGGCCAAGTTCAAAGTCAAATTGAAGATTTTGGTCAAACACTAAGGAAGAAATTCATCCCCTATACACAGCACATAGATTATAACCCTTTTTATTAATTAAAAATGTATCAAAAATTTTTACTAGATCCTTAAGTATTTTTCTTCAATTATTATCGAATCTTAATAAATCTTCAATTTATTATTTGCTATTGTTTAACTGGGATTTATCTAACTGTTCACTATTTTTCTGTTTTATAAATGATATTGCATTCAAAATAGTGGTTCATAACTTAAACGTATTTGATTGTTTCCTTAAAATAAATTCCTTGAAGTGGCATAACCGGGACAAGGATCTGAATATTTTTATTGTTTTGATACAATTTGCCAAGTGTTCCCGCTAATTCTGTAAAAAAACAGGTTCAGTTCTCTGCACCTTTACACGTACTATTATTGGGATGAAAAAAAGTGCCACTCTGCTAATAAAAACTCTAACATGTTGATGCTTATTTTGCATTTATTATTTTATGTTTATTGGGGGATAATCAATTAACCATCTGGGTATATAGGGGGTGGGGTGTACTACCACCTGAGAAATTTTCTTTACCGACAACCATAGTTTCACTAATTTGACAGACTGACTTGCGCCTCTAAATTTCCTTTGTAAAAACAGTCCAACTGTATGATTTTGCTTATGTCAAGTTCAAAAGCAGGAAAAAGAATCTATGACATTAGAAATTAGGATACTGTTAATGGCGGGAGGAAAAAGGGGGTGGTGATTGGCGGGGTACACAAAAGGGGCTGTAGGGTGCTGATATTGTTCTATTTCTTGACCCTAAAGGTGGTTATTTTGTTTTGTTCATTTTATGACTATTTATTGAGATGTATACTTATGATTTTTTGCAGTTTTCTATACATGGTATACTACACTTTATTTTTTTTTAAATAAATTTAAAAAAAGCACACACAGAAGTTAGTACACTTATATCAATGAATGCTCAGTTTAGGGCACAATCTGCTTATTGGCAGTCAAATCTCTTTGCTCTGAAACCTGATTACTCACTGGAACCTATTATTTTAGTGAAATAATTAAATTAAATGTTATTTAAACTGTCGAGTTATTATGGAGGAAAGGAGAGAGCTATTCCTATGAAAACTAAACTGAAGGCTTCAGAAACAATAACATCAAGTTGCTAGGCACATTGCTATCTAATATGTCCACGAGACAATTTTAAAAAAATAGGAAAGTATAAAAATCTCAAAGTAGTCTACATTCATGTTGCCTCATAGATGTCTTCTTCAGTGTCTTTAATTTCTCCTCTTGAAGGAAACAAACTGGAAATCATACACAACTCAGTGTGAGTGCTAATTTTACAAGATTATTACAAACTCCAGGCAGCAGACCCAGTTCCAAGAAATGGCCTCGGCCCACAGGTTTAGCAAAAACATATTCAGACTAAAACAATTATCTTAAACATACTTTAGCCTTCAAGAGGCAGTTGTTCAAACAGAACAAGGGTGTCTCAGTCATCTAGTGCTGCTATAACAGAAATACCACAAGTGGATGGCTTTAACAAAGAGAAATTTATTTTCTCCCAGTCTGGTAAGTTAGAAGTTCAAATTCAGGGCGTCAGCTCCAGGGGAAGGCTTTCTTCCTCTGTGCGCTCTAGAGGAAGGTCCTTGTCCTCAATCTTCCCCTGGTCGAGTTGCTTCTCAGGTGCAGGGACCCTGGATCCAAAGGACATGCTCTGCTCCTGGTGCTGCTTTCTTGGGGTATGAGGTCCCTAACTTTCTGCCTGGTTCCCTTTCCTTTTATCTCTTGAGAGATAAAAGATGGTACAAGCCACACCCTTTACATTGGATCAGAGATGTGACCTGGTAAGGATGTTACAATCCCACCCAAATCCTCTTTAAAATAAAATTACAATCACAAAGTGGAGGACAACCACAGAATACTGGGAATCATGGCCTAACTAAGTTGATACACACATTTTTGGTGGGACATAGTTTAATCCATGACAAAGGGGATACTGAGTGGCTTAAAATCAGGAAATGTGTGCATCAAGGTTGTAACCTTTCACCACACTTACTCAATCTGTATGTGAAGCATATAATCCAAGAAGCTGGACTATATAAAGAAGAACGGGACATCAAGATTGGTGGAAGGCTCATTAACAACCTGAAATATGCAGATGACACAAACTTACTTGCCAAAAGCGAAGAGGACTTGAAGCACTTACTGATGACAATCAAACACTACAGCCTTCAGTATGGATTATACCTTAAGGTAAAGAAAGAAAAAATCCTCACAACTGGACCAGTAAACATCATGACAAATAGCGAAAATATTGAAATTGTCAAGGATTTCATTTTACTTGGATCCACAATCAACACCCACGGAAGCAGTTGTCAATAAACCAAATGACATATTGCATTGAGCAAATCTGCTACAAAAGACCTCTTTAAAATGTTAGAAAGCAAAGGTGTCACGTGCCTGACCCAAGCGGTGGTTTTTTCAATCACCTCACATGCATGCAAAAGCTGGACCATGAATAAAGAAGACTGAAGAAGAATTCATGCCTTGGAATTATGGTGTTTGGCAAAGAATATTGAATATGCCATGGACTGCCAGAAGAACAAATAAATCTGTCATGGAAGAAGTACAGCCAGAACGCTCCTTAGAAGCAAGGATGACAAGACTTTGTCTCACGAACTTTGGATATGTTATCAGGAGGGATCAGTCCCTGGAGAAGGACATCATGCTTGATAAAGTAGAAGGTCAGCAAAAAGAGGAAGACCCTCAACAAAATGGACTGACACAGTGGCTGCAACAATGTGATCAAACATAGCAAAGATTATGAGGATGTCACAGGACTGGGTAGTATGTTGTCCTGTTGTACATGGGGTTGCTATGAGTTGGAACTGACTTGATGGCATCTAACAACAACAACATGCTTTAGTCTACTTTTCCTTTTAGTGACTTTACTAATCAGTTAGTGTCCTAACTGATTGTATCAGATAAGAGGTGCATCTGACACATTTTAGCATCACAAAACCAAAAACCCAAACCCACCACATAGAGTTGATTCCAACTCATACCTATCCTATACGACAGAGTAGAGCTGCCCCCATAGGGTTTCTGGGGCTGTAAATCAAAGGGTTGGCAGTTCAAATCCACCAGGCACTCCTTGGGAACTCTATGGGGGCAGTTCTACTCTGTCCTATAGGGTCACTATGAGTCAGAATCGACTCGACGGCACTGGTTTTTGCTGGGTTAAATCCTTACAGTAGAAGACTGCCACATCTTTCTGCTGTGAAATGGCTGATGGGTTCAAACTGCTGACTTCTTTAGTTAGCAACCAAGCGCTTTAACCACTGCTCCTCCAAGGCTCTTTTAGTATCACAAAACAAGGAGGAAAACAATGATAGAATATATGAAGAGCAGGAGAAATGAGAGGTGAGGAAATTTTGCTAATTGGAGAAGTACGGCAGATGAACAGTAGGTAGCCCACAAATAGCCATGTTCACATACTCGGTGTCCTCAAATTCGGCCTTCCACCTCCATCTTCAGCACTGACTTGGCAGCCAAGCACGGATTCTCTCATCACATACGAGATTCACTTTATCCAAAGTATTAAAACCCAAACAGAGAGAAGAGCGACATAGTATCTTCTAAAGTTGTAGTGATCAAATTCAAAGGGATATATCCATTGTTGGGTTAAAGAATAGACAGACTAATCCAACCATGTTTAATCCAAAATAGGAGGGTATGAGGAAAGATAGAGGAGATATGACTGAGAAGGACAGAAATTCAACTTCAATAACTTATCCAGGACTTCAAAATCAGAAAAGGTTAAATTTTTTTCTTCTTTTTATATCACTATACAAGTAGTTGTCTTAGCAAATTTGAATTATTACCACTTTACCAGCTGCCACCAATTCATGGTGACCGCATGTGTGTCAGAATGGAACTGTGCTCCTCAGGGTTTTCAATGGCTGATTTTTCAGAAGTAGATTGTCAGGCTTTTTGTCCAAGGTGTCTCTGGGTGGATTTGAACTTTCAACATTTCAAATATCAGTCGAGTGTGTTAACCATTTGTACCAACAATTTATACCTCACCTATTATCCCAAGTTCAGGTTCCAGCCCCTCCACTGCTGCGTAACTCTGGGGTACAATAAAAATATGCAACTCTGGATCATATCTTGAAGTATATAGATCTCCTTGCCCCTGTGCTCCAAAAAAGTTTTTTTTTTCCCCCCCTCTCTATAAAGGAAGGGAAGCAATCAGATAAAGACTTTAATCCATGCAACTGTTCTCAGGAATATATTCCATGAGTAAAGTTCTAGGGACAGGGTGATGCTTACCTCAAAAATTAAATCTCAGGAGGTAATAAAATCACTGTGGTTTTGGGGCAGAAAGGCATGCCCTTCAAATAAGGTTAAGGTTAGGAAATTGCTGGTCCTGTCGTCAAAATGCCTTACCTGTAAAAAATGCTTGGTAAATATTTGTTGAAATGAAATGGGGAGGGGTGGTAACTTGCCTCCAAGGCTGCTCCTTTTGCCTACATTCAGTAATGCCTGGTATAAATAAAAGGACTTGTCCTCACATAATTACCCAGTAAAATGTGATCAAGGATGAGCACAGAGAGTGAAACGACATGCCAATTGTATTATGAAGCCTTGAGCTGTTACTGCCTGGGCATCAAAAAACTACTGCTTAAATGCAGAAACAACTGTGAAGCTGGGAGGAGAAGAAAGCAGCAAAACATAGCTGTCTGGGCAGGGCTGGAGCACCACTCTGTGAGTTATGTAACAGGTGTTGTGTAATTGTGCATTTAATTCAACATTATGCTGAGCAAAAGGACAAATATTATATGAGCTCACTTATATAAAAAGACAAAAAAAAAAAGGACAAACGTACAGACATCAAAGTTTATTAGTGGTTACCAGGGGCAGGAGGTAGGGGAAAAGGGGGAGTGATGAAAAAAATCACACTGATTAAGGGTAGGGTTGCACAACTGATTATTGTAATTGCTGTCAATAAGTTGTACTCTTGTAAAAAGTTGAATTGGCAAAAGCTGTGTGATATATTTACAACAATGACACACACAAAAAAGTATAACTGCTGATGCTGCTTATGTACAACCAAACACTTCATAGGATTTGAGTTTGGAAGTTTAGGGTCATTATTTCCTGGGATATCCCAATTAACTGGCCTAATAATGTGTTTAGTGCTTCTCTTCTACCTCCCAGTTTTTCGCATAGTGCCTGGGGTCTTAAAACCTTCCAAGCAGCCATCCAAGACGCAACAATTTGTCTCTATTCACCTGGAGCAACAGAAGAAGAAGGAGAGTCAGGAATAGGAGGAGGATATGAAATGTGTAGCTAATGCCTCCATGAACAACTGCCTCCTTCACCATGAGAGCAGAGCTGGATGGTACCTGGCTACCATGACCATTTTGACCAAAGATCTCATAGAAAAATCCTGATCAAAAGGGGAAAAGTGCAAAACAGAATTTCAAATCCTCATGGACTCTAGACTTTCTGGAGACATGGAGGGTGGATGAACCCCTGAAACTATTGCCCTGAGATAATCTTTAAACCTTAAACCAAAAATATACCCTGAAGCCAAAACACATTTTTGAGAGAGAAAACAACTAGATTTTCAGAGAGTAAGAGAAAAGAAATGAAAAGAAAGAAATAGAGAAAGGAAGGAAAGAAAGAAACTGAAGTAGAAATAACGCAGAAGTTTCTAGCAGGCCTTCATGCATGAGACACAGGAGAATCAAAACCTGGGGATGGCATTGCCTTAGGATCTGGGGGGGGGTTGGCAAACTACAGGCCATGGGACAAATCTGGCTTGCTACCTGTTTTTGCAAATAAATACTTATCAGAACAAGCCTATACCCATTCATTAACCTATTGTCTATAATTCCGTTCATGCTACTGCTGCAGAGTCCAGTAGTTGCAACAGAGACCATTCGGCCTCAAAACCCCAAAATATTTATTATTTATCCATTTACAGAAAACATTTGCCAACCCCTGCCTCAAAATGAATAAAAGATTAAACTTAAGTACTCGTGAGGGTGACTATTCACTTAGAGACCCAAAGCAGCCAATTCTTGATCCTACTGGGGAATTCTATCATGGAGATGAGGGTAGGGAGAATAAACAGGAATAAGAACCAGAGTTTTGGAGTCAGAATGGCCTGAGGTCAAATTCTGGTCTTGCACTGACTAGTTCTGTGATTATGAACAACTTCTTTACCCTCCTCACATCTGTAAACTGGGGGTCCCAGGTGGAGGATGGACAGAAAAGTCAGGCCCCTGCACCTGAGTTGGAGTAACTATTCAATAAATCTTAGTTCCCCTATTTATATCCAGGTGGAGCTGGCAATTTTCGCTGGGGCGGGCTGGGGGGATGCTATTCTTAATAAACAGAGTTAAGAGTATCCAAAGTTTTTTTTTTGCTGTTGTTTTGTTTTGTTTTTAATCTTGTCCCCATTGTAACTTTTACCAGAGCTTCAATCAGTAAAACATTGTACTTAAAATGGTAGTAATGTAGTTTAAAAGAAAAAAAAAAAATTAATGTTCCCAGCTTGAAACATCGAAGAATTTGAATCGTTTGGGAATTCTGTTTAAATGCGTTCTTTGTGCAATTGCCTATATCAATAGCAATAAATACAGACAAATTCCATAAAGAGAAGGTGAGTTTTAACAGATGGTATCACCTTTTTATTTTATCACCTTATTGGTAATTGTGGTAGTTTTGTATGACAGAGCACCTCCGAGTACCCTGGAACTCCTACTGACTGTTCTGCTATAAAATAAGATATAAAATAAAAATAATTCAGAGCTTCTGAAATCACAGTAGGTCTGCTTATCTAGCACTGAAATACGCTTCATTGATTTGATTTTTTTTTTTTTTTAAGCTGACTTGGGGTAGGGTCTAGAAAGAGGGCCTTTCTTCCCCAGGCAACACCCTGGCCAAGGTCCTGTCTTCATCAGCTTCTTCTGAGAACAAGTGCCCTTTTAAAGTCTTTTTTAATCCTTCTAGTCTCTGATTCCAAGTCTGTCAGAGAATGGAAAGTTACATAGTAGCATGAAAAGACAAAATGAAATAAAATAACAATAATAATAACTGGCCTTAGAGGCCAGTGCAGCTGTGCAGCATACCCTTATGGCAGGATTTAGCTTTGTAAATTAATTCGTCTGCAAATAGTGCAGTGTCTCCAGGTGCAGCGTCGGTGCTACAGCGCTGGTTTCTTAAGGATTTAAGTTTAAAGTCAAAGGCTTCCTGCCCTAGGTGTTACAAATAAGCAGTGTCCTTTGCTTTTAGCTCTTAAGTTTGTTCATCCAATCATATCCCAGTATGCAAATTAACCATAGCCCGTTGAGATAAAAAGGAACAAATAAAGCCAAACGCTCCATCAGAACAAATCTCTGAGCCTGTCACCTGTATTCCAGGAACCGGACCAGAAATGTCGTCCTCAGACGTGCCCGACTTACCTGTCCCACTCACCAATTTGAAGATTCGGTACACTAAGGTTAGTACACTTTATATTTGCTGCTTTGCCTCGGGTTTATGAAAACTACGTTTATTTAAAGCACCAAAGGTCAATTTAAGTAAACTTGTGTAGCAAACCCTTTGGAAATGCAGAAATGAAAAGGCTTGCAAAATGCAGATCTGGGTTTTGTGTTTTGCCCAAATAGTGAATTGTAATCATATCAGACAACTTCTAATGAATTCATTTCTTAAAATGTTTCCAAGTGATAGGAATTCTTTTCTGAGTTGAAGGTTCTAGTGCAGGGCTCAGTGGATTTTACTAAGCAGTTCTATTAACTTCGGTGTAGCCTGGGGGACATGTTTGATTAGAGAGGCAAATATTTAACTCATTTGAAAGAGCCATACAAGTAGGAAATAATAAAAAAGAAGAAACACAGCATGCTGTAATAACATGACTTTGTTAGATGCATGATTTAAACTAGCGTCAAAATTGAATGACCTAAGTCTGATAATTGGATGAAAGCTTCTGTTTCCAAAAACCTCAAATGAACTCAAATCGTTTAGCGCATTTTGGGAAAGAAAGGATTCTTATTTAGTTCTTCAGATACCTTTGTTTCCATTGGGTGCAGATGGTGTCATTGTTAACAGATAAATATTTACAGAAACAAGAGCAGGAACCAGGTCCACACTTACAAACCCACAGCTAGAGAGAACTAGGAAATGGATCCTGCTTGAGGCGTTCTGAGATTATCTCTGAACTTTGCCTCTTTCTCATTGTTGCATGTCTGCCTTCCTGCCAGAATCTAGAACACACACACACACACACACACAAAAAAAATGTAGCCAGTCACTTTATCAAAGTTAGCTTTATGGTGTGATGCAGAAGGCAAGGTAAGACATGAACTGTTGCAACTCAGGAGAGAGCCATTTTGTTTTCTGAATTAACCAATGAAAAATCAAGAGCATTAGGGTTTAATGGTAAAGGAGAAGTCTCCACTGCTATTTACTCTTTTCCTTACTTGAAACTGTGGCTGGTTTTGAAATCCTAAGGTCTGTTATATCTTCATTTTCATAAGTGCAGCGAATGTGGAAGTTATTCAGCTGACTGTCTGTTTTCCTCAGGAAAGTGTCAGCAGAGACCATATTGTGCCTTTAACATGATTGACCAGAGCTATAAAGTTTATCAAGATATTATTTTCACAAGGTTTATGAAAGGAGTGTTTTTCCATTTAATTTGGTTACAAACGGGAACATGAAAAATGAGGTGAGTCCATACTCCCAAACAATGAATACTTGGCAAAGGTGTGCCCAAAAGATGGCAAGACTCCAGTCTCCCCCACTTGCTTACCTAAGGGTTGTCCTTCATAAGAAATGACGATTTAAAGTACAAACATTTAAAAAACATACAAAGATCAAAATTGGTGGTAATGGTTGGATTATTGCATTACTATTATTAGGGAGAATCTTTTTTTTTTTTTTTTGGCTAAGCCACCTGGGAAGATCTTTGGTAGTCTGGACATCACTGTTTAAAAAAAATTGGCTTTGCAGAAGTTTACGTCTTCCTTGCTTGTGCGTCTAAGGCACCTTTAATGGGAATATTTTTCCTGCTGAATTAAAAAAATAAGCCTCATTTAATAGTTATTAAGCATGTAACGAACAGTACTAGACAAATAAGATAGTCCTTAAAATTTCACAGGCACATGACTAATGTGTTTCCTTTACACAGAGAGATGTTTTCCAGTTTGAAATCTCCTGTCCACTTAAAAGTCATTGCACAAGAATGCCCCTCTAGGGAAACTGACTGACCTAAGTGTTCAAAAGAAGGCAAGATTCAAAGAGCAGACATTTGCTCTTGATTTTAAGGACATTTCTGGGTAAAAATACCCCATGCAAGCCAGTGAATTTTTATTGCCCACACATCTATATAAATCTGTTTTGCTCAGATGGCATTTTATTGTTTGATTTGTTGGCTTCAGCATTTTCACACTTGGAAGACCACCAGTTATTTATGTAATTAAATCTAAACGGTTGAGCTTTTTCAGATGTCAGGCACTTTCATTTTCTCTTTACTGTCCCACCAAAAGAATTGTTGTGAACTTGCACTTGCAAGAGGAGTTGAAAAAGTGATGGTTATTAACTGAGTTTCCTGGTTGCAAACCAAGCAAGCAAGGATTTTAGAGTGTCTGAGAAATTCCCATTTGTGGTTAAGCCCTAAACTAAATCCTAAATTATCTTTCTCTTAATATTTTAATGCCATTCCTTATTTTCACTAGAATAAAGTTGGTGGGCAATGGGGAAGGAAGAGACAAGCAGGACTGAGTAAAAAAAAAATATTAAAATGGGGTAGAAGAGCTACTTGTTCTCAACTTTAAACTGCTTTTCACCCAAACAAAAGAAGTTATTGATGCATTCCTTGGTGTGACTTATTCTCTAGTACTGTCTCATTATTTCTTTATTGGAGTGGATAGAACAGAGATCAAAGTTTTAAAACACTTTCTAAAATGATACTAGCGTTTTTGACATTTAAAGCCTCAGTAACATCATTATAATCAGGGACGGATTACCCAATAAGCAAGGTATGCGTGGGTTTACTTGTCTTTATTTACTAATCTGTAGTGCGTAATTTCACATGGATTTCACCACATTTTTGTTGTGAAAAACGTGAATTTGTGCACTACAGATTAGTAACTAAGCACAAGAAAATTTGTGCGTACCTTGCTTGCTGGTTAATTCACCCTCCTGATTATAATACACGTAAACGCGGCTCCATCCCAATCCTTGTTATTTCCCCATTCCAATTCTAAATGGGGGCCCTGGTGGCGCAGTGGTTAAGCGTTTGGCTGATAACCAAAAGGTTGGCAGTTCGAATCCACCAGCTGCTCCTTAAAAACCCCATGGGGCGGTTCTACTCTGTCCTATAGGGCCGCTATGAGTCAGAATTGACTGAACAGGTTTGGTTTGGTTTTTTATAATCTTTGTCGTATTCATTTTTTCAGAATCCTATGCAGTTTTTCCAGAATTTTCTCTTTTGTCCATCCTTTCCTAGACTAGTTTCCCACAAATGTTCCTCTCATCTCATTCTCTTCTCCTAATTTTTTTGTCACTCTTTCTTGCACAGTCATGTCCTATATAACAAGGATTGCACTGGAGCGAAGTTCCTAAGGTTTAGCCAGGATTTTAGGGATCAAGAATTTTCTCTTACAGCATTTGGTAACTTTATTTGATTTCCATTCTCCCTTTACAGCATTGTCTTTTGCCTTAAAAAAAAAAGAAAAAAGGAAATCCAAGAGAACAAGTTTCTAAGACAGGATTCAACCCTTAAAAATGTTAACTCTTTAAACTTAGCTCTGAAACTTAACTCATTAAACAGTAGTTTGTTCATACTGGAATAGATCTTCATCAGCTAATGGCATTTCACACACACACACACACACACATGCACACACACACACAGAGGAAATATATATGTTTTGTATTGTAGCTAAAATTCATTGTTTTATTCTGTGCCACGGACTGTATTAAACTCTTTGCAATGATTTTATTTCTTCTTCACAATAATCCTGTGAGGAGGCTGCTATTCCCATTTCACAAATAAGAAAACCGAGGAACAAAATCACTTCGCCACCAGGGCTCCTTTGAATGTCTAACTAATTTGTCTTAAGTTGGAGTCCTGGTGGCACAGTGGTTAATGCTAGGCTGCTAACCAAAAGTTTGGCAGTTGGAATCCATCAGCTGCTCATTGGAAACCCTATGGGGCAGTTCTACTCTGTCCTGTCTGGTTGCTATGAATTGACTCCATGGCAGCAGTAGCTAGTGAGAGGCAAAATTTGACGTTGAAAGCCAACGGCAATCTGAGCCCTCAGACCGAGAAGTAACTTGTTTAAGGTCTACACAGCTACTTGGGTTAGCACGTTGCCAGAATCCTGTTCCGTCCTTTATTCTGACTTTCATTTGTCCATGCCTGATTACTGGAGGGGCCATGACCATGAGCCTTTCCAGCTGCTGCTCAGCCGTTCTCAGGCCAGTGGGAGGAAGTTTTGCTGCCAGTTTAGAAAAAGGCAAACAATAGGGATGGTTGGAAGCAAGCATGCTTTCAGCTTTGATCCAAGAGGTGGAATTTGGGCTGGGAGAGGCTGTGGTACAGAGGACTTTGAAATAGGTGTACTGTATCTATGCAAACTACATTTCTTCAACTCCTATAGAATAAATTCTGGCTGGAGTAGGAGGTTACTTTCCTAGTTTTCCGATATTATTATTTAACCCACCTAGGTTAAAGATACACTTTTGATAGCGAAGAGTTATGAATCATTGAGCACTATGGGTGAGGCATAATGTTTTTTTTTTTTTTTTGAACCATTGTCTCTTATTAAATTCTTACAACAAATTCAGGCCACATGCGTTCCCAAAACCCATGCTCTTCACTCATTTCAGTCTACATCCTCCACCTCACCCTTTCTCCTTTTTTCCTTTCCCTTATTTAATAGCAAATCCTGGCGGCATAGTGGTTAAGAGTTCAGCTGTTAACTAAAAGGCCCGCCTTTTGAATCCTACCAGGCGCTTCTTGGAAACCGTATGGGGTAGTTCTGTTGTGTCTTATAGGGTTGCTATGAGTCGGAATCAACTCAACGGCAATAGTTGTTTTTTTTTTTTTTTTCTATTTAACAAAACGTTGAATGGCTTTTCTATGCTAGGTCCCATATCAGAAGGCAAATATGTCTCTTGCCTCTTGGGGCTTATATTCTAGAAGCATGTAGGGGGAGGCATAGGACAGAAAACAAGCAACTGAGTGCTTTAATCACATGTTCTGATACATACTAAAAAGAAGAACATTGAAAGCTTAGAAAATATGAAGGGAAGAGCTTACTGTTGATGAGGTTGTAATGGAGGCTGTCTTTGGGGAAGGGACATTTCAAATGAAGCTGAGGGATGCACAAAATAAGATGGTCATGTAGACTGGGGAAAGCCACAAAGATTCAGATAACACGTGCAAAGACCCTGAGGACAATAGCTTGGAATGTTCGAGGAACTATCAAAAGGCTAATATGGTTGGAGTAAGAGAGAGACTGGGTGAGATGAGACTGAAGATGGAGGCAAGGGCCAGTTTAGTTGATGGATTTTATCTGAGGGAAACCACTGAGGAATATCAGGACAGGATTTATGTTCAAGGCAAAGCTGATTGTGCTGGGCACTGCTTTCATTTGGGACAACTTCTCAGCTCCCTTCTGAGGCAAGCAAATTCTGTTTGCTTGTGGCCTGGAAGCAGTTGAACAAATGGATGGCTGCATGGTACGGTAGTTTAATAAGATAAACCTGGCTTCGATTCCCTGCTCTTCTACTTACTTCACATTAAAACCTTGGCTGAGATTATAATCTCCTTGAGTTTCAGTTCCCTTATCTGTAAATTGGGAACAATAATGACTGCCTTGGAGAGTGGCTGTGGGGGTTAAAGGAGGTAATTTGTGGAAAATGCCTGACGACTTATTCTCGTCTCCCTTTAACCTTCTCCTTCCCAAAATGGCTCCAAGAATTCTAAAATGATTCAGTTCCCCATGGTAGATGGGACTTGTATTGTTTGTCAGAGTTCAAAGCTGCTTTCATATAAAGTAAAACCTGTATAAACGGAACCTGTGTAAGGCGGAAATCTGTCAGAGAAGGGACACTCAAATGCTTTCCATTAAATAGAGATCTATAGAAAAGTGGTGACTGCAGCCCGTCAAAGGCAGAAAACTTGCAAGACCCAGGAAAACAAGGCAGTCCCGTCGCGTTGCAGCTCTCACGGGTTTCACTGTATTTATTTCTTTTGGGGCCCATAATTACCTGATAGGAGGGAGCTAGAGAAAATGTTATTAGTATCCTGTTTTAAAGCTGAGGAAACAGCCCAGAGAACTTGAGTGGCTTCATCAAGTTCACAAAACTCCTAAGAGGGAACTGGATTCTGAATCTTCTCGTTTCAGATCTGATACTTTTCCACGTGATATCATATTTTTTCCCCTAAATACTAAAATTAGTGGTATTGAAATCTCATCGGCTGTCTCTAACGAGGGCTTTCACACTTATTACTTCACTTGTATCATCCATTCCTTACTCTGACTGAGGGAATGAAGTTTGGATGGTGGGAGAGAATAAGATGATTTGGGTAGTGGCTCCCCAGAGTGGATGGACCAACAGAAGAAGGCACTCTGGAGTAGAACTCACATTTGAATGTACATATGAGTCCTTTAGGGGTCTTGTTGAAATGTAGGTTCTGACTCTGTAGGTCTGGGAGGAGGTCTGAAATTCTGAATTGTTAATTAACTGCTGTAGGTTGTAGGTTTTTCTGATGCTACTGAAGTGGTGTGCTCACCAGCAGCAATGGTCTAAAAGTTTGGGGTCAGCCTTTTAATTTTCCTGCAGCGACCACTACCCCGTTATTTAGGGAAATGGTTTCTGGTTCCTCCCAGGAACTCAACCACACCCAGCCAGATTAGAACCATTTACCTTCCCCTTCAGAAAATGCCAGAGCATGGTCACAAACGGGAGACCTCTGGAGTTATTCATTGATTTATCTCCTGGGAGATAATTATTCACTATGAATTTAATATTTTAATGACAGAAAAGTCTGTCTGTGATGTGAAATAGTTTTTATTTTAAGGACAAGTCTCTAGGAAGATTTTACATCAACCCATATCCGAGGACTGCTGTCTTGGCAAGTTGTTTCGTTCTCAGGGACCTGCCTGGCTTCATGAAAATCGAATCAACAAATATCCTAGAATAAATAACATACATCCTAAGAAAGGGTATCATCCGCATTTCATAAGGACTCTGGATACTACCACTGTTCATATGATTTCTTTTATATGAACTTCTCCCAGGGCTTTGAACTGGCTCATTCTGGTTCAAATCCTGCTGAGAGTTTGCATTTTTACCCCCAGATATACTGAATGAGAATCTACAATTTCACAAGATACCCAGGTGATTCTTGTGTATACACAGTAATTTTAACAATATGCCCAATTTAAAACAAATTCTTGTTGAAAAGTAGACTCTGATGCAGTATATCTGGGGGGTGGAAATGCAAATTCTCAGCAAGGGTTAGAACTGGAATGAGCCAGTTCAAAGCCCTGACTTCATCTAACAGATTTGTCACTAACTGCTTGCCAGAGTGAGATGACTGGGCAAGAAAAGTCTTAAAGAGCATTAGAAATAACTCTTTGGAAGAACAATCCAAAGTTAAGGGTTTCTCTGTGCGTGTGTTTTTTTAAGTTGCCGCCAAGTCATTTCTGACTCATGGTGACCCCTTGTGTGCTGTCAGAGGAGGGCTGCACCCCATAGTTCTCAGGAGATGATGTTTCAGAAGTAGGTCACCAGATCTTCCTTCTGCCATGCCTTTGGGTGGACAGACTTCCAACTTTTTCACCGACACATGATTACCGTTCGTGTAATGCCTTACAGAATGGCCTGGTTAATCTGTAAGATGATGTAATACCAGTCAGCATAAAAGAAACCTCGTGGGAATACAGGCATTGTTAAAATAGAAGTACGCTTGTCACAGAATAGCAATTATTTGGCTTAGGGCGGTGGTAGTGTTGGTTTGGGTTTTCATGTGGCCAGGGAATACATTGCGTGTTTACCAGATTTAAGTGGCAGATTAGACAGAGCCCTGTTCAAAAGAACTTGAGCAATGATTGCTTCATAATCAAATATTCAATTAAAATTCACTACTGAAAAAAATTTGAGAAAATTAAATATTTACATAAATCTGGGTTTTATAACACTGGTATATTTTGAGTGTGTGTGTGAAAAAATGATGTAGCATCAGCATCTGACCTCCTCTAACCTCACAAGGGGGAAGGAGAATCATGATCAACACCCCAAGGCTGATTCCTATGAGGTGAAGGTCAGACCTAACTCCTCTCTCCACCATCTTTACCAATTCTGACACCAACCGTCCCTCCCACAGCACTCTTTACTTCTCTGCTGGGTTCGATAATTTATTGCAATGGCCACACAGAACTCACAGACCATGCTCACAGTTATGGGGTTTATTACAGAAGTACCCACTGCCGTCGAGTCGGACTCAAGTAACAGGTTACAATTTAGATTCAGGAACATTCAGGATACAGTTCTTTGATCAGGACGGCCTCTTCTCATGTATGCCTGTAGGCAGGTGTCTCTGTGGCCTTCGACCTTCGGCCAACCTCTACCCTGCTCAGGCAAGTGTTAGAAAGCCCTTTCAGCTCTGCTGATAAGTGCCCAGAGGCACCCCACTCCATCAGTAAGCCTCGGCCCAGAGGTGCGTTAGCTCTGTGGGTTGCCAAGCCTAGCTCTACCAAGTTCCTGGAAACACCCTACTTAGCCAGCAAACCTTCTGCCCAAAGGTGCTCAGCTTTCTTGCTCTGTGGGCCGGGAAGCCCACCACTCTGTCTTCTGCTGGTCTCCTGCCTCTGCTATTACAGATGTTAGATCTCTCTCTTGGTGTCCTGTTTCCAGAAGCTTCTCAACGCAGGGACCCTGGTTCCAAAGGATGCACTTCACTCCTGGCTCTTCTTTCTTGGTGGTGAAGAGATCCTCCCTTGCCACCTCTGGGATTGTTCATTTTAAGCCTAGTGGGATGGCAAAACTGAACAATCCCCTCGTTAAGGTTCCATACATCTTGCTTGCATGGTCCCACCTCCATAGGGTGCCATGCACCTTATTTACCTTATTGCCAAACTATCCAATCCTCTTAGTGGGCCACAACCACCTCATTTGCATAGTCTCACCCAGTTATTTGGTTGGATTTACATAGACTATGCTAGAAAGGCCATAATTAGTAATTCACTGCACCACAGGATATGTGTCAAAAATTCCCCCAAATTACAGGCATAGCCTGTAAAGGATACAAGGTGTTGCTAAATATTACGGCTTCTAATATTGTAATATTTCTGATACCTTTATTATAATGCTGGAATACTTAATGGAAATTTGTTCGATGGGAATTTGTGCAAATATTGCAGGTCTCAAAACTATTCCTGAATAGCCACCTTCTCCACCTCAGGGACTATTATCTGACTATTTCAATTCCTTCCCTGGTACTTTTTAAGAACCTGGAGGAATACAAATAAAAAAACAACTGAGTTATGCTCTACATTTTCATTAAAAAACATTTTCATTAGAAGAGAAAATTTACATTCAAGCAATTGTATTATTAGGTTATGATACTGGTAAATATTAGATATGTACAGAAATTTCTGGTACTCCTACATCTTATCTCTTTGATACAAGGTACATTTAATATACCAAAATTGTTGACAATTATTTTTGTTATCTGTAGTGCAAAGTGAAAATATGGCTCCAAACTGAACTCTTTGGCATCTTTTCTTTTTCCCTGGCTGAGTTGAAAAGGCTGGAGAAATTCTTCAAACAACAAGGAAGAAAGAGTATATGCTCATATTACTGAAGTCAGGTTATAATATAAAACAGAAATGAAAGGAAAACTATACTCCTCCTATTTTGTTTTGGTCACTCTATCATTTTGTTTTCATTCCTTTGACTGCCACTAAATATTTTTCTTCCCATCAGTTATTTCCTCCTTAATTTCCTTTTATATTTTTCTACATTGAATCCAAGTGTTTTCCTTAGCTGCCTTGGATTTTGCTGAGAGTAGTTCCAGTGATGTCCAAGGCTGTCCTTCCAAAGATGTCATGGATTGAATTATGTCCCCCAAAAATGTGTGTATCAGTTTGGCTGGGCCATGATTGCCAGTATTGTGTGGTTTTCCTTCATTTTGTGATTGTTATTTTATGATAAAGAGTATTAGGGTGAGATTGTAACACCCTTACCCAGGTCATATTCCTGATTCAATGTAAAGGGAGTTTCCCTGGGATGTGGTCTGTACCACCTTTTATCTCTCAAGAGATTAAAAAAGGAAAGGGAAGCAAGCAGAGAATGAGGGGACCTCATACCACCAAGAAAGTAGTGCTGGGCGCAGAACACGTCCTTTGGACCAGAGGTTACTGTGCTGAGGTGCTCCCAGACCAAGGGAAGGCTGATGACAAGGACTTTCCTCCTGAGCCAACAGAGAGAGAAGGCCTTCCCCTGGAGCCAGCACCCTGAATTTGGACTTCTAGCCTACTGGACTGTGAGAGAGTAAACTTCTCTTTGTTAAAGCCACCCACTTGTGATATTTCTGTTACAGCAGCACTAGATGACTAAGACAAAAGTTATAGCTTTGATTTCTTTAAATGTTTAATACCACACATGATTTGGGTCAGAAATTCTTTTACTATTCACCCTTCATTCCCCACCCTCCAAGGTTTTTGGAACCTTGGTGAGCTCCTAATGTTGAGGAGAGGAGCCCTGGTGGTGCAGTGGTTAAAGTGCTTGGCTGCTAAACAAAAGGTTCATGGTTTGAACTCACCAGCCTCTTCTCCAGAGAAAGATGTGGCAGTCTGCTTCCATAAAGATTACAGCCTTGGAAACCCTATGGGGTGGCTCGACTCTGTTCTAAAGGGTTCCCAGGAGTTGGAATCGACTTAATGGCAACAGGTTTTGGGGTTTACACTGAGAACAGACTTACACATTTACAACACTTATCACTTATTACCAGTGGAGTTCCTGGGTAGTGCAAATGGTTAACAAACTTGGCTGCTAACCAAAAAGTTAGAGGTTTGCATCCAACTAGAGGTACCTTGAAAGAAAGTCCCGCTAATCAATTTCAAAAAAAAATCAGCCATTGAAAATCCTATGAAACACAGTTCTATAGTGACACACATGGGATTGCCATAAGTCAGAATTGACTGGATGGCAACTGGTTTTCTGTTTGTTTTTGTTTTTCAATCACCCACTATTTAGCAACCAAGTATCTTAGGTTTAGAAATTCACAAAGATGACAAAAATGGAGAATCTCATCAGGCCCCTTCTCACTTGGCATATCCTAAAAGAAGTGCTTTGTGCATTGAAAATGTGATCTATGAAAATCTCTCTGCCACCAAGAGAGTGTTAGCTTCTCTTACAGGATCTAGAACAACTGGGCCAGGTGTGGCCCTTTGGAGGTGATGTGAACTTGGAGCTCCTGCAGTATCTGTTGGAGGGATTCAAGGATTCTGCTTTTTAGTCGACAGGCTCCAAAATCCAATATCAGAAAATATGGTCTTTATTTTGCCCATTACCCAAATTTAGCTTAATCCAAGCCCGAGATGTTTTGATGAAAGTGCTTCTTTATTTAGAATTGTAGCTTTATACCAAAGACGTTAAGACATATTAGCTTTTACTTTGGAAACTTTTTTTTTTTTTTTTTTAAATTGTGACTTATTCTTGAATACTAAACTGCAACCAGCAAAGGGCTACTTGTTTATCAAATGTAATGTGATGTATCTTTTAAAATATGGCATATCTAAAATTTACAGAGTAAAAATCACTTCTTAAGTTATCACAACATCCCCATTAATTGTTTTCCCACATAAGGAATGCTTGAAGTCCAAGAGTATGCAATCAATTCCAACTCATGGCAACCCCATGTATGTCAGAGTAGAACTGTGCTCCATATGGCTTTCAAAAGCTTATTTTTCAGAAGTAGTTCTCCAGGCCTTTTTTCCAAGATGCCTCCGGGTGTACTTGAACTTCCAGTCCTTCCATTAACAGTGAACGTCTTAACCATTTGCCTACCTGGGGACACCAGAGTATGCATAAACCAGCTGCCATTGAATCGACTTCGACTCATGGTGACCGCATGTGTGCTGAGTACAACTGCCCTCCATAGCATTTTCATGGCTTGACCTTTCAGAAGTAGATTGCCAAGCCTTTCTTTTGAGGTGTCTCTGGGAGGGTTTGAACTTCTGAGCTTTCAGTTAGTATCCCAGAGCTTAACTGTTTGTGCCACCCAGGAGCTCCTAGAGTATGTATAAACCCATTGCCATCGAGTCAGTTTCTGATTCACAGAGACCCTATAGGATAGAATAGAACTTCACTGGTAGATTCAAACTCCTGACATTTTGGTTGGCAGCCAAGCCCTTAACCGCCGTGTCACCAGGGCTTCAGGGCATGCATACGGAAAAGCCAAACCAAACCCATTGCCATCCAGTCAATTCAACTCACAGCAACCCTATAGGAATAAACCAAAACCAAACCCACTGCTGTCGAGTCGATTCCGACTCATAGCGACTCTATAGGACAGAGTAGAGCTGCCTAATAGAGTTTCCAAGGAGCGCCTGGAAGATTCGAACTGCCGACCTCTTGGTTAGCAGCTATAGCACTTAACCACTACGCCACCAGGGTTTCATAAAAAAAAAAAAAAAATAGGGTTTCATAGGCATCTATAATTTCCAGTCAATATTGTGAACTTAAAATTCATGTCTATTGTAAATGTGTAATATTCAAAAGTATCCTTACTCCAAAATTCATAACTAGAATATAGTCAATATAATGGCTAAGGACAGAAGAATTTTTGCTTTTATAGCATGATACGTTTTTCCCAAAACTGATTAAAGGCAAAGAGCAAATGGAAAAATGAATGTTGTCACCAGTGTAGATCATTCCCCAGGGCCTAAAATAGGTTTTATAATTATTATCATAAACATCTGTAAGCCTACACTTCTCCATGTAACCATTTTATATGACTACAGTAACAATGATTATCAAAAACATTGGGTTGCATGGTTAGCTGGAGGACAGATACCAAAAGTGAAGCTAATAAAATTAAAACAGAAAAAGAAAATTAAGGTAGTTTCAACCAATAAATTCTCTATAAGAAAGAAAAGAAAAGAGCAATACTTGCCATTCTAGCTCAGTATGTACGCTGAGTTGTGCTTTTATGCTGAAAGCCTTCTGTTTGTGGGAGAACATACCACACTTTGTGATTTGAAGACTGCGCTGCTGTGTCCCACTGAAGCCTTCTTATCTCACGGCTGGATTATTAAAATTGTCTCCAGACAAACCCCCTGAACTCCTTCACATCAATTTTGGGTACTTTTTTGGTATTCCTGAAATGCTTATTTGGTTGTTTTACTCTCTTACTATGTCCAGCATAAAGTAAGTCCAAACTTCTCACTGTGGAAGTCAACATCCACCACAAACTGACTTTGTTTTCTTTGTCTGACCTTATCTAAAACTTACTTCCACTGGAACTTTCTGTTTAGGGCTTATCTTTGACTGTGTTACAAATATCCTAAGATTGTTCTCTTCCTCTGCTCATTGTTCTTCTTTTCCACTAATCCAAATCCCATTTTGCAGGCTGCATTCTCCCAACCCACATCTCTCTCTTCCATGAGTTCCTCTACTCAATGAATTGATTGAAGTACTGCCTCGGTCGTTTTGTTCTATGACCTTCTATTCTTTTACAGGCTGGTCTTGATAGAAACACGTTCTTCTCTTAGAGTGTAAGCCCCTCGAGATAGCCATGGCTAATTAATCTTGAAATTTCTCTGAGTACCTTGTAGAGTATATCTCCTATTTCCCCATTGATTGATATACAACTTTCTGATAACACAAAAGTGACCGTGTGGGATTATGTGAATGTAAGCACAAATTCAAACAAAAGCTAGGTACTCAGTGTTGTATATTAAAGGTTAAAACTGAATAATGCAAAACAGTTCCTGGTAATTTGGAATCCTCTGCAACCAATTTTTTCAGTTACCTTAAGGCTTGCCTTAGTAACAGTAATAACGATAAGCTTGCCTTATTACTTTCGGTTAACGCTCATTTGCAAAACCTTCACTAGCGTTCATCTGAAGGGGGGTTATAGGTACAGTTTAGATGCAAGATTAATAAGGAAGATAGATAGTGCGTACATATTGTAATGTAACTAGCCATTTTTTTTCCTAAGCAAATTTCTTTTAAAATTCTCCTGAAAGTTACCTTTCAGGCAGTAAAATAAAGTACCAGAAAACAGTCACTTATGAGACCAAATCATTCAGTAGCCCTAAATGAGCCTGTTTAGAATCTGAAGTGGAAACTAGAGAAAATGGTTTGTAAGTATCCAGGCCTCCAAAGCTTTTACTTTTACCTCAAATTTTTTGGCTGTTTCAGATAAAAGCAACTTATTTGAGATTATATCCTTCAGTTTGTGTTTTCAAGTACTGAAACAATCTCATACTTTAATGAAATTTAAAAGTATTGCCTTATTTCAGTGTATGTGAGTGTGTGCACTTGTGCCCGCATATGCGCGCGTGTGTGTGTGTGTGTGTGTAAGTAAAATGTCTTAAACTGCCAAACAAAACTGGGAAGAAAGGGAAGAAGTTGTAATGCTTTGGTTTGTTAAAAAAACAGTTGCGTCAAGTTGATTCCTGCTCATGGGGACCACGTGTTTCAGAGGAGAACTGCGCTCCACAGGGTTTTCAATGGCTGATTTTTCAGAAGCAGGTCACCAGGACTTTCTTCCAAGGTGCCTTCGGGGTAGACTCGAACCTCCAACCTTTCAATTAGCAGTGGAGACTATTAACCATTTGCACCACCCAGGGACTCCTGTGGCTTATTAGACATTGTGTAATGCCAGCTTTGTAAACCATTTTTAAAATAGCTTGCATATTTAAATTCCTTTCTATTTATTTTCTCTCATCCTGGCAGATCTTCATAAACAATGAATGGCATAATTCAGTGAGTGGCAAGAAATTTCCCGTCTTCAATCCAGCAACCGAGGAAAAACTCTGTGAGGTAGAAGAAGGAGATAAGGTGAGTTTCCTAGCACTGGTTCCATTTTATGCCAGGTTTCTTTGTCTCTCTCCATTCTGAGGCCCCAAGCTCCACTGCCAGCTTAAGAAGGCATGTCATTTAAAATATGGCTTCTGGGGCTGTCTAAAGAAATTTTCTAAATCGTGCTTGGAGCATAGAGGGCCCTCAGTAGCCATTTAATGGTGATGAGCCTGTGCTTTGGGGTGCTCCGCTTGATTCTTTTTGTGCTTATTTTTCTTGCTTGTTTTTCAATTGAAAGAGTATCCAGGTTCACTGTACCAACTGCAAAAGACATGACTGACCATAGATTTAAAAATAAATCCTTTTCTCATATTAAATTATTCTTTTTAAGTTGCTAGATGAAACTTAAACAAAAACTTAATATGGGATTTTAAAAACAATACATTGCTAAAATTATTTCATTAAAATCATTGATTAATATGGATCAGTACCTTTAAAACTGAATTTTAAAAAATTTAAAATAAGTAAGAAGTTAAGTGTTGTCGTTCTCTAGCTAATAATAATAAGAACAAAAACCAACTTTTGTTAATAATAGCTAAAAAACAAACAAACAAAAAGCTCTAAATACTGTTTTAACTTCATACTCAAAGCAACCCTAAGAAGAAGATAACTATTCTCAACACTTTTCAGTAATCATGATGAAAGGGAAGAATAGAAAGGTTGTATAACTCACTCAAGGTGACTGTTAATAAGTAATGAAATCAGCATTCGAATGCTTCCTTCTGACACCAGAGCCTGTGACTGGCAGGGCTACTGGCTTACCTTGTGATTACTGTAAAAATAAGGTAATATTAAATGACCTCTGGGGAAAGGCAAGTAAAAGTCTACAAGTCTACAGAAGTTTTATCTGAAACATACCTTAAAAGTATATGTGTTCCTAAATCTAATTTAATATATTTTTTTCTAGTTTTTAGTTAACCAGATGTTACCAAGCGTCAAGTCGCCATAACATAAAATACGGTCAGGTCAATTCTTTTTTGTTGTGTGAAAAGACCATTGGAAGATGAAGTCAGTAAAGCCTAAGGATCATACCATTCATTACACTATGTTTTAATTCATTGTAGCAATCACAAGTTCTGGGCCTGTCTCTATTATTTCACTACTGTCCCCTCAATAATGAAATTACTAATTTTAATGCAAAGAGCCCTGGGGTGGCCCAAACAGTTAAGTGCTTGGCTGTGAACAGGAAGGTTGGTGGTTTGAATCCACTCAACAGCTCCCTGGGAGAAAGTCCTAGTCATCTGATTTGGGAAGATTTCAGCCTTGAAAACCCTGCGGGGCGGTTCTACTCTGTCACCTGGGGGTTGCTATGAGTCCACGCACCTAACAACAACAATCTTAATGCATTAAGCCATACAGACCTATTCCGTGATAGCAATAGACCAAAGGAGCTCTTCTGGATTTGGGGAAGGCCATCAGACTCAGGGTGCAGTGTGATCAGAATGAAGTAAGACTGATTTCTGAGGGGACAGGAGTGCAGAGTTCAGCCACAAGAGTCAACACACTGAGAAATAGAAACAGAATAGAATTGAGTCAAGTGTCACTTGCTTACAGACTTCACTTTTTGTATATACCAAAGAGTTGATTGGTGCATAAATTCTTCAAGGGTTTCTCACTACTTTCAGAAAACAAATCCACGTGCAGTGTTCCTTATAATATTTTTCAGCCCTTGTTCCATCCACACCCCACCAATCTGAGATCCAACTGCACCCTGTCCAGTGCTGTCCCCCAAACATTGCATGCTGGCCATCGCCTCTCTGCTGGGTGTTCTGTACAGTCCTCAAGGCCTAGTTCATATCATCATCTGTAATAAGAAAATAGAGGTTCTACATTTTTACTTACCCTCTTTCAGTTTCTCTCTCTTTTTGTGTAAAATGAAGACATAGACAAACTTTGGGAAGTAAATAGGAAAATATGCAAAAGTCTTTAACAGTGCTGAGCACTTAATGAAGCCTCAATCATTACCAGGTCTTACGTTTCTAAAGCTATCTCCAATATTCCCAGATAAAATTGTTCTGCTTTGTAATGTTATAGAAAATGTCATTTGCCTATATTATAACCCCTGTATTTCATAGCTATTGGCTAATTCAATTGAAGGAATATGCTTCTTATAGAGATCAACACTAAAAAGCAGCTAAAAACAGTTGTCATCAACCTTGACTCATGGCAACCCCATGAGTGTCAGGGCAGAACGGTGCGCCAAAGAATTTTCAATGGCTTATTTTTCAGAAGTACATGGCTGAGCCTTTCTTCTGAGGTGCCTCTGGGTGGACTGGAACCTCCAACGTTTTGGTTAGCAGTTGAGCACATTAACCATTTGCACCACCCAGAGATCAACACTACACCTCACATTTATGTCCTCAGTACTTGGCGCACGATAGATTCTGAATCAATGTAACATTCTTCTCCACCAAGCTTTCAATTTCCATACACCCCACACACTTGGGAAGACACTTGAGGATCCAGTACTAAACTTACTATTAACTAAGGCAGTGACTGTCAAAATTTAGCTTGCATCAGAACCTCCTAGAAGGCTTGTTAAAACACAGTTCACTGTACTCCATCCTCAGAGTTTCTTTTAGTAATTGTTGAGTGGGACCCCAAATTTTCACTTCTAACAAGTTCTCAAGCGATGCAGATGTTTCTGGGTGGGAGGGGACTATACTTTGAGAACCAGTGAACTGAGATATTGACCCATACGTTGAATCTCTTCTCAAGTGTTAGCATTTCATAAGGTTTATGGACTTTAACGAGGAAGGAAGTTGATGACTGGAAACTGTGCTATGGCAGAAACTCTACAACTCGATGAAATGTTCTAAGCCCAAACTTGGGCAGAAAAATATTGTTCATTCCTGGCAAGATGACATAGGAAACTCAGAAACTTGTGTCCTACAAGCCATTGCCAAAAATAAGAAAAAATAAATAAATAAACCAAACCCGTTGTCGTCGAGTTGATTCCAACTCATAACGACCCTGTAGGACAGAGTAGAACTGCCCTATAGGGTTTCCAAGGATTGCCTGGTGGACTCAAACTGCCGATCTTTTGGTTAGCAGCTATGGCACTTAACCAGAGTTTCTGCCAAAAATAAGAGGAACATTTATTCTTCACATTCAACTTTTATCAGAGATTTCTAGAGATCCACACATTCCCTGACCTCAAATGTCCCTCTAGTTGCTTGAGTGGCTCTGGGAAGCCTGGGAAATATGTGAGAAGCTTTAATAAAGGGCAAGGTGAGGACAGAGTAAGACCCTGACAGGTGTCTGCTCTTTATTTGCACTCAAGAGGGAGGCTGCAGATCATCTGCTTTCAGTTTGCAATTAACAAAAGAAAAAATATTCGTAATGTTTGAGCTCTGGAGTCTTGAGCATCTAGCTCTGCCACTGTCTTCCGGGATTAGTTTCATCGGTGAAAGGACTCTGAGCCTGGAGTTTCAGAGGAAATTGTGGAAGGTAGTCTGAGGACATTCTTAGCATTTGTGAGATTTGCCTTTTTGTCAAGTGTAGCAAGGGAAAGCTGATGATCGAACCCAAAGCTTCAAAATGCTTGTCATTTATTTGCTCTGTGCTTACTGACAAATTATTCCTGCTCAGAAAAGAGCAGGGCTGTCTGCCCAAATGTAAATTAAGGACACTCATTTATATACAGTAAAGCTACAGTTGGCAGGATATTTGATCACTGGGATTAAATTGTTCACGGTATAAACTGCCCACGGAAAGCCACAGTGTGCTTAACATTCGGCACTCCTGTTGCAGCCCGTTCCTTTTGGAGTGATCTACTAACTGTTCTTTTCAAATAATCATTGCTGTTCTCACAGTTTTGCCGACAAATGTGCAGTAACCTCCAACAACGCTGCTCAGTGAAAGGTACAAATCTTGTAAATTACATGGTCACAGTAAACCCGATATTCTAGAACTGACGCTTAGAGAATGAGCCAAGAGGGTTTAGGGATTTAATTTAGGAGCAGAATGGTGCGAACAATGGGCTGTATACCGCCTTTCAGTGGTATTAGAAAGAAAGGAGGAGGGGCAAGAACAAATGGAGGTTACAAAGCAAAGCCCAGATGTGGGTGGGAACTGTTTTCTTTTCACTTCAGTGATTCTTTTAGGCTACATTGACTAATCTAAACTGCTTTTAATACTAAAGCATGACCTAGCAAATGATGGTTGGGATTAAAAGCAAGAGTCCATTTAAGAAAGTGCCTATGACAGGTGTAAAACTAAAACTGGTCTGATAGCTACTTTCTCCATTTCTGAATGAATTTAATATGGAAGTGTACAATCTAGGAGTAACTGAATAGTTAAGTAAGTGGTACTTTCTTTGCTATGCTTCAAAGGCATTGGGTGTTTCATCATCGTTTGAATTGTCTTCATACATTCAAGCTTGTGGTTCCTTACTTAAAAAAAAAGTTTTAAACATTATAAGGCAAAAGTGTTATTGATGATGGAAAATCTTAGAGTTAATGTACCTGATTGTTTTCTGGTTAATTCACAAATTGTTATCCCTAGAAATACCAGACCTGAAATAAAAGTGTTAGTTCTAGAATAAAAAAATTAAAAAAAAAAGCCCTTGTACCTAATAATTTTGATTAATATAAAAACTCTTTGTCATATAATGGAATATATTAAAATATGATTTGCTATATAAATATCAATATGATTTATATCACCTTTACCATAATCTTATATAAAATCAATGAGTTTATAAGATAGTAAGCAAAATTATTAAGTGTTCATTACCTGCCTTTTGTTGGCCCAGAACAGTGAGAAATATTATAGCTTATAACAGAGACAGCAGTAAATACTCCCTGCAAAGAAGATCATTATTAGGAAACAACCTTGCACAGCTGTTTAAGAGCTGGATTTTAGGGTCAGATATAGGATCACACCCTGACTCTACCATCTGCTCGCTCAGACATTCAATATCAATGAGCCACAGTTTATTCACCATGAAAGAAGATCCATAGTACTTAACTATAGTGGTAACTTTGGGACTTGATGAGCTAATAGCTGTAAAAAGCTTAGCTTAGTGGCTGGAGCTTAGTGGACTCTTAACTAGTAGCTATTATCAAGCTGGATTAGTCTGGCAAGGGTTTAGGAAGATTGTGATATCTGAGGTGGGTCTTAAACAATGTGTAGGATTTTGAAAGGAAAGCGGTACGCTGGGAGAGAATTCTAGGGAAGGAGAATTATGGGAACACAGGGGAGAATAAGTTTCGGTAGGTAAGTTGAGGCCCAAAGACCTTGAACTTTGCCTGGAATTCTTGGTATCCCAATCTCCAAAGAGTAGTGGTGAGAGAGCAAGGGCTCTACACGAACTCAGTTCTGCCACATTTAGCTATTGACCTTGGGCAAATCTCTTCTCTCCCTTGCTTCAGTTTCTTCATCTGTAAAATGAGGAGCATATTATCTCATAAAACTATTGAGAATTGAATGAGCTGATGTATATGAAATATTACAACATTACTGGACACATAGTAAGCAGATAGCAGCTGTTAAAAATAATTATTTGTTCTAGGAAATCAACCGCATGCTGCATTCATAGGCCCATCATTCTATAGATAAGGCATTGGGCTTAATTTCAACATACCGACTGTGTAAATGTGCTAGACTTTGGCCTAATGAAGATACAGTGACCACTTATAAGACGCTCCAGTCTATTTTATAGGGTCGTTGCCATTGGATTTGCTGATACAGTTAGCCTACTGAATTGAATTACCATTTTTCTTGCAGGCAGATGTTGACAAAGCAGTGAAGGCCGCAAGACAAGCTTTTCAGATTGGCTCTCCATGGCGTACTATGGATGCTTCCGAAAGGGGACGGCTACTATACAAGCTGGCTGATTTAATTGAAAGGGATCGTCTGCTGTTGGCAGTGAGTATTAGCCATGTTGGACAGGTAGTAAGAGCTTTAGAAAACATTTACTGTTTGAATTGGAAAGTCATTAGGTTTTTGTTTTTGTTTTTTTTTTTATGTGTGCTGTACAAACAAAATATAAAACATTTCAACTTCTAGATTTTATACAGAAATGTTAACATCGAACTTATTCTCAAATAATAATCTGCACTCCAGGATGTAGTTTCTGCCTCCATAATTGATTCCCCAGTCCAAACTCTGCAAACACTGAGTTAAACCAAATTTCACAGATGTCCTTCCTTTACTCTAGAACTTGTCAGAGCCCTTAACAAAGTCATGTGCTGTATGGAACTCTTAGACTGATACCCTGGGTTCCTCAGACTTGCTTGATCACTGACCTCTTTTAGTGGAAAATCTTCTGGGGTTTGTTAAGATTTCCCAGAATATTTTTCTAAAATAAATCTTATTTCTCCTTAGTCTGTCCCACTAAGACGCTTAATAATTACTACTTTTTCCCTTCCGAAAATGTATCTGTTCATTTGATTAACTTAGGATCTTTTTACAGGTAGAAAAAAGGCAAAGAATTAAAAAATCCAATTATTTATGTATTTATATAAGTTATCTTTTTATATATACTGCTCTTAAAAAATATTTTACCCATTAGATGAGTCAGCATTTAATATGGGAAGTGTGTGCATCCTTGTTTTCTTTTTCTCAGATATGTGTTATAAGGAAATCAGTTTAACCACATACCAATACCAAGATCAGGTTTCAGAATAAATGTTTATTGTCTTTAGAATCTTAAAGAGGCAGTAAAGAAGAGGCCTACAATCTTTTTTAATCAGCAGTAAAAGCAAACAAAATAAACCCATTGCCTTCAAGTCGATTCTGACTCATAGGGACCCTATAGGGCAGAGTAGAGCTGCCCCATAGGGTTTCCAGGGAGTGCCTGGTGGATTTGAACTGCCGACCTTTTAGTTAGCAGCCAAACTCTTAACCACTAAAGTACCATTTATTATACAATGATTTAGCATAATTCAAACTATGCAGAAATACAGAGCCAGAAGCTATGTGCAATAAAACTACATTAACCAAAATGTCCTGCAGGAAGAAAGCAGGATTTACTAAAACTTGGCTTCTCTCATTTATCTAATCTGTGGTTTATAGTGTTGAATGCCTCTGTCAGCAGAAGTTTCTAAGGGAAAAAATAGCAGACATACAGAAATCATGTTTGATTTAATTTTGAGATGATAGACAGTATAATCCAAAGACAGAAGATGGTATAACAGAACGTGTCATTCCCTCAGCTGCAGATTCCTGCCAGGTAACCACCCCAGCAGAATATTAGGTCTCAAAGAGCTCTTTAAAGTTCTGCTGACTAAAAGAAGGAAAAGAGAAGATAGACTATTCTATAATAGTTAGTGCACCAGACTAGAAAAGGTTCAACTTTACAGCTTGGCCATTCAAATGATAATGATAACAATAGCAAAACTGAGAGTATCACAATTAAAAGGAAAAAAAAGTCTCATTTTGTGAAGAAAATTCTGTGTATGTAACAATTTGAATAATCATAAAAATAACCATATTTGAAACATTTCAATTCACCTTAATTCATTTCTAATTTATAATCTAAACACTATGGCTCTTATCCTAGACTGGAGCATTCAGGGATGAAAGGTCTAGGTGTTACTCAAGTTTGTGTGACTAGACTGGTTATATCCAGATGGACAGCAAAAATTAAAAAATAATTATTGAAGCATCATTAATAGTCACTGACACTAAATTGTCACCCTCGGTTGTGAAGCTGACAACTAATAGGTTCTTGCCCTGCAGACTAGCAAATTGAAGCGAGCCAGACTCAGGATTGGAAGAACAGAAAGGTTTAGTCAAAGTTTGCAAGCTGGGAGGCAGGCAGGGTCTCAGGACCTAAGGCTACCAGCTCCCTTATATAGGCAGATTTGCTCCTTATATAGGGAGTGGCATACATATTTATGAACAGTGAGGGGAGGATCTTCAGTCCTACGATGTGTGCGCAGCGCGCATAATATTTGTTTTTGCTTGCGCAGCTCTAAAAATACTGTGCACAGCCCTAAAAAAATGGTGATGGCTCTCTACTGCCACCCCAGGAAGGTCCTATAGTGGGTATATTTGGAGTTGGTGCACCTGCACCTCCGCCTCCTCCCAGAAGAGAGGAAACCTGGTGAATCAACCAATCATGGTAAGGGGTTGTGAAAGTTGTAACAAAAATGTAACAAGAGTAGGCTTTTCTGAAAAACAACTATTATGGGATGGTCAATAACCCTGTGCCCGCTTCAGTTGGATTATACAGTAAGTGAAATCCTGTTGGAGCTCTGATCTGCCTAAGGAGACTTGTCCTTAGTTTGTACAACAGAATTTTCCAAATCTTTAAGTTTTGTTTTCATTTTGCACAGTTCATTTTTAAGTCCATCTCTTTCCTCTCGCATTTTTACTATGAGCGGCAAGGAGAAACCACGTGGCAATATTAAGATTTTGCTTAGAAATATCATCAGCCAGATATTCAAGTTCATCACTTACGAGTTCTACCTTCAACCAAATATTTGAACTTCTTTCAAACAAGTTCATTTCCACTCCATAAAAGCATCACCCACCTCCATTATCCAGGCACATGTTCATCATTTCCTTTTAAAGCCTCGCCAGAAGCACATGTAATGTTCACATTTCTAGCAACACTCTGTTACTAGCGCCATGTATATTCTCTAAGACGACAGAGACTTTCTCTGTCACTTCCTTCTGAACCCTCACCAGAATTGCCTTTGATGTCCGTAATTCTACCAACCGTCTCTCAAAGGCAGTCTAGGCTTTTAGTATAGGTATCTTAAAACTCTTCTAACCTCTACCCATTACCCAATTCCAAAACCACTTCCACATTTTTGGCATCTGTTAGAGCAGCACCCCACTTCCAGTACCAAATTCTGTCTTAGTTATCTAGCGCTGCTATAACAGAAATACCATAAGTGGATGGCTTTAAAAGACAGAAATTTATTCTTCCACAGTTTAGGAGCCTAGTAGTCCCAATTCAGGACACCAACTCTAGGGGAAGGCTTTCTCTCTGTCTCAGCTCTGGGAGAAGGTTCTTGTCTGCTTTCAACATCTGTGGGCTCAGTATTCCTTAGAGATCTCCATGTGTTTTGGCTTCAGTCTTCCTCTGGGTTTAGTAGGTTCTCAGTGCAGGGACCCCAGATCCAAAGGACATGTTCCACTGTCAACTCTTCTTTCTCAGTGGTAATGATACTCCACCCCTCTCACTCGCTTCTCTCTCACTGGGCTGCTAACTGAAAGGTAGGTGGTTCAAACACTCCAGCTACTTTGTGGAAGAAAGTCTACTTCCATAAAGATTACAGCCTTGGAAACCCTATGGAACAGTTCTACTCTGTCCTATAGGGTTGCTATGAGTTGGAATAAACTCGATGGCAATGAGTTAATATAAAAGATATGATTCAAGCAAGGGCACTGTTTAAGTAAGGGTGTGATTTGAGTCATACCCTCTTGTAAGGCTGTGACTCAAGATATATCCCACACTGATCCTGCCTCACTAACATATAGAGGCTAGGATTTACAACACCTCAGAAAATGGAGGGTAATTATATCAGATGACAAAATGGAGGACAATCTCACAATACTGGGAATCATAGCCTAGCCAAGTTGACACATATTTAGCAGACACAATTCAATCCATGACAATTGGTATTCTGGAGCACACTGATAATATGATAGGAGGAGCATTATGGTTTAGAAACCAGAATCCAATTACTCTTTCTACCTGGATCTTGCAACAAGACCTTAAGCAAGTTATTTTAACTGTTTTGTTTGTTTTCATTCTCCTCTTTTTAAATGAGGTTAGACAAGATGACTTATAGTATTTATTCCATATCCAAATTTCTATTGAGGAGAAAAACCAAACCCACTGCCATCAAGTTGATTCTTACTCAAAGAAACTCTATAGGACAGAGTAGAACTGTCCCGTAGGGTTTCCAAAGCTGTAATCTTTACAGAAGCAGACTGCCACATCTTTCTCCCTCAAGCAGCTGATGAATTTCAACTACTGATCTTTTAGGTAGCAGCTAAGTGCCTTTACCACTGCGCTACCAGGGCTACTACCAAAATTCTATAACACATAATTATTCAAAATATTGGAGCTATATATATTCATAAGGACGATGGTGGTGCAAGGTTAAAGCACTGAGCTGCTAACTGAATGGTTGGTGGCTGGAACCCATCAGGTGCTCCACGGAAGAAAGATGTGGCACTCTGCTTCAGTAAAGATTACAGCCTTGGAAACCCTATAGGGCAGTTCTACTCTGTCCTATAAGGTCACTATGAGTCGGAACTGACTTGATGGCAATGTGTTTGGTCTTGGGTATGTATGTTCTATATATTCTTTAATCTAGAAATTTTAGGGAAGTTTGGATTTGAGGTTTGATCTCTTTTTCAGACATTGGA
Source organism: Elephas maximus indicus (assembly GCF_024166365.1). Lineage (NCBI taxonomy): Eukaryota > Metazoa > Chordata > Mammalia > Proboscidea > Elephantidae > Elephas > Elephas maximus. Next base: position 88,958,821 of record NC_064827.1, on the reverse strand, counting down.
GTCAATGAATGCTGGAAAACTATTTGCCAATTCGTATCTGATGGATTTAGGAGGCTGCATAAAAACACTACGCTACTGTGCAGGCTGGGCTGACAAGATCCAGGGTCGAACAATACCAATTGGTAAGTAGCTTTGAGAAACCACCAGGGATAGGGTATGGCAGAGGAAATTACTGCAGAGATGAATAATTCCAAACTCTTCTTTTAAAAATGCCAACCAAACAAAGCAAATTTATTTTCTCCTTGACTTTGAGAAAATTCAGTTCTGAACCTGAAAGTTCTGTTAAGATTTATCAAATGGCTTTTAAAATTGTTTCAGCATAATCCCACTGTATATTTTAGCAAACGCTGAAGTAAGCACGTTCTTTTGGCCACAACTACTGATTTAAGACAACTGGCTCTCTAAGGACCCCAACTTTTCAAAGGTGGTCTCTGAACTTATATATTTGGGTTGTATTCCAATAGTGACATTTATAACTATCTATAATGTAATTATTTAAGCCTCCTTTCTTGTTACAGAATGAGTCTGTTATAGTGGTCTGTACCTGGTCTAACTCAGTGTAATCAGACCAGGGTAATTCAACAAACTAATTCATGCTGATTTGTTTCAAATAGCTTTAGTCAGAACAAGATGGCACTGGGTTTATAGCTGACTTAAGAAGTCATATGTGTGAATATGTGCGTATGTCTCATTTTAGTGAAGGCATGGGCACACTGAGATAGAAATGTGAAAAAGCACCAACTTGGAAGACAGTATGGGTGGAGTTTAATCCATATAAACTTATTGACTGTAGGATTACAACAACCTCCAGTCTGGTCCTGATGTGCACTTCCAGACTAATCGGAGCATCCAGTAGGTTTGAAGTGATATCTGGGAAGTTAAAAGGGGAGAGTGAGGCCATGGTGGTCCCAAGGAATTTGGTACTTTCAGTAACTGTTTATTTATCCTTTGACAAAAGGGAGGTGCCATTTCAAGTACAAATAGACCTTGATAAGGAGAGTTTTTGCTGTGACGGCCAGGAGGCATCTGTGGGAACTAGAGCAGAACAGAAAATAAAGCACAATGTAAAAAGCTCAGGTTGACCACATCAAACTTTGAGGTTTATGACTCAGTCAAGTTCAGGTTGAAAGGAGTATCTTTTTTTCTGGCTTTTTATTTTATTTTTTCATGAATTAAGAGTGTTTGCTTCTGTTGTTCAGTAGGTACAAAAAGAACATTTTAGAACAAGCCACTAGGAAAGGCTATATATCGCATTGCTTTTAGGGATTTTTTTTTTTTTTCCTACTATTTTCTAATTTTACTATTTTTTAAATTCTATTACTTTTTTTTTTTTTTTTTAAAGCTTATTACTAGTAGGAGTTATAGCAGCCGTAAGTACATTTTATTATGGTTCTTCTCTTAGCCACACACCTCCTACTTTCTTTCTCTATAAAACTTTGAGAATAGAATAATATAGAAAGCAGCCCTCTTACTCAGTGAGAAATAGAATCAATTACCTTTCAGATCTGTACGAATAACTTCAAATATAAGAATCAGCACATAGTCAATTCCTATGAGGCAGAGGTCAGACATACCTTCACCCTCCAGCCTTCATTACCAATTCTGACACCAGCCGTCCCTCCCACAGCACTCTCTGCGTCTCTTCTGGATTCAATAATCTGTAGCAATGACCACACAGAACTCACAGACCATACTAATGGTTAAGTGGTTTATTAAGGAACAGGGTACAACTCGGAATCAGGATCAACAGGCTAGAACTCAGGGTCAGCGTTAGAAAGCATGTAGGCAAAGTCTCCCTTCTTCAGTGCGGGATAGCTCTCTCAGCTCTTCTTGACCTTGCAGGCCTCCTCTTGGTCCTTTCAGAAAGGCTCCTCTCAGCCCCTCGGGACAGGCTCCTCTTGGCCGTGCCATTTATCAGTGCTGGCTCTGCCTCTGGGCCCCTTCTGAGCCTGTTGCTGTCTTCAGTGTTATAGCCCATGACCATGTTATAGCTCCTTTAGGAGGTTCCTTGCCTCCTCTCTCTCTCTGCTTCTTCTCTCTTTTCTCTTCTGCTTCTTCATGCTACTTCTATTCCTGCTTCTTTCTGCCTCAAAAACCTCTGTGAGCTTCGCTGCTTATATACTCCTTGTCAATTTCAAGGCATGGCCCCATTCAGCTGGGGCCACAAATTGGCCAATCCCTTCTTGGTAGGCCACAGACACTTCATTTGCATAGTAGGCTATAGTCACCTCATTTTCATAATCTATTGACTAATCCCACAAGGTGCATACCAATCACAGGGCAGGCTGTGGCCCAGGACCAGGCAAAAATATATCAAAACCTGTCTACAGCTTCCCCAGGAAATGTCAGTCAACCTGGATAAAAGTGACAAACCCTCTGGGGTAGAAAGCCAGGGCAAAGGTAACTCATCAGGGCTGAGGGGAAAAAATTTCTCAAGCAGTTTTTCCAAAGAATCAAGGCAGAAGACCACATAAAGAAATTCATTTCACCACAAGATATTTTTAAGTTTTAAGCATCTTTGCTTTGACCTCAGTTTCACAATTTGTATCATTCCAAATTACTATTAAAAAAAAAATTTAGGGGGCTCAAATTTTCATTTTGTAAGTACTGGGAGTCTTTTTTTTTTTTTAACTTTTTGCTTGCACCTTCCTCTCACATAAGCCTTAAACCATCATTCCATGAATGTCAAATATATTTGTCTAAATATGATTCTATGTTTTATTTTCCAGATGGAAACTTTTTTACTTATACAAGACATGAGCCCGTTGGTGTGTGTGGCCAAATCATTCCTGTAAGTTGGTCTCTGGTATAATTTTCAATCTTAATAATAAAATTCTAAATAGTTCTAAATCTATTCAATTTAGTGATGAAGCATCCTTCAACACAAATGGATCCTTATATATTTGCTACATGCAGAGCAAATTGTAGGACATGTTGAACCTGAGTCTTCCTGTGACTTAACTTTTAGGATATGAACTTGGTTGTCCAGAAACAGTGGTGTCACTAGGCTTGGTGTGACCCAGTGCTGAAACTCCTGGTGTCCACCCCACAGGGACTTCTACCCATACTAGACCACACAGAATCCTTAGTAATGTTTATTATCAATTTTAACTCATAGAATAATATGTTATAAATATAGTTTTAAATTGCTTAAATGTAATGTTCTTGGAATCCCTGGTGGCGGCTGCTAACCAAGAGGTCGGCAGTTCCAATCCACCAGGCACTCCTTGGAAACTCTATGGGGCGGTTCTACTCTGTCCTATAGGGTTCTATGAGTTGGAATCGACTCAATGGCAGTGGGTTTGGTTTGGTTTTTTTGGGTAATGTTCTTAGATTATATGAATACTAACAAAACTGTTGTACAAAATCTACATTGAAGTACAACGTTATTAGCTACATTATTAGTGACTGCGCAAAAGCCTTCTTTTCCTTTAATTGCTACTGCATTCTCAAAAAGGTTGTTGATATAGGTTCACAAATTCTGATTATTACAATATTTAGCTAAAGCACCAGAGAATTTGACAAAATCAGTGACTATGTAAAACCATTGGCAGCAACAAAAACAACAGCGAGTGCTCGTAGCACATGCAGACGAAACCACCTGATTCAAAGCATCGTTGTAATGGGGTAATAATGACAGGTCTGACCGGAGCATGTTAGAAAAGTTCAAAAGGTAAATTAGCATACAGTTTTAGCCTTGTAGGTATATTGATACATGTAAGCTGGGCTTCCTAAAAATGTTTTGTTGTTATAACTAAATACAGGGATATTTTTATTAAAAATAACAAATTTCTGCAGAAGAACTGCACAAAAATTTTATAGACAGTCATTTTGGTGTCATCCCCTCTCACAGTGTCACCTGGTATGGTCTACACCCCCCTAGTGATACCACTGTCCAGAAACCTGTCTTGATATATCCCTGGAGCATGTTTCAATATTACAACATCAACAAACCTTAACCTTTTACTCTATGGGTTCTTTCGAAAAGCAAGTCGTATTGCATATTCTTTGTAAGATCCATGCTTTACGTGCATGTGGCAAAGTGGTCATCGCCAGACCGCCTATCGCAGGACACCATTTTAGGGAAATGTCCTAGGCCCTACTACTCTCCAGCACATTTTATCTCCATGTTGGGACTTCGCATCATGGAGAATAGTAGCAATCGGATTGTTCAAACCCTAAAAGAATTTCATTTTTGAATTTAAAATTCCCGAGAAAGTGCCAGAGGTATTTGGAGCACTATAGGGAACATATCCTGCCCTTAGATAAGAAGCTCTGATGCTCCACATTCCTCTCAGAGAAGGTAGGATTCTAAGGCATCAGGACGATTTCCTTTTAAGCCCAACAAACAGGAGATGACCTAAATGATTTCACTTTGGCTGGCATATCCAAAAATGCTAAATGAAAATATGGTAAGGGGTCCTGAAGTTCTTAGCGATGACTAATCTTTTGCTCCAATGAGATTGGAATGCATCAGCATTTTGAATTATTCATTAGTTCAAAAAAATCAATAAAAACTACATAAGCCTGAATACTAATAATAGCTAATATTTATTGTACTATAGTGAATGGTGGAACCCTGGTGGCGCAGTGGTTAAAAGCTTGGCTGCTAACCAAAGGTCAGCAGTTCGAAGCCCCCAGCCGCTCCTTGGAAACCTTGTGAAGCAGTTCTACTCTGTCCTGTAGGGTCACTATAAGTCAGAATCGACTCAATGGCAAAGAGTGTTACAATGAATTGAGTTTTACAGTGAACTAGTCACTTACTGGAAACCCTGATGGCGTAGTGGTTAAGAGCTACGGCTGCTAACCAAAAGGCCGGCAGGTCGAATCCACCAAGCACTCCTTGGAAACTCTATGGGGCAGATCTACTCTGTCTTATCGCTATGAGTCAGTAATCGGCTCAACAGCAGAGGGAGTCACTGACTGGTCACTATATTCATAAGCACTTGGCCTACTTTCTCGATTAATTCTCAGGACAGCCTTCTAAGGTAGAGAGGACTGTTTTCAGCATTTACAGCATGACAACACACAGAGAGCAAATAACTTGTGTGAGTTCACATGGCTGGCCAGGGATCGAGCCAACCCTAGGCTTCTTCCTTTTTTAACAACGTATTAGTCTTAAAAATAAGTGCTATTTAATAATACTATTGGGTAAAGAATTACAGTAAATGACCTACTGGAAGAAGGGAATAATTACACTTTTTTAACGCAGATAACTTACAGTATGTTTAATAGTAAGGGTGGACTCTCAAGCCATGCAGTGGTATTTTTCATAATGGGAAAAGAACTCAAATCAACAGGAGTTGAATAATTTCAGAACTCTTTCCTGCTCCTTCCCCACACCTAATTTATTTAGAGCTTTTTAGCATTCACAATTTGCTTTTAGCAATGAATTTAAGTAAGCGATTCCAGATGATTACACAAAACTACTACAGTTACTATTTAACATCTACAAGGTGTGTAAAATGTAAAAGTTTGATTAGCAAATGTGCTTTTCTGCACTAAAAAGACTCTCTTGTTCTATATTCATCATAGTGGAATTTCCCGCTGGTTATGCTCATTTGGAAGTTAGGACCTGCCCTTAGTTGTGGAAACACCGTGATTGTCAAACCAGCAGAGCAAACCCCTCTCACAGCTCTTCATGTGGCATCTTTAATAAAAGAGGTAAGTGTCCTAAACTGAAATAGACACAGGAACCCAGGAGTCCTAATTTATAATGGGAAGACCTCCGTGGGCGCTACGGTAAACTCCATTCTCAGCAGATGGCTCCTGTGCGATGGTGGGGACGTCTTTAGCGTGGTCACCGGCTTGGATTTCGGGCAGTCAACCCAAGTGAGCCGCTGCTCAGAGATGCCAGACGCCAAGGCTCAGTGTCACACAGCCATCTTATGATCACTTTTCTCTTTCTTTTGCACATCTCTTGTGGACACAAATTCCTGTTGAAATTTATTTGGCTTCCTTTCAAATGTTAAAGTGTAAGTTGGTTTGTAACTGCCATGAATGCTCTGCAAAGTTGTTTAAACTAGTCCACCCAAGGAGTCTCTGAGTAGTGCAAAGAGTTAACCTTTTTTGCTCTGCTGCTCATTGAAAAATTGGTGGTTAGAGGCACTTCACAAGAAAGACCTGGCAATCTACTTCCAAAAATCAGCTATTAAAAACCTTATGAAGCACAATTGTGCTCTGACACACATGGAGTCACTGTGAGTCAGCATCAGCTCAATGGCAGCTGGTTAGTCCACCCAGACGCTCCCTGGTTTGCAGCTGCAGCATCACATGGCTTTCTTCCTCTGTCTCTCTGCCTCTGTGTATCTTCTCCTCCTCTTTTATAAAGACACCAGTCCTATAGGACCAGGACCCAACCTGCTCCAGTATGACCATGTCACCCTAATTAATAACATCTTCAAAGACCCTATTTCCAAAAAGAATCACACTCACAGGTACAGGAGGTAAGATTTCAACAAACCTTTTTGGGAGATAAAATTCAATTCATAACACAGACCACCATCTTTTTGAGTTACTATTATGAGATTAAGGAGCCCTGTCAGTGCAATGGTTAAGCACTCCGTTACTAACTGAAAGGTCGGCACTTTGAACCCACCTGTGGCTCCAGGTTAGAAAAGATCTAGCAATCTGCTCCTGTAAAGACTACAGCGTAGGAAACCCTATGGGGCAGTTCTACCCTGTCCTGTAGGGAGCTGTGAGTTGGAATTGACTCGAGGCCCACCACCACTGCCACATTCTGAAATTTGAGACAGCTGTCATTAGAACAATGCCTAAGTCAAAAGTGGATTTATCATGAGGAGAAATGGTCCCTTGATACTGAACATTTGAGGTTATTTTATGTGGACTAAGAAATTAAATGATAATAATAATAAAATAATAAAACCCCTTAAGTGAATTTTTCTTAGTCGGTTGCACAGTGGTTAAGCACCCAGCTGTGAGCCAAACAGTGGTGTTTTGAACTCAGCAGCCCCTCTACCCTCCATCCCATAAAGGCTGCAGCCTTGGAAACTCTATGGGACAGTTCTACTCTGTCCTCTAGGGTTACTAGGGGTAGGAATTGACTTAAGGGTAGTGGATTTTGGAGGAAAATTTACAAGATTCGCACAGAGACAGCCTCAATCTCATAATCTCCTCTTCTTTCATAGTATTAAATTTTCTGTTCTGCTGTAAGTTTTTTGCTTTATGCCTTTTAGGCAGGGTTTCCTCCAGGGGTGGTGAATATTGTGCCCGGTTATGGGCCCACCGCAGGAGCAGCCATTTCATCCCACATGGACATTGACAAAGTGGCCTTCACAGGATCAACAGAGGTGAGATCATTTACTCAGGCCGGCAATAATGAATGCCAGCCTCTCCAGCAGTCAGAAGCATGCTTTGCGTAACAATTTTTGAGCCGACACTTCCTTAAAACAAAAGTGCTCTCTAGTGATTTATTCCTGATTCTCGCCTTCACGTATGTTTATAGAACATAAGCGGCTGTGATTTGGAGGAGATGAAATATCTGCAGCAAACTCAGGAGACCAGAGTAAATGGTTCTTAGCGTGTTTATTATCTTCTCTGCCAGTTAGGCCTTGGTGTATGATTAGTAAGGTTTACGGTAGAAAATATAAATTAGGCCACAGTGATTTGTATGAATGAACGTAATTTTATTATTGTGTAGGTTCTGAAAATTAAATAGCAGAGCCTGACCCTCAGCTCCTTATTTGGGGGCTCTCACTTCCCTGGACATCCTGAAAGGGAGCCAGAAGCCCAGCTGCCCTGGATGTTCCTTTGGGCCCAGCCTCACTTCTCTGCCTTCTTTCTGGCTCCAGCTTGATCATCCAGAACTTGAAAGAACTCAGCCAAGGGCACTGCGAGGAAAGGCAGGAGGAACAAAGAGAGAACAGTTTCTTTCTCTGTTTGGGGAATGAGTTCCTATCTATTGAGATTTTCTGTCCTAAGCAAAGGAATGGGGTGAAATGACACTGTATCAAGCAGAAACATTCTTGAGTCATTCTATTAGACTATGTGGCATTGTTAAATGTTCAGTGGAAGAAATAATGCGTGCTTCTTTTTGTATGCAGTATAGAGGATGAGGAAATCCTGGTGGCGTAGTGGTTAAGTGCTACAGCTGCTAACCAAAAGGTCGGCAGTTCGAATCTGCCAGGAGCTCCTTGGAAACTCTATGGGGCAGTTCTACTCTGTCCTATAGGGTCGCCATGAGTTGGAATCGACTCAATGGCAATGAGTTTGTTTTTTTGTTTTTTTTTAATAGAGGATGAAGGGTCAAAGTACCCCCATCTCATAAAACTGCTAACACAAATCAGAAACAAGGCAGCACGGGGTAAGTGCACTAAGATGTGTACAGAGTGCTGGGAGAGGGTTCACAGGATGGAATGATGATGTCTAACTGTGTGCTAAAAATTGCTCTGGGTTTTGAAAAATGATTCAGACAGAGTCTCTCCAGTGCAAATCTATGTTTAGTCTGCTTTTATTAATTGACTTTTAGGGGTTTGTTTTACTCCCACAAAATCTTTAGAAAAGATGAAAGCATTGGCAGATTAGTTAATACTCTGTATTCACAGTAGCAGGAGCCCTGGTGGCGCAGTGGTTAAGTGCTCAGCTACTAACCAAAACACAGGCAGTTTGAACTCACCAGCTGCTGTGAGGGAGAAAGATGTGGCTGTCTGCTTCCCTAAAGATTATGGCCTTGGAAACCTTATGGGGCAGTTTTACTCTATCCTATAAAAAAAAAAAAAAAATTTTTTTATAGAGTCACTATAGGTCAAAATCAACTCAATGGCAATTTTTTTTTTTTTTTTTAATGTACAGTGGCAGGTAGTTCAATGACCACATAAAATTTAAATATACACTCGGTAAGCCTCTATTTATCTTTTGTTCAGTCTGAATGGAAACATTTATTAAGATCTGATAGGAGTTTCTATGTTAATGGGTTGCTATGTTCTTAAAGCCAAGTCTAATTTGAAAAACATTTTGCTGTGTTACCTAAATAAAAACAAAAAATGCAATCCTCTTCATTTTGGTTGTTACACAACAAGCTTATGCAGCTGAAATCCACATCTTTTAGCCTTTGAGAAATCCTAATACTTGTTCTGTGGTATAGTAAAAACAACCCAAAGAATTAAAATAAAATAAATCATTTTTTTAAAAAAATCATATTAGTGGATTGAGGTTTCAACTAAAATAATGAAGAATAATTAATTTTAAAACAGGCCAAGTTTTAGAGACAAAAAAACAAAAATAACTACAGAAAATAACCTTGATGGTAAGAGTTCCACAAAGGAAAAAAAGAAAATTCTAGAAACAATGTCTTTCTCTGAAGAGAGGCAACTAGCATTAAAGAAAAATCTGGAACAGTAGATTCCAGCCAACTGAGACAGAAGCACAGAGTACAGATCCAATTTCTTACTTCTAGCTATACTGTTCAAAGTTATAGCATGAGAGAGAGAAGTGTGTCAGCCACCACAGAAGGGAGCCCACAGTGGTAGATCCTACTGAGGAAAGTGTATGGTGGTAGGACATTGTCACTGCTACCAAGGAGGTAACAATCTGTTGGGAAACTTTTGTGTACACAAATGACACAATCTGAGACAGACTCTGAAGTAGTCCTTACAAAGGTGCCAGATCTTGAAAGTTTCCATTATGAATGGTTTTCCCAAATGAAATTTAACTGTGGCACACATTTCCTATAAATTTCAAACTCTAAATGAACCTGTCTTCATGAAAGCAGATTAAACCTCCCCTTTGTCTCGCTCTGTTTCAGGTGGGCAAAATGATCAAAGAAGCTGCCGGGAAAAGCAATCTGAAGAGGGTGACCCTGGAGCTGGGTGGAAAGAGCCCCTGCATTGTGTTTGCTGATGCTGACTGTAGGTATCAGCCGCTGGGCTAACTTTTCACCCGGCATCTTTGGTGGTATCTGATAATGCCATACAGTGAACTTGAATTTTACAGAAGGGTTTGCTTTGAACATCAAAGCGTAAGGCATGAATCAGAGTCCAAAATTACCCTTGAAAAACCTCATAAATAGTCCTAAAGTTATAGCCTAAAGGCAGGTCTAACAAATACACCCTTTCTCCCTGGTTTGGAAGAGATTACTATTTCCTCAGCAGAACCCCAAAGTAGATGGTTTGCATTTAGGGGTTGTATTAGTTTCCTAGAGCTACCTTATCAAAGAATTGCATACTGGGTGGCTTAAAACAATAGAGATGTGTTCTCTGAGAGCGCTAGAGGATAGAAGTCTGAAATCAAGGGGCACAGGGCCATGGCCGCTCCCAAAGCCTCTAGCAGAAGATCCTTTCCTCTTCCAGCTTCTGCTGGCCCCACGTGTCCACTGGCTTATGGCAGCACAACTCCATTCCCTGCCACTGCGGTCACACAGCCATCTTTTCCCTGTGTCTGTGTCTCTGCATCTTTTCTCCTCTTCTTCTAAGGACACCAGTCATTATGGGTCAAGGTCCATCGTAATGACCTCATCTTCTGCTTTATTACATCTGCAAAGACCCTGTTTCCAAATAAGGTCATGTTCAAGGGAGCAGGGATTAGGATGTCCACATATCTTTTGAGGGGACAAAATTTAACCCACAATAGGGGCCATGATGTTTGTTTTGGTCTTTAATTCTGTGCTGTTACTTATTAGCACGCATTAAGCACGATGGGATAGATGCCCATCCGTAGACACATTGAACTGGGCCCAAATGTGGAGACAGCCGCTGCACATTTGTCATCTCCCTTCACTCTGGGCTGGACGCTCATTAAATAAATGGCCAGAAGAAGACGGCTCGTACTATTTAAATAATTTCTCTCTTTTTTTTTCCTAGCAAGCATAATTGCTTTCACATGTGTTAAATCTACAGTTATAATGGCGCTCCACTATGCAATAATATCCTAGGATCATTCTGATTATAGTACCAAGTGGACCCCCAAAATTCTCTCTCTAGCAGTCAATAGACTATCAAACATTCATCCAATCTTTTCTTTAATGACTGCATTATCAGCATGAGACTATAAATACAATGGTTTACGGAAGTGCCAGTGTTGCTGCTGTGGTCTTAACTGAATTTTTTTCTTGTAGAAAATATTACCTTATTATGTTTTCTACAAACATAGCAAGATTCCTGATTTTACCAAACGTTTCTGTAAGCTGTGTCTGCTACAACTTAAGCAGGTGTAACTAGTTCACAAAATAACTAAATAACATAAAAAATAACTAAAACCATACCCAGCTGCTATAATGCTGAATTAAATCTTCAGTATTTAGAGAATTAAATGCAATGAATTTTTTTTTTTCTTCCTGTTTAGGACCTGATGAAGCAATCTAAATCATCCTTTTAAGGAACATTTTTCACCATCTCAAAAAATTAGATAAGAAGTGTTTGTAGGCATAAATGAAATAGTATGGCATTCTTGAATAGTAGATTTTGAAAAACATCTTTCCTAGATAAAGTTGTAAGGTGAGGGAGAGACTATTAGATTTTTTTTTTTTTCATGTATATCACTTGTCTTATTGATTAGGGCATTTAAGAACTCTCTAAATTATTTAATGTAATGAAACCTTTCAGATTTTCTTTGTTATCTAATTAAAACCTGAGGCTGGAAAAAAATATTCCACCATAAAACTAGTTATAAATGAAAATATTTATAAAGTACACTTGCAACGAGATTTGACCTTATGAAACTTTCCGTATTCTTGGTAATGCTGACATTAAATTTATAATACCGGCTACCATTTTTTTCAGATTTTCCTATGTGCTGCTATCCTTTCCATAGCAAATAAAGTATCAGAAAGATTAGCCACCTGGCTGATAAGAGGTAGAATATATTGAGCCCGTGTCTGACTACCCAACTCACAATCTTTCTATGCCATCATATTGCCTCTTAGACATACACATAAAAATACATAATCTTTAGAAAATATCACTTCTTTAACATGATGTCTTCTTTGCAGTGGACAATGCAGTCGAATCTGCCCACCAGGGATTATTCTACCACCAGGGCCAGTGTTGTATAGCTGCATCCAGACTTTTTGTGGAAGAATCTATTTATGACGAGTTTGTTCGAAGGAGTGTTGAGCGGGCTAAGAAGTATGTTCTTGGAAATCCTCTGACCCCAGGAGTAAATCAAGGCCCTCAGGTGGGTATAAAATAGAAGGAATTCCATTATCAGGAGACAAGAATAAAGTACAGGCAATCCCGGAGTTACCAACATCCAACTTTTGGGCAACCCTTAGCCAAAAAAAAAAAAAACCAAACCCGTTGCCAACAAGTGGATTCCAATTCATAGTGACCCTATAGGACAGAGTAGAGCTTCCCCACAGGGTTTCCAAGGATGGTTGGTAGATTCAAACTGCTGACCTTTTGGCTGGCAGCTGTAGCTCTTAACTCCCGTGCCACTAGGGCTCTGAGGACAACTCTTACCGGCCCTGTAATGTTATGTAAATTTGAAAGGATTGAACCAAAGGATTGAACCAGCCCCTAAAAAAAAGCCCCTACTCACAACAAATTCTTCATCACACTCACCTTCACTGGCTGCATGTGTAGCTTTTATATCATTGAAAAGGCTTAGAGCCTTTTCCTGCGCTAAAGTAAGGCTGGATAAGACCCTAATGCACCTGTTACCAACTTACAAATGTGACTTAAAGGCACAACTAGAAACAGATCTCGTTGGTAACCCCGGGGCTGCCTGTATCCTCTTTTTCCTTCTTTCTTTGGCCTAGCTTTTTATTGAGTAAGATTACTTCATGTCTCCACATCTTTCTAGGTAAAAATACTGTACCCACCTGGTAATTAAAAACAATGCATCTATCATGCAACAGTAAAGGAAGCATCCGGCTTTTGTGTTGCCCAGTTTTCATGCCTAGGAACAGTTTGAGGCATGCTGGGTATTAAAGGTGTGAGGAAAAATAAAAGAATGCTCTAAAAGTCTTATTTTCCTCAATCTTCACCCCTCCTGATCCCTGTACACAGTTGTCTATCCACTGGAAGGTGGGGGCACTGGTAGTTCCGTGGGAGGACTCTCGCCTTCCGTGCTGGGGGTCCCCTGGATTCCTGCTAATGCGCCTCCTGAGCGGCCACCACCCGTCTGTCGGTGGACGCTCGCGTGTTACTATGATTCTGAACGGGTTTCACAAGAGCTTCCAGGCCAGGACAGGTCAGGAAGCAATGCATGGTGATCTACTTCTGAAAATTAGCCCATGAAAAGCCTGTGGATCACAACGTCTGATCCCCAGCCGATCATGGGAACGGCACGGCCCTGGGCAGTGTTTTGTTCCGTAGTGCATGGGGTCACCATGCGTCAGAGGCCAACTCAACAGCAGCTACCAACCATGCACTTGGAAATTCTTATGCAGTTGTATTATTTGTTCCCCGGAATCAGCCCTTTGTCTTAGCTGCCGTCCCACAGATCTAGACAGCTATCACGTCTCTCAGTCCTCTCCAAAGTCTTCAGTTATTCTGACCTTCTTATGGTATGATGGGTATCCTAAAGGATCTCAGTTCCTGGGTTTGAGGCAAACTTCTCATTGTACTTGTTAAAGCCCACTTATTCCTTAGGGCTCCTGGTTTTCTTATGTATACTAGCATCTGTGAGGGTGTTTCCTTCTTATCCAGCGTTCGCTTTTCCTTCTTCCTCACACAGCTCTCTGTTCATTGTCTGTTGTTCAAGCTCCTGGACCTTTGGTTCTGAATTTTCTCCTGCCCTTTGGAGTTCTGTTCTAGAGCAGCGGTTCTCAATTTAGGGTAACTTGGGCCCCCAGGGGATGTTAAGCAGTGTCAGTAGATTGAAAGAGAAATATATATGAGGAGAGGGGAAGGGAAGGAAAGGGAGGGGTGGGGAGGGAAGAGGAGAGAAGACAACATCTAAGTTATTGCTTACCCAATGTTCAAGGGTGTTGAACTCTGAGTAGGCAATACTTTCCTCTTATAGAGCATCTGCGGAATTCAACCAGAAGCTCAAAAGTTGAACTAGAATACCTCATTACTGCTACGAGAACAGAGTTAAATTACACTTTTAAAAAAAATTCCAATCCATAGGATTCTTAAGTACATAATCCAGTGATCTAACTGCTTAACAGAAGACTTTATCAATTAATAGATTTTTATCATGGGTGGGACTGAATAGGTAGGTATGTTAGGATTTTGAGAACTAAGGACTGTGAAAAGCCCCCAGGGCTTCTTTAGCCTTGAAAATATTCGTCCCTTGTTAGGAGAAAGAGCTTCTGGAAAAGAGGCTCCCCCTTCACTGAGCTTTAGCCTACTGCTTCACCCACTGGTGGAGGAGCAAACTGGGGCTTTTTAAATATATTCAAAATCTTCCTCATTGTAACAAAACATTGCAGAGAAAATAATCACTGATGATATTTGTTTGGGAAAGAAACATTTAAAGAAGTTTGTTTTTCTTTTGAAGTTTGCAATCTTAAAGCATTTGGGGATTAGAATAATGCAAATATATGTGTATTTGTGTGTGTATATGACATATATATATATACACATACAGACATACATGTATGTTTGTGCATGTATATGTATGTCGCCAGGTATCTACTCTGGTCACATGCAGAGAAAAGTTATGACTTGGGAAACACATATTGAACAAAAACCCAAAGTCATGATTTGGTGGACGTAGTGAGATTAACGTCTCATAATAGACCAGGGAAGCCTCACGGGGAGGTACGTGGATTCTTGACTGTTTTCTGACAAACCAGAATATCTTAACTGGGCTGAAAGCACCTAACACCAACCTCTTATTCTGAGTGTATGAAGAATTGTGTGATAGATTAAATATAACTTCTTATTAAACTAAAACCATTTGTCCTGGAGTCAGTCCCGACTCAGGGTGACCCCACGTGTGTCAGAGTAGAACAGCGTGCTCCACAGGGTTTTCAGTGTCTGATTTTTCAGAAGTAGCCAAGTATGGTGCCCAGTTATAGAAAATGTTTTCTGGTTTCAAGCAGCACTTAATACAGTTTGAATATGGGAGCTGGGAGCTAGGCGTGTGCATTTAGGAATAACTTTATGGAACCTTTCTCTGGGCCTTGGAAAATGGGGGAAGTGTGCAGAAGACAATGAAGATGGTGAAAAGCACCTGTTTAGGTAGTGAGAAAGGAGTAAACTGCTAAGGATCCCCCACCTTTACCCCCTGGATCCCCTAGTCTTTTTTTCTTTTCTTTAAGCCTTAACCCCACCACATCTGAGACAAGAGGCAGCTGTCACCAGGGATTTGGAGTCAGGGAGTCACACAATCTTTCAATCTCCCAAAGTAAGAAGTAAGGCAATGATGGTCATTGTTGTTGTTTTAATGTGCCCTAGAGCCAATTCCAGGAACCCTGGTTACGCAGTGGTTAAGAGCTACAACTGCTAACAGAAAGGTCGGCAGTTTAGATCCACCAGTCACTCCCTGGAAACCCTATGGGGTAATTCCACTCTGTCCTGTAGGTTCGCTATGACTCAGAATTGACTGGAAAGCAATGGGGTTTAGAGTCAATCCTGACTCATACTGACCCTATAGAACAGGTTGAAACTACCCCATAGGATTTTCAAGGCTGAAATCTTTACTGGAGCACCTCACCAGGTCTTCTGCAGAGCCACTGGAGTGTTCGACCTTTCAGTTAGCAGCCAAGTGTTTTAACCATTGTCCCACCAGGGCTCCTTTGAGGCAATGGGTGGCCCCCAATTCTACTGCATGGGGAGAGAGACATGTTCCTAGCTTTCCCAGCTGAAACTCTGGACCCATTTTTTTTCCTCATAAAAAACATTGTTTAAGAAACCATCTAAGTGGTGTAATACTTGCCATATATTTAGATTTAAATAACATTAAGATGGTGACAGTCAGGTCAGGCCAGAAACTGCAAACATATCTCCTGACAGTTCCAGAGGGACCCGAACCAAGGAGGATGGGCAGGCTGTGGTCAGAACGTGGCGTCAAAGGGCATGGACCGGACCAGAGGGCAGGGTTCACGAACAGAGCCCAACAGAAGGATAGGGTCTTCTTGAAGTACAAAAGGATTTGATTTCCAACTGCTGTATCTGATTAAACCCAGCACTGATGTTCCCTTTTTCTTCTTTCACTCCTTTCATTTGAGTTAGGACTACAGTGTCTAGGTAAATATATTCGAATATTAACAGGCATTTATCCTAGAGTAAATAAATAACCATTGTGTGAAAAGGTTTATCTGTTTTCTCTATTTGCTTTTCTTACATAACTGTAAACAAATGCTAAATACAAATATCTTTAAGGTTCCTTTCCAGAAAAGTCATGAGGATAAAATACAACCAAAGAATGAATCACAGCGCCCACCAGCTGTTTTTGTTCAATATTTGACATAATAACAATAGTCTAGCATTTTTGAACCCTACATTAACAGACCAGACAATGTGTTATCCTCACAAGTTGCTAACCTCTCTCCTCTCCCCCTTTTCTGGTGATGTTTTTCAAATAGATTGACAAGGAGCAATATGTTAAAATACTTGACCTCATTGAGAGTGGGAAGAAAGAAGGAGCCAAACTGGAATGTGGAGGAGGCCCGTGGGGGAATAAAGGCTACTTTATCCAGCCCACAGTTTTCTCTAACGTTACAGATGAGATGCGCATTGCCAAAGAGGAGGTAAATGGTTTCTTTCTGTTCTGTTCCCTTGTTGTGGTGTTTTGTCTGCATGTGTGTATACAAAGTGTCTGTTTGAAATTCTCAGCTCTTTGAATATCTTATCAGGAAATGTTACTTTTCATTCTGTTATTGATAAAGGTTTAAAGTATTTGGGATCAAGACTAAAAATAGTAAAGATTCCATTTAGCTGGCCAAGAATTTCCAGCCAAAGATGGATCAGGAGGGGTAACGCTTTCTAGGTGTTTCTTTCACAGCATTAAGGTAATGAAAAGACAATTCCATCTTCATGTGGCTTTTTCTTTTGAGATAATATATTTGAAAATAATTTTTAAAGGATAAAGTGATATGCAGTTACAGGTTTTGGGGTTTTTTTTTTTTTTTTTTGAACTTTTTTTTTTTTGCATGATAATTGTAGGTTCACAGGCTTTGCGTAATATAAAAAGGTCTCCTGTAATCACCACACTGTTCTCCTTTATAGCCCCAGCCAGTGGCAGCTGGTGTCTTTAAACATCTGCAATTTTTTGAGAAATTTCCGTGTTGGGACAGTGCTGATCATTAGAAAGTTCTGCCTTTGGCTGGCTAGACTCTCTCCTCTTATGTTGTGCCTGCTGCTTCCATATTTACCTTCTGCCCTTTTTCCTCATACTAGCCATTCATATATTCGAAAAGAACATTCATTCTCTTTATCACTCCCCACCTTCCATGTACTCTTGGCCCCATATTTTTTAGCTCTTATACTTTCTAATTTTCCTAGGCAAATACATTGTAGTTTAATATTGGGTGATCACAAACTATTTAACATCAGAAAAAAAAAAAAAGATCCAGAGATTTGATAAATAACTAGGAAAAGACAGCTTGCATTTAGAAGTTATAAATAATCTACCCCATGGGCACTAGGGGGTTTTAATAAATGTATAGATTGATTTACTGGCTTTGGGCCATGAAGGTGATAAAATAAGAAGGCACTGACAACTCGGATATATTGAATCATAACCCTTTCATTCGTTAAAATTGTGTTTAGCATCTCTGATACGGCAGAAGACCTGGGAGGGTTATCTTCCTTGCCCAGACATTAACATCACATGAGGGAAAAAGTGCAGAATCAGGTTTGCAAACAGGAAAAAGAAAAGTAAAAGCAAATGCATAGGGATAATCAAGCGTACTTAGTTTCTCAATGTCAGTTCAGTCCTGTAGTTTTGGCTTTTATTGACAAATAGTTGTCTGTCTGATGAGATCTGAGGTTGTATATTTTGATTAATTTTAGAAAAAAACTAAGGGAAAAATCTTCAATGAAGGAAACATTTGTTGTATTCTTACAATGTACGTAGTAGAACAGCTTGCTTGCTACTTCAAAGTAGTACCCTGGAGCCATGGGATGTGTTCAATTTAAATTTTGAAAGCTGTTAAGCTACTTACTTCAGTAAAAAAAAAAAAAAAAATTGCAGTAGCTGCTCTATATCTGGTTCTCAGGTTGTAATATAATGATTAGATTTACAACTTTTGGATTTTTACTTGGCTCCATTGACAGCAGGCCTTACCCCCATGACTCTTTGCTCAATGGCGAACACCAAAAAACATTTCTCTTTTTTGATTTTTACCTTCCCTCATTCACATTTCCCAGAAGACCCTGTTCAGTCGGTAACACTCAGAAAGCCCTCTTTGTTTTAAATTTTAATAATTGGTTTAGAGAAATTTAATATCGGAATTTAATCTTTAAAGGAAAATCCAGTTCTTTTTCTCCCACTTGGGCCTGAGTTGGGCTGCGCTAATTCAAGATCTGGTGAAAGTGAAAGAGTAGTTGAAGCTGGAATAAGCCAAGTGTGATTTCCGTTTTCTGTTCCGTGATTATAGTCGTTGCCAATGAACTCATGCTTTGATTAGTACAGGGTGACTGGGGATTTAAGCCCTTGTAGTAAGGAGCCATTCCTTTGGTATATGAGAGTTGCACAAGATTTGAGTACAGAGTAGCATCAGCACAAAAATTCATGTTGTCTTACTAACTTGTTTTCCCCCAACATTCTGGTTTCTCTGGCACCTAGCTAATTATGGAAAGATCTAAGTCCAATAGACTGTATCAATCCATCACAGGTACACTGATATTTAAAACACAGTATTATTAATCATTGCCTATACAATCGTTTATCTGGTAGAACAAGCATTGCTTTCTCTGGATTACTGTTTGTGTAGTAATTTGGAAGATGAGGAAAACTTGGGAGAGAATTAAAAATGTTCCTAAACAGGAAAGAAATTCTGAAGCTAATGGCTTAATGTACCACCATGAGTTCTTCGAAGCCTTCATTCCAACATCTAGAAAATGAATATTGCCATTTTTGTTTATACCCACCCTGTTCCAAAGAGGATGTAACACATGACTTACTAGCAATCTGGCAGTTACCTACTTTGATTGTTACACACAAACTTGAAATAAGTAGGAAACTCTTGATCATTTTAGGACAGCTTGCAGGGGAAATTAAATCCACAATATAATTTAAAATATTTAGTCTAAACCTATTTGATTCATTTCATTTGTTTCCTGTGGTATAGATATTTGGACCAGTCCAGCAAATCATGAAGTTTAAATCTTTAGATGATGTGATCAAGAGAGCAAACAACACTTTCTACGGTTTATCGGCAGGAATCTTTACCAACGACATTGATAAAGCTATAACAGTCTCCTCTGTGCTGCAGGCTGGGACAGTGTGGTAAGTGAGCCCTATGTAACACAGCCTTCTCACTGGTAACCACATTAACAGGTTACCTTGAGCCTCTTCAGAGCTGGATTTTTCATTTGGAATCACATAACCTGCTAGAAACTCAGTTGATGCCTTAAAAAAAAAAAAAGGAAATTAAAAAAGTAAAACAAAATCTTCTTATCCAGTTACTTGAAATTGCTTGCCCAAAATATTTTATTGATGGGGTCTTTCTAGCCAAAGGAAGAGAATCAACATTTAGTTAATATTTCCTCTCTGCTAGGCACTGGATTCTGTACATTCATTAGCTCATTTTATCTTAGAACTTAACAGTTCTTCCAAGAATATAGAATGGCAACATGTTATCTCAAATTTATAGACAAAAAAAAGTTTATTGCAGTTAAGTAATTTATCAGGATCACACACTAAATGACAGAGCAGAGACTCAGAAGTATTTCAGACTCTAAAGGAGTGGTTCTCGGTCCTAGTTGCCCATTAAGATCACTGGGGAGCTTTTAAAAGTAGTTTTTAAATAAAAGACCCAAGCCCAGCCTCAGCCATAGAAACTTACATGATCCATGTGTTTTATGCACTCCCCTCCTTAGCCCCAAATCAGTTTACATATTTTTAAAGTCCATGATTCTGCTGGTCCCTGGTTCTTCCTACAATAAGATGTTTCTTTCAGGAACTCTTAAATAAAAACAAGCAAATTATTAAATAATCCGTACGGCTTTTTTTTTTTTTTTTTATGGCTAGTGATTAATGTAGAGTTCTTCTATATGGAAAAATTATTAATAAAATTCAGCATTACTTTTATATGTATGTATGTATGTTATTTCCACTTATTGAAGCCTTACCATGTACCAAGCACTGGGACAAACACATTTTATACACGTCCTTGCTTAGGCTTTAAAACAACCCTATTGAGTATTATCTCCATTGTGCAGAGGAAGAAACACAGGCTCAGAGAGGCTAGGTGGCTTTCCCAAGATCACACAGCTACTAAGGGGCAGACCCAAGGTTTGTAACCATAGGCCCTCCCTTCTTTACCACAAGGAAGAAGGATCACAGAAGAGTCAATCAGCAGGGCTGATCATTTTGATCTTACAGTTTGCTCTCACTGGATATTTCTCAGCTGTTTACCGGCACTGAAGTGGTTTCATTTCCATTGTAGAGCAAAAAGTGCAAACTGATTTTCTGTACTTTTAACAAAGATAAGTATCATTTTTTTTTTTTTTAATAGAGAATGTTATATGACCGTATGATAGAGTAGCTTATTATGACATCTTTCCACTGAGTGTCTTGGGAATCCCATTAGAAACGTCTATACTATCAAAACGGAGGGGACCATAGTCTCATCCAGTTATGTCCTAGAACATAATTACATTCTGGCATTGTTCCAGAATATAATAGCTCCTTGGGGTTTTCAAGACAACTGTTTAATTCCAGAGTGGCTGAGATTTTACCCAGTAAATTCAAAAGTAAAGATCTTATTATGCAGTTTAAAGAATGATTAGGTAACCTGTTTTTTTTCTTTTTTTTTTTGATAATATTTGTTGTCTTTTTTGGTGAAAGTTTACACAGCAAATTAGGTTCCCATTTAACAATTTCTATGCTTATTGTTCGGCAACATTGGTTATGTTTTTCACAATGTGTCACCATTCTCAGTATTTCTACTCTGTTTGTTCTGTTTCCATTAATCTAGCTTCCCTGCCCCCCGGCCCCTTACCATCTCATCTTTTTTTTAGGGTAAACGTTGACCGTTTGGTCTCATATAGATGATTACTTAAAGAAGCATTGTATTCACAGGTGATATTGTTTATCTTATGAGCCAATCTGTTATTTGGCTGAAAGGTGACCTCCAGGAGTGGTTCCTCCAGCTCCAAGTTTAAAGGGTGTCTCAGGGTGATAGTCTTGGGGGTTCTTCTAGTTTTTACCAGTCCAGTTAGTCTGGACTTTCTTAGGAATTTGAGTTTGTTCTACACTTTCTCCTATCTGTCACGTTCTATAGCATCCCTGGTCAGAGTCGTCTGTAGTGGTAGCTGGGCACCATCTAGATCTTCTGATCTTAGGACAGATGAGGCTGTGGTGCCTGCGGGCTATTAGTCCTGTAGATAGTTTCTTCAAGTCCTTGGTTTCCTTCTGTCTTTTTTGTTCCAGATTTGTACAGGCCAAAAGTTGTAAACTGTCTTTTTTAAATGTACATTTATTTAAGTGACTATCTTCCTAATGGAAAGACATGGATAAGATGTACTTCAGGAGACTAAATGCTTTAACTGAGAAAACGCTGGAATATTATCTTAGCACTAAAGTAATGACCAAACTCTCCTAATACAATTGATCTGGAAGTCACACTTATTATACTACCATGAAAGGAGGAAAAAGTATAAAAAGATAACATTTTGCTCCTTTAAAAATATTTTTTCTCTTCTCTACAATGAGAATCATGTTGTTAATTAGATGTTACTGTTCACATTGACCACCATGAAATTTAAAGAACAAGAAATAGTTCATGGCCCTCATAACTGCATTCTAACTTCCCCCCTAGTTTTGATCTTCTATCATAATTTTTTCTTTAATTCAAAATATTCAAGTGCTCATACTTATATGTACTCAAACATCTTTAAACACATTCTGAAGTATGTCAGGGCATAAAGAAATTACTAATCAAATCCAATTCCTAACAAGGTCTCTGTTGAAGAAATTTATTGAACCAAATAATTTAAAAAATGAACTGAGTAATACATGTTGCAATTGCAAAAGAATATTGATTCTAGCCTGTTAAATACCCAAGCCTCAAGAGAATTAAAAAGCTTACTGAATGTAGAGAGTAAAGAACACCTATCCAACAGCCTCAAGACTCTAGCAAACTGTATTCTTCCTCTTATGACATATTGACTATTCTTTCTTTTATAATCCAGACTACTGCTTCCCAGGGACATGATGCACTACCAGAATGTCTATCCAGGTGCACCACCCTATTTGTTTGTAGAGAGTATAGATACACAGACTTAGACTTCTGCATTCTAATTTACAGTGATACTTTCTTATTGCACTAAATGTGGTATATTGAAATTAATGGAATTCTTAAGATGCTCTTTGAATTTCTAAAATTGCAAACTTAGAAGTCATTTCATAGGTTAAGTATTTGTTATAATGGACCTCCTTTCTTTTCAGGGTGAATTGCTATAGTGTGGTAACTGCCCAGTGCCCCTTTGGGGGATTCAAGATGTCTGGAAATGGACGAGAACTGTAAGAATACCCTTCTGTTAAAATAAGCACTTATATTCATAAAAATGCTTGCCACTCCTAGGGAATTAATGCAGAGTCATCTTCTTAAATAAAGTTTGCCTTTATTCTTTTTTGGAGATCCAGACCACCGAATAGTTTATTGGATGCTGCTTTTAACCAATAGGTTCAAAAAGGTGATGGTAGAAGGGAAATATAATTTATTAAGGTCCTACTCTTCACAAGTGACCACATTAGGCACTTTACACGAGTGATTAAAAGATGTTTCTGCTTTTAGAACTGTTTGTTTTATATATGAATGTAAATCTATTTGGGAACCATTTTCAGAAAAGGGATGGAAACTATAAACTGACGATTATAAGAAGTGTGCAAATATAAGTGCCTATAACTCTTAAATAAGTAAATTAAAAAAAATTTGAGTCAATTCCAACTCATAACCTCATATGACCCTATAGCACAGAGTAGAACTGCCCAATAGGATTTCCAAGGAGTGTTTGGTGGACTTAAACTGTTGACCTTTTGGTTAACAGCCAAGCTCTTAGCCACTGTGCCATCAGGACTCCAAGTAAGCAAATTAAAAAAAAAAAAAATTTTTTTTTTTATTAGGTGCCTTTATTTCAAAAAACTTTCAGTATAAGGCAAGTGATTCTCATTTGTTGAAATATTATTGATGTGTATTCAAAAATTTTGATTTATCTGAATGAATAATTTTTGGTACTAAAATCTAAAGTGAAATTTTACTAAGAAAGCAATATATTTTATAGTCATGACTAGATTGAAAATATGTATAAAAATGCATTTATACACTCTCAATTACTTTTGAAACCAGGATATATAGATATTTTTTAATGTGCACCAAAACCAAAAAACCAAACCCATTGCCATCCAGTACAGAAGGCAAGCCATATCCTTGGTTAATTTTGTTCACTGAATTTTGGCCATTTGATTTTTTAAAGCTTTTCTTATACTTACTGATACATTAAGAAGCCATGAAGAAAAAGACACATCAGGTACAAACTTTGTAGAATCAAACATACTGAAGCTGCCTGTTTCTTAAATAGCAAACAAAAAGGTGGCTTTCTCAAGTTTCCAAAGGTCATGAATACATTAAATAGCCATGTACTTCATTATCTTAATAAATCAACTAAATTATCATGAAACAAGTATCTTTGTGGAGCCAACCTCTTCTTCAATATACATTTAAGTACTTTCTATTACACACGGTCCAGAGAACTCTAGAAAGGAGCCCTGGTGGGTAGTGGTTAAATGCTCAGCTGCTAACTGAAAGGCTGGTGGTTTAAACCCACCAGCTGTTCCTCAGGAGAAAGATGTGGCAGTCAGCTTCAGTAAAAATTACATCCTTGGAAACTTTATGGGGTGTTTCTATACTGTCCTATAGGGTAGCTATGAGTCAGAATCAATTCGATGGGAACGGGTAGGTACCCTAGAAATATAATACCCACAAAACTGTGGTGGCAGGAGGATATGTAAAAAAGATAGTACAAAAGAACCTGCACTAACTATGAAATATATAGTAACTCATTGCTGTCTAGTCAACTCCGACTCATAGTGACACTATAGGATAGAGTAGAACTTCCCCATAGGGTTTCTAATACTATAATCTTTATGGAAGCAGACTGCCACATGTTTTTCCCACAGAGTGGCTGATGGGTTTGAACTACTGACCTTTCGGCTAGCAGCCAAGCAGTTTTACCACTATACCACGAGGGCTCCTTGAAATGTGTAGTAATAGAAAATCCATACCTCATGGAAGCAGAAAAGCAATTAATCTGTAATGCAAAGTATTGAAGGACAGAAAACTTAGGCATTACCTGAGGGTAGTATGACATCCCTCTGACCCTCAGTGTTCATTAGTCAGGGATTGTGGGTGGAAATGGGTATTGGAGAAAGAAGTTTAAGGCCTCTACGATCCTTTTTAGGTTTTAAGATTCTATGGTTCTAACCCAGTGAGAATTCAGTGGATAAAAACTTAACGGCAGTTAATAGAGTAAGAGAAGACCTCACAGAAGGAATGGGACTTGATCTAAGACTTTAATAAGTAGAGAAGAGGACGTACTTAGAAGGAACATTATTTGTGGCATGTTGAGGGGACTTTTGAGTTTGGTTGGTTGGTTGGATCTATGGATATGGGAAGCATGATTTCAGAGTTAAATATGAAACAGATTAAGAAGTCCTAAACTTAAGCCAGTTGGTTGGTATTTTATTAGTATTTTATTAGTGGAGCAGTGAAAAGCCATGGATATCTTTAAAATCTTGGTGGAGAGGTAGAGAGGCAAATGATCAGGCAATAAAAATTACATGATATTGTAGAGGAAGTAAGCTTTGGAGCCTCACACACCTGAATTTGACTCCTGGCTCCCCTGCTTGCTTGACGCACAACCCGGTTCAATTTACCTAAAATTGGAGCCTCTGTTTTTTTCTCCATGTTCAAAATGGAGATGTTGACACTTCTCTTGAGAAGGCTTTGAGTTAAATGACATAATGCATGGAATTACAACAAAGCGGGGATTCCTTCCTTACTTCCTTTTCTTTATAATGTTCTTTATTGGAGAATCCCTTGGCTGAACTAAGTACTTTGCACAAAAAGCTAGAACAAAGTTCAGATCTCTGTGAAAGGTTGTTCATTGCTGGCCCAGCTATCTAACAGTTCTATCTGGGAGTATTAAAAGTAACATAATCAAAAGGACTAAATAACTAAAGTAGGCCACACATGTCAGTTAGGTCGAATAAAATTTGGCCAGACTTTAACTTTGAGGCACAAGGAAATCAAAAAGAAGGACTGAAAACAGAATTCAGCCATCAGTAATTTCCTAAACATCTGGACTGTGGGTATTGATCATTCTCTTCTTTAAGACACGAAGGAAAAGGTTATGCTGCAATTTTTTACTTCAATAATTCCAGCTGAGAGTGCTATAGTCAAAGTCCACCTGAAACCAAATTTGACAAACTTAATAAACAAGTCATTTATTGCAAGGTGTTCAAAGAGAATCACTGAAGCACTAACCTCAACTGATCTGGGAGAGTTCAATTACAATTTGTCTTCAAAGGTAGAAAGGCAGAATAGATCAGCTGGGAGCAGAGTCCTGAAACAGCCACAGAGGGTGATGTGCAGACCCCAAATGGGTTTGATGGTGACACAGTGCCCAAAACTGGATTTTTCATATCTGATCACGGTGCTGGCACCAGAACAAGTTCAATGGCAGAGATTCCTCTCTTTGAGTGACTGACCTAATTTTCACTTAGATTAACGTAAGATACTTGAGACTTTGCTACTATGCCATTTCAAGCTGAATTTATTCTCAGAACCTCACAAGATCCTTTTTTCCTGCTGCTCCTTTCAGAAAAGGAGAGTATAGAAGGGGTATGTGACTGGGCTTATACGGAGAACTCAAATGAGTATTTTTTTTCCTGATTGTATTTGCCAGGTCAATTCAGGGCACATTATTTCTGTGCCCACTTAATTAGTGCCAGGCTCAGTGCTGGGTACAGAATGAAAAACAGATGTAACTTGTTAATACCAGATTCCCAGTGTGGTCCCTGGTTGGGGAATACGGGGCATTATGTGGGAGTTTGTTAGCAATGCAGAGTCTCAGGCTTCACCCCAATCCTGCTGAAGCCGAATCTTCATCTTAATAAGATCCCAGGTGATTTATGCACTGAAGATTCTAGAAGCACTGATCTAGTAACTCATTGACTAGTAAGAGAAAGAAAAATACAAATGAATGTTTTTATATTATATCATAAATATATATGTGTGTACATAGGAATACTAAGCAGCAGGACCTATTTTAACCCAGGTATGACAATAATCACACTTATTACTCTTTTGAGAGTTTCAAGTGTCCATTAACTCAAAATACAGTAAAAAAACCTGTTGGCAAAATTCGTGAGTTAATTTATGTAACTCGTTGAGCTAAAATACTGGTTAAATTTTATACTTTAATGGATTTCAGACAACTGAGGCTAAGCCCTTTAATTCCTTTAGAGAGCATGCTCATTGCAGCTTTTAGAAGGCATTTTCAGCAGTTCAATTGGCCAAGAAACTACTCCGTGTAAGGGGATTAGGTTACCCAGGAGAAAAGGTGTCTTCTGCATACCTGTCTGCATCACAAGGAGGGAGGGGTAAAAAGGATTAAGATCTTTTTCTTCTTTAAGCCTACATGTGCATGGGTTTTATCATTTTAGGAGTACGTTTATGTACAGTAATTTGATCCTCTCATCAAAACAATAAAGAGAATAATTTAGCCCAATCCTTTTTTGTTATCTCCTCCACAAAGGGAAAATTGAAGTCAGCTTCCAAAACTGGTAGGAGGTCCCCATAAAGATAATTGATAACAAGGTGCCGGAGTTCAAATTGGTTGACTTGGATTTTGGACTCAAAAGTTTTATAAGCAGATTGCAGGGTATTGAAGAGATTGCATAAAGGGGAAAAATCTAACAACTGCAAAAAGCCCAAAGGTCTGAATTTAAGCCAATCTATTAGCAAAATAATACCTATCATCATCATCATATTTTTCAAAGCTAACAATAAAGGTCAGGTTTTTGTTTTGCCAAAAATAAAATATATTGTTAAAATGACAGGGAGAAAACATATTTTTGAAGCCATAAGAGGGCATGTTGGCACTCCTGAGCAGGAGAAGAGAAGCAAGGTCCATTTTCCACCATCTCACAACTTCTGTGCCCGTCACACATGGTACATACAAGCCGTACTTGAGCGTAGAGTTTTACTGTACTTCTCTTGGGTGATTATATATTACCACTTCTCCTCTTGTACTGTATCTGTCTTACTTATTTGATTCTAAATAGAAATTAGAGAAATTCTTGTTGGACCGAACCATCTTTCGTGGCTAACTTCAGTGGTCAGCTCTTTTATAGTCAAGTAGAACAATGTAAGGAACGGGTGATTTCTGTGACGGTCAACTCAGAGTCCATGATTATTTAAAATGCAAGAATGTGCCTCACGGAAGGATTTCTGTAAGGCCAGATATCTTATGGTTGACTAGTCACTATTTCAAATTCCTTTGTGCTCTGCATATATTTTCCATTGACTCTAGCCAGATAAGCAAGAACTAACTTGTACCAAATCATGGACTGCAAAGTACATTTGTTTGCTGTGCTAAATTCTCTCTATGCCCCCCTGCCTCTCTCTAGGGGAGAATATGGCTTACATGAATACACAGAAGTCAAGACAGTCACGATGAAAATTTCCCAGAAGAATTCGTAAAGAAAACAATGAGAGGGAAGAGAAGAAATTTCAACTGCTAAGCATCTCCTACAGTCGTTGATAATAGCGGAGTTTACATCCAAAACTTCTATCCTTGATTTTTTTTAAAATAAGTAAATCATGTTAGCATTAATATTGCACATAGAAAACTTGACATCTAGCTTTTTCTGAAAGATTCATTTGCCTTGTGATATGGGACCCTAATTCCTGTCCTAAATAAATAGAACAGATTTGGAAGAAAGATCTCTCTAGCTCTGTAATCATCCGAATAGCTCTTTTCTTTGTAGCTACTTGTCCAGGATAATCATTTTCTAGAGGAGGACCAGTTGTCATTTAGCATCTTTTCCTTAACAATCCCTTGAAGTACTTAACATACATGTTAACTGCAAGTAGGGGTGCTCTGTGCTCAGTAGTTGTGAAATCATTGCTGTCTCTTGAAATGTTTCCTAGAATGTGCTGTCTGTCTGTCAAGAGAAGTAATGCATGAAATACTTAGCTGTAATCTGAATATAAACCTCAATAAAAACAACCTTGCATGATTCTTGTTAAGTCTGAATTCTTTAAGCAGAGTTCTGGTTTTGGTGATTTATTTTCCCTGTCACTCAAAAGCGGTATTACAGTTAAATTGAGCATAAAGATGGCTTTAAAAATAAAGGCCTAATCCACCCATTCTCAAAAGGGTGAAGAAACATATTTTACACTCCTGAGGAAACATATTTCACTTTGCTGAGAAACTCTTGAAGACCCTTGTTTTCACATTTGAGATGAATGGCTTTAGTCAATCAGCAAATATCTTATTGAGTACCTACGAGTTCTGGAGGCTATGTTAGGTGTTGTACCAAACAGATGACAGTGGATGGTCTATTATCTCAAGATGCTTTCATGGTGAAGAAATACACAGTCCCAAAAAGGAAAGGAAGGCAGTAGAATGGAAATGAGAATTCTAAGAACAATATGAGCCCAGTAATTTACCAACAGGGTAGTAATGGAATCTAACTGTGGAAATAGGGAATGACCTTGTGAAGGAAATTTGACTGAATAGGAGCCTTACTGATGAGCAGGTATGAGGAGAATAATGAACGTAAATCCAAATCCCCACTTTCTATTTCTCTGCTACAAACTGCCCGTGTAGCACTTCTTCCTCTGATCAGAAGCCCTTGGAGCTAGGTCAGGTCTCACAAGTTAAAAGACACAAACCTCCAGACTGTAAGTAGGCCCAAGACTTCATACCCCAGCTGCAGTTTTGGGAGTCCCAATGACACCCTCGCTTCTTACCTTCTGGCTTCAAATTTGGGGTTTTCCTACTATCCCCTTCAGGATATCTGCTGTCAACTCGGGGATCCTCAGCACCCCCTCACTTCTGAACAGTTTGCTCCACTACTCTCTTGGGTTCAATAGTGCACTAGAACAACTCACAGGACTCATGAAAAGTGCCATACTTAAACAATTATAATCTTATTATAGGAAAAATGATACAAACGAAGGCAGGGCAGGATCTGGGAGGGTTCCCAATGCAAAGCTTCATGTCCCAAAAAAGGACACGTGACCCTCCCACTCACATGGACATCTTTCACCAACCAAAGCCCATGGAGCTTCCATGTCAAAGCGTTTATTAGGGCCTCATTATGTATTCGTAATTGATTGAATCAACCCACCTCCCCTGAGGTTGGTCAGCTGATAGCATATGGTGGTCTTTTTCACCGGTCAGCCCCTAACTGAGTCAGTTCCTTAGGATAAACTCTCAGAGGTAGTCTGGAGGCTTATAGAGAACAAAGGCACCTCAATTACTCAGGAAATACCAAGGGTTTAGAGTTATCTCTCAGGAAACAAGGGCGAAGACCAAATTACTTCGGGTAAAGGTAATATAAACCCACAGCAGGTTTACAATAAATAAAAAGGAAAGAGTCTCTCAACATAGTCGTTCAGGACATCTTCCATTAGGAGGAAATGAACAACAACAACCAAAAAAACCTTGGAAAATCCTGTATATTTTCCTTACTGAAGTATCAAAGTGCATATTAACATAGCCAAGGTTCTGAGAAGCCCTGCAACTTGGTTTGTTTGGTAGAGTGCTTCCCAAATGTATGCAACCAGAGAACTTGCTTTTCCCCATCCACATGTGGGAAGATGCTACTTTATGCAACGAGGTATCGCTGACTGCTCTGAGGAGAAAGCTCAGCACCAAAAGGGAACAGTCAGAAAAATGCCCTTTTTGTGAAATTGGCTGGCCCATACTTACATACTCATGTCCTCATACAAAGAGGTTCTGTTGGTGCTCCCATTCTTCCTTTATGAAGTGAGACGCTCAAGTGAAATCAAGTATAATTGTGTATTTCCATACCCATTGCCATCCAGTCGATTCCGACTCATAATGACCCTGTAAGACAGAGTAAAACTGCCCCAGAGGGTTTCCAAGTCTGTAATCTTTACAGAAGCAGACTGCCACACTTTTCTCCCACAGAGTGGCTGGTGAGTTCAAACTGCCAAACTTTTTGTTAGCGGCCAATTGCTTGACCACTGCACCACCAAGGCACCTATTTGTGTGTTACTATATATATTCTGAAACAGTCTTAGATCATTAATGTAAAATTTAAGCCAATTAATTTTTAGGATATAGGAGATCATTGGTGGTTCGGTAGTAGAATTCTCGCTTTCCATGTATGAGACTCAGGTTCAATTCCCGGCCAATGCACTACATGCAATCTACCACTCGCCTGTCAGCGGGGCTTGCATGTTGTTTTGATGCTGAACAGGTTTCAGTGGAGCTTCCAGACTAAGATGGGCTAGGAAGAAAGGCCTGGCAATCTACTGCTGAAAAGCAGCCAGTGAAAACCAATGGATTACACCTGCCTGATCCAAAACCAATCATGGGGAAGGCACAGGACCAGGTAGTGTTTTGTTCCACTCCGCGCAGGGTTGCTGTGCATCAGGGGCCACCTCAACGGCAGTTAACAACAACAATTTTTAGCATAATTTTTTTTCAGATTCAGTTTTCTATAAAAATAATCAAGTTTGTTGTTTTACATTTGCAGATACTTCAGTGCTAGTGCTGTTAGAACACAACGTTAGCAGTCACAGTCGAGTACCACCATCTGAGAACAAACTAAACTCACTAGACAATGAAATTCATTAGCTTCTTTGACCTTAAATAATTATAACTCCAATTAAAATATCTTCTCAAACTTGTGTGGGCCTATAACATTTGCAGTCTGGACTATCTTTAAGATGTAGAACATAATTACTATTTTGAAAACTGGAGGAATCAAAACCTTAGAGAAAAAATGACAGAAGTTTGGACGTTGAGAAAGAAAAATATCCAAATACAGAAGAGGGTTGTGTTTTCCTAAAACCAGACCACGTCCACCTTTTTCAAAGATTTGTTTAAAATCACGTACAAATAAATTAATAAGCAGACAAGTTAATATTGTAATGGCACCCCACCAGAACGGTTTTAAATGTATCACAAAGAGAGCCGAACACAGAGCAAGACAAAAGCCAGAAGCAAGTTTAAATATTTAAAAATGAAATCCCTGTTGTATAAATAAGACATTGCAGGATTAAACAGAAAATTATCTGTTTTATATTGGCTCATTCTGAACCTCTCGACATTATTTGTACTTCTTTACCTCCAACTTCTAAAGCCATATTGGCAATAAATCCTAAAGCCCTGACTTTAGTAAGTTAAAGAATATCTTAATAGCATCTGTGCTAAAGGAAATATAGGAAGGATCTTTATCATGAAGAATTCAGTTCTGTAGTCTTAGTAGGTACGATCTCATTGCCCTCAATAGCCACATGGTAGGAAGTGTTTTCATCTCAACAAAAATCAAACTAAGTCACAGAAGTTGGGTGTAACTTGTTCAGGCAGAGACGATGTTAGGGCTTTCCAAATATATGGGTTTCCAAATATCTGTCTATTTTTTTTCCAATTTTCACAACAAATACAAGGAGAAATAGGTTAAAAAAAACTGGAAATAGCCAAGGAGAAATAGATATTTTTTTTTTCTTAAATCCTTATGAGACAGTTTCACAGAGCCAACTCAGAATTTTAGCCACTTCTTTGTATGATTTGTTTCAAAGGGAGTGATAAACCCAAAAGACTTCTTTCTCTGGACAGCACATATAATTCTTTTTAGGATCTCATTTCACTGGACTTTTAGCAGTGCAATCCTACACAACGCGCCAACAACTAAACTCTTTTCTTTTGGTGGTTTGGGGGAGGTATGACAGAATAACCAAGTTACATTTTCACACGAACCACAAGATCCCAATCAGAGTTTCATTTGATTATTTACTTTTGGGTTGTTGAGTTTTCTAAAGCTGTTTTGAGCCTTCCCATTTTGAGAGTGAAGGAGATGATGCCAAAATTTCCTGGATACCAAAATTCTGTCATGGCCAGGAGGGATGAAAAGCTTTCTGGGTAGCACCCTGGGACTCTGGGACTCTGGAAGATATCATCCTGAGTCAAGACAGGAATAAGAGGGAAGCAGCCCAGTTCTCACATTGACATTCTGTAGAAGAGTAGAAATGGTGTCTCTCTGACAAGTCCACAAAACTCTCTGTGGATGCTTGGGCCAGCTCTAAATCATGTCTCTTAACTGGCCCTCGGGTTCCTGGTGCTGCATGTATCCCAGAGAGAAAATAGTCACATCCACAGACATCTGGGTAGTTCCCAAATCCCTAGAAAGTCAGCTTTATCTCTTGATGAAATGTCTGTGCCGAAGAGATAGCAACTCTTTTGGTACGTTTACATTAGTTAACAATTGTGTTGACTACTTTCAGAAGCATTTAGTTAAAAATAATTGGTTATTTTTGAATTTCACAGATATGTTCATAGAAGACTCAACTGTACTATCCTGAAGAGATTTCGCCAGAGTTTTAGGATTTGGTTTTTATTTTGTCAAGTCACTTTCTTAAGGAGTGATCAATCCTTGTCTTGAAAAGTATATTCAATATGAAAACACAGTACCGATAAAACTGGCAACTGATTTTTTTAGTTTTATTATAAAATAATAATTTCAAACTTTTATAGGAGATATAATAATAGCTCCTTTATTCACTAATTTTTGACATTTACCTACATTTGCTTTGTCACTCTTATTCTCTACATTAATAACATTTTTTTTCTTGAGAGAGTTGAGCATTACTTTCAAACATCATGTCCCTTTACCCCAAAATACTTCAGCATGATTTTTTTTTCTAGATTTTTTTCCTAGATTTTCTAGATTTTTTTCACAGGACAGTACAATTATCTAATTCAGGAGATTTAACATCGACAAAATACTAGTATATAATACATAATCTTTTTTTCAATTTTCCCCAGTTACCCTATTAATGTTCTTTATGGAATTTTTTTCCATGATCCAAGTCTTACTCCAGTGTTACATATTACATTTAGTTATCATGGTTTCCTTTTGTTTTAATGTTATTTAATAATGAGAATATAAATGAGATGGAACTAATATTCAATCAGATTGGCTGGTACAGCCTTGGCCTGAGAGGAAAACCTAAGGCACATACCAAACTTAGTTCAGAGAGTTCTTGAGTTAACTAAGAACCAGAGTAAAGGGGGCTGAATGGTTTTAAAGAATAAATACATCATGTCAAAATGTGGTTATTAACCATCTACTACCATGATAAACAAGATGACAATATTTATGGAGGCTGAAAAAAATAATGTATCTTCTCCTTGGACAATTTTGAAGACAAGTTATGTTTCTCTTGGGGATGTCTGTCTACCCCTGTGTGTATTTCTGCAATATTGCCCTTAGTTATATCATTTCCTAGCTTACTGATTTGAATATTTTTTTTCTTGATAACATTTAGGTTGCATACATTTTGATGACATTTGACAACCTTAATTTCCATTAGTTTCTAATCCCTTAGCCACTTTTATTAGCCACATAGAAACACTTTAAATGACTTCCCTTCCAAAGTACATATAGTAGAAAGATCTTGATCTTTGAAATTAAAAGGTAATAAATTCTGGTTCCACCACTCCCTAGTTGTATGATCTAAGGTGAATTACTAAACCTTTCTCATACACTAATCATCCAAAAGATTACGGCGGCAATTAAATTTTGAGAAGCAATATAATACTCTCTATAATCACATGGTGCTTTGGAACCCAGCAGTCTGGTTACAAAAGTTCTGTACTCACAGGCCTTGGGATTTGGGACAAATTACTCAAAGTCCCTAAGTTAGTTTCTTTAGTTGTAAAAAGGAATTAATAATGGTGCCTATTTAATGGGGTTATTCTATTAAATGAAATAACATTTGTAAAATGCTTAGCAGTGTCCCTAAAAAAAAAAAAAAAACCCATTGCCATAGAGCTGATTCTTACTCATAGTGACCCTATACGACAGAGTAGAACTGTCCCATAGAGTTTCCAAGGAGCACCTGGTGGGTTCAGACTGCCGACCTTTTGACATAACAAGTACCTGATAAAGGTTACCAATCTACTGACCAATGTCTTGGAATTAATAATAGCATCAACAAAAACATTAAAGTTTCTTATAGGCGCCAAGGTATCCTTCTCTTGGCCTTGACTTTGTGTCTTTTACAAGACCTTCTCTCCGTCATCCTCTGTTCTAACTTTTAGGCTAATAGTTAACCAGTTGTCAGGAGCAGATTATCCAATAGACAAGGTAAGCATAGTGCTTACTTTGCTTACCAGGTCATCTCTAGTGACCATTTCACATTTATTTCACCACATCAAAGATTCTGCTTCTAGGTATGGCTGGCATCTCTTTCCCAACCCCACAGCTCTTTCCTACAGAATCAAAGCCTTTTTTCAAATTTACAGTCCCTGACAGGGATGGATGACCCAGTAAGCAAGGTGAACATGAACTTAAAAAAACCAAAACCAAATCCACCACTGTTGAGTTGATTCCGACTCGTAATGACTGGGTTTACTTGTGCATATTTACTAATCTGTACTACAGATGATCTGGTAAGCAAGGTAACCACCATGCTTATCTTGCCTATTGGATAATTCGCCCCTGTCAGTTGTCGTCACGTTGACCTTTACTCATGGCAACCCCATATGTGAGCTGTGAGAAGAACTGTGCTTCATTAGGTGATTCATAACTGATTTTTCAGAAGTAGATCCCTGAGTAGGCACCTCTGCGTGGACTCGAAACTCTGACCAAGCCTGCTAACCATTTGCACTACTCAGGGACTCCTCACTTAGGACCCCTTAGTTTTCTTCAGACAGTGTGGTTTGTCCCTCTCTTCCATCTTTTTTTTTTTTTTTTAAACACTCCCTTGAGATAAAGGTTGAAATTCATCATCAAAGAGTGAACAGGGTGGAGAAGAATGTGAGCAAACAACTTGGCTTAGAGATTAGACATTTAAATACATTAATGCCAACATAGGGTTAGTTCTAATTAAATGAACTCAACTGCCTTTCATCCTGAGTTGCCAGTCATCATGATTAACCTTCAAGCTAATTGTCAGGGACAGCAGGACTAAGTGAGCAACAAACAGAAAAGGCTGGTTTCAGATTCAGCCCAGGAGCCCACAATGACATTGGTTGCTTAATGATTGATTCTGGGACTCAGCCCACATGAATTCAATGGAAAGGATTAGCAGACTTAAAAGCCCAAGGCTTAGTATTTGTGTTCAATGTTCAGTCATCCCAAATTCACTTAACCAGAAAATGTCAGAGCCAGAAAAGAGCTTCGTGTTCTTCTAGCTCAATAACTTCATTTCACAGAGACATGGAGAAATCAAGTGACACTTGAAAGATCACTAAATTATCAGTGGCAGAGTCTGGCTAAATATGCTTTGTGGTCTCACTCCTAGTTCTGAGCTACTGCCTTTGTCCCATGTAACATTCTAGGAGTTTAATTAAAATTTCATTAAATCGGTAACACCCATTGCTGCATTTCATTTGTAGGTATTTTATTTATCATATCTTACTCCTTTTGTCTAAAAAAAGGAATAGTCCTCAAACAATGCAAATTAGCTTCACTCACTTGCAAATCTGATTGCCCTGATTTAGGTACAAAAATGAAAATTGATGATTTAGCTACAAAAATGCACATCCAGCGTATTTATTAGTCAATAGTTATGGAGATCCTACTGTGTACAAAATATTCTGGGGTGAAAAATAAATAATGGGTATTAGGCCCTTATTTTGTGCAATTTGGTTCTAGGTACTTTTACAGAGGTCATTTGCATCAAATAAAAGTAAAAGATCCCACCCTCGAAATGCTTAAATCTAATAAAGGGGAAAAGACGTACAAACAAAATCTTGAGAATAAAAGAATAGGCAAAGTGTCATCAGATTGATAATAACAAAAATATGCAATAATTTGGAGGAAGGACAAAGGCTTTTCCTTAGAGTGGCTTTCACGGATTTAGCAGCATTTGGCCCAATCTCTGATGTAGGGTAGGACTTGAACATGTATAAATGAAGCAGGCAGGATGTTCTGGCCTAGAAAGAAGTAAACATGGAAACCAAAAACCAAACAAAACCCATTGCCTCCGAGTCAGTTCTGACTCATGGCGACCCTACATGTTATTACAAAGTAGAACTGTGCTCTATAGGTTTTCCTTGGCTATAATCTTTACAGAGCCAGATTGCCAGGGCTTTCTTCCATGGTGCCCTTGGGTAGATTCAGGCTGCCAACCTTTGGGATAGTAGCTGAGTGCAAACCATTTGCACCACCCAGGGACTCTTAAAAGTAAGAAAGCTCAAGGTTCATATGCTGAACAGTGAAGGTTGTATTTGATTGGAAGATAAGTCTGGACAGGCAAGATCATGGAGACCTTGGATTGATTCCAAGTTAAACTATAAAGAGTTCATTAATCAGACAAAGTGGAATCTTAGGATAAATGGTAAATTCATTGAAGTTAAATATTTTTAATTTAAGTTTTTATTTTGAAATAATTTTAGATTCACACTCAGAGAAATAATAGAGATGTCGTGTATCCTTTACCCAGTTTCCCTCAAAGATAACATCTTGCAAAACCATAGCACAACATCACAACCAGGATATTGACATTGCAAAAGGCAAGGTACAGAACATTTCCATCACCGTATTGATAGCTTCTGTTGCCCTTTTATAGCCACAGTTACATTTTATTTATATGCATTGTATTATATCTTATTCCTTCCCGTCCTCACCCTCTCCTTAACTCCTGGCAACCACTAATCTCTCCGTGATACCTAAAATTTCATCATTTCAAGAATGCTATATAAACGGAACCATACAATGTGTATGCTTTGGGGACTGGTAGCTTTTCACTCAGCATGATTCTCTGGAGATTCATTCATATCATTGTATGTATCGAATCATAATACAGAATCACACATGACTGTATTTTACTTCTTGCTATGGGAATTCTTCTGGCAGATCTAAAGACAGATATGTTTAGAGAGAAGAAGTTCATTTATTTTTTTTGAATAACATCTGAATAGAGTTGACAGATATTATCATTGGGCCCCAGTCAGATATAAGTACAGAAAGATAGTGAAGAGGTGGGTGAACGGAAGAATCTGTTGGTGAAAAAGTGGGAGATTTTATTTCTCTGCTTCTGGAGGTGCAATGACTCACTTTTGAAGTTCTGAGTTAGACCTGAAAAAACAGAAGGGACAGCTCTTCCAGAATCCATGTTAGAAACAAAATAAAATCTTAAAGGGCACAGCGCAGAGCACCCATGCGAGAGAGACAAGCACAAACAGGTCAGGAGGTTTTCAACCCTGTGTCTTCTTCACCAGTTTCCTTTCATGAGTCCTTCTCGGAAATCCAGAAGCAGAAAGCATGGGACTTGTTCACTGGGACCTTTTGACATATTTGTCCTCACCCTACAAAACAGACCGGTCCTTTCCA
This sequence comes from Elephas maximus indicus, assembly GCF_024166365.1. NCBI lineage: Eukaryota > Metazoa > Chordata > Mammalia > Proboscidea > Elephantidae > Elephas > Elephas maximus. The sequence goes on along the minus strand of NC_064827.1, from coordinate 88,921,201 downwards.
GCTTCTCCTTCAGCTGGAAGAAGTTGGTTATCCCACACGAATCTGGTTGTTTTCCCCACTAATTACTGTATTAGATTCAGAGTCTTTGGGTTGTGCAAAGAGTTAACATGCTCAGCTGCTAACTGAAAGGTTGTTAGTTCGAACCTACCCTGAGACACCTCGGAAGAAAATCCTGGCAATCTACTTCCAAAAAATCACCCTTGAAAACCCCATGGAGCACAGTTCTATTCTGACACACACGGGGTCACTATGAGTCAGAGTCAACTCCATGGAACCAAAAAAAAAAAAAAAGAAGAAGCCAACCCTCAGAGAACTCAGCAGACTCCAGACCCTCCCTGCAAAGCCAGAGGAGAAGAGCCCCTTGTCATAAGTACAGACCAACAGCAACCCTTTCTGAACATTTAGTACCTGCTGGGAACTATTCTAAGTGCCTTCAATGTATGATTTCATTTTCTTCTCACAATTACCTTGTAAGACTAGCACAGTTTTCCTCATTTAGTATATGAGGGAGCTGTGGCTCAGAAAATTTAACTAACTTGACTAAGTTACACAGCTGGTAAGTAGCAGAGCAAAGATTAAAGTCATGCAGTCTAACTGCATAATTCCCACGTATTCAATAAATCATAGTAACTGGGCATCAGGTCCAGCCAAGCAATAATAAACTATAGAATATTGTAGTGAAATTTTATTATTATTATTTTTTTTACACCAATGTTTCATGAAAAGTCACTGAGGTTTTTCCATTTTCCAATATATTTTATTTCTCTCCTGTTTTTAGTATTTAAGTCCAGACTACTCAGAAAAGTCTATTGTATTCTTACTGAGTTGTGCTGGGAAAAAGACCCATAAATTGGTGTTTCTGTTGGCAGGTAAATCCCTAAAAACATAAACTGCTAAAGAAGCCCTTTCATGTCTTCTTTAGTGCCCATCTTCACAAAGAGATACATGAAGGAAGACGGTGGACTTCTCAGGCATTGACCCTACCAGTTACAATTTACCCAAATGACCCTCTGTCCAGCAACACTCAAAACAAGCATCTCTACAACTCTAAAGCTCAAAAAAAAAAAATGCTCAAGGTCTTATTAAGTCAAGTAAAGTGATCATATGCAAACAGTTAAAGTTGGAGGTTTAAATCCACCCAGAGGAAGAAAGGCCTGGCAATCTACTTCTGAAAAACCAGCCATTGAAAACTCCTTAGACCACTGCTCTACCCTGACACACATGTGGTTGCCATGAGGAGTTGACTCAATGGCAAAAGTTTTTGTTTTTATTTTTTCTCATAATATTTCAATACTTTTAAGCTACCCTTAGCTGAATTTCAAAAGTCAAAGAATTTTATGAGGGATCTTCTCTTCCAACAGTAAAGAGAGTGCCAGTTTGGGGACAAATTGTGCCTTGAGAAGAGGATGGAGGAGGAAGTCCTCAGATTTAACTTTACTTTTTTTTTTTTGTATCTGTAGTTAAATTATGACTAAGAGAAATATCAGGGTATAGTTTGGAGAAAGAAGGAATGAAGACAGGGAGATTGTAGGCACAGGTATTGAAGGATGAGGGAGAAGCATATTTTATTATAATGGCAACACTGATGTTTCTTCTTTAAGACTTTGGTCAGTGGTCACCTCTACCCAGAAGCTTTCTCTATAGCCCTCTTCTAGTTAGTTGGCTCGGTTAACTGAGCTAATAAAAATTAACTCAGTTAACCTTTCAACTAGAGCTTATCATTCTCAACCTTCACTCTCTGTTTACTTACCTGTTTAACACACTAAACTAAGAAATGGCAACCCAACAGCTGAGGCTAGGCTTTTATTATATATTCCTAGATCTAGTGCAGAGCCCAGCACTTGTTAAAAGTTTAAATAAAATATATAGAATGGACTTGTCCTCTGGCATCCTGGTGTTTTGCAAGTTCTTGGTTACACTTAAAAAAAAAATGTTTTCTGTGTAAAACCCAAAATCAAATATGTTGGATTTGCTGTGACTCTGATTTTTTGCCATTTGCTCCTCCTGACCCTCTAAACCTAGAGGCAAAGGGAGAGGATTAAAGAGTTGAGGCTAAGAGAGAGGCAGAACCACTGAGTATCTTGGCCTCATTTTTCTCATCACCCCTTAGGCTGCAGGTGAATAAGAACGATCTAAACAGATTAAAAATGCATCCTTCTTAACACAGGCAGGCATGCTGATTCTTAATAAAAATACAATGTGATTTTTGCAAAAAAGACCTAACTTTAGTATCACACAGACTTCTTTCGAAGAGCCAGCTCCTGACTGTGATGTGAATTATTGCGCTACTACCGATAAAATAATCTGAGTTTTACCTGATTCATCTCATCAGTAAGTGGGGTCACAATAGTGCCAACTTGAGAAGATTGTAAGAATTAACCCCTGCAAGTAATTAATTTAGCTTATAACTAATTTAGCATGGTATCTGGAGCCCTGGTGGCACAGCTGTTAAGAGATTGACCGCAAGCCAAAAGGCCAACAGTTTGAATTCACCAGCTATTCTTTTGAAATCGTATGGGGCAGTTCTATTCTGTCCTATAGGGTCGCTGTGTGTCAGAATCAACTTGATGGCAGTGGGTTGTGGTGTTGTAGCACGGTATTTGGATCATTGTTCATGATTCAAATTGACCTTCAACCATTTCAGGAGGTAGAATATAATCAAGAACCAATGGTTCTGAAGGAAGAAGTCGAAACTGCACTGAAGGCATTGGCAAAAAACAAGGCTCCAGGAGTTAACAGAATACCAACTGAGATGTTTCAACCAACGGATGAAGAGCTGGAAGTGCTCACTTGTCTATGTCAAGAGATTTGGAAGACAGCTAACTTGCCAACTGACCGAAAGAGATCCATATATATGCCTAGTCCAAAGAAAGGTGATCCAACTGAATTTGGAAGTTGCTGAACAATGTCATTAATATTGCACACAAGTAAAATTTAGCTGAAGATCATTCAAAAGTGGTTGCAGCTGCACATTGACAGGAAACAGCAAGAAATTCAAGCTGGGATTCAGAAGAGGATGTGGAATTAGGGATATCACTGCCAATGTCAGATGGATCCTAGCTGAAAGCAGAGAATACCAGAAAGACGTTTACCTGTGTTTTATTGACTATACAAAGGCATTTGGCTGTGTGGGTCATAACAAATTACGGGTAACAATGGGAATTCCAGAATACTTAATTGTGCTTATGAGGAACCAGTGCATAGATCAAGAGGCAGTCATTAGAACAGAACAAAGGGATACTTCGTGGTTTGAAGTCAGAAAAGGTACGTGTCAGAGTTGTATCCTTTCACCATATTTATTCAATCCATATGCTCAGCAAATAATCTGAGAACCTGGACTATATGAAGAAGAATGGGGCATCAGTATTGGGGGAAGACTCATTAACAACCTATGATATGCAGATAACACAACCTTGCTTACTGAAAGCGAAGAGGACTTGAAGCATTCATTTACTGTTGAAGATCAAAGACCACAGCCTGCATTATGGATTATGCCTCAACATAAAGGAAACAAAAATCCTCACAACTGGACCAATAAGCAACATCATGATAAATGAAGAAAAGACTGAAGTTGTCAAGGATTTCATATTACTTGGATCTGCAGTTAGCACCCATGGAAGAAGCAGCAGTCAAGAAATCAAAGGATGCATTGCATTGGCCAAATCTGCCACAAAAGACCTCTTTAAAGTATTGAAAAGCAAAGATGTCACCTTGAAGACTAAGGTTCGCCTGACCCAAGAAGCCATGATGTTTTCAATTGCCTCATAAGCATGTGAAAGCTGGACGATGAATAAGGAAGCCCAAAGAAGTATTGAAGCCTTTGAATTGTGGTGTTGGTAAATAATATTGGTTATACAGTGAACTGCTCAAAGAATGAACAAATCAGTTTCAAAAGGAGTATAGCCAGAATGTTCCTTAGAAGGGAGGATGGTGAGACTTCATCTCACACACTTTCGACATGTTATCAGGAGGGATTAGTCCCCGGACAAGGACATCATGCTTGGTAAAGTAGAGGGTCATCAAAAAAGAGGAAGACCCTGAATGAGATGGATTTGACACAATGGCTGCAACAATAAGCTGAAGCATAACAATAATCGTGAGGATGGCACAGGGTTTTGTTCTGTTGTACATAGGGTGTCTATGAGTCAGAGTTGACTGGACAGCACTTAACAACATAATTCCTAAAAGTTAGCTCAACTGTTGTAGAGAACATTTTTACTGTATTTTTTATGACACTTTCATGCACATTATTGTATTTGATCTTTGCAACATCTCGAGAAGTGAGCTGGGAAGGTATTGTAATTCCCCCTGGATATATAAGGAATCTTAACTTATAATAGGTTTACTGTTTATGCAGTTCAAGTTAACACAGGTAAGGAGTGATGGCACAAAAATTATGCTGATATCTTCTGATTTCATTAGTCTAAGCTGATAGACAGAGCCCTCAAATCAGCAAAACGGGCACCAGGCAAGGAAAGATCTATCTAAAAATAAAATACAGTAAATTGTTTTTTCAAAACTTTGCTGTACTTATAAAGCCAGAGTATGTGGGTGAAGCAGCTAAGACAAAGTTCACTATTAGGGTTGGGAGGTAGGTGTGAGGGGAAGGGAGAGGAAGGGAGACAGCAGCAAAGAAAGAAAAACAAGTATGAACAGAGGAAGGACATTTCTTTTTCATATTGCTCATAGATTTCAAAGGAGGTCTGCCTGGGGAGGGGAGGCAGGTAAGGGTTACTGGCTCATCGCTATTGAATGAAGACTACGTAATATCACTTGCAAATGTGTTCCCTTCAAAAGTCCAAGTTTATCCTCCTAACTCTTGTTTGTTCCTTTGTTGTTATTAGCTGCTGTCAGCCCCGACGCATGGGCACCCAGGACCAAATGAAGGCAAGTGAGGGCCCTAAGCATTGATAATCTGGGCTGCACCCTCCTATGCTTACTCAACGATTTGAACAGGATATATGAGTTACATGCATACATGTATATGTGTGTGCGTGCGTGTGTGTGTGTTATCTACTCATGATAATTAACTTCTTTTTAAATGCAACTATACAATTAGCAATTGAATGCAAAAGTTGTGATTGCCATCTTAGCAGAATGTCATCACTGGATTATAAAATTTTAGTGAATATGGAACACTAAGATTCTTGCTATATGCTACATTTTCTACGAAAAGAATAAGCAGGTTGGGGAGTAGCATTTGTGAACAGCTCAGAGAGCTTCTTGCTTGGTGCCTGAGAATTTGATACCAAATCCCTTCATATTTGATAGATGGGCAAAGACTTCTAAAGAAGGTCTGAATGGTGTTGGCAGTGGGACGCTACTGAAGTTTCTGAATCTTTCATCCAAACAAATGTGAGAAGTAAAATGGTCATTATTAAAATGCCGTAAAGCATTCCTAGAATGGGATTTATAGCACAGAGCATTCTAAAAGGTAAATGTTAGCCCATAACCTTGCAAACCTAGAGACCTTTGCATATCACTGAAACAGAGGTCTGTCATCGTCTCTCTCCAGGCAGAAAGGGCTGGGGATAGATGAAAATGTTTAGCTACAACCTGCCCCTGGGGTGATTGCATGTTCCCAACAACATCAGATAAAAAGGCAGTCCTGACTTTATTGGCACAAAGTGTTATTAGGTTGTCAGGAATCCTGTGATCTCAAACTGCAAGAAAAGACAGAAAATAACTGTGCAGATGATATTAAGGGCTTGCAAGATATTCTCTCCATTGGTGTGTTATCACTTTTTCCCTATTCATTTTGAGTCACACTGTGGAGGAGAAAAAAGCTAGATATGATATCCCCACAAGGCAGATGGTGCAATCTAAAGAAAGGGAGGCTGTCTTAGTTATCCATAATAACCGAAAAAAAAAAGTGCTGCTATAATAGAAATACAACAAGTGGATGGCTTTAACAAACAGAAATTTATTTTCTCACAGTGTAGGAGGCTAGAAGTCCAAATTCAGGGTGCCAGCTCTAGGGGGAGGCCTTCTCTCTGTGCTGGCTCTGGAGGAAGGTCCTTGTCTCTTCTGAGTTTCTGCTCCTCGACAATCTTCATGTAGCTTGGCATCTCTCTTCACTCATCTCTGCTTTTTAGCTTGCTTTTTCAATCTCTTTCACATCTCAAAGAGATTGACTCAAAATACACCCTACACTAATCCTGCCTCATTCATGTAACAAAGACAACCCATTCCCAAATGGGATTACGACCAAAGGCACAGAAGTTAGGAATTACAATCCACATTTTGGGGGGACGTAATTCAGTCCATAACAGAGAGGTTTTACCAAGCTTATGAAACAGCCCCATCTCCTCTTCTGCTGCTCTATTTTTTTTTTTTTTAATCTACGGCTATGAAACTTTATTTTTTTATTGAACTTGAGATGAAAGTTTACAGGACAAACTAGTTTCTCATCAAACAGTACACACATTGTTGTATGACACTGGTTAACAACCCCACGACATGTCAACACTCTCCCTTCTCAACCCTGGGCTCCCTACTATGAGCTTTCCGCTTCCCTCCTACCATCCAGTCCTTGCCCCGGGACTGGTGTGCCCCTTTTGTCTTATTTTACTCCATGGGCCTGTTCAATCTTTGGCTGAAGGGTGAACCTCAAGATGGCTTGTTTTTTTTTTAGAAGCAAAGAAATGTAGGCAACTATGAGTTGGAATCGACTTGACAGTAATGCTTTTTTGTGTTGTTTTGTTTTTATGACATAATCATACCCAACAGGTAATAGGGAGACTTTTACATTACATTTCCATAAATCATCTAAATTTCAATTAATTTTCTAGAGCTTTTTGGTTGTAACAGGTTATTTGCCATACATTTGAAGAGGAAGTCAGAATAAAAACCTGCCAAGTCAAATGCCTCCATATAGAAACAAAGACTTTGTGCTTATGTCGTAAAGCTATAAATGGGAAGAGATCTTGTCTACATTTAACCCAGTCCTGTCATTATGTAGATGAAGACATTGAGCTCACCAGAGGTTAAGTGAGATGGCTGCTGTCCCACAGCTAGCTAGTGACAGCTAGTCATGACTAGAATGCAGGATTGCTGATTGGTAGGCTTAAGCAATTGGCTACTAACCAAAAGGTCAGCAGTTCGAACCCACCGTCCTCTCCATGAGAGAAAAGACCTGGAGATCTGCTCCCATAAAGATTACAGCCTACGAAAATGCATGGGGCAGTTCTACTCTGTCATATAGGATCACCATAACACATAATCTACTCAATAGCACACAACAACAACATGACTTTTTCCAGAACCAAACTACATTATCACTTTTATAAACATAAAATATTTGCATTTGCAGGTTGGAAGTGGCTTGAGAGTTTTTGGTATACATGTTGTTGGTCATTGTTTTGTTTTTTCCATTTAGCGAGTGTTTAGGAAATCACCTTTTGTCCGTTCTCATTTCACATGGTATGGGAAAGTCTATACCCATCCTCCTCCTCCAACTCCAGGAGTGGCATGTAACCCAGTTCTGGCCAATCACAGTTCTCATCTCCTGGGGCTTGGTGATTGGTTAAGGGTTAGGCACATGGTCCCAGCTAAGCCAATTAGATCACTATCCAGGGCTCTTGCTGGGACTATAGAGATCAATTGCTAATAACTTCCGACATGTAGACTAAATGAGACTAAGCAAAGTAATTGCTACACAACTTTAATTTTGCCTCTTATTGGCCCCTAAAATCACCTTTAGTGAGAGAAGATCTTTTGACCCTACATGAAAAATCCAACAGTCCAGGTGGATTTATTTTCACTCTTAGGGAATAAAAAGTCCTTTGTATCTTTAAGATGTAGTTCTGTATTTAGAATGTCAAGTCCCATTTAATATTCAAACTCCCACCTTTCTTCAAAAGCACAACTATTTGTTCTCCCCTAACAGGAAATCGTGGTAGACAAAAAGGAACAGATTGGAAGTGTGAAAGCATGGTGTTTCCTTATTTCTCTCTTTCCCCAATTTGTACATTTACTTTCTCCTCTGCTGGTTAGCTAAGAGGTTCAATGTTCAGATCGAGGTGGAATGAAAGGAGAAAAAGAAGCATGGTAGCAGAAAGCTTCTTATTTGACTGATATTGTTGTGAGCCGGCTTTGTGCTCTGCTTCTGGGTGATATTTAAGGCTGATTTAACCTTGTGGGGGAGCTCCTGGGTGGTTCAAATGGTTAACACAGTTAACTGAAAGGTTTGAGGTTCAAGTTCACCCAGAGGTACCTCAGAGGAAAGGCCTGGAAATTTACTTCTAGAAAATCAGCCACTGAAAACCCTACGGAGCAGTTTTACTAACATATATAGGCTCAACATGAGTTGAAACAACTAGACAGTAACTTGTTTGAATCTCCATTTTTTAATTTTTTTTTTCCATTTCATTTTCATGGGTTCTTTGGCGATCTCCAATACTGGAGGTCTCATACCTTCCATTCCCTCCACCAGTTGCCATGAATTGGCTTTAACTTCAACGTACTACGGGAATATAGGAAAACATACAACAGTCTGACTTAAACTTAAGAAATTTTATTATAGCCCATGCCACCATCACAGAAAAATTCATTATATTTCAAACCCAGATCAAAGAAGTAATTTTACTATTACATAAGCTTAGACATTGTTTTTCTTATAATATTTGTCCACTCTCCCATCAGCATACAACCCACTTTCCACAACATACAAATAGAATTGTTGTCAACATTTTAAAAGAGGAAAGCTTTTGGTGATTATAATTTGGGGTTCATCAGGTGTTTATCTCCTCTTGTGGGCACTAGGCTTCTTGTGACGTAAGAGATCTGTCAATAACCCTGAGTCATTTGTGTGTTTGTCATCTCAATGCCAAATATGACACCTAAGTCTTTGAATAATTTCCCAATAACCTCCCAATGTCCAGCATCTACACATAAAAACAACAATCAAATTTTATAAATCATCCAAAGCTACTTGGGAAAAGTAAAGAATCTATAACTTTCTAACTGGACATTATTCACAAAAAGCATTGTCAAACACCTAAGGGTAAAGAAAGGCATATAGATTCTATGAAATTGGCCTCTCCTTCAGTAAGGAAACACAGAGCGTTAGAAAACTGCTTTGCCAGAATATAAGTGGAAGAGAAAGGCAAGCTGCTACTCTGAAAATTATTCGCTCGTATTAATCATGACAATTCTATCGGGATACATCCCCTTTGTTTTTGCTTTCTCAACCACAGTAAGTCACAGCAGTGCAATGGATTTCTTTACATGAACGTTCTGGCCGTGGGTTTATTATTCTCCCAGAATGATTGGTCAGGCTGCAATCTTGCAAGTGATTGGTCAGTTTACTATCCACTTTAACCACAAAACCCAGTGCCCTGGAATCAATTCCAACTCACAGCGACCCTAGGCGTGCAAATCCCCTCAATAAGGTTGGTTGGTTTGTGATCTGCCTAAGGTATTGATCAGCTTACGAAAGGCATGCCCCGAAATTGACGAGAAGTGTTCCTATTTAAGTGGCCAATCTCACAGAGGTTTTAGGGACTTACTGATCAACAAAAGCCAGGAGATGAGTGCATCCTTTGGACATGGGGCCCTGTGCAGAGAATCTACTAGAAGAGCTGAAATACAGGTCAAGGGCTATTGCACTGAGCTGTTAACACCCACTGACCTGATAAAATTGATGATCTAGGGAAATGGAGGGAAGCACAACAAAGCCAAGCACCAGAGTGCTGACAGCTGGTCCATAGTGTGTCCCGCACCCCCCCGACCCCCACCCCTGTCCCAGTGATACAGAAATGGATGTGGGTAATTTAGGAAGAGTGAATGGGTCTCCTCCAAAACTTAAGTGGGTTTCTCCCCTATGATGACCCTAAGTGGTGTACTGGTAGGGATGGAGAGGGGAGTTCACTTTAATCCCTTCTTGTTCACTGTTTGCTTTCTTTAATCTGTTCATGTTGTTGACTATTTACCTTCTAGAAATAATTATAATGGCTTTAAATTGCCAACGCTATGTAAGTGTCTTGTGTGTCGAGTCTTCATCTCATCAGTCCTATCACTGCTTGTAATTTTGAGGCAACTGGCAAGTGTTTATATACATAGTTCAATGACAGATACATTTATTGGGCAATAGGTATGGTGCTAGGCAGTGTATGTGTTTGTGTGTGTTCTGTACAATTTCTAATAATCCTGGTAACAGTACAAGGGAGTAAAGAATGTCCAATATATAGTGAAGAAAACTGAAGCTCAAGGAGGTTAGGTTATTTCTTCCAGTAACTAGCAAGACTAGTAAGTTGCAAAGCTGAAATTCAAACCCCATTTGGGAAGACTTCAAAGAGACCTTGCTTAACCAGATTTCAAGAGGGATGTGCAAGACCTCCTCAAACACCTCTTAAACCATCCAAATAGACAAATATTATTCTGCTGCACCTGGACCAGCCTCCATCTTGCAGAAATGAGCAAAGAGAGTGGGGAGCAGGGACTACTGAGGCTTTTCTCTCCTCTCCTCTCAGCAGAGCCCTGAATAAGAATCAAGACAAGTTACCGGGGATAAATAATGTGCTCCCTCTGCCCTGGAATGCTTTCACTCGCCAGCTAAATCATTCATTTATCCATTCACACGTTTGTTTATTCATTCATTAACTCAACTTTTTTTTCTTTTTATTCTTTGCACTACTCCTGACAGCTCTCCCATTGCCCCTCCTTACACAACCTCCACATCCAGAGGGACTCTTGAGCTCAAAAGAATATTCCTGCTCCAAGCTTCTTAGTAATGAGGGAACTAGACCCACACTGCCACACCCAGCTCCCAGTTACTGTAACTGCTACTGCTAGCTTTATAACAGGATGATGGGAGTATACCAACCAATAATACAACACTTGACAAAAATCTTGGGAAAAGATTACTTTTATTTCAGTTGAAGCTTTGCAAATGAGGAAATAGGTTAAAAGCTTGAAGCTTCTATATCCAGGCAGCCTGTTTAAATTCTGGTTTCACCAGTTCCAGTTGTGGCACCTTGGGCAAGTTGTTTAAGTGCAAGTCTGTCATTTGTAATGTGGGGATAAAGATGGTAAACAACCATAGATAAAGAGGTTAAATGAGATCATGTGTTTTTTTCTTTTTTTTTAGAACAGTACAAATGGCAAGGCTCAGCCATCTGCCTTCTAGGTATTGGTGGTACAGCAAAGAAGAAAACCTAAAAATCCATGCTCTTAAGACCTGTTGCCTTTGAGTAGATTCCAACTTAGAGCGACTCTATAGAACAGAATAGAACTGCCCCCCAGGGTTTCCAGGGATGTAATCTTTACAGGAGCTGACTGCCACATTTTCCTCCCAAGGAGTGGCTGGTGGGTTCAAATCACTGACCTTCCATTTAGCAGCCAAGTGTTTAACCACTGGGCCATCAGGACTCTTTCCCCATGCTCTTACTGATGATCTATTGTAGTGGTGGGAGAAAGCCAAAACAGAGTTGACAAATAAATATAAAATCTTTTGAGTTGTGATAAGCGCTAGGAAGAAACATGCAGAATAAATGTCTGAGAGTAGTTATGCAGCAATTAGGTCACTCCTAAGGGGACACAGAATAAGAAACATAGAGTGATCACCAAAGCACCAGCTCCCAGTTTGTGCTACTTCAAATGTCCATGGAAAGTCACATCTCTCCATAAAAACCTGTTACTGTTAAGTCAATGCCAGCTCCTGGCAACCATGTGTGTCTGAGTAGGACTGTGCTCCGCAAAGTTTTCAATAGCTTATTTTCTAAAGTAGATCTCCAGTTCTTTCTTTTGAGGCATCTCTGGGTGGACTTGAACCATCAACCTTTTGGTTAGCTTCTGAGCATATTAACTATTTGCATCAAACTCACAGTACCATTGTGGAGGAGAGAAATCCCATAAACTCTACTTTAAAATAAACTGTAAAAACTGTAAGCTCGTGTCAATTCTTTCTTTTTTCCTGTATGAAGATGATTTATTAAAATCCCTGAATATATCTGGCTGGATTTTTTTTTTCTTTTTTTTAATAATGTCTTACTAAGCTCCCTCTTTCAAGAGGGAGGAAGAAGGAGGGAGGCAGAGAAGAAAGGAAGAAAAACAAGTAGAGAGGCCAGCTTGATACAGCGAACAAGGCAACAAGATGAAGCAAATGGCTCCCTCTTGCTTTCTGCCATTTCCTCAGCACAGGTGAACATCATGGACATGACGGAACTCTCAGTGTTTCACCAAGAATCTCCACTGCTCTCAGACCACCATAGGTTAAACCAGTGCTTCTCAACTGGGGTGGCTTTGTCTCCTGGGGACATTTGGCAATATCTGGGTATTTTTGGTTGTCACAGCTAGTAACAGGTGGGTGTGGGTACTACTGGCATCTAGTGGGTAGAGGTCTGAGATGCTGCTAAATATCTTACAACACACAGGACAACCTTTGTGTCTCAGAGGAAAAAACAAACTCAGCTGACATTTGGTTTTCATTTAGGTCGGACCTTGAAAGAATAATAAGATTTAGATTTTTTTTTTTTTAAATTGCTATTTTGAGAAAGAGGAACTGTATGAAAAAGATTATAGGCAGGGATCCAATAAAATCTTTTATAAAGAAAAGTCATGGCTATCAAGACCATCCTTTCCAACTTCTCCCCTCAGCATTACTGACATTGGCTAGTTTGTCTATAAAAACGGAGCACGGGCAGGAGCTGACGATAATCATCACAATTCATGTTTCCCTCTCACAGGTCCTAGAAAAGGAGCAACTCTTTCCAGAATAACTGAATACTTTGAAGAACAACCCAGAAATACAAGTAAAGGCCGTCTGTGCCCTCTTCCAGCCAGTAAAGCTACAAGGACAAGGGTGTCCAAGTCTTCTTTTAAATAATGCTTTCAATTTCTCTCACTATTTCTGAATATGTGGAAAATATGTTTAAATACCTCCTCTTTGGTTTCCTTGTTTTATTTTTTTCGTGTTGCTCAGAGGGAGTGTGAACAGAGGGGATATAAGTGAAAAGGACAGAGCCAAGAACTATTTCTGTTCTTGAGTTTTTGCCACTGAAATCAAACTGTTGCTGTTGTTAGGTGCGGTTGAGTCGGCCCTGGCCCATAGCGACCCTATGCACAATAGAGCGAAACACTGCCCGGTCCTGTGCCATCCTTACAATCGTTGTTATGCTTGAGCTCATTGTTGCAGCCACTGTGTCAATCCACCTCATTAAGGGTCTTCCTCTTTTCCGCTGACCCTGTACTTTGCCAAGCGCGATGTCCTTCTCCAAGGACTCATCCCTCCTGACAACACGTCCAAAGGATGTAAAACACAGTCTCACCATCCTTGCTTCTAAGGAGCATTATGATTGTACTTCTTCTAAGACAAATGTGTTCGTTCTTTTGACGGGCTATGGTATATTCAATATTCTTCTCCAACACCACAATTCAAAGACGTCAATTCTTCTTCGGTCTTCCTTATTCATTGTCCAGCTTTCACATGCATCTGATGCGACTGAAAATACCATGGCTTGGGTCAGGCACACCTTAGTCTTCAAGGTGATGTCTTTGCTCTTCAACACTTTGAAGAGGTCCTTTGCAGCAGACTTGCCCAATGCAATGTGTCTTTGATTTCTTGACTGCTGCTTCTATTGGTGTTGATTGTGGATCCAGGTAAAATGAAATCCTTGACAACTTCAATCTTTTCTCTGTTAATCGTGATGTTGATCACTGGTCCAGTTGTGAGGATTTTTGTTTTCTTTATGTTGAGGTGCAATCCATACTGAAGGCTGTGGTCTTTGATCTTCATTAGTAAGTGCTTCAAGTCCTCTTCACTTTCAGCAAGCAAGGTTGTGTCATCTGCATAACACAGGTTGTTAATGAGTCTTCCTCCAATCCTGATGCCCCTTTCTTCTTCCTATAGTCCAGCTTCTCAGATTATTTGCTCAGCATACAGATTGAATAGGTATGGTGAAAGGATACAACCCTGACGCACACCTTTCCCAATTTTAAAACAATCAATATCCCCTTGTTCTGTCTGAACAACTGCCTCTTGATCTATGTAAAGTTTCCCTCATGAGCACAATTAAGTGTTCTGGAATTCCCATTCTTCGCAGTGTAATCCATAGTTTGTTATGATCCACACAGTTGAATGCCTTTGCATCGTCAATAAAACAGAGAATACCAGAAGAATGTTTATTCTGTTTACCTTGAAATCAAATTATTACACTAATAACAATTGTTTTCATTGTTGTTAGCTGTTGTTGAGCCAGTGACTCCTGGTGACACCATGAACAATGGAACCAAACACCGCCCAGCCCTGCCCCATCCTCTTGATCGGTTGTGGCTTAGGCCATTATGATCCATAAAGTTTTTACTGACTGATTTTCAGAGATAGATTACCAGACCTGTATTTCTAGTCTGTCTCAGTCTGGAAGCTCCGCTGAAACCTGTTCAGCATCATAGCAACATGTAAGCCTCCAGTGACAGACAGGTGGTGGCTGTGCATGGGGTACGTTTCGGGGAATCAAGCCCAGGTCTCCTGCATGGAAGGTGAGAATTGTATCACAGAACCATTACTGCCTCCACTATTTATCAAATGATGTTAAACACACCATGATCTCATTTAATTCTTGCATCAGCATGCAAGGTTGTTATCTTCTCTGCTTTACAGATGAAGACTGTGGCTCCTGGTGGGTTAAAGTGCCCAAAGCCACAGCTAGGTCCTCACTGCTAAGAACCATTGCCCTGAACTGGACACTTCGCACTATCTTGTTTAATCTTCACGACATCCCTAGAACAAATACAATATTATCAATATTTTCATAACTTACCAAAGTCACAGGCTAAATAGAAACTCAGGGCAGAATTCTAAACCTAGACCTTTCTAACTCCCAAGCCTGTGCTCTGCCCTTGAAACCACAAACCTTTTCATATCTTGTCAGAACAAATGTCCTGATTTTTAGTTCAGAATAGATGGTCACCGTGCATAAGCCATAGTTATAGAATTAATCTTTTACTTATGGAGTTTATGAAAAGCATTTTCAAAACATCCTTCAATAAGCAGTTATTGACACCTCCTGTCATGAATGGAATTCTGTCCCCAAAAAATATGTGTCAGCTTGGTTAGGCCATGATTCCCAGTATTTGCGGTTGTCCTCCATTTTGTGATTGTAATTTTATGTTAAAGAGAATTAGGGTGGAATTGTAACACCCTTACTAAGGTCTCATCCCTGATCCAACGTAAAAGGAGTTTCCCTTTTATCTCCCTTTTATCGTACAAGAGGTAAGACGAAAGGGAATCAAGCAGAGAGTGGGGACCTCATACCACCAAGAAAATAGTGCTAGGTGCAGAGTGTGTCCTTGGACTTGGGGTTCCTGTAAAGAGAAGTCCGTAATCCAGGGGAAGATTGATGACAAGGACCTCCCTCCAGAGCCGACAGAGAGAGAGAGGGTCTTCCTCTGGAGCTGATGCCCTGTATTTGGACTTCTAGCCTACTAGACAGTGAGAAAATAAATCTCTCTTTGTTGAGGCCATCCACTTGTGGTATTTCTGTTATAGCAGCACTAGATAGCTAAGATACCTCCTCTGGACCAGACTGTGGACTGTACACTGCAGGCATGGCAGTGAAAGAAATGGACCCAGATTTTCCTTGCCCTCAAGAAGCTCACAGTTGAGGAGGGGCACAGAGTAAAATTAGATTACAGAGCACATAGTCACACACTTATACAATACACACCCAGAAACACAGAGACCCACTAACTGCTAGGGCAGATTCTCAACTTAAGTACTATTGACATTTTGGTCTGGATAAGATTTTGCTGTGACAGACTGTTCTGTATATTGTGGGATGTTTCACAGCATCTCTGAATTCTACCTAATGGATACCAGTACCACTTCCTCTACCTGTTGTGACAACCAAAAATGTCTCTACACATTGCCAATGTCCCCTGATGGGCAAGGTCACCCCCAGTGGAGAATTACTGCCCTACAGGTACACTGCGACAGAGATAAACGATGCAATCACAGGCTGCTGGTATTGTCATGTGCTATTTTGTTGTTAGGTTAGGTGCTGTTGAGTCAATTTTCGACTCGCAGCAACCCCAAGCAACAGAGTAGAACTGTCCCATAGGGTTTCCTAGGCTGTAATCTTTACTGGAGCAGGTCACCAGCTTTTCTCCCATGGAGCTGCTGGGTGGGTTCCAACTGCCAACCTTTCAGTGAGCAGCCAAGCTCTTAACTGTTGCATCACCAGGGTTTTTAACAAGGGCTTATTGTGTGCTGGGGAGTCCCTGGATATCACAAAAGGTTAACGTACTTGGCTGCTCACTGAAAGGTTGGTGGTTCGAGTCCACCCACAGGCACCTGAGAAGAAAGTCCTGGGGATCCATTTCCGAAACACCAGCCATTAAAAACCCTATGGGGCACAATTCTACCCAGACACACGCAGGGTCACCATGAGTCTGAGTCGACTGGACAGCAACTGTTTTTTTTTTAAGGTTCCAAGTGCTTTAGTGACATGATCTCGTTCCATCCTCACAACAACCCTCTGATGTGCACAAACTGTCATGCTGTCCTTTCTATAGGCTAGGACACTGAGGCACAAAGAGTCTAAGCAATTGACCTAAAGCTGCACAATAGTGACAGGTAGGCCTGTCCTCTTAGCCAAGACGCTAAGGTGGAAAAGGCATTTTTAATGTTTTGCTAGGCTCACGAATTTTCTTTATGTGCCATATACTGAAGTCAAAACTACCAAAATCAATGGATGAATATTTAAAACTTTAACTACTGTATAATCCTTTTGCGAGTATTTTGTCTTATTCATCCCAGACCTAATCCATCCAGTTTGGATGATTTGTTTATGGGAGTCTTGCCCATATACCTAGAGAAAATAATTTTCAAATCTGAAGAATGGAGTAAGTTTTGTATCTTGGTTTCCCTTTTGAAGTCCAACAATTGACTAGGGGATGGGTGGAGGTGCAAAAAAACGACACCTAAAAGCAATAAAATGCAATTGGCTAAGACTGACTACATCCAGTTATTTCTATCAGAGTGACCCAAAAACAGATTTAAAAACAGCAGGCCCAAAGTCTCTATTCCTTTAAGTAAACAACTGCCAGGGATCCACATGGCAACCTCCCTGGTACATATGAAGGCTCAGAAAGAATGAGGACGGTATGTCAGACATCTGACATTGAAGTATATACCATTGTGCACAGTCATTATCAGATGCCTGGTGGGTGGTACCCTGTGGACTTTTAATGATTGATTTAAGAGAAAAATACTTTGTAGGTAGGACATTGTTTATATACCTGGCTCAAGTTTGCTTTTATGCCATTTAAGTGATGAGAAAAAGAGCCAAATCTCTAGCTAATGTAATAAACAATCCACAAGGAACAGGGATATTGGCCAACTTAAAATACAAGGCAAATTATTTTCACACACTTTTAGATTACATTAAGGACACGTCTGGGGAAGCATTGTGCTGTAACACATCTACAATGCTTACCTTCAGCCACTACCAAACAACCAAACCCTTTGCTATCTAGTCGATTCTAATTCATAGAGACTGTTAGCGACTCTATAGGACAGAGTAGAACTGCCCCATAGAGTTTCCAAGGAACACCTGGTGGATTTGAACTGCCAACCTTTTGGTTAGCAGCTGTAGCACTTAACCATTATGCCACAAGGGTCTCCACCTTCAGCCACTACATGAGGAAGATATAAAATATAGAACTACTCTAAATGTAATAAACTATGTGTCTTTTACAGATTTCCACAAGAAAGATAGGGTTTCCTCATTTGCCACAAATATATTTACCCCATTAAGTAATTGCTATTTAAATTCTGTGGGGCAGTTCTACTCTGTCCTATAGGGTCGCTATGAGTCGGAATCGACTCGATGGCACTGGGTTTTTTTTTGTTTTTTTTTTTTGCAGTGTTCATGTAACATATGGTTTAAATGGTTTATGATCAAACTAAAGGTTGGTAGTTTGAACCCACTTAGCAGCACCACGGAAGAAAGGCCTGGAGAGCTGTTATTGTAAAGATTACAGCCAAGAAAACCCTACGAAGCTCAGTTCTACTCTGTAACACATGGTATCACCGTGAGCTGTAATGGACACATCAGCAACAGGTTCAGTTTTGTTTTGTTTTAGTGCTCATGTATGCCTAGGGAACTCTTAAATTCTTCCTGCTTCAAACCTTTTATAACTGATCAAAGCTCTTGCCCCACTCTCATTCTGGCTAATGCCTGCTCATCTTTTCTGGGTTATGCTTACATGTCACTGCCTGAAAAAGGTTTTCCCTAGTGCTCTAATTGTAATTAAGTTCTCATGTTACACTCACACTTTAAAATTATACATCTTATTCACAACATTTAGAGCAATTTATAATTTACACGTTTGTGTTCATTTGTTTAACATCTGTTTTCCCATTTAATGCCTCATCTACTATTATGTATCTAAGCCCCAGCCCCATTGGAGGCTCATACTGGGAATCGGTGCATATTTAATGGATGAATAACAAATACATACCCAAAGCAGAAATAAGAGTGACCATGTGTTCCCTGAGGAGCACAGAGCAGCCCCAGCTCCTGGTAAGCCCTGGCTGCTTTTTGTTTCTTTTTCAAAAATATCTGTGATACTCCTTTTTCTATATTTATAACAAAATCCTTTTTTCTTGAGCCAGCTGGAATGAGTCTATGTTTCTTACAACACTCTGGCCATAACGGGAGAACAGGACACATTGAGGGTCAAAGTGAATATGATAATAAAACGGTAACACTCCGGCAGGAAACACTGGAGAAGAGAAGTACCCCCTTGATGTTGTTTATCTTTTTGTCATCCAGTCTGAAACTGAACCGCTCAACCAAATTTACCTCCTAAGTTTAACCCTTTAATAAACTGGCCTCTGACTCCACCTGGTGGCGAACTCTATATAGAAACCAAGCCAAATGAAAATAAAGAGACACCAGAGGTCCTTCATGTCTCCAAAAGAAAAGATGAATATTGACCCAAAAAGTCCAACAGGCGACCTTCTGGGGTGTGTTACATCCACTCAGAGGCCCTGCAGAAGAAACAGGTTGGGGTCATTGTTTGCCTTTTGTTCTTCGCCCCCATTCCTGACCATGTAAGTTCTGCCAGGTACATTAAGAGCCCAAGGAACCCTCCAATCCCATTTTCCCAGTGACTTACCAGATGGCTTTTGATGAGTCTCCACCAATGGGAAGCCATGGCAGGGACTGGGAAGGAAGGAGAGGGGAAAAGGAACTGTTTCCTACTCAGCTTCTGCTGGCATTTCCCAACAGCTAGGGACAGCTAGCGCTCCATCATCACTTGGCACTTTTGCCACTCACAGCAAGGAGCTCATCAGTGCTGAGAAGCACCCTCTCAGCAGCCCCAGTAGTGGGAGGTGGCACTTCCTTTGTGGATTTGAGACTGGCCCAGGCAGGCACCTTCTCTATGAGCCTGGACTGTGGTGATACCATCTCCCCCATTGACTTTTTCAGCCAGGGGGCTGTAGCTAGTCCCGGTAGTTGCTCAGCCTAGAGTCCCCTGGGCAATACCAATTTTCTGTATCACATTCATTCTCTTGAAAACCTAGAGTGGTTTCTGATCTACATTTGTCTTAAGGCCTGGGTATTCTGACTCAGGACAATTTTTAAAAATGAAGAAAATGACCTTAGAAATAAATGTATTAAATACTTTCTGGAAAACCACAGAAGGCAAAAGAAGAAACTGGAAGTTACATGTGTGTGTATATATATATACACATATATATCAACCAGGCACCTGTCAGTTTGTCATACTCTGGTGGCTCATAGGTTGCTGTGACTCTGGAAGCCATGCCGCTGATATTTCACATAGCAGCAGGGCCGTCCATAGTGGACAGGTTCCAGCAAAGCTTCCAGACTAAGTCAGACTAGGAAGAGGGACCTAGCGGTCTACTTCAGAAATACTCGGCCAGTGAAAACCTTATGAATAGCAGCAGAACACTGTCTGAAATATTGCCTGAAGATGAGCCCCTCAGGTTGGAAAGTACTCAGAGTACGACTGGGGAAGAGCTGCCTTCTCACAGTAGAGTCGACCTTAATGACGTTGATGGAGTCAAGCTTTTGGGACCTTCATGTACTGATGTGGCACAATTCAAAATGAGAAGAAACAGCTGTAAACATCCATTAATAATCGGAACAGGGACTGTGCAAAGTATGAATCTACGAAAATAGGAAGCCATCAAAAATGAAATGGAACCCATACAGATTGGTATCCTAGGCATTAGTGAGCTTAAGTGGACTGGTATTGGTCATGTTGACTCCAACAATCATACGGTCTACTATGCTGGGATTGACAAATTTAAGAGGAATGGAATTGGAAGGACATATACATATATCTATCTTAAATTTGTCAGTATTAGGTGCTGTCAGGTTGGTTCTGATTCACAGCAAACCTATGTACAACAGAATGAAAACAGTGAAACACTGCACAGTCCTGTGCCATCCTCACAATTGATTGCAGACAGTGTGTCAATCTATCTCGTTGAGGGTCTTCTTCTTTTTCAATACGCGTCTACCAAGCATAATGTCCTTCTCCAGGGACTAATCCCTCCTGATAACATGGCCAAAGTATGTGAGATGTAGTCTCACCATCCTTGGTTATATATATACATATATGTATAAAACCCATTGCCATACAGTTGACTCCGACTCATAGCGACCTTATAAGACAGAGTAGAACTGCCGCATAGTATCTCCAAGGAGCAGCTGGTGGATTCTGAAGGCTGACCATTTTGTTAACAGCCTGAGCTCCTAACCACTGCACCACCAGGGCTATGTATATATACATGTATATGTGATATTGGAGAGGAATATTGAATATACCAGGGACTGCCAAAAAAGCGAAAAAATCTCTCTTATAAGAAGTACAACCAGAATGCTCCTTAGAAGTACAGATGGTGAGAATACATCTCACATACTTTGGTCCTGTTATCAGGAGGGACCAGTCCCTAGAGAAGGACTTCACACTTGGTAAAGTAGAGGGTCATTGAAAAAGAGGAAGACCCTCAGCAAGATGTATTGATACAGTATCTGCAAAAATGGGCTGAAGCATAACAACGATTGAGAAGATGGTGCAGGACAGTGCAGTGTTTTCGTTCTGTTGTACATAGGGTCGCTATGAGTCAGAGCCAAATCCACGGCACCAAACAACAACAACAAATATATATATATATATGAAGGTACAGGATTAATTACAATAAAAGGCCAGTGCTGACTGTTACGAATTGAATTGTGTCCCCCATAAATGTATGTCAACTTGGCTAGGCCATGATACCCAGTGTTATGTGATTGTCCACCATTTTGTCATCTGATGTGATTTTCCTTTTTGTTTTAAATCCTGCCTTTATGATGCTAATGAGGCAGGATTAGAGGAAGTTACGTTAATGAGGAAGACCTCAGACTATAAGATTAGGCTGTGTCTTAAGTCAATTTCTTTTGAGACATAAAAGAGAGGACCGAGCAGAGAGACATGGGAATCTCGTACCACCAAGAAAGTAGAGCCAAGAGCACTCGTCCTTTGGACCCGGGGTCCCTGCACTAAGAAGCTCCTCAACCAGTAGACGATTGATGACAGACAAGACCCCAGGACTGAGAAGAAAGCAAGCCTTCCCCTGGAGCTGGCAATCTGAATTTGAACTTCTAGCCTCCTAGATTGTGAGAGAGTACATTTCTCTTTTTTAAAGCTATCCCCTTGTGTTGTTTCTGTTATAACAGCACTAGATAACTAAGACACTGACATATTTGCCTAACAGACATTCAAGTCTATTTAAACTTTCATATTTAAATAAAGAAGAAGAAGAAAAAAAAAAACCTTACACATTCAAAAGGAGATCTGAGACTGGAAAAATATTTTAGTCACTGCCTTAGTTCAGGCATTTATCAATTGCACTGTGGCAAGACCCTCCAAACCATTGTCTCTGCTTTGACTCTCTTTCCAAACCATTCTGCATATTGTTGTTTAAGTTATATTTCAAAAGAGCAAGTTAAATATTGTCTCTACCCTCTTTTGAACTACCACCCAATACAGAAAAAATTAGTTACCTGTACAATAATACAAGAAATGTATTTTATGATAAACTGTGTCTTCATATGAGAAAAAGATATGACTATGAGATAGCATGCATTGCACAACTATTTATTTATTATAACTATTTATTGGAACTGAAGCACTGACAGCTGCATGCAGGAGGCAGTCCCCCACAGCAGGAGGTCTTTGCAAGGCAATTGGTGCAGGGAGCCACCTAGAGCATGAAAACTCCCAGGAAAGAGGAGATGGGAGCAGGGCAAGGTTTATGTGTCCCTACACAATGTCCTTTCGCAGCAAGGTGGGGAGTCTCTGGGTCAGAGCGCTCTGAAGAACACCTCCATTCTAGGGTCCCTATGTTGTTGTGTGCCAAGTAAATTCTGACTCATCCTGACCCAATGTGACAGAACGGAACTGTCCTGTAGGACTGAAATCTTTTTAGGACCAGATCACCAGGTCTTTTCTCCTGAGTAGTGGCTGGTGGGTTCGAACCACAAACTTTTGGTTAGTCAAGTGCTTAAACATTATGTCACCAGTGATCCTTAGGGTCCTTAGAACTACAGGATTTGATCTTATCCATGGTTAGCAGATGTTGGGTATAGTTTTTTGGGGTATGTAAAGCAGGCAGGTTCTAACTGGCTAAAAATCTGCTTATCTGATATATTTTTAAGACAGTTGGATGCGTACAAATGAATTTGGTGCTGGCAGGCTTTCCTCAGCTAACGAACCTCAGCACGCTGTGAAGAACATCACGGGCCAACACACAGAGGCACATTTGACTCACTTACAGAGCAGCTCCGCAATCCGACTAAGAGTCAATTGATCAGGAGCTCAAATCCTAGACTTTGGGAAGCCTGAGAGAAGATGCTTTTACATTTGGGTTTGGAAACATTATTTCCACCTTTAAAAAGACACAGAAATCAGTATCTGGTAAAAAGAATACAATCTTGGGAAGGCAAAAGCATAAGAGCAAAAGTAAGAATATAGATACGAAGTGTAATAATTCATAAACCTAAACCAGCTGCCCTTGAGTCGTCCTTCCTCCTGGCGGCCCCGTCTGCGTCAGTGCAGAGCAGCACTCCGCAGTGTTCCCAAGGCTGGTTTCTTGAAAGTAGGTCACCAGGCCTTTCTTCCAAGGCACCTCTGACTGAACTTGAACCTCCCACCTTTCGGTTAACCATTAAACATGTTTGTATCACCCAGGAACTCCAATTAATGAACACAGTTAATACTAATTCTGTTATTGCATTTATGACCATTTTAGTTTTACTATAATAATTGAGTCGGAATTGATTGGACAGCAATGGGTTTGTTATGTTTGCAACTGATGTAATGCTTTGTGTGGGTTTTATCTGCTTAAATTCTTTAAAGCATTTAAGATAATTTTTTATGTTTTCATTTTAATTAAATATTCAGAAGAGTAAAATTAAGTAAGTTCATAATTGCTTAAATATTTGGGACATTTTAACTTAAATTATTAAGTTTTGATGTATTAGTCTTGTAAGTAATCTAAAAATACTTAAGAGGGATTGTGATCGTTCAATGTCTAAGTAAATGTTAAATAACAAAAAGGTTTTAAGCTTAATAAACTGTGCAGTAAACAAAGTAAAAATAGAAACATGCCTTTCCCACGGCAGGGCTGAAGGACCTGTCAGCCCTTCTGACTCACCCTGTGCAGGGCCACACACTGACGGAAGTAGGTGTCACTCACTGGGGTGGGGACGGCCTGGCAGCGCACTCGTCTCCCCCAGCACCAACGCCGAGCCGGAACACGGCTGCTGTTGAGCTGACTCCTGCTGATGGCGGCCCCGCGTGTGCAAACTAGAACTGCCCCGCTGGGCTTTCAGGTCTGCGGCCTTTAGGAGGAAGGTCACCAGGGCTTTCTTCCAAGGCACCTCTAGCTGGCTTTGAAGCACCAACCTCTTTTTTATTATTATTGTTATATTTATTGTGTTTTCGGTGAAAGTTTACACAGAAAATTGCACTTCCTTCTAATAATTGTTCAGTGACATTGGTTACGTTTTTCCCAATATGCCAACATGATCATTACTTCTGTTGTGGTTGTTCCATTTCCATTAATCTAGTTTCCTTGCCCCCTTGTCTTAGTTACCTAGCTGCTATAACAGAAATACTACAAGTGGGTGGCTTTAACAAACAGAAGTTTATTTTCTCACAGCTGAGGAGGCTAGAAGTCCGAATTCGGGGTGCTGGCCTGAGGGGAAGGCTTTCTCTCCCTGTTGGCTCTGGAGGAAGGTCCTTGTCTCTTCAGCTCCTGCTTCCTCGTTCCTCAGAGATCTCCATGTGGCTTGGCTTCTATCTTACCCCATCTCTCCTCTGCTTGCTTGTTTAATCTCTTTTTATATATCAAAAGATTGACTGTAGATACATTCTACACTAACCCTGCCTCATTAGCATAACAAAGACAACTCACTCCCAAGTGCAATTATAACCACAGGCATAGAGGTTAGGATTTACAATACAAATATTTGGAGGACGTAATTTAATCCATAACACCCCCTTACCTTCTTATATTTGCTTTAGGGTAATTGTTGATTATCTGGTCTCACATAGATGATATTTTTAAAAGAGCACAGTACTCATGGGTGGTATTTTTTATTTCAAGAGCCAACCTATTATTTAGCTGAAAGGTGACCTTGGGAGTGGTTTCAGTTCAAAGTTAAAGAGCATCTCAAGGTGATAGTCTCAGGGGTTCCTCTAGTCTCAACCAGTCCAGTAAGTCTGGACTTTTTTACGATTTTGAGTGTTGTTCTACAGTTTGTTCTCATTCTACCTGGGACCATCTATAGTGTCCCTGATCAGAACAGCTGGTAGTAGTAACTGGGCACCATCTAGTTTTTCTGGTCTCAGGGTAGATGAGGCCATCCAGGGTTCATGTAGACTATTATTCCTGTAGACTAGTTTCTTCTTGGAGTCTTTGGTTTCCTTCTTTCTCTTTGCACCAGACAAGTAGAGACCAATAGTTGTATCTTACTCGGCTGCTCACAAGTTTTGAAGACCCCAGATGCTGCTCACCAAACTAGGATGTAGAGCATAAACTTTGTGAACTATGTTATGCCAATTGACCAGGTTGTCCCATGAGACTATGGGCCTAAGCCTTCAAACCCAGTAAGCCAATCTTTCGAAGTGTTTGGTTATGTCTTGGAAGTATTTGTAACTGTGTTTTATTTTATATGTAAATATATATGTGTTTTATTATATATGTAAATATATATGTGCTTCCTTATATATGTAAATATGTATGCAGCACTCACATATATAGACATTTGCCTACAGATACACCTGTATGTGCACACATGTTCACATTTATACAACTTCCTATACGTATATATACACACATATTTACCTATGCAACGACACATATTTGGTTTTTTTTTTTGGTTGTTATTGCTGCTGTTGTAAAATCGTATATGTTGTAGCATTGACCGGAAACCCTGGTGACGTAGTGGTTAAGAGCTACGGCTGCTTGGGAGTTCAAATCAACCAGGCCCTATGTGGAAACTCTATTGGACAGTTCTACTCTGTTCTGTACGGTTCCTATAAGCCGGACTCAACTGAACAGCAGCAGGTTCTTTTTTTTTTAATAGCATTTATCAAAAACCTTCCTTATTCTATTGTACTTCTTAGTGTCATGATTTATCTTGATTAAGTTGTGCACAGTACGCCCACATTCAGTATTGCCTTTTCCATCACCAAAAATAACAAGTATCCACTGTCTAGAGAGTGATTCCCACTCCTTCCCCCTTCTATCCCTGGTATCACAAATGAATGTTGATTTCCATGTGTATGCCTAATCTTGTCTTTTTATAAAAGTGGGACCATATATTTCCTTTTGTGATTGACTTACTTTACTCAACATAAAATCAAACCAAACCCATTGCCTTCTAGTCGGTTCTGACTCACAGCGACCCTATGGGACAGAGTAGAACTACCCCATAGAGTTTCCAAGAATGCCTGGTAGATTTGAACTGCTGACCTTTTATTTAGCAGCCATAGCTCTTAACCACTACTCCATCAGGGTTTCCTTAATGCCCTCCAAATTCATCCACGTTATATTTCATGAACTCATCATTATTCTTCATAGCTGCTTAATATTCCATTGCATGTATGTACCACATGTTATTTATCCATTCAGTCATTAACACACGTTTTCTGACTTTAAACAATGCAGGATCCCCTTGTTCTGTTCTAAGACTGCCTCTTGGTCTAAGTACAGGTTCCTTGTGAGCACAGTTAAGTGCTCTGGGATTCCCATTCTTTGCAATGTTATCCATAATACGTTCTGATTCACACAGTTGAATGCCTTTGCATAGTCAATAAAGCACAGGTAAACATCTCTCAGGTAGTCCCTGCTTCCAGCCAGGATCCATCTGACATTGGCAATGATATTCCTGGTTCCATGTCCTCTTCTGAATCCAGCTTGAACTTCTGGCAGTTCCCCGTCCATGTACTGCTGCAACTGTTTTTGAATACACTTCAGCAAAATTTTACTTGCGTGTGATGTTAATGATATTGTTTGACAATTTCAGTATTTGGTGGAATCACCTTTCTTGGGAATAGACATAAATATGGATCTTATTCAGTCAGTTGGCCAGTTAGCTGTCTTCTACATTTCTTGGCATAGACAAGTAGGCACTTCCAGTGCTGCATCTGTTTGTTAAAACATCTTGGTATTCTGTCAGCTCCTGGAGTCTTGTTTTTCGCTAATGTCTTCATCGTAGTTTGGACCTCTCCCTTCAGTACCTTCGGTTCCTGATCATATGCTACCTCCTGAAACGGCCGAATGTTGACCAATTCTTTTTGATACAGTTACTCTGTGTATTGCTCCCATCTTCTCTTGATGCTCCCTGCGTTGCTGAATATTTTCCCTGCAGAACCCTTCCGTATTGCAACTCGAGGCTTGAATTTTTTCTTCAGTTCTTTCAGCTTGAGAAATGCTGAGCATGTTCTTCCCTTTTGGTTTTCTAACTCCAGGGCTTCGCACTTGTCAGTGTAATACTCTGTCTTCTTGAGCTGTGCTTTGAAATCTTCTGTTCAGGTCTTTTAGTTCGTCATTTCTTCTATTCGCTTTAGCTACTCGACATTCCAGAGCAAGTTTCAGAATTTCTTCTGACATCCATTTTGGTATTTTCTTTTTTTTTTTTTTCCCTGTCTTTTTAATGACCTCTTACTTTCTTCATGTATGACGTCCTTGATGTCATTCCACAACTCATCTGGTCTTCAGTCCTTAGTGTTCAATATGTCAAATTTTTCTTGAAATGGTCTCTAAATTCAAGTGGGATATACCTAAGCTCGTATTTAGGCACTCGTGGACTTGTTCTAATTTTCTTCTTTTTCAACTTTAACTTGCATAGGAGCAATTGACGGTCTGTTCTGCAGTCAGCCCCGGCCTTGTTCTGACTGATATTGAGCTTCTCCATGGTCTCTTTCCACAGATGTTGTTGATTTCATTCTTGTATTTTCCATCTGGCAAGGTCCAAGTGTGTAGTCACCATTTATGTTATTGAAAAAAGGTATTTACAATGAGGAAGTCGTTGGTCTTGTAAAATTCTATCATGAGGTCTCCGGCATAGTTTCTATCACCCAGGCCATATTTTCCAACTATGGATGCTTCTCCTTTGTTTCCAACTTTTGCATTGCAATTACCAGCAATTATCAATTCATCCTGACTGCATGTTCTATTAGTTTCAGACTGCAGAAGTCGGTAAAAACCTTTGATTTCCTCATCTTTGGCCTTAGTGATTGGTGCATAAATTTGAATAATAATCATATTAACTGGTCTTCCTTGTAGGTTTATGGAGTTTATCCTATCACTGACAACATCGTACTTCAGCATTGATCCTGAAATGTTCTTTTTGACAATGAACGCAATGCCATTCCTCTTCAAGCTGTCATTCCCAACATAGTAGACCATAACTGTGCAATTCACCATGGCCAATACCAGTCCATTTCAGCTCGCTAATGCCTAGGATATTGATGTTTATGCCTTCCTTTTTTTTGATGATTTCCAATTTTCCTAGACTTATACTTCATACATTCCAAGTTCCAATTATTAATGGACATTTGCAGCTGTTCTTCTCATTTTGAGTCGTGCCACATCAGCAAATGAAGGTCCCAAGAGCTTGACTCCATTCACATCATTAAGGTCAACTCTACTTTGAGGAGGCAGCTCTTCTCCAGTCATCTTTTGAGTGAACTTTCAACCTGAGGGGCTCATCTTCTGCACTGTATCAGACAATATTCTGCTCCTATTCTTAAGGTTTTCATTGGCTAATTCTTTTCAGAAGTAGACCTTCAAGTCTTTCTTCCTAGTCTGTCTTAGTCTGGAGTGTTTTAAGTATGTGTCAGAGCTGTATCGTTTTACCATAATTATTCAATCCGTATGCTGAGCAAATAATCCAAGAAGCAGAACTATATGAAGCAGAACATAGCATCACGATTGGGGGAAGACTTATTAGCAACCTGCTTTATGCAGGTGACATAACCTTGCTCGATGAAAGTGGAGAGGACTTGAAGCATTTACTGATGAAGATCAAAGACCATAGCCTTCAGTATGGATTGTACCTCGGCACAAAGAAAACAAAGCTTCTCACAACTGGGCCAATAAGCAACATCATAATAAACAGAGGAATTACTGACGTTATCACGGATTTCATTTTATTTGGATCCACAATCAACATCCATGGAAGCAGCAGTCAAAAAATCAAATGACACATTGCATTGGGCAAATATCCAAGAGACTGAAGAAAGACCCCAGAACCAGCAATCATGACGTATGTACGGTTTATTTGGGAAGCTTACTTATAGGACCATGGCCCAGGGTGGAAGCTGGACCACCTTAGTGCTCTGAAACCACCTAGCAAAGGGACACAAGCTTATATAACATTCCAGCTGGGACCAAGGCTCATTGTTTTCCTCTCATGTCCTTGGGCTGTCAGTGTTCCCAGGGACTTCACGTCCAGGCCCAGATATTTTCCTTCCTGTTGCTAAGGCATTCCTTGGCCATGGCCACTGGCCCAGTCATGCCCCTCCTGGCATTCTACCTTAGCCTTAGTCCATCCCAAATTTATCCCCAGCATGCTTCGGGGAAGAGGAAAGCTAATTACATTGGGAGGGGATGCATATACCCTACAATCCACCCCTACATAACCTCCTAATGTCCTTAAAATCTTACCTCCACCCTCCTCTGCGATAGCCCTCAGACTTGGTATGCAGAGGAGCTTGGCAAAACCAGATCACACACTCAGTATAACCATCAACACAGGAAAAGACATAGTAATAAGAGTCCCAACATCACCCAGAACCCTGTCCGCCAGGCAGTTGGGAGGGATTGCAGCCAGCTGGAGACAAGTGTCAGCAGCGTCATGTTTGATAGAAGTGTGGTGTTGTTGAAAGTCCTGGAGAGCCAAAGACACATTTTTAGAGGCACCAGGGCTATACATGCAACATTCAGTTTTTATCAGGGCACAGGTGCCACCCTGGGTGGAGGTCAGGATGTCAAGGGCCATCCTACCTTGAAGGACGACTTTCTGTATGTTGAGTCTCCACATTCAGAAGGGCCTTAGCCCACCTGGTGTTGCTAAGTACAGCTGTGGTGTGTCTGACTAGTGCCTCTACCTGCCACTCCACATCTATAGTGGTGGCCATGATGTGTGTTGGTATCTGTGCTGGGCTGTTACAGTTTGCCAATTTCTGGGAACACTGTGGAGGGTGGTATAAATATCAGCAGCTATGTACAGCCACCCCCAGGTGCAGCACCCCACCCAGTTGTAGGGCAGTTACGAACACTCATGCAAGCCACACATCCAAAGTCACCCCTTGTGTGATGGATATGACCCTGTGCGTAGGCTTTCCTTTTGCTTCCCTAACCAACTATTGGCAACAACTAGCAGCGTTCTAGTACACTGTTGTCAGGGGTCCAACTCATCACCCTGAGGGGGCGAGAGGTATTAGTCTTATTCCGAAACTCACATTGAAGGGGAACTTGGCCCTTTATAAGGACTTGCTTCCACTTGCAGTAGAGCATTATACACTGCTTATGGCTGTTTCTCAAACATGTTGTACCTCTCTTCTGCTCCTCACTACAACTGGGACAAAAATCCCAGTGGCACTCTCTTGTTGCTTTGCCATTGCCACAGGCCCCACTCATACCCCTTAGGGTAACAGGCTATGTCCAATTCACACAGCTGACCTTGTATTAACACTCCTAAAGCCTGTATTCATTTTACAGCAACCTTCACCTGCTGGAAGGCCTCCTCTTCCTTTGTCTCTCAATCACACACTGCTCCTTTCTTCACATTCTCTGTGTCTCTCCCTTCTCTTATGGGCTCTGTCTTCTCACACATTCACTTTCTAGAACTCTCCCAAGTTTCACCTGTCTCTCTCTCTCACCCATTATCTTCCCCTCTACCCCCGTATCATTTTCTCATCCATTCTTTTTGTTCTTGCCCCGTCAGTCTCACTTTCTTTCTTCACTAACCTATGTAGGGGCCATAGGGTGTGGGTTACATGGGGTATGAAGGGGCATCAATGCCCTAGGAGCCTGACAAATTCCTATAGTTGCTTCAGTTTCTGTGTGGGGGTAGCCTTGGGTTTCATCTATCACCGTTTCAGGCATCACTTGGGTCTTACCCGACCAGATAACACCCAAGTATTTGACCGACAAACCAGGCCTCTGCATTTTTCTTTCATTCACTGCCCATCCCCACAACTGCAGTCTGCAAAGAAGCAAACGAGTCAGAGGTCAGCATGACATCATCAATATAGTGGAATACAGCCACCTCAGCAGGAGGAACCCACCGCTTGTGGTCAGTTGCAACCAGGCCATGTCATATGGTGGGGCTATCCCGGTACCCTTGTGGGAGCACAATGAAAGTCCACTGCCTCACCTCCCAACTGAAGACAAACTGGTCCTGGCTGTCTGAGTGTGGAGGGATGCTAAAGAATGCATTAGCCAAGTGGTAAATGCCCAATCCCTCCCCCATTTGCCCCATCAATAGCTGTTAGTGGCCCTTTAAACCTATTTGGGTTACCATACATCAGGGTGCATTCTGCTCCGATGTCCACCAAAGCCAAAACATGTTACTTGTTAGTGGGGGTCCAGTGTATGATCATTTTAGTGTGTGGCCTCCGGTCTCCTGCACCCAGCGGAGGGCACCCTGCACCTGTGGTGCACCCTGGCCATGCCCCTAGTCAAGGGGTGAGGGAGACTCCCACTCCTCAGCAGGGGAGCTGTAGGCTTGGCCTCCTCTCGTGGGCTCTAGTCAGTGTCTTTGTGGAACCCCGATCTTTTGTCAGGAACAATCCTACACACACACACAAAATGCATTTTATAAAATAGACATTTGATCAAATGTACTGCACAAATAAGAAATCCCCTTGCAGGTAACTGCTACATTGAGACCCCAGACTGCTTGTCTGAAATGCATGGTCCAGGCTGGGGTTGTCTTGTCCCCTCCCATCAGCCATTTAAACCTGTCCATTGAAGTGCTCAACTGCCCCTATGTCTTGGGGTGATAAACAGTATGAAGAGTTCATTCAAGATCCTGTGGAATCCTCTGTATAGGATAAAAAGTCCCGATACGATTTGCCTGGCAAGAACATCCTGGCCTGTTGGCTTGGGAATCTGTCCCTGCACAGGTTTTAGCCTTGGCCAGGGTCTCATAGGTGGGTCAGCTTTCCTGTGCTGTCCAGCATTTTCTGATGACAGTGGCAGTCCATGCATGTAGGTGCAGTCTAGGATGGTGTGTGAATCTCCATGGACAGTCCGCTCTTAAACCTAGGGGGTGGTTGATTGCACACCTCTTTACTCTGGAGCAGACAGTGCTTCAGCCTCTGCAGTCAGCTGGTAAGACCGGTCTGCTCGTTGGCTTTTTTCCACTCTCAGCACAGGGGCTTTTCTGATGACTATCCACACGAGTAACAAAAGCCTATCAGGAGCAGAACTGGTTTTATTTATTATTTATTTTTTTGTCCAGATGTCTCATCTCTGTAAGGGCT
The DNA here is from genome assembly GCF_024166365.1 of Elephas maximus indicus. Lineage (NCBI taxonomy): Eukaryota > Metazoa > Chordata > Mammalia > Proboscidea > Elephantidae > Elephas > Elephas maximus. The sequence continues at coordinate 88,889,179 of NC_064827.1, read as the reverse complement.
TGCTTTATTTACCAGCCAGAGGGTTGTCAGTGGCCAGATTGAATGGCCAGGCTATTAGCTATAGCCCACGTCACTGTTTCTTTGTGCCCCTCTAAAAATGGCCCTAACTACAGCAATTCCCATCAGGACTTGGAGGTGTTATTAATACATCAGCATCATCAGTACATACAATTAGGATTTGTAGGGGCCCCAAGGCACTTATCCATAGTCAGGATAGGGCCAGTGTCTCAATGATGGTGACCTCAGACCCAAGTATACCTCATTGGCCTTTGCTCCTCATTGTTGACAGACAAAATAGGCTTAATCCTCGATCTTAATTATTTCTAAAAAAAGATTTGGTCAAAGTTGCAGAGCCTTCACTCATTTGTGGAGCCACTCCTCCACCACACCAAGTGCAAGCATGGGTCCAGCCCAGTTGCCTCATAACCTGGAGATAGGCCCCCTGTTTTAGTTTTCCCTTTACCTTTGCAGTGGCAGCACGAAGTTGTAGTTCAGTTATCTTGGCGGGGGCCGCTATCAGAGAATTCAGAGGTCTCTTCAACATCGCTCAACACAAGCTATCTTAAAGGGCTTTTTACTCCTTTTTTTTTTTTCCCCCTGATGTTTTAACTCTTGCTTTGCACTGGGTGTTACAGGGTGTTCTCAGAGCCAGGGACCCCTCCAACTAACTCCAGTCCCATGCTCTACCGATTGAGCTAGCTGGGCTTCTCTGGACAACTTGGAATTTCTCCTATAGAAAAGCATACGGGTCAGACCTCCTCATGTAGAGGTCATTGGCCACCCCAGGATTTCCCCCAAAGTTCCCCTTGCTTCCACAAACAGGACACTAATGTTTCAGTGGAGGAGGAATATGCTGCCCGCAAATCCTCCAGTTGCAGCTCTGCTTCCAGCTGCCTAATTAGGGCCCTAGCAGCTGGTTCCACATCAGACGTCCCTCTCAATGCTGCCAGTAGAAGCCACCCCACACAAGCCGCCACAGCACAGCAATCTCCCTTTTGCTTTGGGACCTCCAGCTGACACAGCATATCTTCAATGCCCTTAGGCATTTTGGGGGCATCCCCGTACTCACACAGTGGGCTCCAGCTATCCAAGATAGCTGCAACCCCACCCCTGCCACATGGAGGACAGGGGCATCCCAGGGTTCACCCTGGCAAGGTCCCTCTCCTCACCATATGGCCAGTGCTCTCGGAGATTTCCTCGGTCTCCTGGCTGGCTCGACAAATGTTGGGTAACAACCCAGCGGCGCCTGAACCCAAGGTCACCAGCATGTTCAAGAGACTGAAGAAAGACTCCAGAAAGAGTGATCATGACATATGTGTGGTTTATTTGGGAAGCTTACTTACAGGACCATGGCCCAGGGAAGCAGCTGGACCAATTTAGCTCTCTGCAACCACCTAGCAAGGGACCCAAGCTTATGTACCATCCAGCTGGGACCAAGGCTCATTGTTTTTCTCCAATGTCCTTGGGAAGTCAGTATTCCCAGGACTTCACATCCAGCCCCAGATGTTTTCCTTCCTGTTGCTAAGGCATTCCTTGGCTTTGGCACCTGGCCTAGTTATCCCCCTCCCGGCATTGTATCTTAACCTTAGTCCACCCCAAATTCATCCCCAGTATGCTTCTGGGAAGAACAAAGCTGATTCCATCAGGAGGAGATGCGTATAGCTGAGTAGCATTACCCTACAGATGGTAAGAATTCATATAATCTAAAAGTGGTAAGAATAAGAATGTATTTGATACAAAGAGGTGTCCTTTTGACATATTAAGCCAACAAAATATAATCTGTTTTCTAAAAAGTTCATATCCTTTGATGTAGTATTGATAATGATGAGGACAATAATAATTGCTACTGTAAACAGCTACTGAATGGCTTAATAAGTACCTAGTGACTTAAGTAGATTTTAATTTTGCCACAACCCATTTAATCTTCACAACAACACTAGGCAGTCGGTATCATTTCTATCACTTTACAAACGAGGAAACTTTGCACTGAGACAGGTAATTATTTGCTCAACATGAAACGGATTAAATGCTGTAGAACTAAGGAAAGGAACTCAGGTTTTTAGCACTTCAGAGCCTATTTATTTAAGCCCTATTTTGTTATGCTTTTCAATCTTTAGATTGTATCATAGAAAATAGTGAAAAAGAATGAAAAGGTATGTATATGTTCCTGCTTATTGCAGCATTATTTACAAAAGAAAAAATTCTTCCTTCAATTAAAAAAAGAACACAGCCCAACTCATTTAAGAGACCAATATAACCTTGATATCAAAACCTGACAAATGATTACATAAAAGGAATATAAAGTGTGACCGCGGGAGCTAAAAACAAGATGGAGTCACTTACGCCCAACCAGAAGAGCATGGCTGCTGTGTAGTTTCACAATGCAAATATTTAAGACAATAAGTAAGCTGACACTTAGAAAGAGTAATTAGCTTGTTCCTGTATATTTATGTATAATCAACAGTTTCTACTCTTTAACTCCTGCAGTCCAGACAAGCAAATGCCCAGTTATCTGACAGTCTGCTTGGCAGGCATTTACCCGCAGGCCTGCAGCATTTGTCTTCTCAGCCAAACACAATTCTGAGGAAGAAAGAATTTCAAGGGATAACAAATATCTGAAAGACTCATCAAAACTTTTTGGACTTCCCTGGCTTTCTTTGTTCCTTGGGCTGTAAATACCCCATACTGCCTCATCTTTGGTGCAACACCCAGTCTCAGGCTGTGTACTGTCCAATTTGCAAATTGTATGATCAAATAATCTGGAGTCCTGGTGGCGCAGTGGTTAAGAACTCAGGCTGCTAACCAAAAGGTCAGTAGCTTGAATCCACCAGCTGCTACTTGGAAATCCTGTGGGATAGTTCTACTCTGTTCTATAGGGTCACTATGAGTTGGAATTGACTCAATGGCAACAGGTTTATGATAGAATAATAAATCTCTAGTGTTATCTTTAACTTTGTTTTCATCCTCAGAAGTTCTTTTACAAGAGCTAATCAAATATGCAAAATTCCTAGGCAAAACATTGGCAAACGGAGTACAGGCAGCCACCAGGTTACAGACGTCCAACTCTTGCACAACCCGTAGTTACGAACCAACCCCTATAAAGCCCATTATATTAAAAATTCAAGGTACATACAATGGTTCATAATAACAAGCAGGTGCTACTTTGCAATGCACATCAAAACATTATTGTTATTATTACTGCGTTATTATGTTAACAGTGTTTTAGTGTGTCTGGAAGTGTTTCTTTAATTTTTTAATGCATAGAAAGGTACACTATTATACTAAGACAAACATTTGACTAAAGTTAGATACAAACCATACCTAACTGTGCAACTATTGTATAAATTTGACATAAATACAGACTTAGGAATGGAACTCATTCATAGTGTGCGGACTGCCTATAAACAGTAGTATAAAAATGATTCTATGTAAACATATCATGCAATATAAAAAGGATGATATCATCCAGGAATCGAATCTGATGCAGTCAAACATATAACAAAATAATGGAATTTACCAAATTAATGAAATAGAAGAGAAAAAAAATAGCTCATCATTTCATTAGATGCAAATATCATTTTATAAAATTCAACATTCATGACACAAAAAATCTCTTATCTAAAACTCGAGGAGAATTTTCCAAATGTGATAAAGTTCATATAGTGAAACCCTATGGCAACTAAACACAGTGGTGAAATATGGAATGTTTACTCCTCAGATAATATATGAGACACAGATATCCACAATCACCAGTATTAGTCAAGGTTTTAACCAATGCCCAAAAGAAAGAAATCAAAGGCTTATCAATTGGAAGGTAAGAGATAAAACATTATATGCAGATGACATGATAATGTATGTTGAAATCAGTCCCCCCAAAGAGTCTACAAATAAACTTTCAAAATCTATAAATGCATTTAGCAAAGTGGTTGAATACAAAGTAAGAATTCAAATATCAATTAAAATTCTATTTACAAAAAACAAATACATAAAATAAAAACAAATATATGTTACATCTAAATGGTGGTAGCATATAAATTGAAGAAAAAAAAGGTAAGGAACATAATACTTTGTTATATGTCTAGCATTCCCCGTAACTTTTCTAGATCAGAGAAAAAGACAAACTATTCCCTAAAGTTAGCCTTTAGTGAAGAATTTCATTTTACTTGGATCCACAATCAACGCCCACTGAAGTAGCAGGCAAGAAATCAAACAATGTATTGCACTGGCCAAATCTGCTGCAAAAGACCTCTTTAAAGTGCTGAAAACCAAAGACGTCAATTTGAGGACTAAGGTGCACCTGACCCAAGCCGTGATATCTTCAATTGCCTCATATGCGTGGGAAAGCTGGACAATGAATAACGAAGATCAAATAATTAAAGCCTTTGAATTATGGTGTTGGCAAAGAATATTGAATATAACATGGACTGCCAGAAAAATGAACAAATCTGTCTTAGAAAAGGTACGACCAGAGTGCTCCTTGGAAGCAGGAAGGGCAAGAATTCATCTTCCGTACTTTGGACATGTTATCAGCAGGGACCGTCCCTGGAGAAGTAAATCGTGCTTGGTAAGGTAGAGGGTTAGTGAGGAAGAGGAAGACCCCCAACTGGGTGGACTGACGGAGTGGCTGCAACAATGGACTCAAATATAGCAATGATTGCGAGGATGACGCAGAATCGGGCATGGTTTCATTCTGTTGTACATGGGGTCGCTATGAGTCGAAACTGACTGGACAGCACGTAACAACAACAACAAAGCATTTTTCAATCACATTCAAAAATAAAAATCTTTTTAACACTAATTTAGTAGAGATAGCACTACCTATCCAGGTCAGAAAAACAGAAGTTTGTTCCAGTGTTATCAACTAGCTTTGGAATCTCGAGCAAATCATTGAAACTCTCTGGGCCTCAGTTTACTCACCTATTAAATATAATCTTAGATTACATGAATTCTATATTGATGAGTATTTCAAGTTTCAATTTATATGTACATAAATCAAGTAGAAACAATGTTGACTTGTTAGAAGAATTCTAATACTAGTGTTTAGAACGACTCTTCAATGTAATCACAAGCATACCCACTGCCATTGAGTCAGTTCCAACTCATAGCAACCCTATAGGACAGAGTAGAACTGCCCCACAGGGTTTTCGAGAAGTGGCTGGTGGATTCAAACTGCTGACCTTTTGTTTAGCAACCTGAGTTCTCAATCACTGCACCACCAGGGCCCCACAATCATAATCATGCATATAACTATATAATCCATGGATGATTTATTAATACTAATCAAATGCAGATATTTTTTGAGTAGTTCTTTTTCCTGAGTAAGAAAAAAACAATGTTAAAATAGAAAGTGTTCCTGATTCCTGAATGTTTAAAAAGTTATATTTATATAACTTTTCTATATACATATATTTCTCTTCACACATACTTCTCAGAAACCACAAGAAATATACGTCTTTCACTGTGTATTTTAATTTAACTCTATGTCATCAGTGGTCAGTCAAAACAACATGGGAATAACTAACAAAAATAGCCAGAGACCTGCTGAGCTGAAGATCTTTCCCACAAAGCAGCCCTGGTTTAGCTCTACCTTACATCACCAAGGTAAATCCATTTTCTGTAAATGAAGTAGGTCTAGCAAATGCATTTTGTTTTGTTTTATGCTGATTTGTATAGAAACACGCAAGCCACCACACAACAAGCTGGCAGACAAGTGACGGTGTATAGAAAAAAATGTACATAAATGTAGACAGATATTTTAGGAATATAGGCAATTCTTTAACATTTACATACTGAGTTAAGTAACATTGATCTGAGCAATAAGTTTCATCTCAGAAACCCATGTAAATAATATAAACAAGAATATGATCTTCTAGTAAATGTATAAAAACAAGCTCAATAACAAAGACACATGGTAGTGTTCCTTTGAGAGATATGTTCTAGACTTATGAAACTATCTAAAACACCAGTTCAGCAATACTTGAATGAAAGATGGCACTTTTTTTTCAACCTGGTACATCTCACCTGTAAAAGTAAAGGTATTTCTCATTAACAATGTTGAATATATTCCAAATTAGTGCTATCTATCTTGAATTTTTTTTTTATTATTATTTCAAAATTGATAGGCAAGAATGCATGTGAGAGTAATTGAATAATGACTAGGGTTAGGATTGTTAGGGTATTTTCCATTATGAATTCTTAATGATATTATTTAATGATTCTTTACTTTTCCATTTCATTAAGATCTTCATCACTGAGCTACTTGCATTGAGATATTAATGATTTAGTCAAGTCAGTAGAAGAAAGTTCTAGTTTCAGTTGCAAAATCATACATTTTTCTCCGGATAGCTGTGGACCAAGCCACCGGAGTCTTTGTTGCCTCACTCTATGAGGTGTAGCCAAATACTTGGTGCAGGTTGTGAACAGTCATAAATACATGTTTTGGCGGTTAATGTGGAGATTCACTTGAAAAGCAATAACAGCCTCACAAGTCAAATTGGATTATCCTGTCATTGTACATAACGTGTAGTAAAACATGGAATATTGCAATAGTGACGGCCAAAGGCATTTACAATCCCAAAATTCAAGAACACCACTGTATCACCTTCCAAAATTTCCCAGAATGGGTATAATTCACATCTAGTTTGGGAGGAAAAACTGAGTACAAATATAAACAAGAACATGTCAGGGAAGTCGATTGAGTTAACTAGTTAAAGTTTGAAGCCTGGGTGATTTCAAATTGTTTAAATTCATATATCAGCAAAATCGCATGATTACAGATTACAGACATTTGGCGTGACTTGGAAAAATAGAAACTTTGAATGATTCCTGGAATTCTACTAGATTGATGTAGAATACAAACAATCATATTTTCTTTTTCTGATTTAATTTAACGTTTTCATTCATCATATGTCATGAGATGAAGGTGAAATATGTCTGATATCTTTTGAATTATTTTGTATTGAGAAACTCTAATTGTAGATATCAACAAATTCTCAGCTTTGTGGTTGCTGCATTGTATTTATAAGTATACTTAAGCTATGTTGGTTATATACATATATAAAATCTTCCATAATAAAAATAATAACACTGCATCATCCTTACAATCATTGTTATGCTTGAGCCCATTAGTGCAGCCACTGCGTCAGTCCACCTCGTTGAGGGTCTTCCTCTTTTCCACTGATCCTGTACTTTGCCAAGTGTGGTGTCCTTCTCCAGGGACTGATCCCTTCTGACAACACATCCAAGGTATGTAAGATGAAGTCTCACCATCCTTGCTCCTAAAGAACATTCTAGTTGTACTTCTTCCAAGACAGATTTGTTCGTTCTTTTGGCAGTCCACGGTATAGTCAACGTTCTTCGCCAACACCACAATTTGAAGGCATCAATTCTTCTTCGGTCTTCCTTATTCATTGTCCAGCTTTCACATGCATATCATGTGATTGAAAATACTATGACTTGGGTCAGGAGCACCTTAGTCTTCAAGGCGACATCTTTGCTTTCCAACACTTTAAAGAGCCTCCACAGTACGACAAACTGACAGACACGTGGGGGCTTTTTGCTTTACCCATGAATATTTCCTTAGTATAAATTTTCAATACTTTCTCTTGACCTTTTCACTTCTGTTATTACAATTTTAATTTTGAAAAACTGTTTTCCTCTCCAATTGTTCTTTTAAAATATAGCACTCTGTTTTGTTTAATGGCTACAACAGTTTTGTCTTCATGAGAATGTTAATCTTTTTCAAGTTTCTTTCCCTTTTATCATCTTTGTTTTATCCAAAATTTTTGCCCGTTTTTATTGCCCTATTGGTCTCTCTTTTTTATATTAGAGACTTTCTTCAGGTGCCTTGTGATTCTTTGCTGTCCACTTCTGTTTAAGGGTGGAACAGGAAGGCTTTGTTTGTGTGGGTGGAGCTGTGGAAGGATGTTTACTACAGAGCTCTGCCTGAGCTGTCTGATAAACCCCCATGTCAGTATCTTTCAGCTTTTCCTACTGGGCTGATGAGATTTCCTAAGAAAACCACTTCCAAACTCCTGCCTGGAAAGTAAAGCTTGTCTAGCTGTATTCTAGTGCCCGAGTGGGACACAGGGCATGGTGTATTGGCTTTCAACTTACAAATGCTCACTTACACCTCCTGTTTTTACTATGGTAATGCTTCAGTCATCTAGCCCACAGACATCCCTTTTTCACTATCTCTGGAGAAAATCCTTCTAGTCTTCTACTAGGACAGGGAAGAGGGGAGTAACTCATCTCTGGCAAGTGAAAGAACAGATCTGGGACTATAATTACCTGTTAAATAGACATCCAAAACATCCTTCTATTTTGGTTCCCTAATGCTAGATGTACCTGTGGTTGCCAATTCCCGAGTCTTTTAGAAAGTTTCAGTGTAAATTATGTTGCTTCCTAGTTTTTCCTTCTGCTGGCTTGAAATTCTAATTTGTCACAGCTGATCTGTCACTTATCATTCATCCATCTGCTTTTCAGCTTCTAAAATTTCATCATGGTTCTATCTTCTGTTCTCCCCATCCTTGGAGGTTTATGCCTAAAAAAAATTCCTTTCCTGTTATGTTTAAACCAAAACCCGTTGCCACTGAGTTGATTCCAACTCATAGCAACATGATAGGACAGAGTAGAACTGTCCCATAGTGTTTCCAAGGAGAGGCTGGTAGATTTGAACTGCCAACCCTTTGGTTACAGCCAAACCCTTAACCACTGCACCACCAGAGCCCCATGCTATCATGTCTGAGAGGGAGCAAAAGTTCAATCCAATGTAACACCACAGCCTGGATAAATCTTCCTGTCTCCTACACCAAGAGGAGCAATGGCTTTACCCATGGTGGCATAGTGGTTAAGTGCTATGGCTGCTAACCAAAAGGTCAGCAGTTCGAATCTACCAGGTACTCCTTGGAAACTCTATGGGGCAGTTCTACTCTGTCCTATAGGGTCGCCATGAGTTGGAATCAACTCGACAGCACTGGGTTTGGTTTTGGTTTTGACAGCCTAATCTGTTCATTCTGTAGTGACTATCTGGGTTATTGTGTTGAGATTGAGTCTTGAATTAAGCCCACCTTACCAAGAATTGATTAGTATTCTCAACCCTTTGCAAAGATTAGGAAATAGAAGCATGTGGGTCACACATACGAGCAGAGCTTTTGTATATCATTGAGATTGTGGCTGTAATTCAACAGTGCCAAATTAACGTGAAGAATGATGAGTGAGAAGTTCTGACTGTTAAGATTTGAATTCTAGTTAAGCCATATTTCTTGTTTTAAATATTGATAAAATGATACAGCATATTATTTCACTGATGGCTTCCCACAATCTGTGTTTAAAAATATTTATAATCTCTGTTACATTGTTGTTTCCTCAAGAACTTAATACAGAACTTGACACATAACAATCATTTAGTAAATATCTATTGAATATCTACTGGACAATAAAGAACTCTTTTATTTGAAAACTTTAAAAGGTATATATATTAATGACATAAAAAGTAATGAATAAAACCTGTTGCTGTTGAGTCGACTCTGACTCATAGCGACCCTATAGGACAGGGTAGAACTGCCCCATAGAGTTTCCAAGGAGCGCCTGGTGGATTCAAACTGCTGACCTTTTAGTTACCAGCCATGGCTTTTAACCACTACAACAGTAGCATTTCCAAACAGTAATGAATGAATATTATAAAAAGCAGAACTTCCATTCTACATTTTAAAAATTTCTATGGGGATTTTGTGAAATAAGAAACATTTTGAATCTAAAAATGCAAAACATTAAGCCAAAATGTAGAGCATCTGGAAGATACAGATTTTAGGCCACTTCTTTCAGAACCGTTAACCAGACTAAAAGCTAAGCTTCATTTTCTCCTTCACCCTCTTCTGTTTTTTTTTTTTTTTTGTACAGCTGCAGCTGCTGGTGGCCAGTAAGTTTCACAGATATGCCTGGGGCCCAGAAGTGCTCCTTCCTGTGTTTCTGTGCTGTTCATGGGTAATGAATTATGTGAAGACCCAGAGAACACACAGTGTGGTGTTGTCCTGCCCCTGATGGATTATCAAGTTCATGCTGGTCAATCCAGGCATCGCCAATCCCAGCTTGACAAGAAGAAATTCCAGAGTATCCTGCAGTGAAGATTTGTTCCTGCACCGCCACTTTCTCCCCTCAGCCATTTCCCTGATGTTTTTCCCCCCAAAAAATGAGTTTAAAGGCAGGTGTGATCCAGCAATATTAGCCATTGGTTTACTTGGTGTGTCAATTCAAAAACATTTTGCTCATATGGACTTCTATTTTACACATTTCTTCTTCTTTAATTTTTCTTGGACTGGGAGCAGGAATATGTCACCCTCTTTTTTCCCTCTAAATTCAAAAAGTACCTTGAGAAAGCACTCATTGAAATTATTCATTTACTTACTATTTGAAACAAACCACTCCTTACCTTCTTTTATCTACCTGTGTCCCCACCCACAGCCCCCACAAATAGACACCAAAGACCTTTTTATTTGATGCTGGATTCAGCGTGAACACAAATGGGCTTTTCAGAAGAAAAATCCTAAATGAATTAGGGGCCTGATCAGCACTAGGTTGAAGGTCTCTCACCTTGAAGAGACACAGGCCTAAGACAACCAAAGTGTTTATGAGTTTTTTTTTTAAAAAAACTTATGTAACTGCTGTTCTGTCATGGTCTGCTCACTTGACCTCCGTGATCTTATCTCCTGAGTTTAGATTCTAATATTCTACAATTTTTCTTTGCTTTTGTTGTTAAGGTTAGGAAAACACACATTTTTCCTGGGGCTTTGGTTAATAGAAGCATTTAAGCATTATTAAAGTTTCAATTAACTTTGAATTGTGAGGTGACTTCAGTTGCATGTCCTAACTCAGTGCCCTTCTCTGGAGCTAAGCCAATTTGCCTGCCATTTCCTGCAATTGACTTGCTGATTTTTGTCTTTGAGTTCCTCTTTTTAATCTTCCACTAGCCACAGAATGTTCCTCTGTCAATCCATGTGTTCATCTCTTCCATCATACCAAATCCAAGGCTTACTTCCTTTGGTCAGTTTTCCAGAATGGCCTCCATTCCCAATTGTATCACCCTCTTGAGAGGCTTCCTTTAATTCTTCATTTCAGAGTCTATTGCTTAGATTGTCATGTGATTTTCCAATGGTTCTTTATTGCTTCCTGTATGCAGGGACCATCTTTCCCAACTAGATTGTGGCTCCCTATGAGCAGGGATCATACCTTCTAACTCTTTTGTATACCGTCTATTGCCTAGTATATTGCCGTGTACAGGCAGGCACCCCCAAAATTGCTTGTTAATTCAGTTGAATCAATTTAACTTGAAGCAGCTGCATTGTGAAACCAAATCTTCTGTTACCTGAGTGAAAAATGTTACCATAAGAAAGGGATTGTCCGCTGAGATGCTGCGTTTATTATCTCGTTAGATTATAATAGAGTTGAATAAGTAAAACGTGTTTATTTCTACTTGGATCACTTTTGTGCTGTGTATTAATTTGATAAGAGAATTGATTTATATGTGTTGTCAGATTTACAAAGCGAATGATACCTCCTTGCCTTTGATCTTCTTCATAAGGGTGATAACGAGAGATGACAAATTGTACCCCAAGTGCACTCATCCCCTGAAGGCAGTGTACTTTCTGGACAAATGTTCAGGGTATAAGCATTCAGACATGATACATTAGATTTCAGTGTTTCCATGAATTAAGAAAAAAAAATACAGCGGATTTTTATACAACCTAAACATCCATCTGATTGAAATTTTTACCAATGTCACCATAGAGTTGTTGAATATATTCCCATAGTGCTGCTATATGGACAAGGATCTAAGGTCTGAAACAGCGATTACCACTTCCGAAGTTGTCTGATGGCTACTCAGGGAAGAGCCTTGCACTGGGAGGATCTGATCGCTATGATTTATTCCTGTATCTTTTTTTCCATATCTGATGGTTAAAGGCACAGAAAAAATTTAGAGGGCAAACAAGCAGAAAAGAAGCTACACCTTTTATTCTTTTGGAGAGGGAATTAAAAATATAAGCTCTGACAAATATATGGGAAAACCAAGATTACTTATCTCAAAAACCTCACCATTCATTGACAGAGTGAAAAACTACATTTCAGCACACTCTTTGAATTATCCCCTTTGTCTTTTAAGAAGAACACATAGTTTAGGCCATATTAAGGGGTTATGAGTCAGAACTGACTCGATGGCAATGAGTACACAATGGTATATACCTTAGTATGAGCCATAGTAAGGAGTTTATCCCTGGATGGCACAGTGGTTAACGCTCGGCTACTAGCCAAAAGGCTGGCAGTTCAAGTCTATCCGGAGACGCCTAGGAAGAAAGCCTTGGTGACCTACTTCTGAAAAAGCATCCACTAAAGACCTTATGGAGCATAGTTCTACTCGGATGCAAATAAGGACCCCAAGGGTTGGAATTGGCTTGATGGCGACTGTCAAACTGGTGTACTAACAAAAGGTTGGCCTGAACTATGCTTTCGTATCTTGATAAAAATCTGCAGGTGCCAGAGCTTATATTGGCCATGTCTGGAAATGTACTGGCAACTTGAGTCTTATCACATGGTGAGGTTGGGATAGGCCTTGCTGACCAGAGGCAGAGGTTGAACCCTGGTTCCTGAAGCTGCCTTAGAGTACAGCTTTCACTACTTTCATTGCTTATTGGATGAGTTTATAGGAATGGATTTTGTCTTATTTCCCTACCTAGCTCTCCAGTGAATTTTACAGAATACCAAAGTCCTGCCCTGAACCCAGTCAACTTGACTGGAACTTAGAATACTTTGTTTTACCAGCTCCTTCCCAAAAGTGTGTCTGCAGATGATGGGGTAGAGGGCTTATAATAAACACTGAGAACCACACTGGGTGCAGTATCACCAGAAACCACAACGAGGCCAGAACACTGTCATCCATATGCTCAACATTTATCAAACACTTGCTAAGTGTCTGTATCCCAGGTATCATCTGCTCTCTAAGATTCCTCCCACCGTTTTATCCCATCTACCATATTGGTCTCTTTAGTTTCCAGCATCTCCTGTAATCATACTGGAACTTATAAAGCTATTGTAGGATTGAACAAAGTTAAGGCATTTGGAGCAAGACTCTTTCTTCACAATGACACAGGTATCGCACAATATGAAGAGATAGAAATTGGTCTAGAGATTTGCTCTCTCTTTTTTTCCTTCAAAAGTAATGTCAAGCAAAATCCACAAGTTATCCTCCCCTTTTCCAGCCCTCTCCTGAAGTGAGGACTCTTGGATGAACAAATAACCCTGGACCTCAGAATTGGACTTGTTTGCTTGGTGAATGGAATGCAAACTTAGGAGTTTAACCTGCAATCCGAAAGCAAGTCCTTGTAGGGAAAACCAAAAGCGTGGTTCAGCAAAGGTCAAGAGAATGGGAGCAAGGGCAGGGGAGGGATACATTGAATTTTATTGCCTCCTTGAGGCCAAAATATGGGCGTGTGGTAATATCCAGTTAGAACTTTCTTTTGCTGTATTTGGTTTATAAAGATAAAAATGTCTCCACAATGTAATTGTAAAGAAATAAATATCAAACTAGTAAGTACGCAGGGCTTCAGATAAAAGAAATATAAGGATAGGGTTTGAAGGTGTTCTCATCTGTCGATGCAGATATTCACTAAATTTTTTGGAAGGGACATTGAGACTTAAGCATAACTTTCTGTTGTTTGTTTTTGTTGAAATAACCAAGAGTCATGCCTTTTATTTCCATCTACTTTCTGCAAGAAGGAAACATCATTATGTGATGCTGTCAGTTCTCTGGCCCCCATTTGATTGTTCTTTTCCTCAAAGTTCTCTTTCATTGGATTCCCTTGGATGTTCGGCCTTGGATGGTACAGCTGTCTTTGAAGGCCAGTCTTGATGACCCAGTAATTATGAACAATGAAAAAAATGTGTACACAAAACACTTGACATCTTCTGGGAGCTTAAACAGGATGTAATACACACCTTGTTCATACATATATACCACCAAGAAGTTTTCATAGAAATTACCGTAGTTATTTTAAACTTATAATAGTAGTACGTGCTCATGATAGCAAAGTTAGAAAGTATATAACAGTATAAAAAGTAAAAGAAACGCCATAATCTCACTACCCAGAACACTTTTTGTTAACATTTTGCTGTATTATTGTTTTTTTTCCAAATTCATATACATAGAAAAAAAAGACTCAGTAAAATATTTTTTATCTTATGACCTATCTAGTTTCTACCCTTTTTCTTTTAACTTTTCCCCATGTTATTAAAATTACTTTAAGGCATTTTAAATGGTTATAAAATAGTCCTTCATATCCATACAGCGTAATTAGTTTCACCATTCCACTATTGTTCTACATTTCATTTGATTTTGATAATTGCATTGAATATTTTTGACCATAACTCTTTGACTAAAGCTACAATTATTTCTTGAGCGGGAAAGTTTTCACAAGGAATTAATGAGAAAAAAGTAAAACCATTCTAAACGTTGTTATATGATCAGATTGTTTCCCAGAAGTATGATAGCAATCTCTATTTTTATATTATTGCATTTAATTATTAGTTTGAAATTTGGGTCCTCTTAGAACACATTTTTATGTACAAGTATTATTTTGTCAGAATAGACTTTTCAATCAATGTATACACATTTGAGAGCAGTTTTAGTCAACTTATTTGATGCAGATATATTACTTTCTATTGCTTAAGACTATGTTTCCTGTTTTGGAACAACTAGCCTAAAATGCCACTGAATTTTTTTCTTAATTTTTTTTACTTGGCAGCTACATGAAAGCTCTTTTTAGGAACTGTCTAATTTATTTAGATGTTTTTAACTTAAGGAAAATCATTTTTTTGAAGCCTAATTTCCCATTCTGTATCAAATTAAGAATCATTCAGATTTAATAATTGATCTGTAGTGCCACCTGGGAAGTTAACATCATTTTCCTAGTTTATTTGATTTACTAAAGCTTTGGGCATAGTTATTATATTTATGTTTTCATTTCGCCACTAAAAATAATGGGCCTGAGTTTTTTTTTTCTTCACGTCAAAGAAGCCAGATAGATTCCATCATATTTTATGAGAAGTTTAATTTGTATATGGATGCTGAGAACCACATTTCTTAGGTTACCATCACTGTGCAAAAGAAAGTCCTGGATGTATGACATTGGCATCTTAGTCATTACTGGTAGGATGCCAGTCAAATCCCCTCTGGATCACTCAGTTTGTATCACATAGAAACCCAGAGAAATTCCCCAATTCCAAATGAAGCCATACAGTATTCCGTAACATACCAAATCAGCAATCAGTCATGTCAAGAGAATCATGGCGTACCCAAAAGTACCTAGGCTGAATTCAGAGTGTGAGTTAGGCTCTGAAAACCCTGATCGACCATTTAGGGATTTCATGAAGAATTTTAGTGGAAAAATACTATCTTAAATCAGGTTAGAGTACCCATGCTCCTTGTGAAACTCTAAAATTGTGGCTCTACATAAATGATTCAAAAACAACTGATCAAGTTCATCAATTACTTCCTCATCACCAAAGCTATTATTGAGAGCAGTTAAGATCAATGGATAAAGAGGTCGAAATGGTACAAGACCCCATTACTGTCATCCATCTTCTTTGTAAGGAAAATATTCTGCACCAACCAACACATTATGCTTAAATCAGTGCTGAGGATGAACTGGAAAGAATCATTAAGAGATCATTTAGTGATTTAGACAGGAAAAAAAAAAAAAAATCAGTGATTTTCCAGATAATTATTACTAGTAATGTTGGGTGCTTGATTTTCAAAAAGGAAGGGAAAGTTCTAACTTTATGATCACCATTGAGATGGGGTATAATTATACTCCTTTTATATCTGAGGCAGGCACTCGTTAAGTGACCTGCCTGTTGCAGTATGTGGAAACACCATGAATCAGAATTGCAAGCATCCTAGAATTAGTCTTCAGCTCAGATACTGAAGGGGAGGACAAGACTGTGCTCAACAGAGCACTGGACCAAAGTTAGAACGCCCTGTTTTACTCTGTTCTGCATTGTTTCTACCGAAAATAGGGATAAAATTTTTGTAACATAAAAGAAAGAAAGAAAATTGGGTCATACGGTTATTGAGGCCTTTGAAAAACCTTGGGTTTTTGGAGCTAGGTAGTATTTAAATGTATTAAGTGGCTCATTCTCACATAGCTTGAGTTCATATCCACACTGAGTTGAATAGTGTCCTCCCGAAATTCCTGTGCACCCAGAACCTGTGAATGTGACCTTATTTGGAAGTTGAGTCTTTGCAATGTAACCAAGTTAAGATGAGGTCATACTGGATTAGGGTGGACCATAAATCCAATGACTGGCATCCTTATGGGAGGAGGAACTTTGGACACAGAGTCACACACAGGGGGAAGATGGCCATGTAAACCTGGAGGTAGAAATAGGAGTGATGCACTGCAAGCCAAGGAATGCCAAGGATTGCCCACAAGCCACCAAGTGCTAGGAGATCCTTCCCTAGATTCTTCAGAGGGATCATGGCTCTGCAGACCCTTGGATTTTGGAATTCTAGCCTCCATATAAATGAGATCATAAATCTCTGTTGTTTTTAGCGACCCAGTTTGTGATACTTTGTTAAGGTAGCCCTAGGAAATTAATACAATATCTATGCATCTGATTGACTCAGCTGGGCTTGGGGTTCAAGGCTGGCCTGTAATATAAGTGGAAAATGTGTCCAAATGGACCTAAAGAAGGCTTCTGCTGTTTTTCATTGGTTCTGTAGGTCATGAGGCACCAAAACATCATTCCTTTTGGTTTTCACTTGTTCTTTCATTTATTCAGAATTTATGCCTTGATTTTTTTTTTTAATGTATTAGTTAATCAACCAAGTATGGAAATGTTCATGCTCGTTTAAAGCAGGCAAAAATTAAAGTATGTTGTGTTGACTTCGTTCAACCTCTCAAAACTTCCTGTTTCTCAACTCTGCAAATGGGGGTAATAGCGTTCCTACTTCATAAAATTATTATCTAGGATTAAGTGAGATAATGCATGTGGAGTACATAACATCATACCTTACACATAGTTAAAAAAAAAAAAAACTCAATAATAGTCACAGTTGCCATTCTCAAGGTTATGGAAACTAAGTATTTATTTTTGTGGTGTGAATAATTTTCCTATTTGACCAAACATGAGAATTAGCCTCATCCTGATCATAGTTTTTACATGCCCCCAACACTGCAAATAGCATGGTGCTTCCCAACATCCAACTTAACATAAAAGCAATACCTGCCTTAAAACACCAAACTTATCTGTGTGCTGAAATCAAATGCTGCTTTCTGGAAAAAAAAACAAAAAACCCTGCTTTGTTGATTTTGTAATCATCTGTTTATTTGTTCTCTCATGGAATCCAGCTGTGGAATTAGCAATCTGTGATATCAATGTGCTTAGAAATTAGAGTGAAAGGCTCTATAGCTGTGGTTAATATCTTGCAGGAATTCTATAAATGGGCTAGATGTATATGGATGGAGAGTCAATAGGAGTACAGAGTCTCACTGAATTGAGTGCTAAAATTCTAAAATATACTCCCCTTTTTCCCTCTTTTAGGAACAAACTTTTTTTCAAAGGAATATAATGCAGATTTGATCATAGAAGCCGCTGGGGAAAACAGATTCAGTATAAATTTTTGAAAATGGATTTTATATGTTGAGAGATCAAGAAGAATGATATCAATCAAGAAAAAGGTTGTGTGAATGTCATCTTGCCATGCACGGTGTGAGGATAACCCTGAATAAGATAACAGATAGGGTAACAGGTCTGAATAAGTTGCTTGGGTCACTGATGTCCTGAATTAAATGCATTTGTAGTGGGATTCGATATTGTTTAAACAGCCTGCTGCAAAAGGAGCCATGGCTGGGATTACAACTGATCTCAATGAAACATGAAATGAGTTGGTTCTATGGGGAATCCTCGCCCCTAATAGAATGATAAGGCCCAGTGGAAATACTCAGCCTTTTGGACCTGTATCACAGAAAAGATTTCATGTCTCTCAACTGAATAGACTGCGAGGTGTCTATGGTGGTGGCTGAGTGGTGGAATGACGGAGCACTGGCCTGCGAGTTAGGATCAGGGTTGGAATTTGAGCTCTGTACTTGACTGAAAATGTTATTCACTGGCCACATGGTTTGGGGGCACGCTTCTACTTCTTGAGGTATTAGGCTCCTCACCTGTGAAGTGGCTGTAACAATCTCTTAGGTCCCTCCCAATATGACTGTGCTATTATCGAGGGCACTAGGTCTGGGTTGGGATTAATTACAGTAAGTTAAACATGGCATTATGGGATTAGCTTCTCAAATATATTTCTAAACTCCACTACTCACTAGATTAAATAACACATGAAAAGGTATTTTAAAATTCCTGGTCCAAAGTAAGAGCTTAATAAGTATTAGCAGCTATTATTATCATTATTAGATTTTTGATCTGGGCTAATTATTAGCCTCACTAAGCCCCAATTAGAAACTCTCGTGGTGTTGTGGCTAAGAGCTATGGCTGCTAATCAAAAGGTCGGTGGTTTGAATCAACCAGGGGCTCCTTGGAAATTGTATGGGGCAGTTCTACTCTGTCATATGGGGTGCTATGAGTTGGAATCAACTGGACAGGAAAAGGTTTCTTTTTGTTTGTTTAAGCCCCAATTACCTCATTTTTAAAATGAATTATAATCATCTCCATTCAAGTTGCTGCAGGGACTATATGAGATGATGCTGAAAACCTTTGAGCATGGGAACTAGCAAATAGGTAAGAGGTGGATAAATATTACCCATGGTTTTCCTTTTTAGTGTTGATCAATTATTTTTATTTGAAAAATTTAGTCATTTCTTCATTAAAAATTTACAGTGATTTTAATTGATCTAATTGAGACAGTTATCAGTCAAAAACCAATTGCAAAAATGTCTATTCTACCAAAAGCCATCTATACATTTAACGCACTTCCGATCCAAATTCCAATGTCATATTTTAAGGGGATAGAGAAACAAATCACCAATTTCATATGGAAGGGAAAGAAGCCCCGGATAAGCAAAGCACTACTGAAAAAGAAGAAGAAAGTGGGAGGCCTCACCTTACCTGACTTCAGAACCTATTATACAGCCACAGTAGTCAAAACAGCCTGGTATTGGTACAACAACAGACACATAGACCAACGGAACAGAATTGAGAACCCAGACATAGATCCATCCACATATGAGCAGCTGATATTTGACAAAGGACCAGTGTCAATTAACTGGGGAAAAGATAGCCTTTTTAACAAATGGTGCTGGCATAACTGGATATCCATTTGCAAAAAAATGAAACAGGACCCATACCTCACACCATGCACAAAAACTAACTCCAAGTGGATCAAAGACCTAAACATAAAGACTAAAACGATAAAGATCATGGAAGAAAAAATTGGGACAACCCTAGGAGCCCTAATACAAGGTATAAACAGAATACAAAACATTACCAAAAATGATGAAGAGAAACCCGATAACTGGGAGCTCCTAAAAATCAAACACCTATGCTCATCTAAAGACTTCTCCAAAAGAGTAAAAAGACCACCTACAGACTGGGAAAGAATTTTCAGCTATGACATCTCTGACCAGCGCCTGATCTCTAAAATCTACATGACTCTGTCAAAACTCAACCACAAAAAGACAAACAACCCAATCAAGAAGTGGGCAAAGGATATGAACACACATTTCACTAAAGAAGATATTCAGGCAGCCAACAGATACATGAGAAAATGCTCTCGATCATTAGCCATTAGAGAAATGCAAATTAAAACTACGATGAGATTCCATCTCACACCAGCAAGACTGGCATTAATCCAAAAAACACAAAATAATAAATGTTGGAGAGGCTGCGGAGAGATTGGAACTCTCATACACTGCTGGTGGGAATGTAAAATGGTACAACCACTTTGGAAATCTACCTGGCGTTATCTTAAACAGTTAGAAATAGAACTACCATACAACCCAGAAATCCCACTCCTAGGAATACACCCTAGAGATACAAGAGCCTTCATACAAACAGATATATGCACACCCATGTTTATTGCAGCTCTGTTTACAATAGCAAAAAGTTGGAAGCAACCAAGGTGTCCATCAACGGATGAATGAGTAAATAAATTGTGGTATATTCACACAATGGAATACTACGCATCGATAAAGAACGGTGATGAATCTCTGAAACATTTCATAACATGGAGGAACCTGGAAGGCATTATGCTGAGCGAAATGAGTCAGAGGCAAAAGGACAAATATTGTATAAGACCACTATTGTAAGATCTTGAGAAATAGTAAACCTGAGAAGAACACATACTTTTGTGGTTACGAGGGGGGGAGGGAGGGAGGGTGGGAGAGGGTTTTTTATTGATTAATCAGTAGATAAGAACTGCTTTGGGTGAAGGGAAAGACAACACTCAATACATGGAAGGTCAGCTCAATTGGACTGGACCAAAAGCAAAGAAGTTTCCGGGATAAAATGAATGCTTCAAAGGTCAGCGGAGCAAGGGCGGGGGTCTGGGGAACATGATTTGCGGGGACTTCTAAGTCAATTGGCAAAATAATTCTATTATGAAATCATTCTGCATCCCACTTTGAAATGTGGCGTCTGGGGTCTTAAATGCTGACAAGCGGCCATCTAAGATGCAGCAATTGGTCTCAACCCACCTGGAGCAAGGGAAAATGAAGAACACCAAGGCCACACGACAACTAAGAGCCCAAGAGACAGAAGGGGCCACATGAACCAGAGACCTACATCATCCTGAGACCAGAAGAACTAGTTGGTGCCCGGCCACAACCGATGACTGCCCTGACAGGGAGCACAGCAGAAGACCCCTGAGGAAGCGGGAGATCAGTGGGATGCAGACCCCAAATTCTCATGCAGAGACCAAACTTGATGGTCTGACTGAGACGGGAGGAATCCCAGCGGCCATGCTCCCCAGACCTTCAGTTGACACAGGACAGGAACCATCCCCGAAGACAACTCATCAGAAATGAAAGGGACTGGTCAGCGGGTGGGAGAGAGACGCTGATGAAGAGTGAGCTAATTATATCGGCTGGACACTTGAGATTGCGTTGGTGACTCTTGTCTGGAGGGGGGATGGGAGGATAGAGAGAGAGGGAAGCCGGCAAAATTGTCAAGAAAGGAGAGACTGAAAGGGCTGACTCAAGAGGGGGAGAGCAAGTGGGAGTAGGGAGTGAGATGTATGTAAACTTATATGTGACAGACTGATTGGATTTGTAAACGTTCACTTGAAGCTTAATAAAAGTTATTAAAAAAAAAAAAACAATTGCAAGGAAGGCTTTACTCAATTGGAAAAGCTAAATTTTTTTACAGGTTCAATAAAAACACCTATCTGGATTATATTGGCACATTCTTTTTTTTTAGATGAGAATGTTTTAGTAGCAGAACGGCTTAACAAATTTAGGAGAAGCACTGTCTTAGTCATCCAGTGCTGCTGTAACAGAAATACCACAACTGGGTGGCTTTAAAGAACAGAGGTTTATTTTCTCATAGTTTAGAAGGCTAGAAGTTTTCGAACTCAGGGCACCGGCTGCAGGGGAAGGCTCTCTGTCAGCCTGGGAGTAAGATCCCTGACCAGCTTCTGTAGCCTCAGCTTTTCTCCGTTTCTTGTCAGTCTTCACATGGCATCTGCCTTCTCCCATGTTCGCTTGTTCCCATGTCTAATCTGCCCTTTTATGACTCAGAAATGATTAGGTTTAGTGCACACCCTACAATGATATGGCCTCACCACACAACAAAGAAAACCTCGTTCCTAAAGGGGATTAAAAAGGGATTATATCCATCGGCATAGGGGTTAGGATTCCAATACATATTTTGGGAACAGAATTCAACCCATAAATAAAACCAAACAAACCAAACCCACTGCCATCGAGTGGATTCTGACTCACAGCAACCCTATAGGACAGAGTAGAACTGCCCTACAGGGTTTTCAAGGAGCACCTGGTGGATTGGAACTGCCGACACTTTGGTTAACAGCGGAACTCTTAAGCATCACACCACCAGGGTTTCCCAATCTATAATAGCAACCCGTTAAATGAATAAAAATGCATGTAATTGAGCACAAGAGTATTAGAGCCTCAGTGGTCTCTTCTAATAATTAGCTGCTTGTCTCTTGGAAATCATATAACCTCTTTGGTTCCTAATTATCTGTTATTAAAGGGGCCTCAATTATCTATAAGGTAAGGGAGTTCATAACGTGATTGCTAAAATTCCTTCCTTACTCTCCAAACTAGAGTTGTTCAATAATGTGGCTGTTCAGTACTCAAAACATGGTGGAGAATTCAGATGTGCTGTAAATATAAACAAAGAGCACTGGTGGTGCAATGGTTAAGCGCTCGGCGGCTAACTATAAAGGCTGGCGGTTCAGATCCACCCAGTGGCTCCATGAGAGAAAGACCTGATGATCTGCTCACATAAAGATTAAAAAAAAAAAAAAAACCCACTGCTGTTGAGTCGATTCCGACTCATAGCGACCCTATAAAGATTATAGCTAGAAAACCCCATGGGCCAGTTCTACTCTGTCATATGGAGTTGCTATGAGTTGGAATTGACTCCATGGCACCTAACGGACAACAACTTAACTCTACATACAGGTTGGATTTTAAACACTTCATATGAAAAACTAATGTAAACATGTTATTAATTTTTTTTCACTTTGATTGTATATTGAAAATATACTATTTTGGTATATTTGGTTAAATAAAATAAATTACTAAACTTAATCATTTCTTTTTCCTTCCTTGAAAGTGTCTACAAGGAAATTTAAAATTACTTTTGTGACTTAGATTTGTGGCTCACGTTACATTTTTGCAGGACACCGACCACTGAAAAGTGTTTACTAAGTGCTGGTACAGAACCTGGAAAGGTTAATTGTTGCCTCCTTCCTTGATAAGATCACCTGGACTTCTATGATTCTAGCTCTTCCTTTTCTAATCCTCCCGGAAATAACAAGTGCGAATACAGAGTGCTTACTAGTCTTCAGAATAGACTGGAAAGTATTATTCTATGAGGCACAGGAATATTTTGGGGCAGTTTGTACCAGGCACTGTACTAGACTCTGGCAACCCAGCATTAAACACAATAGATCTATTTCCAGAAGAAACACGCGGGCAATAAACCATTAAAAAACAAATAAACTGAATACATGTATGAATCAATAAATAAATAAAAATAAAGCAACGTCTGCTACCGATAATGGCTAAGAAAAAAGGTAAAAAAGATAAATGTAATAGTGTAGCTGGGGGGAGCTGATTTAGGAAGGTGACTGGGGAAGCTTGTATTAGAGGGTGACACTGGAATTGAGGCATAGCCGATGGAAAGGGGACAACCAGAGGGCACTTATTTGAATGTTTTTGATTACTTCGGACCCCTGGGGAAACCCTGGTGGCATAGTGGTTAAGTGCTAAGGCTGCTAACCAAGAGGTAAGCAGTTCAAATCTGCCAGGCACTCCTTGGAAACTCTATGGGGCAGTTCTACTCTGTTCTATAGGGTCGCTAGGAGTATGAGTCAGAATTGACTCTGTGTCAGTGGGTTTGGTTTGGTTTTGGTTTGGTTTTGGTTTTAGGACCCCTGGAGGTGGGGATGGAAACTGCGGTAGCGTAGTGGTTAAGAGCTACAGCTGCTAACCAAAAGGTCGGCAGTTTGAATCTACCAGGAATACCTTGGAAACTCGGTGGGGCAGTTCTAACTGTCCTATAGGGTTACTATTAGTTGGAATCGACTCAATGGCAGTGGGTTTTGGGATTGAGGGGAGCTCATAAAAAATGAAATTTCCATGAAAACAAATTATTTAAAAGCAGCCATACCAACCATTTTTAAAAATCATTTAATTTTCTATTGTGTTAAAATAAAACCAAAAAATAAAAGTTGAGCAAAATTTTACCTTCTCAACTTTAACTTGAAACTTTTACTCAGAAAATGAATTTTCTTAATACTCATCATTCTCTAAGTAAGTAATTATGTTCCCCAATGCTGAGGTTTTATCATTTTTAGGGAAGTCTAATTATTCTGATATTTCCAGGAGCCTACCTATATTTCTCTGTATTTGTAAAATCACACTGAGTTATCCTTGTATAACAGAGCAATGTCCTGCTCACTTAGCTTTTAGAAAGATGTCAAATTACTTCCATTTTATGATCTTTTCCTTTCAGTGACACACACACACTCACGCAGACACCTTGATTTATTATATAAATCCAGTGTATGTATCTGTCAAAACTCAGATCTTTAGAGACTTCTGTTTTGGTGGAGTAAGCCGCTAACAAACCAGTCCTCCCGCAGATAACTGTAGTTGCTGACCAAAATACAAAAACAACTATTTGATGGTTCTGGAGAAGAAAAGAAACTATGGATAATTTGAAGGGAGTCAGAACTTGGAGGAGAAACCAGTGGAGGTGAATATTTCACTTTGTGTTTTCCAGCGTAGGCCTAAGGGTGGGCCCCGGTGGTGGCATGGCACAAGGCAGCCAAATCCATGATAGAAAGCTGACCAACTCTCTGGCCTGAGGAAGCAGAAATGGAGCCCAAGGTAACCACAGCAAGTGAGAAGGAGGAGGAAATCCCAGAAAGGAGACAGCAAGGCAAAGGGAACCCCAGATTCTGTATAAAAGCTCTCTCCAGTATTAAGCTGCCTCCTGAGCCGTCCACACACTAGGCAGACTCTAGACACTTCAGCTGAGATCAGGAGTGGGATGGAGTTTCAAGCTGCCGCTTGTTGCAATTTAACTTTAACAAGGTTAATTGTCTGTTAAAACATCAAAACTCTCTAAGGAAATAAAACAGATTCTAAAGTCTCCAAAACATAACATACATGATGAATAGGACACATAATCTAAAAAAAGAGAGAGAGACAAAGAGAGAGAAAAAAAAAAAACACAACCTATTCTCAAGTGGAAAACAATGAACTGAGGTCAGATGATGGAATTATCAGGTAAAGCTTTTAAAGCAGTTATTACACCACACTTAATGAAACTTATTTTTAAAAATGCTGGCAAAGGAGTTCCTGAATGGCTTAAAAGAAAAAAAAAAGTCATTAAGTGCTCAAGTGCTAACAGAAAGGTTGATGGTTCAGACCTACCCCTAGTCACCTCAAAACCAAGTCCTGGCAATCTGCTTCCAAGAGGTCACAGTATTGAAACCCCACGGAGCACGGTTCTACTCTGCTCACATGGAGTTGCTATGAGTCAAAATCGACTAGAAATCAACTGGTTACTGGTTAGTGAAAGAAAAGAGAGGGAATCATAACAGAGAAATACAAAAAATAAAGGAGAACCAAGTGAAAATATTATAACTGAAAAACACAATATCTAAAATTAAAAAACAACTCAGTGGGCTTAATAACAGAGTGGAGATACCAAAAAAAAAAAAAATCTAGTAAATTTGAATATGGATTAATAGAAATTACTCCATCTTAATCAGAGAAAAAATTGAAAAAAAAAATGAACAGACTCTCAGGGACCTTGTGAGACTATGTCAAAAATTCTAATATACATGTAACCCAATTCTCAGAGGAGACGATAAAGAGGTAGAAAAAAAATGTGATGAAATGATGGCTGAAATTTCCCAAAATTTTTACTTGGGGAAAGTAAAAAATGTATAGATTCAAGAAGCTTGGCAAACACCAGACAGAACAACTACGAAGAAAGCCACACCTAAGCATACAATCATCCAACAGCTGAAAACCAAAGATAAAGGCATGAAAATAAGCAGGTCAAAGAAAGTATATTACATAGAGGGAAACAATTCAAATCCATTCATTTTCTTTTAGAGATTAGGGAAGCCAGGAAACAGGGGAAGAGCTCCTTTCAAGTTCTGAATGTAAGCAATTTTCAACCCATAATTCTGTAACCAGCAAAAATAAGCGTCAAGAAAGATGGGAAAAAATTAGATATATTTTCAAATAAAATTAAAAAAATTAGTTGTCAGCAGACATGCACTACAAGAAATGATCCTGGAAAGATCAAGGAACATTATACCATAGAGAAAATCAAATTTTGAGGAGTGAAGGAAAGGCATAAAAACCAAACCAAACCAAACCAAACCCAGCGCCGCCGAGTCGATTCCGACTCATAGCATAGTCAGTGGTAAATATACAATGTTAATTTTCTTCTTAATTTAAAAAAATACACACAACTGTATGTATTTATGTATGCAAAGAGGCACAAAGAAACTTTTTGGGATGGTGGAAATGTTCTGTATCTTATTTGCAGTGGTGGTTTCACGGGTGTATACATCTCTTAAAACTCATTTAACTGAACACTCTAAATGGTAGCAATTGTTTTGGATCGAAATCATGCTGTAATGAAGTAGATTTAACAAAAGACCTTGAGAAGAAGAAGTTATACATGCAGTAGATTAGTGTATAAGTATACAAATAAGTAGATAATCATAAATGCAGTAAACACTGGTCTTTGTGTGATTCTCATATGCTCTATTTCCTTAAGTATTTTCTTCTTCCAAATTCAGAGCCTCTTTTAAAGGTAGGGAACAATGCCGTGATACACCACTGCAGAAAGATAAGTCAGGAAGATATTTTATTTTGTTTTATTTATTTATATTCCTTTTTCACAATGAGCTTAGAGTGAAAACTAAGAGCCATACAGTGGTGGAGAGATGCCTTCACGGACTCCAGGCATGCTCTCTCTCTCTCTCTCGCTCTCTATCTCTTAAACCTTTTACTCTGATATTCCAAGAAGTGTATTGGCATTGCGGAAACACCAAAACCCATTGCCATCCAGTTGATTCCGACTCATAGCGACCCTACAGGACAGAGTAGAACTACCCCTTAGTGTTTCCAAAGCTGTAACCTTTTTTCTTTTATTTTACTTTAGATGAAGGTTTACAGAACAAACTAGCTTCTCATTAAACATTTAGTGCACATACTCTTTTATGACACTGGTTAACAACCCCACAACATGTCATCACTCTCCCTTCTCGACTTTGCATTCCCTATTACCAGCTTTCTTGTCCCCTCCTGCCTTCTGGTCCTTGCCCCAGGGCTGGTGCGCCCCTTCAGTCTTGTTTTATTCCATGGGCCTGTTCAATCCTTGGCTGAAGGGTGAACCTCAGAAGTGACTTCATTGCCGAGCTAAAAGGGTGTCCAGAGGCCATACTCTCAGGTTTTCTCCAGTCTCTGTCAGACCAGTAAGCCTGGTCTATTTTTGTGAGTTAGAATTTTATTCTACTTTTTTTTTTAGCTCTGTCCAGAACCCTCTATTGTGATTCCTGTCAGAGCAGTTGGTGGTTGTAGCAAGGCACCATCTAGGTGTACTAGACTCAGTCCGGTGGAGGCTGTAGTACTTGTGGTCCATTAGTCCTTTGGACTAATCTTTCCCTTGTGTCTTTTGTTTTCTTCATTCTCCCTTGCTCCAGATGGGGTGAAATCAGGGCAGTATCTTAGGTGGCCATTCACCAGCTTTTAAGACCTCAGACACTACTCACCAAAGCATAATGTAGATCATTTTCTTTATAAACTATGTTACGCCAATTGAGCTACTTCTTCCCTGAGATCATGGTGCCCACAGCCCTTAGCCCAGTAATTTGGTCCCTCAGGGAGTTTCAATTTGTCTATGGAGCTTCCATGACCTTGCCTTGTACAAGTTGCACTGGATTGCCCAGTACTGTGTACTGTCTTACCCTTCACCAAAGGTACCACTTGTTGCTGTTGTTGTTAGGTGCCCTCCAGTCGGTTCCGACTCATAGCGACCCTATGCACAACAGAACGAAACACTGCCCGGTCCTGCGTCATCCTTACAATCGTTGTTAAGCTTGAGCTCACTGTTGCAGCCACTGTGTGAATCCACCTCTTTGAGGGTCTTCCTCTTTTCAGCTGACCCTGTGCTCTGCCAAGCATGATGTCCTTCTCCAGGGACTGATCCCTCCTGACAACATTTCCAAAGTATGTAAGACGCAGTCTCACCATCCTTGCCTCTAAGGAGCATTCTGGCTGCACTTCTTCCAAGACAGGTTTGTTCGTTCTTTTGGCAGTCTATGGTATATTCAATATTCTTTGCCAACACCAC
This sequence comes from Elephas maximus indicus, assembly GCF_024166365.1. Classification (NCBI taxonomy): domain Eukaryota; kingdom Metazoa; phylum Chordata; class Mammalia; order Proboscidea; family Elephantidae; genus Elephas; species Elephas maximus. The sequence continues at coordinate 88,861,108 of NC_064827.1, read as the reverse complement.
AATTCAAAGGCGCCAACTCTTCTTCAGTCTTCCTTATTCATTGTCCAGCTTTCACATGCATATGATGTGATTGAAAATACCATGGCTTGGGTCAGGCACACCTTAGTCTTCAGGGTGACATCTTTGCTCTTCAACACTTTGAAGAGGTCCTTTGCAGCAGATTTGCCCAACGCAATGCGTCTTTTGATTTCTTGACTGCTGCTTCCATGGCTGTTGATTGTGGATCCAAGTAAAATGAAATCCTTGACAACTTCAATCTTTTCTCCGTTTATCATGATGTTGCTCACTGGTCCAGTGGTGAGCATTTTTGTTTTCTTTATGTTGAGGTGCAATCCCTACTGAAGGCTGTGGTCTTTGATCTTCATTAGTAAGTGCTTCAAGTCCTCTTCACTTTCAGCAAACAAGGTTGTGTCATCTGCATAACACAGGTTGTTAATGAGTCTTCCTCCAGTCCTGATGCCCCGTTCTTCTTTATATAGTCCAGCTTCTCGGATTATTTGTTCAGCATACAGATTGAATAGGTATGGTGAAAGAATACAGCCCTGACACACACCTTTCCTGACTTTAAACCAATCAGTATATCCTTGTTCCGTCTGAACAACTGCCTCTTGATCTATGTAAAGGTTCCTCATGAGCACAATTAAGTGTTCTGGAATTCCCATTCCTCACAGTGTAATCCATAGTTTGTTATGATCCACACAGTCGAATGCCTTTGCATAGTCAACAGAACACAGGTAAACATCCTTCTGGTATTCTCTGCTTTCAGGCAGGATCCATCTGACATCAGCAATAATATCCCTGATTCCACATCCTCTTCTGAAACTGGCCTGAATTTCTGGCAGTTGCCTGTTGATATACTGCTACAGCCATTTTTGAATGATCTTCAGCAAAATTTTGCTTGCGTGTGATATTAATGATATTGTTCTATAATTTCCACATTCAGTTGGATCACCTTTCTTGGAAATAGGCATAAATATGGATCTCTTCCAGTCAGTTGGCCAGGAAGCTGTCTTCCATATTTCTTGGCATAGACTAGTGAGCACCTCCAGTGCTGCATCTGTTTGTTGAAACATCTAAATTGATATTCCATCGGTTCCTGGACGCTTGGTTTTCACCAATGCCTTCAGAGCAGCTTGGACTTCTTCCTTCAGTACCATCGGTTCTTGATCATATGCCACCTCTTGAAATGGTTGAATATCGACTAATTCTTTTTGGTATAATGAGTCTGTGTATTCCTTCCATCTTCTTTTGATGCTTCCTGCATGGTATCTATTGTCTAGTCAGTGTTCTTCCATCCCCACCTCTCCCCTCCCTTGTAACATCAAGGATTGTTTCTTTTTGTGTGTAAACCTTTTCATGAGCTTTTTGTGTGTGTGCTTTAGGTGAAAGTTTATAACTCAGGTTAGTTTCTCACACAAAAATTTACACATATATTATTATGTGACCCTAGTTGTTATCCCTATAATGTGACAGCATACTCTCCCTTTCCACCCCGGATTTCCTGTGTCCATTCAACCAGCTCCTTTCCTTTTCTGCCTTCTCTTCCCACCTCTGGACAGGAACTGCCCATGTAGTCTTGTGTATCTACTCGAACTAAGAAGTACACTCTTCAAGAATATTATTTTATGTGGCCCTTTTTGTTTCTTGGGCTAATTGGCCTAATATTTTCCTTGTGTCTTTGGCGTTCTTCATTCTCCTTTGCTCCAGGTGGGTTGGGACCAATTGACATTTCAGATGGCTGCTCGCTAGCTTTTGAGACCCCAGATGCCACTCGCCAAAGTGGGATGCAGAAAGTTTTCTTAATAAACTTTATTATGCCAATTGACCTAGATGTCCCCCAAAACCATGGTCCACAGGCCCCCAGCCCTGCTGCCTTGTCCCTTGATGTGTTTGGTTATGTTCAGGAAATTTCTTAGCTTTTGGTTTAGTCCAGGTGTGCTGACTTCCCCTGTATTACGTGTTCTCCTTCCCTTCACCTAAGATAATTCTTGTCTACTATCTAGTTAGTGAATTCCCCTCTCCCCCTCCCCACCCTCGTAACTATCAAAGGATGATTTCTTCTCTGTTTAAACCTTTTCTCAAGTTCTTGTAATAGTGGTCTCATACAATATTTGTCCTTTTGCGACTGACTAATTTCACTGAGTATAATGCTTTCCAGATTCATCCATGTTGTGAGATGTTTCACAGATTTATCATTATTCTTTATCGCTGATTAGTGTTTCATTGTGTGAATATACCATAATGTGTTTATCCATTCTTCTGTTGATGGGCATCTAGGTTGTTTCCATCTTTTTGCTTTTGTGAACGATGCTGCAATGAACATGGGTGTGCATATGTCTATTCGTGTGATGACTCTTGTTCCTCTAGGACATATTCCTATTAGTGGGATTGCTAGATCATACGGTATTTGTATTTCTAGTTTTCTAAGGAAGATCCGTACGGTTTTCCAAAATGGTTGTAACATTTTGCATTCCCACCAGCAGTGCATAAGAGTTCCAATCTTTCTACAGCCTCTCCAACATTTGTTATTTTCTGTTTTTTTGATTTGTGCCAGTAATGTCGGGGTGAGATGGGAGCTCATTGTGATTTTGATTTGCATTTCTCTAATGGCTAGTGATTGTGAGCATTTCCTCTTGTGTTTGTTAGCTGCTAGAATGTCTTCTTGGTGAAGTGTCTGTTCACTTCCTTTGTCCATCTTTTAATTGGATTATTTGTCTTTTTGTTGTAGAGGTGTTGGATTTTTCTGTAGGTTTTAGAGATCGGACTTTTTCGGATTTGTTATAGCCAAAAAATTTTTTCCCAGTCTGTAGGTTCTCTTTTTAGTCTTTTGGTGAAGTGTTTTGATGAGCATTTAATTTTTAGAAGATCCCAGGTATTTATCTTATCTTCTGGAGTTTGTGTGTTAGTTATGCTTTTTATCCTGTTCATGCTGTGTATTATGCCTCTAGGGCTTCTGTTTTTTCTTCTATGATCTTTATAATTTTTGGTTTTATATTTAGGACTTTGATCCATTTTGAATTAGTTTTTCGTATGGTGTGAGGTATGGGTCCTGTTTCATTTTTTTGCAGGTGGACATCCAGTTTTGCCAGCATCATTTGTTAAAAAAGACTGACTTTTCCTCATTTGATGGATTTGGGCCCTTGTCGAAGATCAGGTGACCATAGGTGGATGGATTTACATCTGGGTTCTCAATTCTGTTCCCTTGGTCAATGTATCTGTCATTGTACCAGTACCAGGCTGTTTTGACTGTCATAGCTGTATAGTAGGTTCTGAGGTCAGGTAGTGCGAGTCCTCCTACTTTATTCTTCTTCTTCAAATAGTGCTTTACTTATCCAGGGCCTCATCCCTTTTCATATAAAGTTAATGATTAGTCTTTCCATCTCTTTAAAGAATCTGGTTGGTATTTGGATGAGGATTACATTGTATTTGTAGATTGCTTTGGGTAGAATTGTCATTTTCACAATGTTGAGTCTACCTATCAATAAACATGGTATGTTTTTCCATTTATGTAGATCTCTTTTGGTTTCTTGCAGTAATGTTTTGTAATTTTCTTTGTATAGGCCTTTTACATCCCTGGTTAGATTTCTTCCTAAGTATTTTATGTTTTTAGGGACTATTATAAATGGTAGTGGTTTCCTGATTTCCTTTTCATCATTCTCTTTATTGGTGTATAGGAAGCCAACTGATTTTTTAATGTTTATCTTGTATACTGTTACTCTGCTGAGTCTTTCTATTAGTTCCAGTTTTGTCATGGCGTCTTTTTGGTTTTCTGTATATAGTATCATATCATCCACAAATAAGGACAGTTTTACTTCTTCATTACCAATTTGGATGCCCTTTTTATTTCTTTTTCTTCCCTATTGCTGCAGCTAGGACTTCCAGAACAATGTTAAATAAGAATGGCGATAAAGGGCATCCTTGTCTTGTTCCTGTTCTCAAGGGGAATGTTTTCAACGACTGTCCATTAAGAAAGATATTCGCTGTTTGTTTTGTATAGATGCCCTTTATTATGTTGAGGAATTTCCCTTCTATACCTATTTTATTGAGAGTTTTTATCAGGATGGGTGTTGAACTTTGTCGAAGGCCTTCCCTTTGTCAGTTGAGATGATCACGTGATTGTTTTAATTTATTTATATGGTGGATCACGTTGATTGATTTTCTAATGTTGGAGTATCCTTGCATACCTGGCATGAATTCCACTTGGTTATGGTGTATTATTTTTTTGATATGATGCTGAATTCTACTGGCTAGAATTTTGTTGAGAATTTTTGCATCTATATTCATGACAGACATTGGTCTGTAATTTTCTTATTTTGTGTGGTGTTGGTATCAGGGTTCTGCTGACTTCATAGAATGAATTTGGAAGCATCCCTTGCTTTTCTATGTTCTGAAACAGTTTGAGTAATACTGGTGCAAGCTCTTCTCTGATTGCTAGAATTCTCCAGTAAAGCCATTTGGGCCAGGGCTTTTTTCGTTGGGAGTTTTTTAAATGACCTTTCAATCTCTTCTCTTGTTATGGGTCTGTTCAGATTTTCAACATCGTTTTGTGTTAGTTTGGGTAGGTAGTGTTTCTAAAATTTGTCCATTTCCTCTAGGTTTTCAAATTTGTTGGAGTATAGTTTTTCATAGTACTCTGTTATGATCCTTTTTTATTTCACTTGGCTGTGTTGTAATATTCCCTATTTCATTTCTATTTTGGGTTATTTTCATCCTCTCCTGTTTATCTTTTGTCATTTTGGCCAGTGGTTTGTCGATTTTGTTGAGCCTTTCAAAGAACCTCCTTTTTGTTTTGTTGATTCTTTCTATTGTTTTTCTATTCTCCATTTCATTTATTTCTGCTCTGATCTTTGTTTCCTTTCTTCTGGTGGCTGTGGGCTTCTTTTCCCATTCTCTTTTCATTTGTTCAAGTTGTGCAGCTAATGTTTTGATTTTGTCCCTTTCTTCTTTTTGATGTGTGCATGTATTGCTATAAATTGACCTCTGAGCGCTGCCTTTGCTGTGTCCCAAAGGTTTTAGTATGATGGCTTTCATTCTTGTTTTATTCTAGAAATTTTTTGATTTGATCTTTGATTTCTTCTATTACCCAGTGTTTTTTAAGCAGTGTGTTATCCAGTTTCCATGTATTTGATTTTTTTTCCTTGTTCTTCCTGTTCTTCATTTCTACAACATTCAAGCCTCACCAGCTCTAAACACCTCTTTCTCCCCCACCAGCTACATTCTGTGAGTCACTAGTTCTAGTAATTGAGTCTTCAAAGTAGCTAATATCTCTTCTTTTTTCTCTTTTCCTTGCCTCTACTTTTTTTTTTTTTTTTTTTAACATGACTGTTAACCAAAACCCTATGGGGCAGTTCTACTGTGTCCTATAGGGTCACTATGGGTCAGAATCTACTTGATAGCATAGGGTTTGGTTTTGGTTTGGGATCATGGTCTAGTTTTATCACCTTGATAGGCATGTAATTGCTCTCCTCACCTCCGGCCTCTTGCCTTTCAATATAAATTTATAACATCAACAAATATTTATCTAATGCCCACTCCTGCCTTAGGAGTTAGAGATACAGCAGTGAACAACAGTGAGATTCCCTACCCCTGTGGAACTTGGAGCCAATGAGGAATTCAGGCAAACAAAAAAACACATACATAGTAATATAATTTCAGGTAGTGACCAATTACATGAAAAAAAGTAGAATAAGAGGATAGTGAATGACAGATTGGAGAGGTGCAACTCTTTTTTTTTTTTTTTAATTAATAAGTGCAACTCTTTTAAGGTTTAAATGTATATGCACTTAAATTTATTGCCTATAGTTTCTCAGATTAAATATCCTGACACATTTACCTTCATGTCACTTCTCTATTCAAGCATATTCCACAATTATTCATTTATAAAATATATGGGATAAAGTCCAACAGACTTAGTTTAGAACAGGGCTTACAACAGGCTGGTTCTGGTTCGAACACCTTTTGAAAATTTGCATTTCTAACAAGTTCTCAGGCGATGCTAATGCTGCTGGTTAGGGACCAATTCTGAGGACCACTATCAGAGTGGTGGTTTCATCACACATAAGAATCACCTGGGATCCCATTAAACTGTAGGCTCTGATTCAGTATTTCTCGAGTGGAGATGCAAATTCTCGGCAGGGGTTCAAACTGGAGCGAACTGATTTAGAGTTGTTTAATCTGACCCCAAGTACTGTTTCTTGCTTTTAGTTTATAAACACAAAACTCTAGGAATATTGTCTAACTTCCTGTCCTTTATGCTTGTCCACTTGTTTGGCCTATTGGCATTTTACATCTGTCTGAGCACACCTACTTTTCATGGTCCGGTACAAAAGCCATCTCTTTGGGGAGTTTTTTCTTAGTCACCACAATCTCTCTACTTTAGGCCATCCAGTATGACACAGAATCTGTTGTTTATGTTAGTGGCTGTCAAGTCGGCTCTGACTCATGCTGACCTTATATGTACAATAGAATGAAATAGTGCCCAGTCCTGTGCCATCTTCATGATGGTTGGTATGTTTGAGTCCATTGTTGGGGTTATTGTATCAATCCATCTCATGGAGGGTTTCCCTTGTTTTTTTCGGCCCTCTACTTTACCAAACATGATGTCCTTTTCCAGGGATTGGTCTTTCCTGATGACATGCCCAAAATAAGCAAGTCAAAGTCTTGCCATCCTGTCTTCTAAGGAACATTCTGGTTGTATTACTTCCAAGAATGATTTGTTCATTCTTTTGGCAGTCCACGGTGTATTTAATAATCTTTACCAACACCAAAGTTCAAATGCATCAATTCTTCTATCCTCCTTTTATTGTCCAGCTTTCACATGCATATGAGACAATTGAAAAGACCATGGCTTGGGTCAGGTACACCTTAGTCACCAAAGCAGCATCTTTGCTTTTTACAACTTTGGGAGGTCTTTTGCAAGAAATTGGCAATGTCTGTGAACACAAAATCTACTACTTTGTAATTAGCTGTCTCCTTGTGATTGTTTTACCTTCCAAGATAGATGGCCCTTTTTGGAGAATAGCTGTCTCATGTTACTTTGCCTTTGTCTCATAACCTTACAGAACACCTTGCATACAAACATGTGTTTGTTAAATAAGTGTTGACTGTCCAGTTAATTATATGCATTGATCAAAAATCAGCTTTTACGAGCACATAAATCATCCGCCCCTTCCTCTTGGTGGCATGATAGTTATACCCGATATAGAATTATCTCTTGAATTGTCTACATGTTTATTTTATTTCCCCTTTGAAGGCTGTGTGTCACTGTAATCCAAATAGATTTTATAGCTATTATTTTTTTCTCCAGAATAAAACGTTTCTTACTAAGATGTCAGCTTTCTACACTTGCCACAAGGGGGCGCAGCTGTTCTTTCCCAGGAACCAGAATGATTCCACAGCTTCATTCTCCTAGAGTTGCCGCCTCAGTGTTTTGCTCTCCCTATTTTTTTTTTACACTTGTTCTCATGATTTTTTCTATCTAGGCTTTTTTCTTTTTTATGCTTAGTTTTTTCTGCATGTATTTCCCACAACTAAAGGGAAATTCCCTCTTCACCTTAAATAGAAACTTCTAGTTGGCCTGATTCCATTCCCTAACTACTACTGAGAGTTTAATTTGTACCCAGATTCATAATTCCCTGTTCATAAACATGTGAGTATCTAAAATGGCACCAGCACTTTTTGGAAAATATCTATTGTTGGCAATAGCAATTAAAGTCGAGGTCAGAAATGATCATTCGATGAAAATCTGGCGTGCACAGCAGGTAACAAAATTATTTTTATCCCCTGGTTTGCCTACAGTATTGAGTGTTCATAGTTATTTAACATTTGCCAAGCAGGAGGAAAAGAAAAAAAGCTTGACTGAAACTTGAACTTCTAATACTCTACACATCTAAAATTCTAGAGATAGTAGGATATTAGAAATAACCTAGACCCAAATCTTCCACTTTACAAATAAGGACATTAAAATCAAAAAGAGATCATATGACTAGCTGAGCTAATTCAAGGGCTCATTCTGGTCTAATGCTCTTTCCATTAAGCCCCATTGCCTCTCTGGTGAACTTGCTACAAAGTCTAAGCCACAGTTTAAACAGAGAGCAAAAAGGCTGTTGAACTTGATAGAAAAAACAATGGCACCCATTATTTTCCCTTTGGAAATATAGTCAATCACTATACTTACTAGCTTAACTATCAGAGCTCAAAATTCAGTCCAAAGGGTAGCTTCATACTGAATTATGACTAACAAATAATGGATTTGTTTTGCAGGAGTGATTTAGAAATTTCTCATGAGATACTTTCTAGTGCACAAAACTACATTAAATCCAGGCAACTGGTTCTACTATTCTCCATAGTGAACATCTTAGAGGGATAAAGTCATCTAGACTTTATTACTCACTGCTCATAAAGTTTAGGTTCAGAGGTTTTCACTTTCTATCAGTACTTTGAGGATGATTCTAATTACCCATAAGGAGTTAAGACTATGAGAATGGCTAAGCCTTTTTACCGAGTTAGTTCCGTTGAAGACACAGGCTTCAGGAGGGTTGTACCAGGTCCCCAGAAGCTACTTCTAGGCAGCTCTCTGTAGATTTCTTGTTGTTGTTGTTGTGTGCTGTCGAGTCAATTTCAACTCATAGTGATTCCTGTGACAGAGAACTGGCCCATAAGGTTTTTCTAGGCTGTCATCTTTAAGGTATGAGTAGGAAGTCAACTCGCTTGTACCTAATGACAACAACAACAACAAATCTTTACAGGAACAGATTGCCATGTCTTTCTCCCGAGGAGCTGCTGGTTGGGCTCAAACTGCCAATCTTTCAGTTAATAGCACCAAGATCTTGGCATAGTGCCATGTAGTCCTGACTTTCAGAAGCTTCTTTTCGTCCTTCCGCGGAAGAATGCCTGCATAGGAAATGTGTCCACGCAAAGGCTATCTATGCCTAGTTCTGAGTCTGGAATGGGCAGGCAGATTTTGGCCAGCATGTAAAAGAATTTCAAGAGTGAATACTTCTGTTTATCATTTCTCATTTTGTCCTAGTTGAAAAGTCACACTATGTTATGCAGTTAGATAAATAAATAAAATTCTTTACTTATTAAAAAACTCATGGCATTCTTGGGCCTGTGCTTAATGTTATAATCACAGATAAGAATTTGAAAGCACAACGGCCCTCAATAATCTCTTCCAGATACATAATTTTCCAAACATTTCTTCAGTAGTCTTGCCTATATGTTATCAACTGAGAAGACAAACAACTGAATTTTGGACAAGAGCCAATCAACCAACATCAATTATTGGCTATTGCCGTCTTCCCTGGGTGTGACATGTGAAAAGGATTTATGGGAAACCAAGTGTAAGGTGAAGCCTAAGACCCATGATAAGGAAGGGTCTGCATCCTGAACACGAAGTTTGAGGTTTCATATTAATGCTAAATGGTTCAGGGATACAGGAGTTGCATAAGCTTGCATTGGCAAGTAGAAACAGAAAACAACTCATTCACCCAAATCACTTGGAGATAAACAAAGGGCAAGTTATGGAGGTTTCTGGAAGGCTTGGTTCAGTACTTGTTTCTGGGAGAAGAACTTTGATCATATCTGAGACTATGCAAAGGCAGGGATTGGCCACCAGGTAAAAGCTGAGCAGAAACAAAATATTAAGCCATTGAATTGACATATAACTTCTGGATTGGGGGCGTGGGGTTGAATCTGAAATAAGTTTGTAAACCTCAAAGGACTCCATGTGTAAGGAGAATTTATATTAATACCATTAATATTTATAATAAAAAATTTTTTTTAATAGAATTACATAAAATAACCCATACATGTGGAATATCAGCATGTGCGTAGTTACCTACAAGAGAGCACATTGGAAAGGTGGGCCCTAAGGAAGAAACACTCAGAAATGAAAAGAGTATAAAATGAGACCTCAGGAACGTAGAAATAAAATACGGGTTCCCTAAAAAAACCTGCTTTTCTCTGTCAGTGGCCAATGAAAACCCTATGGATCACAACAGTCCAATTCACAGTCTATCATGGGGATGACGGGACCAGGGCAGCATTTTGTTCTCCTTCTTGTACGTGGGGTTCCGATGAGTTGAGGGTCAACTCAGCAGCAGCTAACAAGCTTCTTATCACATTTATCCCATATATTCACCACTTTTCTTGATTTCTGTAACTTTCTGTTAGCAAATACACTCACCTTGAATTTCACAGAAAAAAACAGAATCACCAGGGATGACTACCCAGTTTGCCTACCAGCAAACAGATCTGAAACTGGAAACATTTGGCATCACTGGGTGAGAAATCCCCTCTATATACCGTTAATACTTCTACCATGTTACAGATGCCACACCTTTCTACATTCTCAGGGGACTTTTTCTATCAATAAGCTTCTCTCTCTCTGTGTGCATGTGTGTGTATGTCTGTATGTATCTGTCTCTGACACACACACACCTTCACGTTTTTCCCCTCTCTGTTAGCTATTTCATTGCAACAACCACCATGATCAAGTCTCTCCTGTTAAAAAGAAATGCCTCTCAAGATCCGTATCCCTTACTAAAACCAAAAAACCTGTTGCTGTGGAGTTGATTCCGACTCATACTCGTACAGGCCCTACGTGACAAAATAGAAATACTCCATAGGGTTTCCAAGGCTGAAAAATCTTTATGGAAGCCAACTTGCACATTTTTCTTCTGCAAAGCAGATGGTGGATTCAAACTACTGAGCTTTCAGTTAGTAGTCGAGCACTTAACCACTGTACCACCAGGACTCCTTATATCCCGTACTGCCTACTCCAAAATTAGGAAATGAGAAGTAAACATATCTTGGCCCCTCAACAAAAAATTTCTTGACAGGTTTACCAAAACGCACTGCTTTTCCTGTTTAAACTCATATTCACTCACCGGCCTGCTATGATTTTTCTACTCCTCCAGTTATATCCAGGGAACTTCTTTTACCCAAATCATCAACTACTTGACATCCCAATCCAAGTTTGTGTTATAGGTTGCATAGAAAATATACCAAAACCTAGTGGATTAAAGCAACAACAAAAATATATTCTCTCTCTCGATTTCTGTTTGTCAGGAAGTTAGACAGGACGCAGTGAAGGCAGCTTGTCTCTGATCCACAGTGTCTGGGATCTCACTAGAAGATTTGAAGGCTGGAGGCTCACATTGATGATGGTTGTCAGCTAAGACTAGCTGGGACTGTCAACTAGACAAGTAGTTTCTTCAGGTACCTAGGTTTCCTCACAACATGGTAACCTGGTTCCAAAGGCAAGCATCCTGAGAGACAGAGCCAGGTGGAAGCTGTATCCTTTTTATGACCTAGCCTCTGAAGTCATATAACATCACATCTGCCTTATTCCCATTGGTCAGGCAGTCACAAATTCCCTTCAGATTCATTTATATCCTTCTACTTCCTATATGTTTCATCTCTTAAACAACAAAACATTGAGGAGCTTGGTGAGAGCAAAATTTTAGAAAACCCGGTATATTTTTTCTCACTGAAGTGCTACAATACCCTTTTGCAAAGATGAGAATTGAATGTTAACTTGCCACTATTACTAGTCTGGAAACCCTCGTGGCATAGTGGTTAAGTGTACAGCTACTAACCAAAGGTTAGCAGTTCGAATTCACCAGGTGCTACTTGGAAACTCCATAGGGCAGTTCTACTCTGTTGTATAGGGTCGCTATGGGTCAGCATCGATTCGATGGAAATGGGTTTGATTTTCTTTTTTTTTTTTTGGACCCATCATAAATGAAGTTCCTGACCTATTTATGTCTGCTTTCTAGTTAATGTTCCAAAGTAATGAATTGTATATTGTCTTAGTCATCTGGTGCTTCTATAACAGAAATACCACAAATGGATGGCTTTAACAAACAGAAATTTATTTCCTCACAGTAAAGTAGGCTAAAAGTCCAAATTCAGGACATCAGCTCCAGGGGAAGGCTTCCTCTCTCTCTTGGCTCTGGAGGAAGGTCCTTGTCCTCAATCTTACCCCAGTCGAGCAGCTTCTCAGGCACAGGGACCCTGGGCCCAAAGGATGTGCTCTGCTTCCAGTGCAGCTTTCTTGGGGGTATGCGGTCCCAGCTCTCTGCTCACTTCCCTTTCCTTTTTATCTCTTGAGAGATAAAAAGATGTGCAGGCCACACCCCAGGGAAACTCCCTTTACATTAGATCTGGGATGTGACCTTAGTAAGGGTGTTACAATCCCACTCTAATCTTCTTTAACATAAAACTACAATCACAAAATGGAGGACAACCACACAATACTGGGAATCACGGCCCAGCCAAATTGATACACACATTTTTGGGGGGACATAATTCAATCCATGGCATATATGCAAAATATATACGCATATATTTTGTAGTTCCCTAAATCTGGAATCATGTACTCACTTATGTTCATACTCCATACCCTTAATAATGATAGATCTCTACTGTATTCCTTCTCAACCTGTATCTTTGCCCAAGATGAGTTTACTAGTAGTGCCCATCCATTTCCAATCCGAAATATTTTGAGTATATTTGTAGTTCTTCTCTGGATCTTTCCATTTTCTATTGGTAGAAAGCCCCTAGAGCTCCACCAAATATATTCCAAGAATTTTTATTACTCTTATGTACTACGGCTGCATGCTTTTCTTTAAAACCTAATATATGTTGTATGGGTACTTCTTCCCTCAAAGAATGAAAGAACATCAATTTTAAAGCAAAGTTCAATATTCAGCCTTTCAAATGAATGAAAATTCCATTACCTAAGATTGGAATGAAGGAATTAAAGAACAAGTAAAACTCCGTGAAAGCAGAATGTTAAAAGCAAAACAAAACTCCTGAAATAGTGCGCCTACATGGGAGAAGAAATTTAGTAGTTCAAGATAGTAAATCTGAAGGTCAAGTTGCAAAATTTATTGGTACTTTGATGTTTGAGATAGGTGACAATGATAAATAAAAGTTTCCTAATATAAAAAGTCATGTTGGCACATTTCAACCTAATTATATAAACCAGACTTCTTAGTAGTTTTAAAAGCAGTGTGAGTCTTGGCAGAGATAGAATAAGAGGAAGAGGCATAAACCAAGGTAGAGATGTAAAAAAATTTAAACAGTTAAAATGGAACAAATAAGAGAAAATGTATTCATTCTCAGAATATTGGTAGGAAGTGATCTGTAGTCCAATAACATCTGTTTTTCTCCCGTCCCCTACATAGCCACCACCTCCCCCTCGGCCCTGATCCTGTCGTGGCTCCAAATTCAGCTCAACTAGATAATGACTGAAAGCAGGAAACATCACCACTTGTTTACCCAGAACCTAGAGCAACACCTTAAAACTCCTTGAAGAGCCACAAACATTTGTGGAATGGATGGATGAATGCTGGGCACTGAATAGATAAAGAGATGTGAGAGAAGGAAACAAAAGGGCCTCAGTCATTTTCCGCTTCTGAATCCTTCATTTGGTTTAGCTGTCTAGAAGAGAGAGCCAGATTCTGGGCATCTACTCTTAGCTATAATGAGCCCTTCTAGAACAATGGTTATGTGCTCAGCTGCTAACTGAAAGGTTGGCAGTTCAAACCCACCCAGTGGCTCCATGGGAGAAAGGCCTGGTGATCTCCTTCTGTAAAGATTATAGCCAAGAAAATCCTATGGGGCAGTTGCACTCTGTCACATGTGTTTGCGATGAGTCAGAATCAAGTGGGCGACACCCAACAACACTGTTCACTATATCTACAAGATAATTTATTTTCATCTTATTTTTCTTCAGAAATCAAATTATTCTCTGAATTTTGTTGTTGTTAGGGGCCATCAAGTGGGCTCCAACTCATAGTGACACTATGTATCACAGAATGAAACATTGCCCAGTCCTGCGCCATCTTCACAATCAGTGCTGCGCTTGAGCCCATTGTTGTAGCCACTGTGTCAATCGATCTCATTGAAGGTCTTCCTCTTTTCTGCTCTCCCTCTACTTTACTAGGCATGATGTCCTTCTCCAGGGACTGGTCCCTCCCGATAACATGTCCAAAGCAAGCAAAACCAAGTCTCGAAGTCTCGTTATCCTCTCTTCAAGGGGCATTCTGGCTGTACCTCCAAGACAGATTTGTTCTTTCTTCTGGCAGTCCATGGCATATTCAATATTCTTCACCAACACCATAATTCAAATGCATCAATTCTTCTTCTGTCTTCCTTTGTCATTGTTCAGCTTTCACATGCATATGAGGTGATTGATAATACTGTGGCTTGGGTCAGGCCTACCTTGGTTATCAAAGTGACAAACTGATAGACAGTTGGTAGATTCTCTGAGTTTATGGGTGGGGGGAGGAAGGGAACGTGACTTGAACTTACTGTATACACAGATCATTGAGAGAAGGCAAGATAATATATTGGAAATAGCTTCTGGCTGGAAATCAGAAATCCTGGGGTCCCAAACTTGCCTTGCACAAAATAGTCCATGTAACTTTCATTAAGTTGTTCAGCTCAAAGATGCTTAACTAATATAAAGATTTCCAAAGCAAAACATAAATAAATAAATAAAATCAAAAATACATTTGTTGGAATAAAGATACTTAGGCATGACCTCAGATTTCCTTCAAAGACGAGTAAGTCTAAGGACAGAAGAACACACTGTGGCTGCCTTATCGACCACTTCAGTGACGCCAAGGTTTGAGTTCTTGGTTTTTTTTTTTTTAAGCAGAACAAAAAATCAGTGTTGACAAAAGCTTATTAAAAAAGATCAGCCGACCATCTATACATACAATGCACTTCCGATCCAAATTCCAATGTCATTTTTTAAGGTAATAGAGAAACAAATCACCAACTTCATATGGAAGGGAAAGAAGCCTCGGATAAGCAAAGCATTACTGAAAAAGAAGAAGAAAGTGGGAGGCCTCTCTCTACCTGATTTTAGAACATATATAGCCACAGTAGTCAAAACAGCCTGGTACTGGTACAACAACATACACATAGACCAGTGGAACAGAATTGAGAACCCAGATGTAAATCCATCCATGTATGAGCAGCTGATATTTGACAAAGGCCCAGTGTCAGTTAATTGGGGAAAAGATAGTCTTTTTAACAAATGGTGCTGGCATAACTGGATATCCATTTGCAAAAAAATGAAACAGGACCCATACCTCGCACCATGCACAAAAACTAACTCCAAGTGGATCAAAGACCTAAACATAAAGACTAAAACAATAGAGATCATGGAAGAAAAAATAGGGACAACCTCAGGAGCCCTAATACAAGGCATAAACAGAATACAAAACATTACCAAAAATGACGAAGAGAAACCAGGTAACTGGGAGCTCCTAAAAATCAAACACCTATGCTCATCTAAAGACTTCACCAAAAGAGTAAATAGACCACCTACAGACTGGGAAAGAATTTTCAGCTATGACATCTCAGACCAGGGCCTGATCTCTAAAATCTACATGATTCTGTCAAAACTCAACCACAAAAAGACAAACAACCCAATCAAAAAGTGGGCAAAGGATATGAACACACACTTCACTAAAGAAGATATTCAGGAGGCTAACAGATACATAAGGAAATGCTCTCGATCGTTAGCCATAAGAGAAATGCAAATTAAAACTACGATGAGATTCCATCTCACTCCAACAAGGCTGGCATTAATCCACAAAACACAAAATAATAAATATTGGAGAGGCTGCGGAGAGATTGGAACTCTTATACACTGCTGGTGGGAATGTCAAATGGTACAACCACTTTGGAAATCTATTTGGCGTTATCTTAAACAGTTAGAAATAGAACTACCATACAACCCAGAAATCCCACTCCTAGGAATATACCCTAGAGAAACAAGAGCCTTCACACAAACAGATATATGCACACCCATGTTTATTGCAGCTCTATTTACAGTAGCAAAAAGTTGGAAGCAACCAAGGTGTCCATCAACGGATGAATGGTTAAATAAATTGTGGTATATTCACACAATGGAATACTACACATCGATAAAGAACGGTGAGGAATCTGTGAAACATTTCGTAACATGGAGGAACCTGGAAGGCATTATGCTGAGCGAAATTAGTCAGAGGCAAAAGGGCAAATACTGTATAAGACCACTATTATAAGATCTTGAGAAATAGTATAAACTGAGAAGAACACATACTTTTGTGGTTATGAGGGGGGGAGGTAGGGAGGGCGGGAGAGGGTTTTTTACTGATTAATTAGTAGATAAGAACTGCTTCAGGTGAAGGGAAGGACAATACTGAATACATGGAAGGTCAGCTCAACTGGACTGGACTGGACCAAAAGCAAAGAAGTTTCCGGGATAAACTGAATACTTCAAAGGTCAGCGGAGCAAGGGCGGGGGTTTGGGGACTATGGTTTAAGGGGACTTCTAAGTCAATTGGCAAAATAAATTCTATTATGAAATCATTCTGCATCCCACTTTGAAATGTGGCATCTGGGGTCTTAAATGCTAACAAGTGGCCATCTAAGATGCATCAATTGGTCTCAACCCACCTGGATCAAAGGAGAATGAAGAACACCAAGGTCACACGATAACTAAGAGCCCAGGAGACAGAAAGGGCCACATGAACCAGAGACTTACATCATCCTGAGACCAGAAGAACTAGATGGTGCCCGGCTACAACCGATGACTGCCCTGGCAGGGAGCGCAACAGAGAACCCCTGAGGGAGCAAGAGATCAGTGAGATATAGACCCCAAATTCTCACAAAAAGACCATACTTAATGGTCTGACTGAGACTAGAGGAATCCCAGCGGTCATGGTCCCCAAACCTTCTGTTGGCCCAGGACAGGAACCATTCCCAAAGACAACTCAGCAGACATGAAAGGGACTGGACAGTGGGTAGGAGAGAGATGCTGATGAAGAGTGAGCTAATGATATCAGGTGGACACTTGAGACTGTGTTGGCATCTCCTGTCTGGAGGGGGATGGGAGGATAGAGAGCGTTGGAAGCTGGCAAAATTGTCACGAAAGGAGAGACTGGAAGGGTTGACTTGTTAGGGGGAGAGCAAGTGGGAGAACGGAGTAAGGTGTATATAAACTTATATGTGACAGTCTGACTTGATTTGTAAATGTTCACTTGAAGCTCAATAAAAGTTAATAAAAAAAAAAAAGATCATCCGATTTACTTAATATCAAATTTCTCTTTACAAAATATTTTGGATAGTAAGGTGTAAACTAATCAGATGCCCTAAGATCAGATTTCCTTTTTAAAACATGCCAAAGTTCTTTACGATGAAAACACAATGCAAAATGTGGATTTGCTAAGCACAAAAGCTTAAAAAAACGATTAAAGATGATTATGTCATGTTACGTTATTATTCCTCTGAAGAACGTTGCAGTTTTTGTTTTACCAGGAAACTTGCTTGATTAGATTCAGATTGAGAACTCTGTGTAGCCTAGGGCTGGGGTCTCAGGTTAGAGCTCAGTCAACCCCATATGTGTGCAGTGCAGGGATCAGCCAGAGACCTGCACAGAGTTTTTAGAATTTGTGGTTCTTCTTTTCTAGCCTTCCTTCATCACTCTTCAGTGGCCCTGGTTGCTCTGGTCTCCTGTCCCTTCTTCCTCAGGCCACAAAACATCACGTTTTCTGTTGGGGTTCTACTTGGCCACACCGCTATTTCTGCAACTGAAGATGCTTGAAAAGATGATGGGGAAGTCACCTCATATTGATCACTTCCTCCAAGTTGCAACTCCCCTCCAAAGCTTGCCTGGTTGTGTCCATTCTCCAGAGTCCTTTCGTAGATGCTGTTTTCTAATTTGTCCAAAGTTTATACCTGTCGTGTTCGGGAGGTTCCTTTGTTAACAGATTACTTCCTCATATTAGAAACAGAACTCCATTTTTGTTTGCCTGTTTTTGTAGGTGTGTTGGGAGGGGCTGTGAGGGCTGAGAGAGGGTTCATGAACTTCTGTTGGCCTATGTCAGGTAAGTTTATGTGAGGCAATTCTCTGACCTTCCTGGAGTCCATGGCTATATGAACCCTTTTCAGACCCAGAGTCCAAAACTCACGAATTAGTGTGTTTTAGCAAAGACCTCTGGCCTCTTTCTTAACTGAACATGCGCAGAAGGGGTCAAGTGAGAAGGGGAGAGGGCTGTAGTGGAAAACAACCAACAAGTCCAGATTCTTGAATATTTTCCATCAATATAAATACACTGTCAAATGGCATAAGACCCACTACATTTTCTGGTATCTGTCTTTTTCCTCTTTTTTTCTTACCTGATTTCCTGTATGCTTAAATATGTTAAAGTAGATAACATGATATCTTAAAAATAAATACTTCAACACTCACCTTAAAATAATGTTTCCTACATACAAAAATATATTTTTATGTCTAACAAAATTAATAACCAATTCCTTAATATTGTCTAACACCCAATTCATAATCAAATATCCTTGATATTTCAAAAAAGTGTCTTCTACAACTTCATTGTCCAAACCAGGGTACTATAGAGATGACATGTTGCATATTAATATGTATTATTCTTTTCTTATGGCAATGACCTAAAGACATGTCCTGTAAAACATTCCAGACTCTGTTGTTGTTGTTAGGTGCTGTCAAGTCGGTTCCAACTCATAGAAACCCTGTGCACAACTGAACAAAACACTGCCCGGTCCTGTGCCATCCTTACAATCGTTGTTATGCTTGAGCCCATTGTTGCAGGCACTGTGTCAATTCACCTCGTTGAGGGTCTTCCTCTTTTCCGCTAACTCTGTACTCTGCCAAGCATGATGTCCTTCTCCAGGGACTGGTCCCTCCTGACAACATGTTCAAAGTATGTAAGAGGCAGTCTTGCCAACCTTGCTTCTAAAGAGCATTCTGGTTGTACTTCTTCCAAGACAGATTTATTCGTTCTTCTGGCAGTCTACAGTATATTCAATATTCTTCCCCAACACCACAATTCAAAGGCATTAATTCTTCTTCGGTCTTCCTTATTCATTGTCCAGCTTTCACATGCATATGATGTGATTTAAAATACCATGGCTTGGGTCAGGCGTACCTTAGCCTTCAAGGTGACATCTTTGCTCTTGAACGCTTTAAAGAGGTCCTTTGCAGCAGATTTACCCAATGCAATGTGTCTTTTGATTTCTTGACTGCTGCTTCCATGGGTGTTGATTGTGGATCCAAGTAAAATGAAATCCCCCTTGACAACTTCAATCTTTTCTCCATTTATCATGATGTTCATTGGTCCAGTTGTGAGGATTTTTGTTTTTTTTATGTTGAGGTGCAACTCATTCTGCAGGCTGTGGTCTTGGATCCTTTTCTCTTTCAGCAAGCAAGGTTGTGTCATCTGCATAATGCACATTTTTAATGAGTCTTCCTCCAATCCTTATGCCCCGTTCTTCTTCATATAGTCTAGTTTCTCAGATTATTTGCTTAGCATAGAGATCAAATAGGTGTGGTGAAGGAATACAACCCTGGCGCACACCTTTCCTGATTTTAAACCAATCAGTATCTTCTTTGTGGTTCTGTTTAACTTGTTGTTCTAATTCCTGTGTTTCTTGTAAGCAGGAAGTTAAATCTAAAGACTTGATGGATATAAATAAATCATTTTGGGTCTACAGAACAACATAGGCAATGTTGTGTGTTTCATATATTATCATATCAAGAGCTACATAATATTAAATCCATCCATTATTGTTAAGGCAAAGATTGGTGATGAAGATGTAGAGTGTTCCCTGCATTGTATAATTTTACACTCTCCCTAAAGACCCAGGTGTGATCTACGTAGTCTTGCTTTGGGACTATGGAAGGTCTGTTTTTTTTCAACCATATAGTTAATGATTTCAACACCAAATTTTTACCATTCCAGAATTAACAATTTTATTTAGAATTGTGAAAGAATATCTTTCTAATTCTATCATTATTTCTACATTACCAACTGGCAACCTTTTGTCCAATATTTTGTCCTCAACAACTGGGGCCAATGGATTACCCTGAATTTCTGTTCATACCCTAAAAGATAGTCTAAATACCTATCTATTTTTCTTAAATTGCCAATGTCAAAGTAAATAATTTGCTTAATAGTTGTCTTAAACAGCTTAAGGTGAGTTTTTTTTTGTGAGGGGGCTTTTTTTCTGTCTTGAGTATCATTATGAAATCCTGGAATTTCACAGATTCAAGATACTTTAATTCATTTTGGTGATCAAACAGTCATAGCTTTGGCCAGAGGGAAGCTTTCAAATAGGTCTCATGTGTTCTTGAAATGACATCATTAAACATAATGTCCATTACTATAGGGTCTCTCCCCACCCACCAACATCCCTATATCTCGTCATTATCTCTCCATCTCTTTCTCTCCATAATCAGAGCCTGCAACACTGTATTTAATATATTTTATGATTCTTCCTAGTAGTGTCTGTCTCGTTTTAGCCACTTAGTAAATGCCGGGGGGAAAAAAAAAAAGCCAGTGCTGTCAAGTCGATTCCGACTCATAGCGACCCTATAGGACAGAGTAAATAGTCGTTACTAAAAAATTTGAAACCATGGAAAGTGTATTCTTATTTGAAGTATAAACTACAGATGATGATAATGATGATGATAGCCAATGCTGTGGAACGTTTCTGTGTATCAAGCACTGTTCTAAGCCCTACACCTTATTAACTCATCTTAATTCTCACAATAATCCTATAATAGGTACCACTAACATTTTCCTCATTTTACAGATGAAGGAACTGAGTCACAGAGTGATTAAGTAACTTGCCCAAAATCACAGTGATTGCAAAGTTTTGTTGGTATTAATTTAGAAGCTACGAAGATGATAATCATATCTAATATGAGAGATATGTGTAAAATGATAAAACTGTATGCAAAACAATGTCATCCTAAAAGAAGGTGAATATTATCTTAATATATTTTTATATTTTTTCTATTGTGTCTCATATGTAACTTTTATCTCTTTTATTGTATTTTAAACTTTTTTGAAAGCAGGCATTTTTAAAGTCCCCACAGAGCCTAGAAGAGCACTAAATTGATGGTAACGAAAATAAAACCGGTTTTCTAATTGATTCCCACTCATAGTGAACCCATGGGTAGAACTATTCTCCATAGAGTTTCCATAGCTGTAATCTTTTGGAAGTACATTGCCAGGCCTTTCTTCTGAGATACCTCTGGGTGGATGTGAACTGCCAACCTTTCAGTTAGTAGCTGAGCACTTATCCATTTGCACCACCCAGGGCCTCCTAGTAACAAGAATAGTAGCATATATTTACATAGCACTTACTATATTCCAAAGGAGCCCTAGTGGCACAGTGGTTAAGCACTCAGCTGCTAACCAAAAGGTCAGCTGTTCAAACTCTCCAGCTGCTCCATGGGAGAAAACACCTGGTGCTTTGCTTCCATAAACATTAATCAAAACCAAATCCATTGCCACTGAGTTGACTCTGGCTCATAGCAACCCTATCAAACAGAGAACTGCCCCATAATGTTCCCAAGGCTGTAACCTTTACTGAAGCAGACTGCCACATTTTCCTCCTGTGGGTTCACAACAACAACCTTTTGGTTAACAACTGAGTGCTTAATCACTGTGCCACCAGGGTCTAGAAAAGCTATGGGCAGTTCTACTCTGTCCTATGGGATCACTATGAGTTGGAATCAACTCTATGGCAGCAGGCAGTATATTCCAGAAATTTTTCTTAGTGATTGAAATATATTAGCTTATTTAATTCTTACAACAGCCTCTGAGGTAGATATTATGATTATTCCCATTTTATACATGAAAAAACTAAAACAAAAAGAGACTCAGTAACTTTCCTGAGGTCCCACAGCTTGTAAGTGGCAAATCCAAAATCTGAACTCAGTCAGTCTGGTCCCGGATCAATGTTTTTAAACAATAAGCTTTGCTCTTCACTGAGATGGATTCCAAAAACAACCAAACCCAGTGCCGTCGAGTTGATCCCGATTCATAGGAGATTGATTCAGGGCTCTGAAACATGTTCATATTAGATATACTCATATTAGCAGATAACATGATTATATAATACGACTCTAGGCATGATTTCTCTATATGACTATCAGCCTAAGACTAATTTATACTTTTAGACAAACTGAATAAGAATCATACCATATAAATTAGGAAGTAAATTTGTAACAATATATAATTCTCAGAGCTTATAACTTCTAGGAAGCCTGGTACCTCAACGGTTAAGCACTCAGCTGGTAACCAAAAGGTTGGTGGTTCAAACCCACTCAGCAGCTCCACGGGAGAAAAGACCTGACAGTCTGCTCCTATAAAGATTACAGCCTGGGAAACCCTAAGGGGCAGTTTTGCTCTGTCACATTGGATGGCTATAGGTTAGAATCAACTAGATGGCACCTAACAACAACATAATTTCTCCTTAGATAACACTGATTGTTTAACTGAGATCAAATTTTAAATCATTTTTGAGAATCACAGCCATGCTTTGCACTTTTTTAATATCAGTTTTTAAACTTTCTCCTCTAGATACAATGTATACTGGGTTTTAGTGAACATAAATTTCGAACATTAATATTTTAAAACATAGCTGCCAAATGAACTTCCTAAACCAGAAATGTCTATTTTACTGAAAGCAAGATGATGACTCTTCTCCAAATTGTTTTTTTTAAACCAATATAAATTTATTCTCTACAGAGCATTAATTCCATATTTCAAAAGAAAAGAAAATAATAGATGATTAAGCACAGCTTTAGTCAAGTCAAAACTTGGAATTCTGCCCATATTCTTGACTATGACTATATCACAGAACAAAAATAATATCTTCCAAAGAAAAAGACACAAATGTTTAAAAACAATAGCTACAAAGGCAAACTACTGGCCAACAAGGTATGTGCCTGCAGTACAAGGAGCTTTCTTTAGATCTCTTTTTAAGATGAGTCCATTCATTCATAAAAATACGTAACAGCCACCAAAATACACACCTCATTGGTTAAGACAGTGAATTCTCACAAGTAATCTATTAATAAGGCATTGGAATCAGGCATGGAAATGAACCATTATTTCTCAAAATTAGAAAAAAAAAAAGATGAGCTTCTTATACAAAGGAATTGATTCTATACATAGTTCCAGCTTAGACTATGCAAAAAACAGAGTTTATAATGGGGGGAATAATTATTTATTTGAGAGGAGTAGCAATTTAAAATTGTAAACATATCTGGTAAATAACCTGAAAACCATAACCCTTATAATTTCAAGTTTGGTAGTCCTTTCAAAATTAAATAAGTTTCAGCACTTCAGTAATATAAATAATAAATTCATACTACCTCTACTGAAATGTTTCTATAAAATTCAAAATATTATATCAAGTCATGTTTCTGATAGTATACCAAAGAATCATACCATCTTTACAAGTTGACACACCAATAACAACTAACAATACCAGGCTAGCAAAATTCATCTAACATGTCACCAATGTACACATCCATATTTATAATAATCAGCCCGAATAACATAACAGATCCACATAGAAAACAATTCTAGATATCCTAACAAGAAAAGAATAATTAAAATTAGAGAGACTTACCTTCTCAAAGACCAAAAACCAAAAGTGTTTTCTACATTTGATTAAATTATTTTGGTAGATAACAGAGCTCCCCTACTAGGTCTAAACCTAATCTTAATTTTCCAGGCCAACGATTAACAGATTCTGTGATCGTATCGCTGCAGAACAGACAAGTTACGTACATTCAAAATAAAAAGCTTATAACTGGTGTGTAGATGTGAATATCACTTCGCATGCTAGGCATCTCTTTCTTGCCAGGGTCTTATGTTGGGGTAAAGAAGGATTTTCTTCTGGGTCATTTATCTCCACTGATTCTCCTTCTTAACAGTGTAGGAAATCAAGCCTTAAATTTCCTTGGCTTGAAAATAAACGTAGGTCTTCATAAGTAGGGGAGAAGCCCAGCTAACAATTTTGAATCACTGCCTTATAATTCCCAGAAGGTCCACTTTGTTTTGATGCATTAAATAAGGACGGACAAGCCCTTATCTTCAACAAGCTTCTTTTCAAAGCAGTCTTTGAAAATAAAATAAAATGAACAAACTACAGGTGGAACCAATGATTCAGTGGGAGAGAAAAGAGAGATTTGAATTCAAATGGAACAGTTCCAACAACAAGAATACAGGCACACTTCCTCATCCT
The DNA here is from genome assembly GCF_024166365.1 of Elephas maximus indicus. Lineage (NCBI taxonomy): Eukaryota > Metazoa > Chordata > Mammalia > Proboscidea > Elephantidae > Elephas > Elephas maximus. The sequence continues at coordinate 88,837,021 of NC_064827.1, read as the reverse complement.
TTTCTTGCTCTTCAGCCTGAAATGGTGATCCGGATGGTACATCTACTTGTCAGTTAGTTGACTGAAGCCATGGACTCCTGTCCTCTGAATAAGGGCATGGGCTCCTAGTCTCTGCATATTGAAGTGATCCTCTTGTTTCATTGTGAGCACCTTCATAGGCTAGAAGAGCATACATTTTATCTCCCTGACTAAACCTGATTTGGGGGCCAGTGAATTGAGGTACAAGGCTTTGCATTGCAGAAGAAAGATCAAACAGCCTGAAGACAATTTCGTCATCACTGGGAACTTTTTTGGTCCCCTTACAAGACTCCTCCTGAAATAGCTGATGGTGACACACTTGCTTTGGGGACACACTCTTTGTGGCCAAATTTTTATGGTCCTTGATTGTGAGATCTTGGATTAGCAATGTTGCTTGGCAACGAAAGAACGTCCCAACTTTCTCATTTTGACTTACCCAAATTCAAAATTGAAACTTTCAAAAATGATACAGATGGTTTTAAGATTTCACATATTAAAAAATAATAATAATAATATATGTGGCAAGTTTATTCCCCTTGCACACAAAATTCGAAGATTTTGTGCAAAGGAATTTCATTTATATTTATATATTAAGTATCCTTGTCATTTCCTTCAGTCTCCATTCCAGCTGTTCTCATCATGACCCCCACACTCAAAAAAATATCTCTCCCTATATTCATTTTTAATGACTTCTGTTTCAGAAAAGAAAGAAGAAAAACAGGGAGACTACATGTGAACTGATATTCAGGGAATTGTTTTTCTGCATGGGGCTACTTTAGAAAGGACTTATGTACAGAATAAATATTTCTAAGATTCAAACAATGTGATGAGAATAGAGTGGATATTCTTTAAAAGTTAGCATTTCAATGAATCCTTGCAAAGAATTACTCACAAAGATATTCTTCACATTGTTTTTCTTAAATAGAAATCATTTAAAACATTCAAAAGTAAGAGAATGTTTAATAAAATGTTAGTGTATCTATGTGATAGAAGCCTATGGGACATTGACAAGGATTCTGTGGACTATTTAATGATGAGTAAAGATGTTAACAGTATATTAGATTACTAAGTATAAAAACAATTTAAATTACACAGACACACACATACACATCTTTATTTTTTTTTTAAATGGCGTCTTATGTAGAATATGACACATTTTTTTAAAAAAATAAAGATGTGTACGTGTCTGTGTAATAAGGGCAGTGTTGTTGTTGTTGTTGTTAGGTGCTGTCAAGTTGGTTCCAACTCACAGGGAACCTATGCACAACAGAACGAAACACTGCCTGGTCCTGCGCCATCCTTACAATCGTTGTTATGCTTGAGCTCATTGTTGCAACCACCGTGTCAATCCATCTCATTGAGGGTCTTCCTCTTCTCCGCTGACCCTGTATTTTGCCAAACATGATGTCCTTCTCCAGGAATTGACCCCTCCTGACAACATGTCCAAAGTATGTAAGACGCAGTCTCACCATCCTTGCCTCTAAGAAGCGTTCTGGCTGCACTTCTTCCAAGACAGATTTGTTCATTCTTTTGGCAGTCCGTGGTATATTCAATATTCTTTGCCAACACCACAATTCAAAAGCATCAACTCTTCTTTGGTCTTCCTTATTCATTGTCCAGCTTTCACATGCATATGATGTGATTGAAAATACCATGGCTTGGATCAGGCACACCTTAGTCTTCAGGGTGACATCTTTGCTCTTCAACACTTTGAAGAGGTCCTTTGCAGCAGATTTGCCCAACGCAATGCGTCTTTTGATTTCTTGACTGCTGCTTCCATGGCTGTTGATTGTGGATCCAAGTAAAATGAAATCCTTGACAACTTCAATCTTTTCTCCGTTTATCATGATGCTGCTCTTTGGACCAGTTGTGAGGATTTTTGTTTTCTTTATGGTGAGGTGTAATCCATACTGAAGGCTGTGGTCTTTGATCTTCATTAGTAAGTGCTTCAGGTCCTCTTCACTTTCAGCAAGCAAGGTTGTGTCATCTGCATAGTGCCCAGGTTGTTAATGAGTCTTCCTCCAATCCTGATGCCCCATTCTTCTTCATATAGTCCAGCTTCTCATAATTCGAGAAGTTGTTGTTGTTAGGTGCTGTCAAATTGGTGCCAACTCATAGCAACCTTACATACCAGAGAATGAAACATTGTCCAGTCCTGTGACATTCTCACAATTGTTGCTATGTTTAAGCCCATTGTTGCAGCCACTGTGTCAAGCAGTCTTGCTGAGAGTCTTCCTCTTCTTAGCTGACCCTTTACTTTACCAAGCATGATGTCCTCTCCAAGGACTGATTCCTCCTGATAACATGACCAAAGTACACGAGATGAAGTCTCGCCATCTTTGCTTCTGAGGAGCATTCTGGCTACACTTCTTCCAAGATAGATTTGTTCGTTCTTTTGACAGTCCATGGTATATTCAATACTCTTTGCCAACCCCATAATTCAAAGGTGTCAAGGAGGCAGGGCCAAGATGGCAGAATAGCCAGGCACTTCCAGTGAACCCTCTTACAAAAAAGACCCCCCAAAACCAAGTGAAACTATTATATTTATGACAAACTAGGAGCCCTGAACAACAAAGGCAAAATTAGAAAATGGGCTGAGCAGCAGGGGGAGGGAGAGATGGTTCAGAAGCAGAGAGAGGTTGCCAGACCTGAATCATCGGGATCCCTCAGGCACCATCCCAGGGAATGGCTGTGGTGAGCTGGTGGTAGCGTTTGCCCACGGTTTCCTCAGGGAGAAACAGCTAGCCATACAGCCTACTTATACCTCCGGGAACAGACAAGAGTGGCACAGTTGGCAAAACCTAAGTACTTGGGTATACTTTACCATGTCCCACACCTCCAAGTTGGTCTCAGTGGTTATCGATTTCCCTGGGACTGAGATAGGCCCTGCTGAGCAACCTGAGCCATCCTCCCGGCCTTGAAGAAGGAATAATTTCACAATTGGGGGAAAAGATAATCTGCCAGCTCCACTAACCTGGGGAGCTCAGGACAGAAGTGGCTCCTGTCGAGGCATAAATGATCTGTGGACTTTGAATACACTTCCTCCCTGCATGGACCTGTGTGGTTCTATTTCAGGAGCATAGGCCCTTCTTGGCAGACTGCAACTGTTTCAGCTGTGTAGTGGAAAGGTGGGTGTTTGATGTTTGACACCGCTTTGCCTATTAAATAGGGTCCTCAACTACCCACATCAGGGGCCTAAGGACTGGTGGCTCCACTCAGGTCACCCAGCCACCCATGACACGGGTCCAGGGATAACTGGTATCTCCCAGTCTTTACAACCAAAAGCATCAGGTATCCATGGTCCGTCTGCAGAACCCACCCACCTGTATGCTCTAGGGAACAGGGATGCACTTTTCTCACAGTCACTTGGGGAGTAGTTTTCAGCCTTCTGTCTTGTTCAGAGCTTGACCCCCTGCTACAACGAGATACTGGTACCTACACCCATCACCCCTGCCCCTCTAAGACTGTAGGACAGAGGCTGCACCACACATTCGATATTCAATTTATCACTTTGTATGTAAAGGTAGACCTTCATATTCCTGCCAGCAGCATAACTGCAGGTCAGCATCGCCCCTTTACATTTATGTATAATTTCAGATTTTTGAACCCCAGGATATGATACGGACAAAGGAAGAGATGGAGAGCTAGAGAATGTACTTGAAGTTCTCTGGCACACTCTTTGACTTTCACCTAGATACTCTAGGTTCTTTGCCTACAAATTCTAGGTATGAATTCATTCACTATTTCCTTGTTGCTGAAATAAAGAAACTGAGAATGGGAGTTGGGCTTAAACAGAGTCGAAATCCACCTGAGGGCAACTGGTACTTGTTTGCTTCCCTGGTAAGTAAAGAGTAGAAATTTGGGGGATAAGTGCATTGCAATGGTTCTCAAAGTGTGTTCCTAAATCAGCAGCATCAACTTGTTAAGAAAGGCAAAGTCTTGAGCCCCACCAAACACTGTTAAATTAGGAACTCTGGAGAGTAGAATCTAGAAATTTGTGTTTTAACAAATCTTCTAGGTGATCCTGAGTTTGAGAACCACTGGTGTAGTGAAAGGCAACATGGAATTACCTGAAGTCAAATAGCCAGAGGTAGAAGTAGCCCAGAAAGTATGTACCCTGGCTCTCAGCTCAGAACCATTTGTGCAAGAACTTAATTATGTATAACTTCAGGCTCCTCTTGCACCAGTATTTAAAACTTATCTGGATAATATCTGAAATAGAATTTTCCAGGATTTTACTTAAATTGAAGAAGTTGATGGTAGCATGGATATTCAAGTTTTTAATAATCCAAAAAAATGAGAATCTTATGAGTAATGAATAATTTTTACTAAATATATCTTGGCTTTAAAGATCGACTTAGCGGTAATGGTGCTCTGATTAGACTCAATAGTGTCTGTTTCTATGTACACCGAAATCAAAAAACCAAACCTGTTGCTGCCGAGTCGATTACAGCTTATAGTGACCCTGCGGGAGAGAGTAGAACTGCCCCATAGACTTTCCAAGAAGCACCTGGTAGATTCAAACTGCCTACCTTTTGGCTAGCAGCCGTAGCACTTAACCACTACGCCACCAGGGTTTCCACTTCTAGAGACCTGTGTGTGTGTGTGTGTGTGTGTGTGTGTGTGTTCTAGGTCCGCAGGCCCCTACAAATGGGAAAGTCTGAACGTGCTCAACATTCATAATGTCCTTAAGTGCTCAGCCAGATCTTTGTGAAGCTGGGGTCAATGCTTTTGTTTGAAAAGGAAGTCTCTTGTAGGTCAACTCTGATGTACTCAGCCTCACTGATGTACTCAAATACCACGCTTATTTATGCTCACCTTGGTGTCAGAAAATTTATCTAAAGCACACAAGAGAAATGATATCCAGTTATCTTGGCACCTTAAGACCTTTTAACGCTTTAGTATTATATCTTTTTAGTAGGCTGTAAATTTGGGAACTCATAAATAAACTCTGGGTGCCATCATAATCGTTTTATTCTTTGCAGCCAAGAGTTACCTCTTCATCCCTCTCCTCATAAAATAGCTTCTTTCCTAATTTATCTCTAATAATTTCTATGAATTTTCATTTTACACATTTTAAAAGTTAATATACTGGCCTGTTTTATCTTTCAAAATATTTAAATCTTTAACAAGCCCCATCATCTTAAAAGAAATGGAATTTATGTTGGCTCACAAATAATTTTATAAATTATCTCAGTATACGACAGTTTGGCACAAATGTGGGTTTTTCAAACGGGGCTGGCACCTGAACTCTTTTATTGTAATGGGTAAGTTGGAGATATCCACTATGATAATGTGTTTCTAAAGCCACAAGGAGTTAAAAGAATGCAAATTATCAGGGCTGATTATGCTTAATAGGTTTGATTTCCCTACACATCGGGTATTCCCTTCCAACCCCCTCTCAACCCACTGTCTCTAGGGAGACTTTGTGTAAAACACAATGAAATTATCATCACTTGACACTTGCTCTGCCAGACATAATCCAGGTAAAGCACAGTTTTACAGTGCAGCCAAGTATATGACTTAGTGCACTTGTGATGGGATTCCTTTTGGTTTGTAAATTGAGAGGCACAGCCAGGGGGATTCTGTAAATAATCAAGGGCATGAAATGCAATGCAGAGGGTGTAACTCTATCCCATGCGGCAAGGCAAGAGACAGCATGTACCTGGCAGCACACAAGACTGGAGCAAGGTGCCTAAAAAACGGAAACGCAGCTACTTTTTATAGTCATCCTGCTCCTGGGGACCTACTCTACATAGTTATGTAAAACTATCTCTTCTCACTTCCAAGGCAACTGTGAGAGAGTTCCTAAATCATTCCCTACTTTGCTGCCCACAGCTGTCTTTGAACAAACTTTAGGCCTCCAAGCTGTGGTTATTAACCACTAAGTGTGTTCTGTCTTCACAACAAGCTTTTAGAAATTTGTTAAAGAACCTAACACGCAAAGAGGATGTTTTCTTGCATCATTGCCTAGGGTCACGAAAATGTCAATTCATGTGTTTAATAATTGTTTGGAAACACCTACACTAAGAAATGTGCTATGATAGTTTCTGGGGTACATGATAGCAAGCATGGTCCCTGTAGTAGGTGACTGGGTGAGACAGATGCAGACACCATAGTGTGATAAATTCCCTGGTAGGAAGACATTAGATGCTGTAAGTGTTCCCTCCTCAAAATAAAAACAGTTGTGGTTGAATCAGTGTCCACTCATGGCAACCCCATATGTGTCAGAGCATACGTAACTGGGCCCCATATCGTTTTTAATGGTTGGTATTTTGGAAGTAGATCACCAGGCCTTTCATCTGAGGTGACTCTGGATGGACTCAAACCTCCAATCGCAAAGGTTAGCAGTCAAGCACATTGACTGTTCACACCTCTCCGAGACTCCAAAAGAACCCAAAGGAAGGGCATTATCCCCAGTCTAAAAGGGTCTGGGAAGGTTTCCTAAACATTGTCATATTAAGGCTGAGAGCTGAAATAGGAATTAATCAGGTGAAGAGCGAAAGGGAAGAAGGGCAAGAAAAAGAAATGGAAAGATTTTCAGATAGAAAAGGGTCATATTCTAATTAGCAGAAACAAAGGGAGTTCTGTTGGGGATGAGGAGGTGGGAGCAAAGTGATGAAGCTCAGAGTTTACAGGCAGAGAAGTGAGCAAGGTGAAACTAAGGAGGTAGGCAAGGCCCATGTACTCAGGAGAACATTTAATATGTCATGTTAAGGAGCTTGAATTTTATCATCCACAGAGCAAGGGGAGCCACTGAACAGCCTTTAGCAGGGAGGGGACAACCAGATCTGTGTTCAAGAAGGGTTTGTCTGGCTCTGTGGAGAAGGGATTAAAAGGCCAAGACAGGCCAAGACTTAGAGTGGCCAACCCTGAGCCACCTTTGTCTGTCTGCATTTCTTGTTCCTTTCTGATAGGGGACTGCTTTGAGTGCCATCGTGGCCATCTTAAACTGCTCTGAGAACTTTCCTCAAACAATTACCATGGAAATAAAATTTAGAGAACTATGCAGAATCATACCGCAACAAATAGCTTAAGTCATCAGGTCTAATACCCCATCTTCAACACAAACCAATGTCTCCAAGGTCAGGTGAGAACATTTGCCTAGTCATTATTTATCTAATATGTTGTAATCATAACCTCCCTTAGGGGGCTAGTCCAGCTTTTTTTTTTTTTTTTTGCCCTGGAACATTGTAGATGCTCAATAAATATCTGATGAATGAACAAAGTATTATTTAAAATAATTTCCCCTTGTACCATATAAAAAAAGTAGGCTAGTATTAATAAAGAAAAAAATAGACTCCTTCTAGAAAATTTCTGCAAATATCTTTCTTTTACTAAGACTAAATTAAAAGTTTTCCCTTATATCCTATTGGCAAGCATTCAGGCCAAGTGACTCTTCAAAAAAAATAGCTTAACTATGAACTTTAGTGTCAAATAAAGTAATTTAACCCCAATCATTATACAATGACAAAGCACTTTGAAGAGGACTTTCTCAAGTTAAACTTATACAGGAGAAAATGTTTTACCACTAAGTAATTAGTCCTTGTTAGCATATGTTATCGGGATTATGTAATCAGTCCCCTTTCCCATCTGTCTCAAATGCAGTGTCATTGCTGTGATGCCTAATTCCAAAAATATTTATCTACAGATTTACTGTCCACATATCAAACATGTAAAAATCAAGAAGTTGTCTGGTTCTTGGCTTTGAAAAGATAGTTCCAGCAGGGGAAGTTCAAAGGTTCTTAACAGTAATTGATTTTTAACAATACGAGCTACTGATTAATGACTTTATTTGCAACCTGATGGGAGAACAAAACTTTAATGAATTATTTTTAAACTTTTGCATGGAAAATAGTTTAATTTTTTTTTAAGTAGGAAAGTCCATGTTGAAGCTTAATTTGCTCTCTTCAGATGTCTAATTTGAGTCCAATTTTTATCATCCTTGGGGAATAGTACCTTAGTGAGCAGCTTTAGAGAATAAAATACTCATGGAATCATGTACTGCGAAGCTTTGAAGGGGAGATCCATCCAGTCAAAACCATTGTGTAGCAATCAAGAATGCAGAGGACTCTTGAAAACCAGAGTTTCCTTCACTTATCCAGGCTTCCTTTGCTGATTTCCAGAGGGCTGCAGCTGGGACTCTGGACCCCTGACTCAAATTAGAACCTTTTCCACTTGACCCAGTGTAATGGATTGAATTGTGTCCCGCTAAAACATGTATCTACTTGGTTAGGCCATGTGTGGTTGTCCTCCATTTTGTGATTTTTGTATGTTTTATAAATCATAATTTATGCCTCTGGCTAAAAGGATTAGGTTGCGATTGAAACACCACCTCACCCAGGTCACCTCCCTGATCCAATGTAAAGGGAGTTTCCCTGGGGTGTGGTCTGCACCACCTTTTATCTCTCAAGAGATAAAAGGAAAGGGAAGTTAGCAGAGAGTTGGGGACCTCATACCACCAAGAAAGCAGAGCCAGGAGCAGAGGGCATCCTCTGGACCCAGGTTTCTGCTCAAAGAAACTCTTTGTCCGGGGGAAGATGGATGAGCAAGCCGAAAGAAAGAGAAAGCCTTCCCGTGGAGCTGACACCCTCAATTTGGACTTTTAGCCAATTTTACTGCGAGAAAATAAACTCTGTGTTAAATCCATCTGCTTGTGGTATTTCTGTTACAGCAGCACTAGATGACTAAGACACCCAGCATCTTAATTTTATGCTAGGGTTTTCAATATGGAAGCTACTAATAGATACTGAATTACTTTAAAAAAAAAAGTCATTTGCAAGGACTACCTCTACACATTGATGTGCTATTACACTCATTGATCTCTGTGGGAGATGCTTTAGTTTATTATCTTCCTTTTTGCTTCCCTCTGCCAGTAATGAGATAAAATGTCACTAATGCACATGAATTTTATGTCTTATTTTGCATTTTCTAGCAGCTACATATACTCAAAATTAATCTGGTTTTGGAAAGGTCTCAAGTGTATTCCTTCATCATTGATTAGGTTTTATAAATCCTAGGCTAATATTGCTTGATTAATTGGTAACTCATGTGATACATTAACCTAACTTTTCAATTTAGCCATTTTCATACCCACAGAAGATATCTCAATTAGGCAATGACTGAATTTTTCTCTCAAAGTCTTTTACTTTCAATCACTTGACTTGGTTCAAAATAGGTTCAGGCAATATAATCTGTGTTTCATAATCTCCTAAAATATAGAGTAAAGGATACCCCAGTGGATCTCCCAACATGGAGGAGGAGCCCGGGGATAAGATATGTACATAAAGGTAGATCCTCAGTACCATCAAAGGACTTGAAAAGGACTTGTGTTTCTTAACCTGCCACTGGTTCTAAGAAATCACATTTTCGATGAAACTTCTCTTCCTGAAGTGCTATCACTGTGAGACTGGTGGACCCAAGGGATCATTATCAAACCATTGCCATGACAGCCACATTTCAAAGGATACCTGAACAGAGCATCCTGCTGAAAACAGAGCCCTGACATTCCTTCTTAGAAGTTCGCTCCTTTGAATGGATCATGCTGCTTCCCTTTCAAAGATCTACTTTTTGGATGCCTATCCCCATGGCAGTTATTTCTCAGGGATAATGAGTTTCAGCAACTTTCATTTTTTCAGCAAATATTTTTGAGCCAATATATAATGTGGTATGATATATACCACATCTAATATTTAATATCATCTTTTATTATAATATCCTGGAGCCCTGGTGGCATAATGGTAAAGAGCTACAGCGAGCTATCACTGCTAACTAAAGGGCCAGCAGTTCAAATCCACCAGCCACTCCTTGGCAACCCTATAAGGCAGTTCTACTCTGTCCTACAGGGTCGCTATGAGTCGGAATGATCTTGACTGCAACAGGTTTATATCACATATCATTTAAGGGGCCCTGATGGGACAGTGGTTAAGAGCTCGGCTAATAACCAAAAGGTCAGCAGTTCAAATCCACCAGCCACTCCTTGGAAACCCTGTGGGACAGTTCTACTCTGTCCTATAGGGTCACTAGGAGTCAGGATCGACTCCGCGGCAACAGATTTTTATATATATATATATATTTATTTTATATATATATATATATATCATATAAGCATAATTGGAAAAAAAAGTTATGAAATGATACTCATGACTTCCAGTATACTCTGGTATATTATATTCCGTATTTTATTTTTTAAAAATGCTGCTCTCAACACACTAAAGTGATATCATACTTTAGTTGGACAATTAAAATTTGACTGATTATTTGAGCAAAAGAATGGAATGCCCTTTTTGATGTTTCAGAAAGACTCTTCTATCTGCACTGTGGAGTGTGGCTTGGTGGGTTGGAGATGTAATGGATTGTGTCCCCCCAAAATATGTGTCAGCTTGGTTAGTCCCTGTGTGTTTGTTCTCCATTTTGTGATTTTCCTATGTGTTGTTAGAAATTATAATCTCGGCCTGTGGTTAAAAAGGATTAGGGTGGGATGTAACAGTCTTGCTCAGGTCGCATCCCTGATTCAATGTAAAGGGAGTTTCCCTGGGGTGTGGTCTGCACCACATTTATCTTACAAGAGATAAAAGGAAAGGGAAGCAAGCAGAGAGTGGGAACCTCATTCCACTAAGAAAACTGTTCTGGGAGCAGAGCCTATCCTTTCAACCTGAGATTCCTGCTCTGAGATGCTCCCAGACCAAGGGAAGCCTGATGCATCACAAGGACCTTCCTTTAGAGCCAAGAGAGAAAGAAAGCCTTCCTCTGGAACCAGCTCCCTAAATTAGGACTTCTAGCCTACCAGACTGTGAGAGAATAAACTTCTCTTTGTTAAAGCCATCCACTTGTGGTATTTCTGTTATAGCAGCACTAGATGACTAAGACAGGAGACATCCCAAGTGTCAACCATCTGAACAGAAGCTTGGAGCTTAATTGAGCAGCAGGATCTACTTCTCTTTATCATAGGTGGGTCTAGATGTCCAGGAGGCAATCGGGGGGTGAGAGTTTAAAATGATGACCTCCACTTGAGCTGAAGTAGGATCTGGGAAACAAGTAGTGCAAGAGGGTTGTGAAATTAGTCCAGTCTTTTGGGTCTGGAATTTAGAAACTTCAAAACATAGATGTTAGCCAGGTTATTCAAACTACCGAGGTTTTTTTTTTTTTTTTTTTACTTATTTATTCATTCATAATTAATTTAAAAAATGATTATGTGTCCAGATTGGGCTAACTTCCAGGAACCCAGAGAAAAACTTATCCTTGGCCATGAACAAAAGCCACGCAGCTTTCCCAGAAAGAAAACACATCTTGTGTTTTCTGTTTTTATTTCCCTTTGCTCTTCTTCTATGTATTTAGTATAAATCTCTGGAAATCGAGCCAGGCTTAGCTATACTGGTGAGGAACCTCTAGTATCAGGAAAAAAACAAAAGAAAGTCCTCCCCACCACCAGCACCATGGAAAAGGGGAAACTTGGGAAAACAAACCTGGAGTTATGTGATGCAAAATGGATCTCCCTATGGAGATTCCATTTCCAGTAATTAATATTTTGAGGTTCTGGATTTTGTTTTAATTAGAAATCTGACATTTTCTTAATCTTACATCATATTTTTTAATGCTTTTTCAAAACATGTTAGTTTAGCTATTAAGGAAATTGATAGTTTATCATGACTAACCAAAAGATGAATAAAGACACTGTCATTATTCATAAATACATCTCTCTTAATGTGCTTAAGCTATCAGAAAGTTATGCTGGCAACAACTGAAATGGGTTTACAAAACACTAGTGGACATAACATAAACATCTGGTCAGTAACATAGACCAAAAGTAGAGTTATTCCGCTACACTATCCCCTAGCCCCAGCACACACAACTCCATCTGTGAGTAGCAGGCTTTGGTGGAAAATCAAAGAACTAACACTTGAGACTGCATCAAGAAATTTAGTCATTAAAAAGCCAAAAATGTAGATCAGAATCTTCTTTTAGATTAACACAGGATATGAAGTAGAAGAGAATGGGAAAAATATCTTTCCAGTGAAGAGAAGTGAAGAAGAAAAGAAAAAAAAAAAAAAAAACAAGTAGTACTCTACACAGAGTTCAAAGTGAACCTCTGAAATTTGGGCACTAAAATATTGTATTTATTTGGACATCTGTAGACCATTCTATCACTCCCCACCATCCATATGCACAGCATCTGATTATGTGCTCCACATTTCTGAAAGTTATAAAAGTATGATGGAAAATTCAAAGTAAAAAAAAAAAAAAAAATTCATAGGCTGGGCCAAGATGGCAGAGTTGTCAGATGCTTCTGGTGATCCCTCTTACAACAAAGACACAAAAAAACAAGTGAAACAATTATATTTATGATGAACTAGGAGCCCTGGGCATCAAAGGCAAAATTAGGAAATGGACTGTGTGGCAGGGGGAAGGAGAGATGGTTCAGAAGAGAAGAGGAGTTGCCAGACCTGAATGGCTGGGAACCCTCAGGCATCATTCTCAGGAGTGACTACAGCAGACTGGTGGTAGCGTTTGGCCAGTTTCCTCAGGGAGAAACAGCCAGTTACACAGCCTACTCACACCTCCAGAAACAGAGAAGAATGGAACTCTAGGCAAAAGCTAAGTACTTACATATATTTTATCGCGCTCTTGGTCCCCAAGGTGGGTTCAGTGTCTGTCAGTCTCCCTGGGCCTGAAATAGGCACTGTTGAGCATCCTGAGCCATTTTCCCGGCCTTGGAGAAGGAAAAAATTCACATTTGGGAGAAAAGACAATCTGCCAGCTCTGATAACCTGCAGCATAACCACTCCATGGACTTTGAATAACTTTCCCCCACATGAACCTGTTTGGGCCTATTCCAGGAAAATAGGCCTTTGTTGGCACACTGCAACTGTTTCAGCTGTGTGGTGGAGAGGTGGGTTTTTGATGTTTGACACCACTTTGCCTATTTAACAGGGCACTCACCTACCCACATCAGTGGCCTAAGGACTGATGGCTCCACTCAGGTCACCCAGCCACCCATGACTCTTCAAGACATCAGGAAGGAGATTAGGCAATATGCAGAGCAATCCAAGAAACACACAGACAAAGCAGTTGGAGAAATGAAAAAGATTATTCAAGAACATAATGAAAAATTCAATAAGCTGGAAGAATCCATACAGAGACAGCAATCAGAAATTCAGAATATTAACAATAAAATTAGGAATTAGACAACTCAATAGGAAGTCAGAAGAGCAGAACTGAGCAAGTGGAAGGCAGAATTGGTGAGACTGAAGATAAAGTACATGGAATCAATATTTTTGAAGGAAAATCAGATAAAAGAATTCAAAAAAGTGAAGAAAACCTAAGAATCATGTGGGACTCAATCAAGAGAAAGAACCTATGAGCGATTGGAGTTCCTGAACAGGGAGGGGTAACAGAAAATACAGAGAGAGTTGTTGAAGATTTGTTGGCAGAAAACTTCACTGATATCATGAATGATGAGAAGATATCTCTCCAAGATGCTCATCAAACTCCACATAAGGTAGATCTTAAAAGAAAGTCACCAAGACATATTATAATCAAACTGGTCAAACTCAAAGATAAAGAGAGAATTTTAAGAGCAGCTAAGGATGAACAAAAAGTCACCTACAAAGGAGAGTCAATAAGAATAATTTCGGACTACTTGGCAGAAACCATGCAGGTAAGAAGACAATGGGATGAATCATATAAAGCACTGAAGGGAAAAAAAAATTGCCAGCCAAGAATCATAAATCCAGCAAAACTGTCTCTCAAATGTGAAGGTGAAATGAGGACATTTCCAGATAAACAGAAGTTTAGGGAATTCATAAAAACCAAACCAAAACTATAAGAAATACTAAAGGGAGTTCTCTGGTTAAGAAATCAATAATATCAAATATCAACCCAAGACTAGAACTCTGGACAGAGCAATCAGATGTCAACCCAGAAAGGGAAATCACAAAAATAAATCCAGATTAAAAATAAATAAATAAATACTCAAAACAGGGAAACAGTGATGTCATCATGTAAAAGAAGACAACATTAAAACAATAAAGAAAGACTAACAAATGTAGTCATAAATATTCCATATGGAGAAGAAGATAAGTTGATATAAAGAAATAAAAGTTAAATTTAAACTTAGAAAAATAGGGGTAAATATTAAAGTAACCACAAAGGAGACTAACAATCCTACTTACCAAAATAAGATACAAGAAAAAATAGAGACTCAGCAGAAACAAAGTCAACAACAATGAATAAGAGGAAAAGACAATATATAAAGATTAACTATTCAGCACAAAAATTAAGTGGGATAAAGAAACTGTCAACAACACACACACACAAAAAAACATCAAAATGACAGCACTAAACTCATAACTATACATAATTATGCAGAATGTAAATAGACTAAATGCACCGATAAAGAGACAGGGAGAAGCAAAATAGATAAAAACAACATAATCTGTCTATACGTTGCCTACAAGAAACACACCTTAGGCTTGGAGACACAAAAAAGCTAACACTCAAAGGATGGAAAATAATATATCAAGCAAACAACCATCAAAGAAGAGCAAGAGTGACAATACTAATTTCTGAAAAAATAGACTTTAAAGTTTAATTCACCAAAATGGATAAGGAAGGACACTACATAGTGATTAAAGGGACAATATATCAGGAGGATATAACCATATTAAACATGTATGCACCCATGACAGGGCTGCAAAATACATAAAACAAACTCAAACAGCATTGAAAAGTGAGATGGACAGCTCCACAATAATAGTAGGAGACTTAAATACACCACTTTCAGTAAAGGACAGGACATCTAGAAAGAAGCTCAATAAAGACACGGGAGACCTAAATGCCACAATCGACCAACTTGACCTCATAGACATATACACAACACTCCACCCAACAGCAGCCAGGTATACTTTCTTTTTTAGTGTACATGGAACGTTCTCTAGAACACACCACATATTAGGTCATAAAGGAAGCCTTTAGCAGAATCCCAAATATCAAAATATTGCAAAGCATCTTCTCTAACCATATGGCCATAAAAGTACAAATCAATAACAGAAAAAGCAGGGAAAAGAAATCAAACACTTGGAAACTGAACAATACCCTGCTCAAAAATGACTGGGTTATAGAAGACATGAAGGACGGAATAAAGAAATTCATAGAATCCAATGGAAATAAAAACACTTCCTATCAGAGCCTTTGGGACACAGTGAAAGCAGTGCTCAGATGTCAATTTATATCAATAAATGCACACATCCAAAAAAGAAGAAAGGGCCAAAATCAAAGAATTATCCCTACAACTGGAACAAATAGAAAGAGAGCAACAAAAGAAACCCTAAGGCACAAGAAGGAAGCAAATAATAAAAATTAGAGCAGAATTAAACAAAATAGAGAAGAGAAAAACAATCAAAAGAGTTAAAAAGACCAAAAACTGGTTCTTTGAAAAAATTAACAAAATTGATAAACTATTGACCAAACTGGAAAAGAAAAACAGGAGAGGAAGCAAATAACCTGAATAAGATGTGAGATGGGCAATATCACAACAGGCCCAACTGAAATTAAAAGAATCACATCAGATTACTATGAAAAATTGTATTCTAACAAATTTGAAAACCTAGAAGAAATGGATGAATTTCCAGAACACACTACCTACCTAAACTAACACAAACAGAAGTAGAACAACTACATAGACCCATAACAAAAGAGGAGATTGAAAAGGTAATCAAAAACTCTGCCCACCCCCCCAGAAAAAAAGCCCTGGCCTGGACGGCTTTGCTGCAGAGTTCTACCAAACTTTTGAGAAGAGTTAACACCACCACTACTAAAGGTATTTCAGAGCATAGAAAAGAAAGGAATACTCCAAAACTCATTCTATGAAGCCAGCATATCCCCGATACCAAAACCAGGTAAAGACACCACAAAAAAAGAAAATTACAGACCTATATCCCTTATGAACTTAGATGTAAAAATCCTCAACAAAGATCTAGCGAATAGAATTCCACAACATATCAAAAAAATAATTCACCATGACCAAGTGCGATTCATACCAGATATGCAGAGATGGTTCAACATTAGAAAACAATTAATGTAATCCATCACATAAAAAACAAAAAAACAAAAGAACCACATGATCTTATCAATTGATGCAGAAAAGGCATTTGACAAAATTCAACACGTATTCATGATAAAACTCTCAGCAAAATAAGAATAGATGGAAAATTCCTCAACATAAAAATAAAGGGCATTTATACAAAGCCAACAGCCAACATCATCCTAAATGGAGAGAGCCTGAAAGCATTCCCCTTGAGATCAGGAACCAGACAAAGATGCTCTTTATCACCACTCTTATTTCACATTGTGCTGGACATCCTAGCCAGAGCAATTAGGCTAGATAAAGAAACAGAGGGCATGCAGGTTGGTAAGGAAGAAGTAAAAATACCTCTCTTTGCAGATGACATGATCTTATACACAGAAAACCCTAGAGAATCTTCAAGAAAATTACTGAAACTAATAGAAGAGATCAGCAGAGTATCAGGATACAAGATGTACAGAAATCAGTTGGATTCTTCTGCACCAAGAAAAAGAACATCGAAAAGGAAATCACCAAATCAATACCATTTACAGTAGCCCCCAAGAAGATAAAATATTTAGGGATAAATCTTACCAGAGATGCAAAAGAACTACACAAAGAAAACTACAAGACAATACTGCAAGAAACCAAAGTGGAAAAACATACCTTGCTCATGGATATGAAGATTTAGCATTGTAAAAATGTCTATTCTTCCAAAAGGCATCTATAGACACAAAGCAATCCTGATCCAAATTTCAATGACATTTTTCAGTGAGATGGAGAAACAAATCACCAACTTTATATGGAAGGGAAAGAAACCCAGGATAATTAAAGCATTACTGAAAAAGAAGAACAAAGTGGGAGGCCTTACTCTACCTGTTTTTAGAACCTATTATACCAACACAGTAGGCAAAACAGCCTGGTACTGGCACAACAACAGATACATAGACCAGTGGAACAGGATTGTGAATCCAGACATAAATCCATGCACATATGAGCAGCTGATATTTGACAAAGCCCCAAAGTCAATTAAATCAGGAAAAGACAGTCTCTTTAAAAAATGATGCTGGCATAACTGGATATCCACCTGAAAAAAAATGAAACAAGACCCATACCTCACACCATGCACAAAAATGAACTCAAAATGGATGAAAGAACTAAATATAAAATCTAAAATGATAAAGATCATCGAAGGAAAAATAGGGACAACACTAGGAACCCTGATACATGGCATAATCAGTATACGAAACATTACTAACAACACAGAAGAGAAAGTAGATAACTGGGAGCTCCTAAAAATCAAGCACTTATGCCCATCCAAAGACTTCACCAAAAGAGTGAAAAGATTACCCACAGACCGGGAAAAAGTTTTTTCCTATGACATTTTCGATCAGTGCCTTTTCTCTAAAATCTACGTGATACTGCAAAAACTCAACAACAAAAAGACAAATAACCCAATTGAAAAATGTGCAAAGGATATGAACAGACACTTCACTAAGAAGACATTCAGGTAGCTAACAGATACATGAGGAAATGCTCATGATCATTAGCCAGTAGAGAAATGCAAATCAAAACTACAATGAGATTCCATCTCACTCCAACAAGGTTGGCATTAATCTAAAAAACACAAAATCATAAATGTTGGAGAGGTTGTGGAGAGACTGAAACACTTATACACTGCTGATGAGAATGTAAAATGGTACAACCACATTGGAAACTGATTTGGTGCTTCCTTAAAAAACTAGAAATAGATCTATCATACTATCCAGCAGTCCCACTCTTTGGAATATATCCTAGAGAAATAAGAGCCTTTACACGAACAGATATATGCACACCTATGTTCATTGCAACACTGTTTACAATAGCAAAAAGATGAAAGCAACCAAGGTTAATGATGGATGAACAGATAAATAAATAATGGTATATTCACACAATGGAATACTAAAAAAAAACAAAAAATACTACGCATCAATAAAGAACACTGATGAATCCGTGAAACATTTCATAAAATGGAGGAATCTGGAAGGCATTATGCTGAGTGGAATTAGTCAGTTGCAAAAGGACAAATATTGTATGAGACCACTATTAGAACTCAAGAAATAATTTAAACAGAGAAGAAAATAGTCTTTGAGGGTTAGGAGAGCGGAGAGGGAGGGAGGGAGGGAGGGAGAGGGGATTTCACTAATTAGAGAGTAGACAATAACTATTTTATGTGGAGGGAAAAACAACACACAATATAGGAGAGGCCAGCACAGCTGGACTAAACCAAAAGCAGTTTCCTGAATAAACTGAATGCTTCGAAGGCCAGCATGGCATGGGTGGGGGTTTGGGGACCATGGTCCCAGGGGACATCTAAGTCAATTGCCATAATAAAATCTATTAAGAAAACATTCTGCATCCCACTTTGGCAAGTGGTGTCTGGGGTCTTAAATGCTAGCAAGCAGCCATCTAAGATGCATCAATTGGTCTCAACCCACATGGAGCAAAGGAGAATGAAGAACTCCAATGACACAAGGTAATTATGAGCCCAAGAGACAGAAAGGCCACATAAACCAGAGACTCCATCAGCCTGAGGCCAGAAGAACCAGATGGTGCCCGGCTACAACTGATTACTGCCCTGACAGGGAACACAACAAAGAACCCCAGAGGGAGCTGGAGAGCAGTGGGATGCAGACCACAAATTCTTATAACAAGACCAGACTTAATGGCCTGACTGAGACCAGAAGGACCCCGGAGGTCAAGATCCCCAGACCTTCTGTTGGCCCAGGACAGGAACCATTCCCAAAGCCAACTCTTCAGACAGGGATTGGACTGGAGTATAGGATAGAAAATGATACTGGTGAAGAGTGAGCTTCTTGGATCAATTAGAGACATGAGACTATGTTGGCATCGCCTGTCTGGAGGGGACATAAGATGGCAGAGGGGGTCAGAAGATAGCCGAATGGACATGAAAATAGAGAGTGGAGGGAAGGAGTGTGCTGTCTCATTAGGGGGTAAGCAACTAGGAGTAAATAGCAAGGTGTATATAAGTTTTTGTATGAGAGACTGACTTGATTTGTAAACTTTCACTTAAATCACAATAAAATTTTTTTAAAAATTCAATAATTCTTGTAAATTATTGCTGCAGGGTGACTGTGTTCAATGGCAAACTATTCTTGGCTTTACATTTGGCTCAAAAATTGATATTCAGTATTTTTATAGACAGTTTGTTATATCTAATGAATATTTCTTTAGTAGTTGCAAAACAAAACCGTAAAACTAGATATTCCCTAAAGCACTTCTCAATCTTAAGACCATATATGCTAAAACTTTTTGAAAGAATGGATCTACTTGTTTAAAACACATATATGTGTGCGTGTATGTGGGTCTGTTCTTTCAAAAGTTGTGTGTGTTCATTCTCTGCTAATGGAATCATATACGTATGTGTCTGTATATATAATAAATGCAGCCCTGGTGACACAGTGGTTAAGAACTAGGCTGCTAACCGAAAGGTCAGCAGTTCGACTCTACCAGCAGCTCCTTAGAAGCCCTATGGGGCAGTTCCACTCCGTCCTATAGGGTCGTTTTGAATCAGAATTGACTGAACAGCAACAGATTTGGTTATATATATGTGTGTGGACACCAGTTCCAGAGGAAGGTTTTCTCTGTCAGCTCTGGAGGAAGGTCCTTGTCATTAATCTTCTCTTGGTCTGCAATCTTCTCTGCACAGGAACCTCAGGTCCAAAGGACATGCTCTGCTCCCAGAGCTGCTTTCTTGGTGGTATGAGGTCCCAATGTCTCTCTGCTCATTTCTCTCTCTTATATCTCAAAAGAGATTGGCTTAAGACACTGTCTGATCTTGTAGGTCTCAATATAAGTGCCACTAATCTATCTTATTAACGTCATATCGATAGGATTTACAACACACAGGGAAATCACATCAGATGACAAAAGAGTAGACAATCATACAATACTCGGAATCACGACCTAACGAAGTTGACAGATATTTTTGGGAGACACAACTCAATCCACGACAGGCAGTATATACAAAAGTGTATAAACAGTACATTAACTAAATGTATATATTTGGACAAAGAATAAGTTCGATCAAATAAAGAAAACTAATGTAAAGCAATGCATACATTGAAACTTAATTTATGACTGAGAATGAAAGAGGGACAAAAGAGGATCTATTTAATAAATGGTGTCAGGACAAGGAAAAGACAAAATCAATTTCGGGTAGATTAAAACTTAAATGTGGAAGCTGAAACTGTCAAACTTTTAGAAGGTAACATAAAAAAAAGATTTTCCTCACCTTAGGATAATGAAAAACTTCTTAAACGAGACATAAAAACCGTTTACCATAAAAGAAACATGGTATAATTGACCTCCTAAAAATAAGGAACTTCCATTCATCAAAAGACACTCTAAGAAGAGTAAGTTGACAAGCCACAAATTTGGAGGAGATATCTGTAATACACATAACTAACAAAATATCAGTGTCCAGACTAAAAAATTGAAAAGCAACCAAAAGCCATGCACAGATATTTTACAGAAGAAGAAATGTAAATGGCTATTAAATAAATGAAAAGATTCTCAAGATCATTGCTACTCAGGAAAATTTAAATTAATACCACAATGAGAAATATTTCACACTCAAATCTGTTGCCGTTGAGTCAGTTGAGACACATACAGGGTCAATATGAGATCTTTCATACCAGAGTCACTATCTATAGCTGCACTACTCAAGCCCAGGGAGACCATTCACATGGACTCTAATATGCCTTGAAGCTGTACAACTTATTGGCCCTGATTTATAACAACCAAAATGCCAGAAATTAAAAAATCTGCCAATACCAAGCATAAGCAAGGATGTGAAGCAGTGAGAACTTCAGTCATTGTTTACTAAACGTAAATTGGTTCAATCATTTTGGAGAACAGTTTGTCATTAATGTAGCAAAAGGGTAGGTTTGGAAGAGGGAAATAGTGCTGACTAGTGATGAACACAGAAACGACCCATGTGGAATGCTTAGTTGATATTAAAATTAAAAATATGAAATGACACTAAACAGCATGATTTTTTCCAGATGTACTTAAAATCTCAGCAACAAAAATGAAGGAAGACGGTTGATAATATTACTACTATTATTATTATTATTTATACAGGGTAAGAAATTATAAGGGTGGATGGGGTTAATATTTAGAAGGGCTAGTAAATTGAGGGTGCCGGTGGAGTTGAAACTGACACAGTTATCCCTGGTATCCAAGTTAGTGCATAGACTAAGACATGTGTTGGCAAACTATGGCCCATGGACCAAATCTGGCCCAATATCTGCTTTTGTAAATAAAGTTTTATTGGAGCTCAGTCACACCATTCATTTTGTGTAACCTTTTTCTCTATAATGACATATTTGAGCAGTTATATCAAAGAGCTTAGGGCCAGCAAATTCTAAAGTATTTACTATCTGGTCCTTATAAAAGCAGTTTGCTGATCCCTGGACTAAGAAATTAGGACATTTACCAAAAAAAAAAAAAAAAAAATTGAGGTCTTTGTTGAAATTCCAAGTATATATTTTAATGAGACAATGGAAAGATATGTGATTACTATCAGGGAAAAGAATTGCAGTGTCTATGTGCAAAACAAGGAGATGACATGGTCCAGGATATGATTATGCCATTGGGTTGCCAAACTTAGATCAAGATGTGACTAAGTATAGCAAACTTTTGATATCTACTAAGCACAGTAGAAAATCTGGAATAGAAAGCCAAATATCTCATATGAGTTGAAAGTCCTACATCGCATGGTTGTTGTTGGCTGCCTTTGAGTCATGTAGACATAGACATAACTGAGCCAGTTAAAACATATTAAAAAAAATGAGAGATCGACTTTTGTACTAGAATCTCTGGGTCATTCTATTGCCTTTTATCATTGCTGTAGTTATGACAACAATCTACAACAGGGGTATCTACTCACAGGCCAGGTATTTTTGTCAAGGTAAAATTTCCAAAAATGTAGTATCCTAAAGTAAGAAGCAGTCCATATTTCTCCCCTACAAATATCCCTAGGTATTCACTGCAAGTTTGCAGAGAAGTCTTACTCCTTCTATGGAGTAAGAAGAGGAGGTACAATATTTTTTCCAGACACTGAAATCTCTATGTATTATCTGGAATATGAAAACAAGGTTGGAAAAATGACAAGGTGGTCACAGAGGAAATTAAACTCAACCTAAGAGAAAATAAAAAGAACTGGCTTTGCAAAGTTGCCACAAATTAAGAATACTGGGAAGATGACATATCTATACTCTTCCTGCCTCTCAAGGCAAATAAACATAAAATTTCATGGGAAGCCTCCTTGTACATTCACTAAAAAGGAACACCAAGATTCTTGTCTTGTTAACCTGGTTCACCACGCTTTTGTGAATAGAAAATTATGGTGCAGATAATTTTTGAAATTCTTTGGATGAAGTGTGCTCGTTGGAGACATTGGTTTTTAGCTATATTTTTAAATGTGAGTATTCAATATGTGTCAACATAGCTTGAACCATCACTTAAGGAATCTGGAAGCAATAAGCCATTAGCTGTTCAGAGACTAGATACTGGTGGACTACACCCAAACCTGAATATTTCTCATTAACATCAATGTCAATAAAATACAAAATTATAAAGAATCATGGAAGATTCTACTATATACAAAGCACTGCCTTCTGTACTATGTTTGATACAAGGCTGAGTAAGATAGGCCATTCCCTCAATTTATAGGTTGATGGGAGAATGAGCAAAGATATTTATGGAAGCTAGATTAAAAAATACAGCATCATAAAATTGCAAATTTCTATGGGGGTGTTGAAAGAGGAGGTAAAGACTAAATTGAGTTGAAATGATGAGAGAAGTTAAGAAGACAGAAGGACTCTGAGGATATCACTGAACTCAACCTTAGTTTTCTCATCTGAGCAATGGGGAAATTAGTGTTCTCAACCTAGATTTGTAAAACTAGAGCAGCATCAGGCCCATAATAACTGCAAATAACTCTCAGTTGTGCGTGTTGCTGTTTTTTTTCCCCCCCCTGGTTAATACAATTTTTGCAAGTTTGAATTTGAATGATGAAGAAGAGTCCAACATTTGAAAATGCTGGAATGTAGAATCAAGGCAGAAGGAATAGAATTCTCAGCTGCTAGATACTTCATTGGTATGAATCCAGAATGCAACAGGTGAGGTGGATTTAATACAGATTTACTAAGTGAAATGCCTTTCCAAAGCCAGAAGCCTAGAAGGAATCCTAAGGCACCAAGGTTTCTCCGACCTTGAATCTACATTTGCAAAGAATAATCTTACTTACCCAATTCTATGAATTTCCTGATTTACACTTTGGATGGAGAACTGTACCAGCCTCTTTCTATATGTTGACTAGGTTAAAAGAATTTGTCCATGCACATATTAATGGCAGTCCAGATATGGAGGCACATAAGAAACATTTCTATATAGTCAGTCCTCAGATTGACATACATGGTACGTGAAACAAGATTCGGTGCATAGTGTGAATTTCAATGCCACTGAAGTGGTATATTTGAGGCAAATAGTGAGTGATGATTACCTCACAGTTCTGTGAAACAGAGCAGAAGCTGTGTATGTGAGGGTGATTCTTAAAATCCAAAGAAACTATTCTTAAAATCCAAAGAAATCTGGGTACCTGCTGGAATTTAGCAGTTTAGAGGGAATGAATTAGACACACTATTTGAACAACTACAACAAAATATCATGGAATAGCAACTAATTAATGTACAATGAACTCCTCAGAACACTTCCCAGGACTTTGAACTATTGAAGTTTATTTTCCTGGAGAAAAGGTTTGGACTGCCAAAAGATAACATTAGGAGACTGTGTGTGTTTACCCATCACCCGTCTCTCAGTTTGATGTACAGTGGTGGTTGACATATTGCTGTGATACTGGAAGCTATGCCATTGGTATTTCAACTACCAGCAGAGTTGCCCATCATGGACAGGGTTCAGAGGAGCTTCCAGACTGAGATAAACAGGGAAGAAGGACATGGCAATCTACTCTACTTCTGAAAAAACTGGCCAGAGAAACATTATAAATACCAGTGGAACACTGTCTGATACAGTGCCGGGAGATGAGTTCATCAGGTTAGTTTGGAAGGAACTCAAAATATGACTGGGGAAGAGCTGTCTCCTCAAAATAGACTGAATTTTAATGACATAGATGGAGTAAAGTTTTCAGTTCCTTCATTTCTGATGTGGCATGGCTCAAAGTAAGCAGAAACAGCTGTAAACATCCATTAATAATCAGAACATGGAATGTATGAAGTGTAAATCAAGGAAAATTGGAAGTTGTAAAAACAAAATGGAAAGCTTGATGACCAATATCCTAGGTATTAGTGAGCCTATATAGACTGGTACTGACAATTTTAAATTGAACAATCATATGGTCTGCTGTACCAGGAATAGCAAATTGAAGAGGAATGGCATCACATTTATTTTCAAAAAGAACATTTAGAGATCTATTCTAAAGTACAACTCTGTCAGTGATAGGATAATATCCATACACCTATAAGGAAGACCAATTAATATAACTATTATTCAAATTTATGCTCCAAACACTAATGCCAAAAATGAAGACACTGAAGATTTTTACCCACTTCTGCAGTCTGAAGTTGATTAAACATGCAATCAAGATGCATTGGTAATTACTGGTGATTGGAATGCAAAAGTTGGAAACAAAGAAAAAGGATCAGTAGTTGGAAAATAGGGTCTTTGTGATAGAAACAATGCAGGAAACCACACAATACAATTTTGCAAGACCAATTACTTATTTATTGCAAATGCCTTTCTACAACAACATAAACGGTTGACTATACACATGGACCTCACCAGATGAAATACACAGGAATCAAATAGACTACATCTGTGGAAAGAGAACATGGAGAAGCTCAGTATCATCAGAACGAGGCCAAGGACCAACTGGGGGAGAGACCACCAATTACTCATATGAAGGTTCAAGTTGAAGGTGAAGAAAATTAAAGCAAATCCAGGAGAGCCAAAGAATGAACTTGAGTATATCTCACCTGAATTTAAAGACCATCTCAAGAATAGATTTGATGGATTGAACACCAATGACCGAAGACCAGGCGGGTTTTGAAATGACATCAAGGACATCATCCATGAAGAAAGCAAAAGGTCCTTAGAAAGACAGGAAAGAAAGAAAAGACCAAAGTGGATGTCAGAAGAGACTCTGAAAGTTGCTCTTGAACATAGAGTAGCTAAAGCGACTGGGAGGAAATGATGAAGCGTAAGAACTGAACAGAAGGCATCAAAGGACAGATCAAGAAAACGAAGTATTATAATGAAATGTGCAAAAACCTCGAGTTAGAAAACCAAAATTGAAGAACGTATTTGGCTGAAAGAACTGAAGAAAAAATTCAAGCCTTGAGTTGCAATATTGAAGAATTTTATGGACCACAACTTGTACAATGTAGGGAGTATCAAAAAGAAGATGGAAAGAATACACAGAGTCACCATAGCAAAATGAATTGGTTGATATTCAACCATTTCAGGAGGTAGCATATGATTAAGAACTGATGGTACTGAAGGAAGAAGTCCAAGTTGCACTGAAGGCATTGGCAGAAAACAAGGTTCCAGGAATTGATGGAATACCAACTGAGATGTTTCAACAAATGGAAGCAATTCTGGAAGTGCTCACTCAAGTTTGCCAAGAAATTTGGAAGACAGTTTCCTGGCCAGCCATGGAAGAGATCCATACATGTCCCTATTCCAAAGAAAGATGATCCAGTGGAATGTAAAAATCATCAAACAATATTATTAATATCACATGCAGATGAAATTATGCTGAGGACAATCAAAAAATGGTTGAAGCAGTACATCGACAGGGAACTGCCAGAAATTCAAGTTGAATTCAGAAGAGAATGTGGAACAACGGATATCACTGTCGAGGTCAGATGGAACTTGGCTGAAAGCAGAGAATACCAGAGAGATGTTTACCTTCATTGACTATGCAAAGGAATTCAACTGTGTGGATCATAACAAATTATGAATAAAATAGAGAAGAATGAGAATAACAGAACACTTAATTTTGCTCATGCGGAACCCATATATAGACTAAAAGGCAGTCAAACAGAACAAGGGGATAGTGCATGTTTTAAAATCAGGAAAGGTGTGATCAGGATTGTATCTTTTCATCATGCTTATTCAATCTGTATGTTGAGCAAATCATCTGAGAAATTGTACTATATGAAGAAGAACATAGAATCAGGATTAGAGAAAGATTCATTAACAACCACATGTAGATGATACAAGCTTGCTGAAAATGAAGAGGGCTTAAAGCACTTTCTGATGAAGATCAAAGACTACAGCTTTCAGAATGGATTACACCTTAACATAAAGAAAACAAAAATTTTCACAACTGGACCAAGAGGCAACATCATGAAAAACAGAGAAAATACTGAAGTTGTAAAGGATTTCATTTTACTTGGATTCACAATCAAAGTCCTTTGAAGCAGCAGTCAAGAAATCAAAGGCCATATTGCGTTGAGCAAATCTACTGCAAAAGACCTCTTTAAAGTCTTAAAAAGCAGGATGTCACCTTGAGGACTAAGGTACGCCTGATCCAAGCCATGGTATTTTCAATCTCCTCATATGCATGAGGTAGCTGGACAATGAATAAGGAAGACAGAAGAATTGATGCATTTGTATTATGGTTTTGGTGAAGAGTATTGAATATACCATGGATTCCCAATAGAGCAAACAAAAGTGTCTTGGAAGAAGTTCAGCCAGAATGCTCCTTAGAAGCCAAGATGGCAAGACTTCATCTTAAGTACTTTGGACATGTTATCTGGAGAAACCAGTCCCTGGAGAGGACCATCATGCTTAGTAAAGGGTCAACAACAACAACAAAAAGAAAATCCTCAGTGAGATGGATTGACATGGCTGCAATAAGCTCAAACATAGCCAAAGATCATGTTAATGGCGAAGGGCCAAGCAGTTTTTCATTCTATTATACATAGGGTGGCTCTGAGTCAGTACCCATTTGATGACACCTAACAACAACAGCATATGGGTTTAGAGAGTCTATGGTCTGCCTATTTAGGAAATCAGGAATATAAGGAAAAGAAATGTGCTGTTTTTTGTTTGTTTTCTGGATAGAAAAGTTATATCCTGTGAAAAAAACATCCCAGTGATTTAGCATGAGGCTTTGAAATCTGGGTTCAGGACAAACCATACTATTGCCCGAGGGAAACTATTTCCTATGTTCACAGGCCATTTGTTTTTAAAATGCCTAAGGTCCACATTCTAAATTGCTTTTCTGTGCTTAGTAGTCTGACTTCAGAGAGAAATGGGTTTCTGATTCCCAGAATGTTGTACAAATCCATTCCGAAACTAAATAAGATCCTTTACTTAAGATTTTGGATGAATACCTACCTTTGCTTCATTCTTTGGAAGAAAGGGAACATAAGAGAAATCCTTCTTTATCCTTCAGAAAATGATCAGAAACAAGAAAAATATACAAAAAATTATCCTGCTGGAATATTCTTGAAGTGCTATCCAATATATGCTTATCATTATTTATGTTGTCAGAGTGTCTAAGAATTGATACTAAAACAATGAGACATCAGAGCAAAATATGTTAAATGGTATGAAACTCATATTTCCCCAGAGTACCCATTCCTGGGTCAGCTGAAAAATAATAAAAACTATGTTTCTTTCTGAGGCATTGCAAGATTTTCAGCCCCCATCAAAGAATCATCCATTATAATGGTGAGTCTGTGGGTTGTCACATGCATGGTGATGAATGAGCTTCTCTCTTCTTTCTTGAATATCCTCTTTAGTGAGGGTGCTTACCAGGGCTTGTGTTGGTGATAAAGTCACCTGAGAACATCTCACTGAATTAACAATGTAAGAAAGCAGATACAAGAACTAAGGTTTCCAAATTTCTCTTTAGTGGTTGCTATAGTTTCAATAGCAACCTCTGTTGACTGGTTGCTACCTTATCTTCCAGGCATTGCTTTTGTTCCCACACATCCTTACCACATCTGCCAATATACTACAGTCTTTAAAATACCAGTAATAATGTATTTTCTTGGCTCATTATCGCCCATAAGCCATTCTTTCTTTTTACAATTCCTTTTATCATATGGAAAACAGCTAACAAGTACTCCTGAAATTTCTGTGTCTGTTGGAGGAGGGTGAAAATGACTTTTTCATTAATTAATTTCAGTCTCCTCTATCCTTATCCTTATGATTAGAGACCATGTTGAGGAGTGAGGTCAGGGTCTGGATTAAAACACAATAAAAAAAAAAAAATTTTTTTTTTTTTTTAAATCACAATAGAAAATGGTAAATTGTGATCAGATTGATCCCTCATCTCTAACAACCAAAGCATTTAGTTTAATTCCCTGGTGCTATCGTCACTTATAGAGAGTTATTCCACAGTAGTTCTTTAAAACCAAAAAAAAAAAAAAACCACCAAAACCCATTGCCACCAAGTTGATTCCGACTCAGAGAGAGCCTATAGGACAGCGTAGAAATGCTCCATGGAGTTTCCAAGGAGTGCCTGGTGGATTTGAACTGCTGATCTTTAGCCCTTCCTAAAAGTACTCCTGAGGCCAGCATTGCCCTGATACCAAAACTAATGACACCACAAGTGAAGAAAACTACAGACCAATATATCTTATGAATATAGATGCAAAAAATCTTCAACAAAATACTAACATACCAAATACAACAGCATATTAAAAATGATTATACACCATGACCAAGTGGGATTTATCCCAGGAATCAAGAGTGGCTCAACATAAGAAAGTCAATTGATATAACATACCACATCAATAAGATGAAGGGGAAAAAGGACATGATCATCTCGATTGAGAAAAGGCATTTGGACTTCATCAAAATTAAAAACTTTTGTGCATCAGGTGACTTATCAAGAAAGTGAAAAGAGGACCTGTAAATGGGAGGAAATATTTGGCAATCATGTACCTGATAAGGGTTTAATATCCAAAATATATAATGAATTCCCACAATTCAACAGCAAAAAGACAAACAACACAATTAAAAAAATGGACAATGAACTTGAACAGACATCTCTCCAAAGAAGATATACAAGTGCTAACAAGCACGTGGAAAGATGCTCAATATCATTAGTCATTACAAAAATGCAAATTCAAACCACAATGAGATACCACTTTACACTTACTAGGACGGCTATTATTACAAAAAAAACAAAACAAAATAAAATGAAAAGTATTGGTTAGGATTAGAAGAAATTGGAACCTTCATTCACTGCTGGTGAGAATGTAAAATGGCACGGTTTCTGTGTAACACAGCTGGGCAGTTCCTCAAAAAGTTAAACACATGACCCAACAATTACACTCCTAGACATATACCCAAAAGACTTTAAAGCAGGGACTCAAAGAAATAAATGAACATCACTGTTTACTGCAGTGTTATTCCCAGTAGCCAAAAGGTAGAAACAACCCAAATGTATCAACAGATGAGTAGATAAACAAATTTTGGTTTATAAGTACAACGGAATATTACTCAGCCATAAATAAAACAAAGTTTTGATACATGCTATCATCATGTAGATAAACTGAAAACATTAAGTTAAATAAAAAAAAAAAAATTTTAAGCCAGATGCAAAAGAATAAATATTGTATGATCCCATTTGTATAAAATATCTAGAAGAGGCAAATGCATAGAGACAGAAAGTAGGCCAGTGATTACCAGGGGTTAGGGGGAGCTATTGCTTGATCGGTGCAGGGTTTCTGTTTGGGGTGATGAAAAGTTTTGGAAGTAAATAGTGGTGATGGTTACACAACATTATAAATGTAATGCCACTGAATTGTACCCTTTAAAACTGTTAAAATGTAAAATTTTATGTTTTCATATTGTCTTAGTCATCTAGTGCTATTATAACAGAAATACTATAAGTGGGTGGCTTTAACAAAGAGAAATTTATTTTCTCACAGTCTAGTAGGCTAAAAATAGGCTAGAAGTCCCAAAATCAGGGTGTCAGCTCCAGGGGAAGTCTTTCTCTCCCTGTCAGCTCTGGAGGAAGGTCCTTCTTGTCAATCTTCCCCTGGACTAGGAGTTTCTTTGCGCAGGTACCCTGGGTCCAAAGGATGTACTCTGCTCCCAGTGCTTCTTTCTTGGTAGTATGAGCTCCCCCCCGCCCCCCCCCCCCGCTAGCTTCCCTTTCCTTTTAATTCTTGAGAGACAAAAGGTGGTGCTGGCCACACCCCAGGGAAACCCCTTTTACATTGGATCAGGGATGTGACCTGGTAAGGGTGTTACAATCCCACCCGAATCCTCTTTAATATAAACTTAGAATCACAAAATGGAAGACAACCACACAATCCTGGGAATCATGGCCTAACCAAGTTAATACACAGATTTCGGAGGGGATGTAATTCAATCCATGACACATATATTGTACCACAACTAAAAAAAAAAAAAAATACTCCTGATGAGCCAAGCATGTTAGATCCTCCAGAATACATCCAAATGTGTCTGAATACTAGTGGGCTTTAGCTTGAGTTTAGACTCAACACAAAATTCTCGATATAAATACAAAACACAACCTTGCAGTGATAACAAGCTGAGAGAATATTGTGACTTCAACAAAAATTAACCAAGAGTTCTGTAGAAAGGGAAAGCTGAAAATGGAAAGAGAACAGCCTCAAGTCATTAGGAAAAATGTTTCTTCACATGTGTACCTTTTTTCTTGTAATAATTAGCAAATGTGTATGTGTGTGCCTGTAGTGCGAGAAGAGAATTTTCTGATGTTAATTGCTACTCATATGAAAAAGGTTTTCGAAATTATACACAAAGTAAAAATGAACAAGCCATAAAAATCTAGCTGTTTTTTAAATTATTGTGTTCTTTTTTATCTGAATGAAAAAATAATTTCCACTTCACTCGGTACAGGAGGCTAGAGAAACTGAAAATCCTCCTTCTAAAAGGCAGCTGAAAAATGCAAGAAAAATAAAATAAGTAACTATCAGATGCACACTTGGCCCAAAAAGAAAGCAAGAGAAATCTCCAAAAGCCAAAAAAAAAACAAGGAGGAAATTAAAAATTGGGAGCTGAACAAACTGTACTTGCCCTTGAGAATTTACTGCCTTGATAGACAAATGGTTTAGTAGCCAAGCGGGGAGAGCAGTCAAGGTCACATGAGAAGGAAAGTAGGAACTGAAGCCCGACATCTTTGGATGGCTTTATACTCACTAAAGAATGTGGTAGAAAAATATGCCTTCTGAATCACTGGCCCTGGCATGCAACAGCATGCCTCCCTATGGTCACAGCTCTTTAGCCTGGGCCATGGGTGGGAAAAAAAAAAAATTCACCCTCTCCTGAGATTTCATAAACACAGGCTTATACTCATTATCAGTGTTAACTAATGGAGTTCCAGCACTTAGACTTGAAATTGCTGCCCCTTCCATGTTAACAGAAGGAATATAAGATAGAGAAGAAGAATAAAATATTCCTTCTTCCCCTAGAGTGAGAGAGGAGCATATATAATTTCATGCCTTAAACTTAGTTCTAATGATGTGAATTAAGAACATTCGAACAAAAACCCATCAGTATGATTCTCCTTATCAATGTGGAGATTAGTACAAAAGTGTATAATCCTGCTGTTACTTAATATATTTTGAAAGTGTTATTTATGCAAATGAGCCTTTTGAGACGTTCAAACTTTGGATATTATTACAGTATTTTGTAAAATGTATCCACCTCCCCCCCCCAAAAAAAAAAACACCTATTTTTTCTGCCCAAGTAATAGTATTTAAATTGAGAAATTATATTGAGGTTTCATTCTTAGTCCAGAAGAAGAAATTTTAGATTTTCCCCCTTAGCATTTATGTATAAGGACCCCTGGTGGTGCAGTGGGTAAGCATTTGGCTGCTAAACAAAAGGTTGGCAGTTTGAATCCACCAGCTGCTCCTTGGAAGCCCTATGTGGCAGTCCTACTCTGTCCTATAGGGGCATCCTGAGTCAGAATTGACTGGCGGGCAATGGGTTTTCCTTCTGGCTTATTTACTTATAAAGATATAATACATCCATGATTCTGTTGAATCCCATAGCTAAACAATGATTTGACAATATTGGTTTTATTTAAATCAATAACCAAAAAAAAAAAAAAAAAAAAGCCATTGTCATTCAGTCATAGACAACTGATTGAGGCCCTGTAGAACAGAGTAGAACTGCCCCCTAGGGTTTCCAAGGAGCAGCAGGTGGATTCAAACTGCCAGCATTTTGGTTACCAGGCGAGCTCTTAAACACTGCACCACCAGGCCTTGTAAATCAACAAAAGACACTACAGAAAATAGAAATTTTAAAAAGAATTCTCAAACTCTAGAAATAAAAAACACCGTCATTGACGTTGAAAACCCAGATGCTCCATGGTCTTGGGGAACATCTAGCTCAATTGGCATAATATGGTTTAACAAAGAAAATGTTCTACATTCTACTTTGCTGAGTAGTGTCTAGGGTCTTAAAAGCTTTTAGACAGCCATCTAAGATACTCCATTGGTCTCACCCCATCTAGGGCAAGGGAGAATGAAGAAAACTAAAGACACAAGGAAAACATTAGTCCAAAGAACTAATGGACCACGACTACAACAATCTCCACCAGACAGAGTCCAGTACAACTAGATGGTGCCCAGCTACCACCACTTACTGCTCAGGCAGAGATTACAATAGAGGGTCCCGGACAGAGCTAGAGGAAAATGTAGAACAAAATTCTAACTCACAAAAAAAGACCAGACATACTGGCTTGACAGAGACTGGAGAAACCCC